>NC_058369.1:25559285-26177500 GCF_018350175.1 Felis catus
GAAATAGGTGATGGGGATTAAGGAGTCCACTTATGATGAGCACCTGGTGAGGTATGGAAGTGCTGAATCACTATATTGTACACCTGAACCTAATATTACACTGTATGCTAACTAGAATTTAAATAAAAACTTAAAAAATAAAATAAAATGTTCCTCTTCAATCAAATATGTAAAAAATCTCAATTTGTCAACTGCTTCCTTTCTGCCCAATTCCTTTCTTGTTCATTATTATTAAAGCCATCTCATCTTCTCAATTTCCTTGGCATCTACCTTTGGAATTATCATTAACTTTTAATAATTTTAATAATATTAATTGTTGATATCCCAATTTCATTTCTACATTGTTTTTTTTTTTTCAATTCTTCCTCTTCATTTATTTTTCTGGGTTTCTTCTCTACAACCATCACTCTAGTCCCAGTTTTGCCCCTATCTGTTAAATGTTGACAATGTGGCATTTAGCATTCCTGGACCTCTGTAAAATAAATGGATGGCCTAGAGCTGGATTGTCTGATAAGCTAGCCCAGTATTCATATGTGCCTGTTTATACTTTTTACTAATTAAATCTAATTTAACTAATTAAATAACTTCATCTTAAGTAGTTAAAGTTAAATAAGATTTAAAGTCAGTTCTCAACTGCACTAGCCAAATTTCAAATGCTCAATAACCACATTTGACTAGTATCTACCTTCCTGGACAATGCAGACATTTCCATTATTGCAGAAAGTTGTTTTGGACAGTGCTGGCCTATAAAACTTTTAATTTCCTACCAGATTATTTCAGCAAACATCCTATTTACTTCATATTTGGGAGATGGAGTCAGCTTTTTCCTCACTCCCCCATAGTGTTTCCTAAATACTCTACCCCACCCTTTCCACCTTCTGCTCCTTTGACAACCCATGCTCCCTGCTGTCACTCACCAGCACCTCAGCATTCCCATCATTAGCTAAAGCCTTTGATACATGGCTCAATTTTTTTCACTCTGGCCTGATCCACTGTTTGTGAGGGGGGAGCATCTCAATATGGCAGCCCCTCAGATCCTTGACTACCCTATCTTCACTTAGGTTTTTCCTACTGCACTCCAGCCATCCAGTTTATACACCTGGGACCTTCTCTCCTGGAACACTACACAATTCTGAAATACTAAATTCAAGCTTCCCAGTCTCCGATGCATCCAGTGCTCTCACTCATTGACTACTCATCTACCCAATCATCTACTCCACTTACTCTCCACTTTCATATCCCTGCTGTTTTCACTTCTGTCATTGTTAAGCAGCTTCCTTCCATGGCCTAGCTCTTCTAGAACTCTCATACCAGTATCTTCAAAGTCTTTCTGTACTTCCAGTCCAGCAGCATAATCTACACTCACATCCAAGCTGCTTAGACCGGTAGGGAAAATCTCACAAAGGCAGACCTTGGCACTACTACTACTACTAGTCCTCAGACAGGCTTCTGTGCTTTCCTAGCAATTATCTTTCCCATTTTCCATAATGGCTAATTTAAATCTTCCTCCTTTTCTCCTCCAGTGTACAAAGAACTAGGGTCTACCACTTCACAAAGAAAAGATAAATCATCAAAAGGACTTGCTTTCAGATTTCCACTATCAAATTCATACATCCACCTATATCTATACCTATCCTTTTCCTCTTTCCTCTCATCCAATATGAGACAATCCTCCCACCTGGCTCTGAATTCGACTTTGATTAGCCCCTCTCCTCTTCTGAATCTTTATTACTCCTTAGCTCAATCAATGTAACTGAAAGAAGGAATTTGAATAAACGACCAACCACCTACGAAAATGTGCTGGTGTATTTGAATGCTAATTAAATTAATTTGCTTACTTAGTAGTGTGGTTATTTCATGTAAGTATGAAAATAAGTTGTGATATATGCAGTGGAATACCAATACAGATATAAAAAGAATAAATAAGTAAAATGGAAGTACAACACCATGAATATCACAGATGCCACATTGACCACAAGAAGGAAAATACTCAGGAGTATGATTCCATATACATGAAGTTCAAGAACCAGCAAAACTAATTTATCACAGTAGAAGAAAGAATAGCAATTGCACCAGTGGGAAGGGTATACTTATTCAGAAGGAATCAGTGAGTGTAGCTTGTAGAGTGAAAGAAATTTTATGCATCTTTATTTAAATGATGGTTATGTGAATGCACAAGTTTTTTAAAAAAGCGCAGAATCTAAACTTAAAATTAGTCACATTTTATAATTTACATATGGTCTCTCATAGAAGACTTCTATTTTCTAGTTCTTTTGTATATTTCACAGCTTCTAAGGTAATGCAACACATGCAAGTACTGAAGCATTCAATGTTTTCCTTTTTTAAAAATGTTTATTTATTTTTGGGGCGCCTGGGTGGCGCAGTCGGTTAAGCGTCCGACTTCAGCCAGGTCACGATCTCGCAGTCCGTGAGTTCCAGCCCCGCGTCGGGCTCTGGGCTGATGGCTCAGAGCCTGGAGCCTGTTTCCGATTCTGTGTCTCCCTCTCTCTCTGCCCCTCCCCCGTTCATGCTCTGTCTCTCTCTGTCCCAAAAATAAATAAACGTTGAAAAAAAAATTTTTTTAAATGTTTATTTATTTTTGAGAGAGAGAGAGAGCACGTGCGCAAGGGAGAGGGGGAGAGGGAGAGAGAGAGAGAGGAGAGAGAAAATCTGAAGCAGGTTCCAGGCTCTAGATGTCAGCACAGAGAGCCTGATGCAGGGCTTGAACCAATGAACTGCGAGATCATGACCTGAGCTGAAGTGGGAAGCTTAACTGACTGAGCCACCCAGGTGCCCCGCATTCAATGTTTTCAAAATGGAATAAGGCCCTTTTATTTTCTCCTAAAATATTAAAGTTCTATAAGAAACCATAAGACAGGAGTCACTTAACAACTTAACACCTACTACAATACCACACCTTCCTGTTAACACAACGGTTTTAATATACTTTTATTCTATAAAAAAAAAAGTAAGCAGAGAATTTATTATAGCATAGTTTTCATTTAAAAGATAATCTATAAACTTACTACACTTGCTGCACCCTTTGCTTTAAATATATAGTCCTAGTCAATTAGTTGTTGAACACATAACATTGCTTAAGCATATTTACATGTATTTTGTTTTATAACTGGCAAAAAAAATCATTTTACATTAAATCTACCATTTTAACCCTTCTTAAGTTTACAGCTCAGTAGTGTTTGGTATATTCATATTGTGTATCAGTTTTGCTTTTAATCAGGAGGATTTACCTTTTTATTATCATCCAATACTGTGTTCATGCTCTCTATCCACAAAGTGTCAATGGGACCATCGAATACAACCCATTTCCGGTCAGGTGTTTCTGATAAGGCAAATTCTCTAAAAGTGTTGGCCACAATACCATCAGTCCACTGGGGAAGAAAAAGAGAGTTGGGAAGCTTTCTTTATAAGACTATAAAGTGATCATATAAAAACATTTCAAATTTCGTGGTTTAAAGCACACTGTCAATAAGAGAATATTTATACTGTAGATTACCTCATGAGACACTGGGTCAAACTGTCCAAAAAGTTGACCCATAGTAATGGATTTGGGGTTTACAGTCCTATAAATAACCTTTTCTTCCTCTCCATAGCCACGTTCATTCATAAGAGTTAGAGTATCAGCCAGCATATGCAGAACTTTTGTCTTAGCAGCAAAAGGCTCTCCTACCAACATAAAACTACAAAGGAAAAGAATTATACAATATGATTCTAAAAAAATAATGGTAAATTATTTTCCTGTTTTACTGGTATTTATAATTTTTGAAATTCTATTAATTTTTCTCAGACACGAGAATACATTTAACTTCTGAACTGGTTGATTTCTAAGATTCTCTTCATTAATACCACTACCTACAAAAGAGAATAAAAAAACGTCCAAATGAAAATGAAAACTTAATTATACACTCTTAAAATTAAAAAAATAAAGACTTTGGGCCTCCCAAGAAGAGAAATGGGAAAGATTGCCCTTCCTGAAGTCTTTACTTACTATGGTAATTACTTTTTGCTCTTTGCCAAATACTTCTGAATCTCCTCTCTCCCAGCACATAGAAGGATTCCTCGCCCTCTTGTTGAAATACTAGGTGACTAATGAGTACCAAGTGGAAACACGGGTGTTACTTCCTAGCAGGAAGGGTATAGATCATTGCCTGCAACGGAGCCTACAGAGCTCTCTTCTTACAGGGCTTTTCCCTCTAGCACAGCTGTGACCATCATGTTGAGATGGTGGATGCTCCAATAGCCTGGGACCCTGAATAATTATGATGAGCAGATACTTCCTGTTAACCTGGAGTGGACACAGCATGAATGGGAAATAAACCTTTGTTTGTTTGTTTGTTTGTTTGTTTGTTTGTTTTTTAAGTCACTAAGATTTGGGTTTTAGTGACTGATCGTTTCTAAAGAATAATCTAGCCCATCCTTACTGGAGAGAAATTAGTTCCCAGAAGGGGGTAAAGTATTCTTAAGACTTAAATATGTGGTAATGACTTAGAGGCCAGGTTGTTGGTGGCAAATTAACCATTATTACAGGCTAAAAAAAGATTGGCAATTAATGTTAGGCAATGATGAAACATTTGGCAAATTTGTTCGTTGAGATAACTTGGAATACAGATAATATACATAATGAAATTGTCATTTTAGGAAAAAGGGTAGTAAACAGATGATTATTAATATATGATGGCAGCTGATGGCTGCATTTAACAAAGAACTACAGGAGAGAAATGAGCCCAGAAAAAAAATAGCCAGTTTGAAAGTTGGAATGAAAGAACAGAGGGAGTCCAGAAATTCAGGAACCTATAAGCAACTTATTCTTATTCCCAACTGGTAAATAAAGATAATTTGAGAAAGCCTTTGAACAACAAAAATCTACTCAGCCTGGCAACAAGGATCACATTAAAGGTAGGGCCATTGTATCACTTTATTAAAATCTATGAAAGATTAATATAGTTCCCAGTAATCATTTCAGGAGGATAAAATAATTCAGGAAAAATAGATTAAGTTTGTGGCCTTCCCAATTAAGCCTGATCAATTCAACGATACTGCAAGGAAATTTATAAAGGTATGACTTAGTAAGGACTGTAGTTGTAGCTACTGGCACAGAGAGCTGCCTGGAATCAAATAAGTTTACCAAGTTTTTGAGGGAGTTTACTGACAAACCATGAGTCTAGACTAAAACATGTGAATGTTCAAGACTTAAAAATGATCCTCACGTATTAGATGCATAAGGGTTGATTGTATTAGTTCCTGTATTTTTTTTTTTTAGTTTTTCAATTCCATCTATTTTTGTCTACATTTGAAAATGTACACAATGTGAAGCTGTTTAATTTTTTTTATCCTGCCTTTAAAAAAAAATCATAACTTTTGAGACCTCAACTTCCCATAGGCAGGAAGCAGGCTAAAAACATTTCTCAGCTCCCAAAGACATATTCTCTATTGTCTACTTTACATGTGACTTTACAGGGAAAAAAATGAAGATGGAAAGCTCTCTCAAGAAAGTTGAACCGAGGTCCACAGAGAACAATTAACAGGAAAGGCCCTTCCAGGGAGCAAAACCATGCAAAAGTAGATCCAGGTTTTAGGGGATCTAAAGTTTATACAGTTAGTGGAGCGGGCTCTCCAAGGAAAAAATTATATATGTAACTACTGATGCAAAATGTCCACAGCTACTTTAATGACACCCTATATAATAAAGCATGTATATCAAATGATTATGACTCCTTGGAAAGCCCTCTACAAGTGAAAGAACCTGAGGTTTAAATGATCAGTTTCGTAGTCAATGTATCTCTGGGACTGGGGCTCCTCACATGCCCAGCTGGGTTTCAGGACTGCTACCCACAATTGCTGGCTGTGTCTCCAGTTCTTCAACTTCTGGCTGGTAGTGTTTGCTCCAATAACCTGTTCTGGGAAGCCCACTATTATAATGAAGACTGGTGTGTGGAGGGCAGATAACTTGTCTTTCTACTTTGTAGGTCTTTGGATCATGAGGAACAACTTCCAAATCTGATATAGAAACCATCATGCATCACCTAGAGAGCCTGAACTTTGAGTATGGTTCATTGACTAGAACTTTTAAATTGTATTCCTGGGAAGGGAAGAGTGTGTTTTATGTGCACGAAGGAGAGTAAATAACACATTTGATGACCAAAAGGGCAAATTGTGGTGGTCATTAGTGCTACATCACTGAATGAGGACGCCTTACCAATCAATCCATGTTGGATGGGCAGCATGAGACGGAAATAAACCTTTGTTTTTAAGGGATGGGAAATGGAGGATGGGGCTCTTTGTCTCTTAGCCTACCTGAGTAGCTGAATCTTTTAGTTAACAAATTGTAGTTGTTTTAATAGTTTAATTTGAAAACAGCATCTAACCATGGCAGACAATGATAATCTATAATCTTACCCATGTCTAACAATCATCATTTCATATGTCTGAATCATTTTTTCAAGAAAAAATTTAACTGGCTGAAGATTATGTACTTTGCAGGCTTCATGAGCACATTCCAAAAATTCCTAAAGTAAAAGAAAAATGGAATGAATTCTTATAAAATGGTATTACAAATGATATCCATGTCTTATAAATGTAGACTTTTCATTTTAAAATAAAAAATTGTATCTTTTTATATTGATAAATTATTTCTTAAAGTTTTATTTTTAAAGTTGAATGTTTTAATTAAAAGGAAGAACAAATAGAATTAAACTACTTTAAAAATATTATTATTCCCTATTATAAGTTAATGATCATAGCACCATAGCATTGGGTGCAGGCTGCATGGAAACAACTCCTTTTATTTTTATTTTTAAAAACTTTTAATGTTCATTTATTTTTGAGAGAGACAGAGCATGAGCAGGGGAAGGGAAGAGAGAGAGGGAGACACAGAATCTGAAGCAGGCTCCAGGTTCCAAGCTGTCAGCACAGAGTGCGTTGTGGGGCTCAAACTTGCAGACCTCAAGATCATGACCTGAGCCAAAGTCGGACGCTCAACCTACTGAGCTACCCAGGAGCCCTAGAAACAACTCCTTTTAATAGGGTTTTCAAGAGTTTCACCTTTGGTTAGGATACAGAAGGACATGCCAAACAATCCTTCACACTGTCATAACTAGAAATAAACAGTTTAAACATAGTTTTTCTACAAAACACCATACCGCTTTAGTCTCTACAATTATTTTATACATAGTTTTTAACATAAAATCAAACTTTACAAGTCATGAGAGAGTATAGCTGAAGATCAAGAGGAAAAAAATAGAAAATAAACTCCCAGATGACCTAGATGTCATAATTAGTAGACAAGAACATTAAAATAATGTCCTCTCTCCTTGGTCCTCCCCTGCTGGTGTGTGTGCACGCTCTCTCAAAAATAAATAAACTGTAAAAAATAAAGAATAAAGTTTTTATATTGTTTCTGAAATGGTAAAATACAAACCTAAGGTAAACTGTAATAATTCGAGGATGTATATTATATCCTGTGGAGTAACCACTGAAGTAAAACTAAAAATTCAACAGAGAAGAATAATGGAGAAATAGACATTATCTGAAACCCAAAAGAAGTCAGTAAAGGAAAAATAAAGGAATATTATACATATTAAAAAGCAGTATGACATAGTTTCGAGTTTTTTTGTTTTTGTTTTTGTTTTTGTTTTTGTTTTTCCCTTTGGCCCTGGGCCCCTTGGCTCATCTGTAGGTGCACTGAGCCACTTGGCCACACACCTCCCAGCACTGACTCTTAGTAGTATTTTTCAAGCTGAAAGCTGTAGGTCCATGGATTTGTTGCTATATTCATAGAAGTACAGGAATTTTCCATGACAATGTTACAGTTTTTGTATTCTTATTCTGATTTTTAAAAATAATATTAGCATACCCTGAATCATCTTGTTTATTACCCGTAGTATAATATAACAATATATATGGTCTTTATTCCCAGTTCCTGGCACAGAGCTCCTATAACCCTGAAAATTTCATGAGTGATAGGAGTGTCTTCGTTACTCTTAATGAGCCCTTGTCAATCACATCCAAGTTTATGCTGATGAAGTGACTTAGAGTGGGGACCTGAGATAGTCTCGGGATGGGACTGGTGGCAAGAAAGACCCAGTGATTAGAGGGTTGGAACTTTCAGCCTTTGGTGAAGGCATTGGGTGGTGGGGAGGGAGGGACAGGGTGGAAGATTGAGCTCTGTAAAAACTCTGACACAATGAGATTCAGAGAGCTTCTGGTTTGGTGGCACACCAAAATGCAGGGAGAATGACATACCTTGAAGCATGCTGCCACCCACTATATCACCATATCTATACATCTCTTCCATTTGGTCCTTCCTGAGTTGTATCCTTTATATATATATATATATATATATATATTTTTTTTTTTTTTTTAAGAGAGAAAGAGAGTACTAGACTGGGGAAGAAGAGCAGAGAGAGAGACAGAGAGAGAGAGAGAGAGAGAGAATGTTAAGCAGGCTCCCCCCTGCTCAGAGCAGAGCTCGATGCAGGCACGACCCTGGGATCATTATATGATAGGAAAAGATAGGGTAAAATAGGCAGAAAGAGAAAGGTTAGGACCTGGGGTCCCTGGATGGGTAAAGCATATTTTTAATTTTTTTAACATTTATTTATTTTTAAGAGACAGAGAAGAAGGGGGAGAGGGGCAGAGAGAGGGGGAGACACAGAATCTGAAGCAGGCTCCAGGCTCTGAGCTGTCAGCACAGAGCCCAACACAGGGCTCAAACCCACGAACTGTGAGATCATGACCTGAGCTGAAGCCAGAAGCCCAACCAATGAGCCACCCAGGCGTCCCAAAAACACATTATTTTAAAACAATGCTGGGAACATCTGACCATGAGCAAACTCCTTCAGGGGTAAGGTTCTAGGGTTCCTCTTACGAATTTAACGAGAGCACCTACTACCCCTCACATGTTTCCCTCAGGAATGTGACAAAATAACTAACTAAAAGTTAGTAGCAGACTATAAAACGTAAGGCCCACAAGGAACTGGTTTGGCCATAGACCATCCCTCATACAATGGAAACCAGCCAATTGAAAAGGAATGACTAGACATTTAGAGTTACCTCGCTAATAAGGGTAAGACCTAAGAAGGGACAAGGGGGAAGATAAGGAGCTGACCAAAACCCTATAAAACTAAGTCCCTTGCCTACAGTCCACAAGCCTTCACTTTCAAATGCCCCCTCTCTGTAATGAGAGCTTTCATACTATTCTTACTTTCTGATCTTATACTCTAATAAACTTTTGCCTGCTGCTCATTTTATTCTGTGTCCACCTCTTCATTCTTGGAAGCAGCGAGACAATGAATCCAGGGTACTGAGGTGAAAATTCCTGCAACAAAGACCTGAGTTGAAAATCAAGAGTCAGACCCTTAACCAACTGAGCCACTCAGGCACCCCTCCCCACTTTTTAAAGTAGCTTCCACACCCAACATGGGGCTTGAACTCACAATCCTGAGACCAAGACTCACATGGTTAACTGCCTGAGCCAACCAGGCACCCCCCCTGAGTTGTATCCTTTATAATAAACCAGTAAACATTAATAATAAACTGTGTTCTTGAGTTCTGAGAGCTGTTCTAACAAATTATCAAAGCTGGGTGGGGAGGTTGTGGAAAGTCCAGCCAGTCAGCAGTACAGGTGACCAGAGACTCAAAACTGTCTGAAGTGAGGGGAAGTCTTGTAGGACAGAGCCCTTAATCTGTGGAGTCTGACCAGGTAGCTAGTGTCAGAATTGAACTGTTGAACAACCAGTTGGTGTCCAGAGAAAGAGAATTGGTTGTTGGCTTTGGAAAACGCCCTGGAATCACATTAATCTGATATTGCCATAGAATGTAGATTAGTATTTGAGTTTGAAGGTTTAAAGTAAAAAGGCTAAAAAAGTAAATGATGCCTTTAAACCAAGTGACGCCTTACTGATATAATAGCTCAAGCAAATTGAAACTTTTATAGTAATATCAATAGGAAGAGGGGGTGGAAGAATTGAATCATCAAATGGTAAAAGGTAGTTTATATATGCTGAACTCAAAAAGTCTTCACTATACATTTTATCATTTAAATTGCCATAAAGTGACATTTAATTTCAGCCACACATCCTCTATCTCATTAAGATTGTTTTGTTTGTAATTTTAAATTTTATTTTGATTTTGGCACAAAAATAGACATATAGATCAATGGAACAAAATAGAAAACCCCAAAGTAAACCCATAATTATATACGCGATTAATGTCCTTCAACAAAGGAGGCAAAGATATGCAATAGGAAAAAGTATCTTCAACAAATGGTGCTGGGAAAACTGGACAGCTACCTGCAAAAGAATGAAACCGTGCCACTTTCTTACACCACACCCAAAAATAAACTCAAAATGAATTAAAGACCTAAATGTGAGACCTGAAACATAAAAATCCCAGAGGAGAGCACAGGCAGTAATGTCTCACATCAGCCAAAGTGACATTTTTCTAGATATTTCTGAGGCAAGGGCAATAAAAGCAAAAATAAACTATTGGGAAATCTTCAAAATAAAAAGCACAACAGAGGAAACAATCAACAAAACCAAAAGGCAACCTACTGAGTGGGAGGAGATATTTGCAAATGACATATTTGATAAAGGATTAGTATCCAAAATATATAAAGCAACTACAAAACTCAACACCCAAAACACAAATAATCCAGTGAAGAAATGGGCAGAAGACATGAATAGACATTTCTCCAAAGAAGACATCCAGATGGCCAACAGACACATGAAAAGATGCTCAACATCACTCATCAGGGAAATACAAATCAAAACTACAGTGAGATATCACCTCAGACCTATTGGAATGACTAAAATCAAAAACAGAAGAAACAACAAGTATTGGCGAAGATGTGGAGAAAAGGAACCGTCTTGTATTGTTGGTGGGAATGCAAACTGGTGCAGCCGCTCTGGAAAACACTATGGAGTTTCCTCAAAAAGTTAAAAATTGAGTTACCCTATAATCTAGCAATTGCACTTTGGGGTATTTACTCAAAGAATACAAAAACATTAACTCAAAGGGATATATGCACCCCTATTTTTATTGCAGTATTAATGACAGCCAAATTATGGAAGCAGCCCAAATGTCCACAGATAGAGGAATGGATAAAGGTGTGGTGTATACACACAATGGAATATTACTCAGCCATAAAAAGGAATGAAATCTTGCCATTTGCAACAACATGGATGGAGCTAGAGAGTATAATGCTAAGTGAAATAAATCAGTCAGAGAAAGCCAAATAATACCTTATGATTGTACTCATATGTGGAATTTAAGAAATAAATGAACAAGGGCAAAAAGAGAGAAAGAGAGAGAAAAAACAAACAAGAAACAGACTCTAGAGAACAAATGAAAAGTTACCAGAGGGGAGGTGGGTGAAATAGGTGATGGGGGTTAAAGAGTACGCTTATCATGATGGGCACTGAGTGCTATGTAGAACTGTTGAATCACTATATTGTACACTAATATTATACTATAAGCTAACCATTCTGGAATTAAAAAACTTAATTAAAAATTTGTATCTTGATTTTCCATAATAATAGCTACTAAATAGCAGACACTTCTTATGTGTATACATATGTATATATATGTACATTATAATGTCTATAATTTAGAAGAAATTGGAAATACACATGGTTTGTTTCCTTTAATTTTTTTTTTAACATTTACTTATTTTTGAGAGACAGAAGCAGAGCATGAGCAGGGGAGGGAAAGAGAGAGAGACACAGAATCTGAAGGAGGCTCCAGGCTCTGAGCTGTTTGTTAGCACAGAGCCCGACGTGGGGCCCAAACTCACGAACCGCAAGACCATGACTTGAGCCAAAGTCAGACGCTCAACCCACTGAGCCACCCAGGAGCCCCTACTTTAAAAATAAAAAAAGTCAGGGGGCACCTGACTGTCTCAGTCAGTGGAGCATGCAACTCTTGATCTCAGGGTTGTGAGTGTGAGCCCCATGTGGCAGGTAGACATTACTTAAAAATAAAATCTTAAAAAAAAAATAGCCTATTACTTAAATTTGAAAAATCCTTATGTTAACTACAGGATGTTTTGCCACTTGCAGTTTCCCATCTTTTCTACCTGCCAAAGTACACAATAGCATTATAGTATACATTGTAGACTTATTATAAATCACAAGATAGGAAATCAAAGAGTACTCCTTCTCTTAGAAAGAACATTATCTTTGATCTGAATCTTGTTGACATTGGTATCATACAACAGAAGACACTAAATTTTATTCATTCTCATTGATGAAAGTGGCCAAAGTAGGGGTTTATCCTCCAAATAGAATAATTTCACTTATTTGAAACTTTGGAAATGACTGGGTGATCAGATAAATTTATTTGCAAAATAAGTCGTTCTCACAGGTTTACTTACATGATAGTCAGCTTCAGGAAGTTTAATACCAGGAAACAGATCACTAGTTATTCCATTAAATAAGGGGACATCATGTGATAGAAACTTCGGTTCATTTACATCCTTAATTGATCGAAGAAGCTAAAATCATCCAAATAGTGCAATAGAAATTAATTGTCCTTATTCCTCACCCTCCCCACCACCAAAAGTCGAAGTTCCTTTCACATTCTTCTATGGAATCCCCCTACTAAAACACCAACTTTATATTCATATAAAGTATAATGAATAACATAACCCCAAACTATTATTTCAACCTCACATAAAAAGGCTCAAAGCAGGGGCACCTGGGTAGCTCAGTCGGTTAAGTGTCCAACTTTGGGTCAGGTCATGATCTCACAGTCCATGAGTTCGAGCCTGCTCACAGTCCATGAGTTCGAGCCTGCGTCGGGCTCTGTGCTGACAGCTCAGAGCCTGGAGCCTGTTTCAGATTCTGTGTCTCTCTCTCTCTCTCTGACCCTCCCCCGTTCATGCTCTGTCTCTCTCTGTCTCAAAAATAAATATTTTTTTTTAAAAATTAAAAAAAAAAAGCTCAAAGCAACAACTTTCTTATTTGCCTATTTATAGCTCCAGATCAACCTTCCTAAAATCAAAACAAAACAAAACAAAAAAAGATCTTCTACTGAAGCTTTCACGGTGTATATATTTAATACTTACAAGTATATCTTCATTTTCATTTGGAAATTTTAGTTTAAGGTTTCCAGCAGCCACTAAAACCGCTTTTACTGCTCGCATTCCATAGTCGTAATGAAACTGTGAGGAGAGCTGCTCTGAGCAAAGCCTGTAGGTCATCACGATCTTCACGGACAGAGGTTTTGCATTCAAAAATCCATAGGAGTAGAGGGAGATTTCTGCTATGAGGGCATAGTTTGGAACCATCATAGCCACTGTTCTAAAAAGAACCTGAAGTATATAATGAACGAAATATATTATTTTTTAAAGGAAACCATTTTTTTAAAAGATGAGCACAAGCACCCCAACAGAATGCAGTGACATTCACATTTATTCCCCCAATGCAGCAAGATTTCACTATCTCTGTGGGTTTTTTTTTCTCAGTAGTGTTCTAATGGTTTCACATACTTTAATATGTGTTAGACACCCAAAAAATGTTTTTAGAGGTTTACCTTACAGCTATTGTAAGAGGCAAAGGGGAGATTTACAAATACATGTGGGAAAATCACACCATTTTGAGTGGCTTATGCTGTTATTTTTGATTAACAAATTTATATTCTTATAAAATATTACCTTAAGATTGTCTGGCAATTCAGAACGTCCTGCATAGCCAGGATTCATCGTGATAGCTACAAAACAGTTTGGATTGAGCTTAAGTTCTGTCCCTTCAAAAATAAACACATCCAGTTTCTGTTGAATGGCTCTCTGAATGCAAAGGATCTGTTGAGCTACCACTGACAACACTTCCAACTCAATTCGATTAAATTCATCAAAGCAAGCCCAAGCACCAGAAGAAGCCAATCCTTTAAAAAACTAAGGACAAGAAAAAAGGAGATGAGTTTTCATATGATGGGGCATCATCTGTTAAACAAATATTTAATCTTTTAAGTCAAAACTGAAAATGAAGACTAATAATCCCTTCGGATAAAAAGAATGTCTTATAGAGGACAGAGGGGTTTGTGGGAGGGGCGATGGGCTAAATGGGTAAGGAACTTTAAGGAAGACACTTGGGATGAGCACTGGGTGTTATACATAGAGGATGAATCACTAGAATCTACTCCTGAATTCATTGTTGTGCTATATGGTAACTTGGATGTAAATTTAAAAATTAATTAATTAATTATTTTTAAAAATTTACTGGTCACAATTTTTATTTTTCTAAAAATAAATAATTAATTAAACCCTTAAAAAAAAAAGAATGTGTTTACCTCTATAACTGAAGTTCAAGCAATGCATAAACCATATTCACATAATGTTTAAATGTTCAGATTATCCAGTTGGACATAGCTATAGATTTGTAACATTTAATATGAAACTTTACCTTTCCCATGGCTAGATAATCTAGCCCATCTGAACAGTTGAACACCACACATTGGACAGCAAGAGCTTTAGCCAAGTCCTTGGTAGTTTCAGTTTTTCCTGTGCCTGCTGGCCCCTCTGGAGCTCCTCCAAGGTTTAAATAGAAGGCACCTATCTGAAAAGGAACATACATTTTGAAAGAAATCCTTGCATAACTGGACAAAAGAAAATAACTATATAATAGACGATTGCTTAGAAAATGGATTGAATCTTATTTGTGTAGCTTCAAAGAGGCACTAACACAATCATACTGTTCAGTTAATTTTTACTATGCGATTTTTCAGCTGCATAAGGAAAAAGCAGTTCCAGAAAAAGTAAAAATGTATCAAAATCTCCTTGTATTATAGTATGTCATGGGTATCCCATTTGCCTTTAAAAACAAAAAGAATCTAGCCTTGAGGTATTAACATTTGGTCAGAAAGGTTTAACTAGAGATTGTTGTGGAGATCATTAATAACAATCTCCATGGCTAGCTGCCAAAAGTCAACACCTGAAAATGAGTGTTGTAAATGGGAGCCCATCAATTGGAAGAGACACAATACCTATCATGTAACTTTGTCTATAATTCACCCTGGCTATGGCATTTCACTCTTGGTATGTTCTCCATTTTCTCCATTCCTACAACACTGTTTTGTACTTCTCTTACCAGTAGGATCACTGTCTACCTTGCCTTACATTAATTTTGTATGTTGTTTTTTTTCTCCCAATTAGTCTTTAAGCCCCTTAAGACCAATATCAGCAGTAACTGAATTCTTCCTGAATTCTTCCCCAAAAGGACTAGAACAATGGTTGGAAATTTTTAGAAGCATATAAATTATAGTCAACTCCAACTATGGGGTTTATTTCAAGAAAACTAGTAAAAGAGTTTGTAAAATTTAACTCCTTTAAAAAAAAAATAGGGTTAAAGGACTAAAGCTGTACATATGAGGAGGTAAGGGATATGTGGGAACTCTCTGTACTTTCATTTGCTGTACTAATTTTGCTATGAAACTGAAACTTCTCTAAAAAGAAAGATCTATTAAAAAATAATTTAAGGGGCTCCTGGGTGTCTCGGTTGGTTAAGCATCTGAGTTTGGCTCAGGTCATGATCTCGCAGTCCATGAGTTCGAGCCCGACATCGGGCTCTGTGCTGATCACTCACAGCCTGGAGCCTGCTTCAGATTCTGTGTTTCCCTCTCTCTCTGCCCCTCCCCGGCTTGCACTCTCTCTCTCTCTCTCTCTCTCTCTCTCAAAAATAAACATTTTTTAAAAATTAATAATTTAATAATAAAATAAAATAAAATTTTTGATTAAATAAAGGCTATATCAATATTTTACCCACCTTAAGTTTGTAATAAATGCTATACCATTAACGCCCATTAACTTGATTGCTGGAAACCTCAGGTTTTTCCTTCATTATTTCAAGAAAATGCTTACAAATTTTTCAATGTCTAATGTTATATACAAGTTTAATGGGATTCTGATCTTACAACCGGAAGCTGTGAGCTTCCACAAATATTCACAGCTTCTGATTTCACCAAGGTCCCACATAGGACACAGAAGCTTGAGATTCATTTACACAACAAATATTTAGGGATTGACCATGTACCTGTTCACTACTAGAGTAGAAACCAAGACAGACATGGTCCCTGCCCTCAGGCAGCTTTCCAAGAAAATAATAGGTGGTTTGGTGAAATATTTTATCATAGCTGCATTGGCAGCCTTTACCAGCCATTGCCTCTATCTTCCAATTGCTGAATCAGCTACAAATAGCTCACAACTGTCCTTTTCTCCTGAAAATTGCCCTTGACTAATAGGAGCTACCTTATCAGCAAATACCTGAAAGCTTCCTCACCTGAAAGCTTTACCTTTCAAAGTAAACCTGTCAGTTTACCAGCAAAAAAAAAAAAAAAAAAAAAAAAAAAAATGGGTTTACATGGAAACAGCAGACAATTGCAATTCTTGACACACAAACTGCTGCAAAACCATAGGCAACTCTAGGAAACAGAGGAGAGGAATGCTCTTTTATAGAGGAAAGGGGGGCTTTGGGAGGGGCCACTATAAACAAGAAGTCCATTGGAGGAAACTGGGAGTTCCAAGTGTAGTGGCTTTTCATTGGCTGAGTTGTGACAGTTTCTCAATGGCTGGGATCTTGCCAGACAAGAACAAAATCCTTATTCCTACTGGGGTAATCAAGTACATGTTTCTTCCTGTCAGGAATGTAAAGTACATCTCTTCCTGTTGGTTTTGCAATTGATGATGAATGGTAGTAGGGCTTGAGAGCTTCTCCTTCATGGCCTCCCAACTCCATTTTAATGAGGTTTGCCTTTCTTAATTTTCATACCCCTAACCCCAGGGGTGACTGATAGCCAAGGGCCATAAGGAGATATAAAAGCCAGGCCCCTTGCCTTAAAGAGGGGTACCCCCATAATGCCATCCATGCTCCAAAGCTCCCCCTGAGATCAGGCTAAATCTGTACATCTGTTAAAACTACATCTTTACTTTTCCCTGTTTTCCTCACTTCCCTACAGGCTTTTACTGAAAGCATTCCCTAGTAAATCATTTACCCAAGAATCCCCCATTTCATCTCTGCTTCTAGAGAACTCAGTCAAAGATACTTTAATTTCACTTACTCAGCACAGGTGGATTGGTGTTTCTTGATGCTTCTCCTCAATTTCCAGGTAGGGTTGCCAGACTTAGCAAATAAAAATACAGAATTCCCAGTTAAATTTGAATTTCAGATAAACAATGAATAATTTTTTAGTGGAAGTATGTCCTGTATGATATTTGGAACACACTTATACTAAGAAATTATTTGAAATTCAAATTTACCTGAGAATCCTGTATTTTACACAGCAACCTTATTCCAAGGTGTTTGGGATTTTTTATAGTCCTAACTTCATCTTCCAAAGCTTCTCAACAAGCACAGACCTTATCACCACCCCCTACATTTCAGCTCTCTCCCTCCTATTCAACACACCTAACTCTTTAGGGGTGCCTGGGTAGCTCAGTCCGGTAAGCGTCCAACTTTGGCTCACGTCATGATCTTGCGGTTGGTGAACTTGAGCCCTGTGTCCGGCTCGGTGCTGACAGCTCAGAGCCTGGAGCCTGCCTAGGATTCTGTGTGTCCCCCCCACCCCCACCCCCACCCCCACCCCGCCCTCTCCGCTCCTTCCCCACTCATGCTGTGTCTCACTCTCAAAACTAAATAAACATTAAAAAAAAGCAGGGGGAGGGGAACGGGGGGCACCTGGATGGCTCAGTCGGTTAAGCTTCTGACTTCAGCTCAGGTCATGATCTCACGGTTCATGGGTTCAAGCCCCACGTCAGGCTCTGTGCTGACAGCTCAGAGCCTGGAGCCTGCTTCACATTCTGTGTCTCCCTCTCTCTGTGCCCCTCCCCTGCTCGCTCTCTCTCGCTCTCTCTCTCTCTCTCTCTCTCTCTCAAAAGTAAATAAAAATTAAAAAAAAAAAAAGAACTAACTTGGAGTTCTAAGGCCCAGATGGCCTTTATTCATCTTCCTGTCATGTCTCCCAGGAGTCTCACAAAAACCAAATCCATTCCCTGAAGCTCCAGTTTTCTCTTTAAATTTCTAATACCTTCTTTTTCTAATTATCCCGAATGGTAATGACTCATGATTTTCAAACATTAGAATCCAAACACTCTTGTATTCTACAAAAGCACCCAGAAGTAAATATTCATTGCTATAGTTTCACATAAAGGGAATTGGGATTAGGAAGGGATAACTCTATTCAACTATTACAGATAAAAGAATAAAATGAGGACAGCCATGTTAAATTTGGACAAGGAAACATGACACCACACCAAAAAGTAATCTTTAATGTATGAATTAAAATAATTTAAATGCATACCAATGTTCTGTAACACCTGTCAGTTAGAGGAGTAATGACAAGTCGAGGTGAATTACCAAGATATTCATAAGCATATTTTACATTGCAATTAATGATACGAACTCGAGCATTGTCATATTCCCAATAATATCGAAGCTGAGCAAGCCACTGAAAATCTGTATCATGTGAGACACCTAGAAAGAAGAAAGTAAAAGAGACAGTCCTGAAATGTAAAAACAATTTGAAAAATAGGTATTCTATCATTTTTTATAATAGCAAATATTAAAATAATTTGTTTTCCAGCTTATAGAAAAGATGACATAAAACAAATCTTGTGGGGAGAGGAAAAGATGTACAGTATAAATCTTTGTTTCTAGAAGCTATTAATATTTATCTTTAATATTAAAGAAAAGAGTCACATACCCATATCAATCATGTCCATGACCACGTCTCTAGCATGGACATCAATTGTAACCAAAGCCCCCAGAGTAGTCCTGGTCTGCTTCGACAGTTTTCCCCTTACCAGTGCTACAATATCATTCAGTTGATTCTGGAGTTCCTGATAGTACTTCTTTAATGCCTACAAAATAAAAAAGGAATTAAACTAATGGTATATAGTAGCTAAAACATGTATTTTATATACCCTTTTACAAAACAATTTTGACATCATAATATATTTCAATTCAGAAATTAATTACAGAACAGAGTGAGTTTGCCTAAGCTTCATAAAATACTAAGAACACATTTTCAAAGAATTGTAAATTTAATTTCTTAATGTTTATTTATTTATTTTGAGAGAAAGAGAGAGAGAGAGAGAGAGAGAGAGAGAGAGTGCACAAGCATGGGAGCACCAGAGAGAGAATTCCAAGCAGGCTTCTCACGGTCAGTGCAGAGCCTGGCGTGGGGCTTGAACTCAGGAACCATGAGGTCATGACCTGAGCTGAAATCAAGAGTTGGGTGCTTAACTGACTGAGCCACTCAGGCACCCCAAAGAATTGTATAATTTTAATGCTACCTGTACAAACTGGTGGGAAGACTGCCATTACAAAGAATAGATAAGCCAACTAAGAAACATAGCAGTAGAAAAGGATGTTATGTTAAAAAAAAAAAAAAAAGCTTTACCTCTGTCCCACCACTTATAACTTCTTGTGTCTCAGAAGTCCAGAACATTTGAGAAACACAAAGGACAACTTGTCCAGGCCACTCTAGAACCCAGTCTCTTCTTGCAGATTCTGGATAAGCCTGAATAATTAAAATGCATTCCTAACTTTAAAGATTATGGAAGGGGGGGGAAAGCTAAATGTCTGAAATATTTGGTACATTTCATAGGTTAAAATATCACATAGTCATGAAAACTTTTAGATGACTAAAAGAAAAATTGTTATTATGTTTTTTAATCATTTGTTTATTCATAAAAGAATGGGAAGATGAACACTAATATGTTAACAATCAGTTGTCTCTGGAAGAATTTATTGTTGATTCTTCTGGAAATTGATTTCTTTATGATTTTTATGTTGCTTTGCTATGAGAAGTTGTCAAGTTTTCTTTTTTTTTTTTTAATTTTTTTTTTCAACGTTTATGAAAAAACGAGCATGAACGGGGGAGGGGCAGAGAGAGAGGGAGACACAGAATCGGAAACAGGCTGCAGGCTCTGAGCCATCAGCCCAGAGCCTGACGCGGGGCTTGAACTCACGGACCGTGAGATCGTGACCTGGCTGAAGTCGGACGCTTAACCGACTGCGCCACCCAGGCGCCCCAAGAAGTTGTCAAGTTTTCTACATAGAATGCATACTACTCCTATTATAATGAAATATAAGGGTTTTATTAATCCATAAAAAATAAGTCTAATAGATTATATATATTGATGCCAGGTATAATTGAAAAGGAGACTATACAATCTAGTGGGAAACTGGATTAGTAGTTAGAACCCCTGTATGATTTATCCATAGCTTTTCTAAAAACTTACATGACTAGAGTTATATTTTGAACAATTATATATTTGTTGAATGATACATAATTTAACTATCTGTGCTTTTGAGTTCAAAGCATGCTCTCATTTCTCTTAATATTTTTATGTTCAAAATACATTAAAATGGATTTGGAGTGGGGCAGAGTTTAACCTTTAAAAACAATAACCTGCTTCATGTGATAACAGTAGATTCAAATTATAAACGGAAAAAATATAACTGCAGAACAAAATTTGAAGTTGATGCTAATGGAAACTATATTTAAAAAATGTTTTTAAATGTTTATTATTTTGAGAGAGAGAGACAGAGTGCAGGCAGGGGTGGGGCAGAGAGATACAGGGAGACACAGAATCCCAAGCAGGCTCCAGGCTCTGAACTGTCAGCACAGGGCCCAAAACAGGGCTCAAATCTACGAGCTGTGAGATTATGACCCGAGCTGAAGTAGGACGCCTAACCTATTGAGCCACCCAGACTCCCCAGAAACTATATTTTTAATACAATAACACCATCTTAGATAAAATGATGTTAAACATAAGGATAGAAACATATTATTACTTAAATGTGTTTTATTAGGAATGTTTAGAAATAAAAACAAATGACAAGTCTCAAAGAATGTATGAGCTATTGCCAGATACATAGAAAAAATATTTCTGTACTAATAAAGAAAATACTTTCATGGATAATGTTGATTTTTTTTCCTATGTGTTTTAATCTGTTTGGGATCACAAATGGAAAAGGGGGAGAAAAAGTCAAGATTTATCTTCAGGAACCCTGAAGCTGAATACAATAGCCATTGTAGTAAGATGAGCATTATAGGATGAAGGAAAATGGATACCTCACTCATATAAAGTGAGTCGCTGGATTATAAAGCTGCAATGCCTTTTAAAATAACTTTTTTGGGGGGTGCCTGGGTGGCTCAGTCAGTTAAGCATCCGACTTTGGCTCAGGTCATGATCTCATGGTTCGTGGGTTTGAGCACTGCATCAGGTCCTGTGCTGACAGCTCAGAGCCTGGAGCCTGCTTTGGATTCTGTCTCCCTCTCTCTGCTCCTCCCCTGCTCATGCTGTGTCTCTCTCTCTCCTTCAAAAATAAATAAAAACATTTAAAAAAATTTTTATATAACTTCTTTTTTTAACTACATAACTGTTCCTTTGTGGTCCTAAAGACAGAAATATACTGAATTTTATTATTCAATATTAATAGTAGATTAGGTTAATTGGATTAGCATAAGTAAGCTACATGTAGCGCTCAGGTGTTACATTTTTTTCAAATATTATATACCCTCTTTTAATGTTTGTTCATCTCACTTCCAGTTTCTAAGCAATTGTTAAGGTGTAAACAGCAGTAGACCATTCATCTAATACCCCCATCTGAGGTTCTTTTTGATTCCAGGGGCTGTATACAGACTACCTAGATGTTCTCCTACTTTCTCTTTATCTGGTGAATTCCTACTTTGGGTCTCACTTTCAATTTCACTTCCTCCAAGAACCTATCACTAGAAACGTCCCCCTCTCCACATTCTAAATTATATATACCTTGCCTATTCTTTCTCATAACACCTATTGTCTTTTGTAGCACTTAATTATATACTGTTATCAATTCTTAACTAATATCATTATCTTAATAATGTTAGAAACAAAGAGTAAAAAATAATGGTTTTACACAGTAAGAACTGTAAGTGTTAATTTACCAGCACACATTCAAAACCTCCTACAAAGAAAGCATTCACAGAATATATGGTGTACATTAAATCTCAGGAAACATACCAGCCTGGCTGCAGCGATCACATCGTGAATACTCCGGAGCATTAAATCTTCCACTTGAATGAGCCACTTTTCCACAGCACCTCGCGCTGCAGACGTGGAAATAAGTGCAATCAGTTCCACTCGCTCCCCTTCAGAGCTATACATGGCCTTAATGTCCAAATTGGGAAGGAATTCCAGTTTAGCAATGCCCTCAAAGCATTTTTTTAAATGAGGCTGAACTCTTAGTGGGTCTTTGGTCTCTGACAAAATCTCTAACATTTCATCATTAGATAAGAAGAAAAAACTAGAGAAAAACATGCAAATGCAAATGCTTTAGTTATAATTAATTCATCACATATCAGAAAATAATTTTAATTACAGCACAATTAAATATCCATCATACCGAGGGAAGAAAAGCCGTTTTTTTTCAAGATATGCATTGAGCCCTTTCATAATTTTCTCCAAAAGTTCATTGCAGTTCTGCAATTTTTCCAATAAACCTGTTAAAGAAGTAGCAGCAAGGACCTAAAAGATACACATTTGTTCAGGTCAGCACTTACATACCAGATATAATTATAAGACCTATGCATTAATCTATAGTATATGTCAAAAATGTAGAAATGTCAAAAGGCTTAAGAAAATTGTAAATTTTTTGTAATGTAAAACTATTATAATTCAATAAATCATAAATATTCTTATCCAAGGACGCAAGTTACAAATGAGAAGTTATGACTCTCATGCACATTTTCATTTCTCCTATATTGTTCTGAATGATGTGGGAAAAGTCTGTTAGGATGGTGTGTGGTTTAATTTTTACATTTATAACCATCAACTATAAACTTAACAATCTACAGTATGAGTTGGCAAATTGTATCCCATGGGCTACATCCAACCTGCTGCCAGTGTCTTTCTTTCTTTCTTTTTTTTTTTCAGCTTTATAAGGTATAATTGACAAATAAAAATTTTATATAGTTAAGGTATACAACTTGATGTTTTGATATATGAATACACTATGCTGCCAGTTTTTGTACGACCTGTGAACTAAGAATTATTTTTATACTTTTAAAAGATTGAAAGAATTGGGACACCTGGGTGGCTCAGTTGGTTAAGTGTCCGACTTCAGCTCAGGTCATGATCTCACAGTTTGAGCTTGAGACCTGCATCGGGCTCTGTGCTGACAGCTCAGAGACTGGAGCCTGCTTCGGATTCTGTGTCTCTCTCTGTCTCTGCCCCTCGCCTGTTCACACTCTGTCTCTCTCTCTCTCTCTCTCTCTCTCTCAAAAATAAATGAACATTGGGGCGCCTGGGTGGTGCAGTCGGTTAAGCGTCCGACTTAGCCAGGTCACGATCTCGCGGTCCCTGAGTTCGAGCCCCGCGTCGGCTCTGGGCTGATGGCTCAGAGCCTGGAGCCTGTTTCCGATTCTGTGTCTCCCTCTCTCTCTGCCCCTCCTCCATTCATGCTCTGTCTCTCTCTGTCCCAAAAATAAATAAAAAAACGTTGAAAAAAAATTTTTTTAAATAAAAAAAAAATAAATGAACATTAAAAAAACCTTTTTTTAAGGTTGAAAGAGGGGCACTGGGTGGCTCAGGTGGTTAAACACCTGACTTTGGCTCAGGTCATGATCTCACCGCTTGTGAGTTCGAGCCCCGCATCGGGCTCTGTGCTGAAAGCTCAGAGCCCGGAGCCTGCTTCCAGTTCTGTGTCTCCCTATCTCTCTGTCCCTCTCCCACTCATGCTCTGTCTCTTTCTCTCAAAAATAAACAAACATTAAAAAATGTTTTAAAATTTAAAAAATTTTGAAAGAATTAAGAGAAAAATCATATTTCATGGCATGTGAAAATGTCACTGTCCAGAAACAGTTGACTGTAGCACAGACACATCCATTCAGTTACATACGGTCTCAGGCTGCTTTCTCCCTACTACAATGGCAGAGTTGAGTACTTGCAAAAAAGACTGCCTGTCTCACAAAGTCTAAAATATTTATCATCTGGTCCACTGCAGAAAAAATATACTGACTTCTGGTCTATAACAAATCATGTTTCACAAAGGTTCTAAAGTCAATGTGTAAGACAAAATCCTCAAAACTCATAAATTTCAGTGTACTATTGACTCTCAAGAAGTCCAGCATGGCTAATTTTCACCCAGCATTGAAACAAATTGTTATTTCTTAAGTTGAATGCCAGATTAAAAAAGTGGATGCTTATCTATGGACTATGTATACTATGTGCATGAAAAATACATAGTCTGTCTTTCAACATGAGAATCACACTCAGCAAGGTGCTATAGTTACCAGGAGAGACACATAGCAAGTGAGGTCAACTGAGAGAACTGAAAAAATTTTTTTAATTAAAAAAAAAGTATTTTAAATTTTTTTTTTCAACGTTTATTTATTTTTGGGACAGAGAGAGACAGAGCATGAACGGGGGAGGGGCAGAGAGAGAGGGAGACACAGAATCAGAAACAGGCTCCAGGCTCCCAGGCATCAGCCCAGAGCCTGACACGGGGCTCGAACTCACGGACCGTGAGATCGTGACCTGGCTGAAGTCGGACGCTTAACCGACTGCGCCACCCAGGCGCCCCTAAAAAAAAAAAGTATTTTAGAGAGAGAGTGCGTGAGCAGGGGAGAGGGGCGGAAGCAGAGACATAGGAATCTTAAGCAGGCTCCCTGCAGCATAGAAACCAACACGGGGCTTGATTCCACGATCCTGGGATCTCGACCTGAGCTGACAGCAAGAATTGGACATTTGGGACACCTGCATGGCTCAGTCGGTTAAGCTTCCAACTTTGGCTCAAGTCATGACCTCATGGTTGAGTTTGAGCCCCACATCAGGCTCACTGCTCACAGCTCAGAGCCTGCATCAGATCCTCTGTCCCCCTGCCCCTGCCCCTTCCCTGCTCACAACACCTTTCTTTCTGTCTCTCTTTCTCTCTCAAAACTGAATAAACATTAAAAAAAAAAAAGTCGGACAGATGTTCAGCCAACCAAGCCACCCAGGCATCCCAAAATTGCAGATTCTTTATTCCTATCACTCCCAAGAATATAGAGTCATTAAGTGGAATATCAGGTGAATCACCTATACTCATTCTCTATCTCTCTCTGTCCCTGCTACTCCTTTCTCTCTCTATCTTATTTCATTTTACAAGAGAAGAACAGCAGTCAGTATGTGCCATAGTCAAGTGAGTTAAATGTACATTTGTGAGTCCGCTCCACTATTAGAGTTACAAGTAGTTTATTATAAGAATTGAAAAGTAAAATTATTTTAATGCTTTGTGCTTTCTTATATTTTTCTGAACTTTCCAGTTTGTATTCAAAGAGCAGGTTTTGTTTTTGTAATCAGAAAAAAAAAAAACAACAAAAACAAATGCTTTCTTTAATAGCCAAAATGAAAGGTCCTCTTTATTTGTAAGAGAGAAAACAAACACTTCACCTTGGGATCTTTTTTACAAAACTTCATGATATCTCTCCAATGTCTGTCTACTGTCTGAAACTGACGCCCTTCTTCTGGCATCTGTTGCATGATATCCTCAGAACAAAAAATGGGCTCCAAGTACAGCCACTGAGCTTGTACTTTTAACCATTCATCAATCGTTTCTTGTATTCGAATCAAACGGTCTTCCCAGGCCTTAATGAAAAGCACACTGTACTAAATTCCAATCATTAAAGAAAACCCATAAATTACAACAAGGAATATTTACTTAAAATTCACTGTTATTTAAAAATAATAAATAAATAAATAAATAAATAAATAAATAAATAAATAAAATTCACTGTTATTTTTAAATCAATGCAAAACAGCTCAATGTCACTTATGGGAATCACATGGACTTAGAAAAACTCTAGGGAGTCCAAAGTTTTCCTAAATCATTGGAACTCACCATCGGAAATGACTGCAGTTACTTACACTAAACTCCTAATCTCTAGGGAATCATCCCAAGTCTGAAAAGCATCCAGTAGTAGCCTGCTGTATACCAGTGGTTATCAACCTAGTGACTATTTCACCCTCCACCTCAAGGGACATTTGACAATGTCTAGAGACATTTACATTTGTCACAACTGTTGAAGTGAGGGTGCTACTCATATCTTGTGGGTGCTAATGTTTCAGATCTGTTCTATATGGTTCCACATTAATTTTTAAATATCCGTTCCTATATTTCACCCAAAGCTATCCACAAACTGACTTATTTCCACAGTAATATATATGTAATAAGATTACAGTTTTTGGGTGTTTTTTTTTTTTTTTTTAAGTAGCCTCCATACCCAGCATAGAGCCCAACACAGCACTTGAACTCACAACCCTGAGATCAAGACTGGAGCTGAGAGATCCAGCCGGACGCTTAACTGATTGAGCCACCTGGGCACCCCAAGCTTATAGCTTTTATAAATAACCGGAAACTATCATATTTGACATACCTTGATCTCTTTTTCAAATGGTTTGATGAAAGGTGAGCCTCTCATTGTCTGAGTTTTTATAATTTGATCATCAAGGAGAGTCTGAATCTCATCTACTGAAGAAAGAATAGAGACTCCAGTATCACGATATGGAGTTATATGAAAAGCAATATCAGCCCAGGTTCCTATCATTGTATGCATGGCTTTCTCTAGTGAAAATTCCTAAAAGGGAGAAAAGAAAGAATAAGTTAGTGAAGGAAGGTCTTATCTACTGTACCAACTTTTCCCTGGTGAATCCAGTAATGAGTGCATTACACAGTAATTCTTTTTTTTTTTAATTTTTTTAATGTTTTATTTATTTTTTGAGAGCGAGAGACAGAGTGTGAGTGGGGAAAGGGCAGAAACAGAAGGAGACACAGGATTCAAAGCAGGCTCCAGGCTCTGAGCTGTCAGCACAGAGCCCGATGCAGGGCTCGAACCCACGAACTGTGAGATCATGACCTGAGCCAAAGTCTGACGCTTAACCGATGAGCCACCCAGGCACCCCTACACATAATTCTCTTAACATAATCTGTGGCGACACTGTAACTGTCTTTAGGTTTAAAAAGATTTCTTAAACAATTAAAAAATTCCTAAGAATAATATAGTAGTTTTGCAGATAAACATAAGGGAAGGGAAACAAAAATAATATAAAAACAGGGAGGGGGACAAAACATAAGAGACTTATAAATATGGAGCACAAACTGAGGGTTACTGGAGGAGTTATGGGAGGGGGGGATGGGCTAAATGGGTAAGGGGCACTAAGGAATCTACTCCTGAAATCATTGTATGCTAACTATATCACTATATGCTAACTAATTTGGATGTAAATTTAAAAAAATAAAAATAAAATTAAAAAAAGAATAATAGTGTAGTTTTAAAAAATTCACTTGCTGTGAAAACTACCGCTGCCAGTATTAAAATAGACACCAGAATAAAATAGCTGCTGGACCTTCTCTGAAGTGGCCTTTCTGCAGTCTATAGTCTGAAATGCCTTTGTATATTTTAAGAACCCTAGAAGACTGTACTTATTCTGCTAGAATGCAGACACATCAAATGCCAACACACACATGAAGAGGTCAAAGGAGCCATTTCTAGCCTGGATTCAGGACAAAGAAGTAATATAGAAGCACACACTTTGTGGGGTGGGGGGAGGGGGAAGAGTGGTCTTCTGTCAGGTTCCCCCATCTCCTCCCATTGCTATCCAGTACCATACACTCAACCCCAACAAAAAACTGTGATTATTTTATTAACAAACTCATCAAATAAAGTGTTTCAGTTGATCTTCATATTTACCTTGCTTGCACCTGCACTTATCACTTCAAATTTTTCCAAGTATGGTGTAAGGTTTAATTTTAAAATTTTTCTCAGTGTAGTTCCAGAGTCTGGAGTCAAGTCATAGCCTACAATTTCTGATATCTGCTTCCAGTGACGAGCTCTCATTCCTGGATTGCACAAGATGGAGACAGTAGGGATACAGTCCTAACAGTGAAAGTATAAACAATAATGAGTCACTCTTTTGACTAACCCACACACATAGATTTTATAGATGAAACCTCAATAGTATAAACGTTTCTTGAGATTATTTAACATATTTGATTAGCCCAATCAAAATCCCAATTAGATTTGGAGGAGAAGAGAAACTAACAAAATGATTCTAAAGTTCATCTGCACAAATAAACATTTAGAAATAGCCTGGAAAATTATAAGAGCAAAAAAGAAGAGGAGTAAACGTTCCATAGAATATTAAAGTATGCGATAAAATTATGCTAATTAAAAGTGTGGTATTATTATAGAAACACAAAGCTGCTTTGTTATATATATATATATATATATATATATATATATATATGTATATATATCAACATAAATGTATACATATTTATAGTAATATATATATTTATAAATATATAAATATATAACATAAATTATAAATACGCACACCTACACACATAACATAAATGCGGGAATGGCCTGCACCAAAATGCCAAAATGTAACTTCTGTTTGGAGGTGAAAATGAAACATCAAGTGAAAACACTTAGTTCATCATTCTTGATGTTGACATTAGGACATGTTCTTTAAAATCAGGAAGAAGATAAGCATAGTTATTGTTACTACTTCTAATCAACATTGTATTGAGTGTCCCAGCCAGTGAAGTAACATACATACATACATACATACATACATACATACATACATACATAAAAGATATGGGGATGACACCAGTCAGAACGGCTAAAATTAACAACTCAGGCAACAACAGATGTTGGCAAGGATGCAGAGAAAGAGGATCTCTTTTGCACTGCTGGTGGGAATGCAAACTAGTGCAGCCACTCTGGAAAACAGCATGGCGTTTCCTCCAAAAATTAAAAATAGAACTACCCTACGACCCAGCAATTGCACTACTAGTTGTTTATCCGAGGGATACAGGTATGCTGTTTCAAAGGGGTAGATGCACCCCAATGTTTACAGCAGCACTATCGACAGTAGCCAAAGTATGGAAACAGCCCAAATGTCCATCAACAGATGAATGGATAAAGAAGATGTGGGATATATATATACAGTGGAGTATTACTCAGCCATCAGAAAGAATGAAATCTTGCCATTTACAACTACATGGATGAAACTAGAGGGTACTATGCCAAGTGAAATTAGAGAAAGACAAATATACGACTTCACTTATATGAGGAATTTAAGGTACAAAACAGATGAACATTAGGGAAGGGAAGCAAAAATAATATAAAAACAAGGAGGGGGACAAAACATAAGAGACTCTTAAATACAGAGAACAAACTGAGGGTTGCTGGAGGGGTTGTTGATGAGGGGATGGGCTAAATGGGTGGGATGAGCACTGGGTGTCATACATAGGGGATGAATCACTGGAATCTACTCCTGAAATCATTGTTGCACTGTATGCTAACTAACTTGGATGTAAAATTTTTTAAATTAATTGTTTAGTTAATAAAAAAAATAAGTCACAAGTGTTATTAATAAAATCATTTTGTGACTTCAAAAAAAAAAGAATGAGTGGAATTCATTTTGATCAATATTCAAATGTTACTGAGATTTAACTAAAAACATTAATTTGATAAGGAAAATTTTAAGAATGATCTTAACTGGAATCCTTAAAGTAAGTCATGATATATAAAGGGTTCTTTTTCAAGAATATAAAATTACAAAATCTATTCCTGATATCTTTCCTTTGTGTTTGGCTCAATATATGACTCATCAAAAGCTAAAATCCAAGGTTGGCTAGAATTAGTTTTTATATATAGAATACAAGGCACTTATTAGCATTATAAAATAATAAAATGTGAAGAAACTTAGATACTCTAAAAAAAAGATATGGGGAATAGAAATTTAAAAAACAAAACTACCCAAAGAAAACAAAAACACAAATTCAAAAAGATATGTGCACCTCTATGTTTACTGCAGCATTATTTACAACAGCAAAGATATAGAAGCACCCAAGTGTCCATCAATAGATGAATGGAGAAAGAGGATGTGGTATATATATATATATATATATACAATGGAATATTACTCAGACATAAAAATGAATGAGATCATACCATTTGTAACATGGATGGACCTGGAGGGTATAATGAGAAAAAAAAAACCCTAACATTGTTCGCAAATTGTCTGTGTACAATGACTGGATATTAAATTAATATAAAGAAAGTTAAAAGAACCACTGAATACAAGCCACAGATAAAAAGCATAATTAACAAAAAGATAAATTTATGATAGCAACAACAAAATAAAGTACGTAAGGATAAATTATTTTGAAAAAAATTTAAGCTTATTTCTTTTTTAGTAGTCTCTACACCCAATGTGGGGCTTGAACCCACAACCGTGAGGTCGAGAGTCACATGCTCTTCGAATAAGCCACCTAGGCCTCCGTACCTAGGGATAAATTAAATGAAAGCTGTGCAAAGTTATTTCGGAGAAACTATGTTAAAGAAAACCTGGGGCACCTGGGTGGCTCAGTGGGTTAAGCGTCAGACTCTTGGTTTCGGCTCAGGTCATAACCTCATGGTTTGATGAGTTCAAGCCCCTGATTGGGTTCTGTGCTGACAGCATGGAGCCTGCTTGGGATTCCCTCTCTCCTTCTCTCTCTGCCCTTCCCCACTTGCACTGTCTCTCAAAATAAATAAACTTATTTAAAAAAAAAAAGATGTGAAAGAAAATCTAAATAGAGATGTATACCACACACTGATAGATTCATTATTATATAAGTGACAAAGGATTATTATTCAGAATATATAAATGAACAACAAAAGCAATGGAAACAAATACTGAAACAAAAATAACAAAAGAGTCAAAGGGCATTAATAGACATTTCACAGAAGAATAAATATGAAATGTAAGTACTTTGAGGGCAGGGATTTTTTGTTCATATGACTCTAAGTAGGAAAATCAATAAATTAGATAAGTAAGCAATAATATATAGCAGTGAAAATGAACGACTACAGTCATTCCCAAGACATAGATGAGTTTTAGAACAGATGATATGTTTTTATAAATTGTTACATACAAATGTGAATTAACAACAAAAAAGAGAAATACAAACAGAATTTATGACACACTTATCTTCAAGGGAGATTAAGGGGCTTAAAATAGGGAAGGATCACATAGAAGGAAGCAAGAGTATTGATGATCTTTTAATTTTAAAGAAGAGGGGAGGGTTCATGGGTGTTCATTTTCTTCATAGCTTACATATATGTAACATATATTCTCCAAGTATTGGATAATAAAAATTTGCTAACAAAGGTAAAGAAAGAATACTTATCTTTTCCTCTTCCCAATCCAATTCAAAGCCCAACAAAATTATACTTGCACTTCTGGTCACCTCCTTAGTAAAGCCTTACCTGTTTTCCAAATGACAAAATTAATTGCTCCGTGCCCTATTCTTTCAGAGGATGCTACCATCCTCTACCTATGAATTGCCTTATTCTACCTCGTACTACAACCAGTTGTTCACAGCCTATTTCTCTTTCCACATTGTGTTCTCTCTGAGAGGCAGAAGCCAATTTGTGTGTACTGGACAACAACAATTTTAAACTGTAAGACTCTAATGTCAATATCTAAGCCACTAATTATGTGAGAAAAATAAATAAAAGACAATTAGATTGGAAAGAAAAACATAAAACTACCTCTATTTACAGAGTACATGATCTTGTATATAGAAAATTCTACGGAATTCATTTCTTTTTTTTCATTCTATATTTCGGTAATCTCTACACCCAATATGGTGCTCAAACTTACAACCCTGACATCAAGAGTCATATGTTCCACCAACTGAGCTAGCCACGTGCCCCAAAAAGGAATTTATTTAAGAACTGTTAAAACTAATAGATGAGTTCAGCAAGATTGCAGGATACAACATCAACATACAAAAATTACTTGTGTTTGTATAAACTAGCAATAAACAACCCAAAATTGAAAGTAAGGGAAAAAATCTCATGTACAATAGCATCAAGAAATACAAAATACTCGAGAGTAAATTTGATAAAAGAAATACAACGTCTGTAGACTAAAAATTATAAATAATTGTTAAATGAAATTAAAGAAGACCAAATAAAAGTAAAAATACTCCTTGCTCACATATTGCAAGAATTAATATTGTTAAGACAGCGATCTTCCCAAGTCAATCTAAAGATTCAATGCAATGCCAGCTTCCTTTTTTTAATGTTTAAAAAATTTTTTTAATTTTTATTCATTTGAGAGAGAAAGAGAGAGAAGGGGGGATGGGCAGAGAGAGAGGAGGACAGAGGATCAGAAGGAGACTCAGCTGACAGCAGTGAGCCTGATGCGGTGCTTGAACTCAGGAACTGTGAGATCATGACCTGAGCTGAAGTCCGATGCTCAACTGACTGAGCCCCCCAGGTGCCTAAGGTTCAAAATGTATTTTAATAAGTTGATACTGCATTGTTGCTCCACTTCTCAGAAAAATTCCAAGATATTAGGGACAAATAGAATATGGTACACAAGTAAAAAATGCACAGCATAACTAAGATAGGCAAAGCTAAGAGCTGCTGTCCTAGATGCAGCATATCGCAACACTCTTCCCAAGTTTGTGCTAGGTCTATCAACAAAAGCTGTGAACAGCAATATCATAGACACAAAGGGGCCATTCCTGGGTTGTCCTTATCCAAAGAAAATATGGAAGAAAGATTTTTCTAAAGACATACTAAATGAAAATCTTTAAGAGATTTCACGTCTTCCAAAAGCAAAAGCAACAAAATAAAAAAAATATATAAATGAGACATCATCAGAATTTAAAACTTCTGTGCTTCAAAACACATCATCAAAAAAACCTAAAAGACAATCCACAGATCACAATGAAAACAGCCATCAATATTTTGTTTTTACAAAGAGTTTTGAAAATGATCACTTAACTAAAACTTGAAAGCTATAAATTAATTCTCCACACTCTCATGACAATTTTGTTGGTGAATAACAGAGATCTATTTCTTTAAAATATATTTGTGCAGAAACTGCATATAACTCTAAGTTTTACTCCTAACATAAGTATGTTTGGGAGTATTCTATTCTATACTTGCCAGTGTGGAGAACAAAATAGTTTTTAAGAATAAAGAAGTATATATATATATTCTGTATTTTACATGTAGCAGAATTATCATCCAGAGGGGTTTTTTTTTGTATTCACAAGGTGATATGTGTATTGTAAAACAATAATGGTGAAGGAAATAAAAAGGCTTTTAAAATTGTTTTAAATATTTATGAAGTTATTATTTCAGAGAGTATAGTGATATCTTTTTTTTATATTTTTTTAAGTTTATTTATTTATTTTGAGAGAGAGGGAGACAGCGTGAGTGAGGGAGGGGCACAGACAGAGGGAGAGAGAGAATCCCAAGCAGGCTCTGTGGTGCCAGAGCAGAGCCCAACATGGGGCTTGAACTTACAAAACCATGAGATCATGACCTGAGCTGAAACCAAGAGTCAGACGCTAATAGACTTATACACCCAGGTGCCTCAGAGAGTATACTGATATCTTAACAGCTTACCTAGATCATAAATTAATCAAAATGCACTTTTTAATAAAACCGGATACTTAAAATATATTAAAAAAATAAAATAATAAAAGACAATCCACAGAATAAATGGGAGAAATTTTTTTTCTTCCCCCCCTCCCATTTTAGAGAGAGAGAGAGCATGTGTGTGAGCAGGGGAGAGGAACAGAGGGAGAGAGAGAGAATCCCAAGCAGGCTCTATGTTCAGTGCAGAGCCTGATGTGGGGCTTGATCCCATGACCCAGCCCAAAATCAAGAGTCAGACATTCAACTGACTGAGCCACCCAGGTGTTCCCAAATTATTTTTAAATTTTTTTAACGTTTATTTATTTTTTTGAGACAGACAGAGACAAAGCATGAACAGGGGAGGAGCAGAGAGAGAGGGAGACACAGAATCTGAAACAGGCTCCAGGCTCTGAGCTGTCAGCACAGAGCCCAACGCGGGGCTCAAACTCACGGACCGTGAGATCATGACCTGAGCCGAAGTCGGACGCTTAACCGACCAAGCCACCCAGGCGCCCCCCAAATTTTTTAAATCATATATTTAATAAGGGACTTATCTCTAGAATATACAAAAAAAAAAAACCTACAATTAAATAAGAGACAAATAACCACTCAATTTAAAAATGGGCAAAGGATTTAAACAGATATATTTCCAAAGAAAATATAAAAACGGGGATGCCTGGGTGGCTCAGTTGGTTAAGTGTCTGACTTCAGCTCACATCATGACCTCACGATATGTGGGTTCAGGGCCTGCGTCCGGCTCTGTGCTGACAGCTCAGAGCCTGGAGCCTGCTTTGGATTCTGTGTCTCCCTCTCTCTCTGTCCCTCCCCCGCTCATGGTCTGTCTCTCTCTGACTCTCAAAAATGAATAAATTTTTTAAAAAAATTTTTAGGGTGTTTCGGTGGCTCAGCCAGTTAAGTGTCTGGCTTCGGCTCAGGTCATGATCTTGTGGTCCGTGGGTTCAAGCCCTGCATCGGGCTCAGCCTGGAGCCTGCTTTGGATTCTGTGTCTCCCTCTCTCTCTCTGCCCTTGCCCCACTCATGCTCTGTCTCTGACTCTCTCAAAAATAAATAATTTTTTTTAATTTTTAAAGAAAATATAAAAATGGCCAATAAGCACAGTAAAAGATGTTCAACATCATTAGTCATTAGATAAACACAAATCCAAACCACAATGAGATACCACTTTATCCCACTGGGATGGCTATACTCAAAACAACAGACAATAACAAGTGTTGATCAGGATGTGGACACATTGGAACTCCTGTGCATTGCTGGTGGAAATGTAAAACAGTGAAGCCCCTTTGGAATATAGTCTGGCAGTTCCTCAAAAAGTTAAACATAGAATTTTCACTCCTACGTATATACTCCAGAGGAGTGAAACATATGTCCACGTAAAAACTTGCACATGCATAATCATAGTGACATTATTCCTCAGAGCTAAAAAGTGCAACAATGCAAATGTCCATCAACTGATGAATGGATAAACAAAGTGTGGTACATCCATACAGTAAAATATTATTCATCAATAAAAAGAATGGGGGTGCCTGGATGGCTCACTTGGTTAAGCCTCTGACTCTTGGTTTGGGCTCAGGTCATGATCTCATGGTTTGTAAGTTTGAGCCCTGGGTCAGGCTCTGCACTGACAGCACAGAGCCTGCTTGGCATTCTCTCTCTCTCCCTCTCTCTTTGCAACCCCCACATCTCCCTCACTCTCAAAATAAATAAATAAACTTAAAAAGAATGAACGATACATATTACAACACAGAAGAACAATGAAAACATGCTAAGTGAGAGAAGTCAGTCACAAAGGCCACATATAATATGATTCCATTTATATGAAATGTCTGGGATAGATAAATCCATAGAGACAGAAAGTGGATTAGTAGTTGCCATTGTCTTGGAGGAGGAGGAAATGGGGAGTGACTGCTATTAGCTACAGGCTAACTTTCTGGTATAATGAAGATGTTCTAAAATTAGATAGTGGTGATGGTTGCAAAACTGTGAATATTCTAAGAAGCCACTGAACTGTATGCTTGAAAGAGTAAATGTTATGATATGTGGATTATATCTCAATAATCTATTGAAAAAATACAAGCTAGTAACAAACTATAAGCTAATGATAAAATTATAAGTACATAAGAATATATTTTTTCAAGTTGAAAGCAATCAAACAACATTACCCAACACTAACTTTGTTTCCAGCACCATATTATAGGGCACGGGTTCCCCCAATTTTTGGTTTCACAACAGGTGTTAATAAAAATTATTTAAAACTTGTGTGACGAGGGGGAGCAGAAAAAAAAAAAAAAGGTAGGTGGTGTGTCCTTTCAATGCCATCTCAGGTACAGGGCCACCTGAGAAAAATGTAACTAAAGACTGTATTATGTTCAACTCATTGTTTATTATTCAAAGTCCCAGACATTGTAAAATTATAACTTGCATTTTTTTGTCCAGTAGAGGTGCAAATAATTCTATCTGAAAAAAAGGTAAGTCCAAATATGTTTATTTGGTTTATTCTGTATGACATTAACCAGCTTTATATCAATACTAGCAATCTTTTTTTAACATTCCTTTACTAAATTGCCCACAAATACTCAGCTCCTGAAATGCTCTTTGAACCAGACTTACCATCTAACTGGTTCTCTCATTAATTAATAAATAGAATAAAATATTTGACACGTTTATTTTTCTAAATTTTTTTAGTGTTTGTTTTTGAGAGAGACAGAGACAGAGTATGCGTGGGGGAGAGGCAGAGAGAGAGGGAAACACAGAATCCAAAGCAGGCCCCAGGCTCTGACCTGTCAGCAGCCCAATGCGGGCCTCGAACTCACAGACTGTGAGATCAAGACCTGAGCCGAAGTCAGACGCTTAACCGACTGAGCCACCAAGGTGCCCGACACATGTTTATTTTTATATTTGTATGACAGTCATGTCTACATTTTTTTGCAAATAATAATTTAATTAGGTAATTTTTTAAATTGGAAGATCATAGATTATCCAACTTTTCCTTTTTTTAAATGTTTATTTACTTTTGAGAGAGGGAGAGCAGGGGAAGGGCAGAGAGAGAGGGAGACAGAGGATCTGAAGAGGGCTCCACACTGTCAGTTGAGAGCGCAATGCAGGGCTCAAACTCACCAACCAGGAGGTCATGACCTGAGCTGAAGCCCGATGCTTAACCAACTAAGGCACCCATATTATCCAACTTTTCATTTTGATTAGTAAGGACTTTGTTTTTGACTTTCCATTTTTTATCACCATCATGTGTTTTTGCTTACCATTATATTCCCCAGCATTCGTTGGAACTTGGTATAACATAACAGGTGCTCAATAAGTATTTGTTAAATAAATGAATTTTTAACACCTATGAAATAGAAAGGACATACTCTCAAAGTGAATAAATTTAGCTTTATTAAAAATTCATTATTGAGCACCTGGGTGCCTCAGTCAGTTAGGCGTCCAACCTCGATCTCACAGCTCGGGAGTTCAAGTCTCACATCAGGCTCTGTACTCACAGCTCAGAGCCTGGAGCCTCTGCTTTGGATTCTGTGTCTCCTTCTCTCTCTGTCCCCCCCCCCCCCCTCCTGCTAGCACTCTGTCTCTCTCTCTTAAAAATAAACATTTTTTTAAAAAAAAGAAAAAAAGAAAGAAAAAATCATTATCGTGCTCACTTCGGCAGCACATATACTAAAACTGGAACGATACAGAGCAGATTAGCACGGCCCCTGTGCACGGATGACACGCAAATTTGTGCAGTGTTCCATATTTTTTAAGTTATTTATTTATTTAGTAAATCTCTACACCCAACATGTGTCTTGAACTCATGACCCCAAGATCAAGAGTTCTGTGCTCTTCCAACTGAGCCAGCCAGGCACCCTGAAGCATTCCATATCAAATAATAATAATAATAATAATAATAATAATAATAATAATAATAATTCCTTACCCTCTCACAGAAGGTGAGAGGCTGGAAGGAGCTGAGTGTAGAATAGGCAGCCTGCATGGACAGTACCTCAGTAGGAGGCTGGAGAGGAAACAAACTCTATACTCAACAAGTCTTAATGACCTAGCATATGTCAGGCTCAGTTATAGTCATGGAGATACAACAGCGAACAACACCACCAAATCATTACACGGTCTTTATTCTGTGATTTTGCCATTTACCAGTAAATATGTAATCATCAACTATCACAGTCCTTTGCTGTGGAGTTTATTTTATTAAATTTTACTTATTTATTTTGAGAGAGAGAGAGCATGAGCAGGAGAGGGGCAGAGAGAGGGAGATGAGAGAATCCCAAGCAGGCTTCGCACTGTCAGCATAGAGCCTCACAAGGAGCTTGATTTCACCAACCGTGAGATGGTGACCTGAGCCGAGATTAAGAGTTGGATGCTTAACCCACTGAGCCACCCAGGCGTCCATATTTTAAAAGGGAAAAAATATTAACTCCATGTAATAGTAGGAGTAGGGTCCTAAAAACTCTCATGATGAAAGAATATAAGGAAAATAGGATTAGAAGGAATTAACAAAAAGTACATATATGAAATTCCTTATTGACTTTCTATATTCATTTACAAATACTTATTTAGCATCTACACTGTTTAGTATCTACATCATTGTTAGTGATTATGATATATCAATAAATTAAACAAATATCCTTTGTACAAACTTCCAGTGATAAAGTAAATACGCTCTGGGGATACAACGTATAGCATGGTGACTATAGTACCATACTGTATATTTGAAAGTTGCTAAGAGTAGATTTTAAAAGTTCTTACCACAAGAAAAAAATCTTGCCATTATGTGTGATAATGGATGTCAACTAGACTTATTGTGGTGATCATTTTGCAATGTATACAAATATCAAATCATTATGTTGTACTCCTGAACCTAATACAATGCTATCTGTTATTTATATCTCAATAACGATTTAATTATATGGTATGTTAAGGGGTAATAAATGATACAGAAAATAGGGAAATTAGAGCAGGATAAGAATCAGAACCAGTGGGGGTATCAAGCAAGATGCTCAGGGAAGGCTTCCTGGATATGGTGATAATTTGAGCAAAGATTTTAGGAGGGGAGGATATGAGACAAGAGCATATGTAAGTGAAGAGAACAGTAGGCAGGGGTAATAGCTGAAGCACAGGCCCTCAGGCAGGAGGGCTTAAGAAATGAGAATGGGGGACAGTATGGCTGGGGCATCCACTGTGAGGGGCAAGAGAAGGTGGAGGCAAGGTCAGAGAAATAAAGAAAAGTTCAAGTGAAATTAGAGGGATAAAGAGGAGCCACAGTATGCAGTGCTATGTAAACTTTTTATCTGAGTAAAACATGAAGGCTTTGCAGAACTTTGAGGAGAGGAGTAACTTGATCTGACTTAATTTTTCTAGTTGCTCTATTTTTAACAGATGATGGGATGAAGGTAGGGGCAAAGGTAGACACAGGGAAACCCATTAGGACCTTTTTGTAGAAATCCATGTAAAAGATGATTTAACGTGGACCAGGGCGATGGCAATGGGAGAGTGAATTTTGAGTTTGCCACGTAGTTAGATATCCAAGGAAAGGTTACAAGTAGGAGGTTGTATATATGAATCTTGGAACTGGCTAGAGAAGTCTGGGATACCAGTTAAAGATTTGGGAGTTGCCAGCATATAATCATGTATAAACTCATCTATATTTTTGATGAGACTGATGAGATCATCAAGAGAGTTAGGGTATGGGGCGCCTGGGTGGCGCAGTCGGTTGAGCGTCCGACTTCACCCAGGTCACGATCTCGCGGTCCGTGAGTTCGAGCCCTGCGTCAGGCTCTGGGCTGATGGCTCAGAGCCTGGAGCCTGTTTCCGATTCTGTGTCTCCCTCTCTCTCTGCCCCTCCCCCGTTCATGCTCTGTCTCTCTCTGTCCCAAAAATAAATAAACGTTAAAAAAAAAAGTTAAAAAAAAAAAGAGAGTTAGGGTAGATAGAGAAAAGGACCAATGACTGAGCCCTAAAAACTTCCAACATTAAGAGGCTGGGAAGAGTAAGAAAAAATAGCAAGGAAAAATATAGTGATGCTACTAGTGATATGGGACAGTTTATTTATCTTCCATCTCAAGATGACTTCCAGAGATGATGACACTATGCCACGGTGATAGAGATGATGATGATGTGACAGTGGTGATAAGAAAAGAAAGGAGAGGGGTGCCTGGGTGGCTCAGTCTGTCAAGCATCCAACTCTTGGTTTCTGCTCAGGTCATGATCTTGCAGTTTGTGAGTTCAAGCCCCAAGTCGGGCTCCACACTGACAGCACAGAGCTTGCTTGGGATTCTCTATCTCTCCCTGTCTCTCTGCCCCTCCTCTCGTCACACACCAAAATATTTAAATAAACTCACTCTCTCTCTCTTTCAAAATATTTAAATAAACTTAAAAAAAAGAAAAAAGAAAAGAAATGAGAATATCATGAGGATAAATTTTAAAAGGATCATATAAGTTAAATGTGAACAATGAACTGTAACTAAGTTCCTTACTAGGCAAATTAGGAAAAAAAAAAAAGAGAAAATTTAAATTAACAACATTTGGAGGACTCCAAGCTGTATTACAAAGCTGTAATCATCAAGACAGTATAGTACTGCCACAAGAACACTCAGATTAATGGAACAGAAAACAGAACTCAGAAATGGACCCACAAACATATGGCCAACTAATCTTTGACAAACCAGGAAGAATATCTAATGGAATAAAAACAGTCTCTTCAGCAAATGGTGCTGGGAAAACTGGACAGCGACATGCAGAAAAATGATCCTAGACCACTTTCTTACACCACACACAAAAATAAACTCAAAATGGATGAAAGACCTAACCATAAGACAGGAAGCCATCAAAAGCCTTGAGGAGAAAGCAGGCAACAACCTCTTTGACCTTGGCCGCAGCAACTTCTTACTCAACCCGTCTCCAGAGGCAAGGGAAACAAAAGCAAAAATGAACTATTGGGACCTCATCAAAATAAAAAGCTTCTGCACAGCGAAGGAAACAATCAGCAAAACTGAAAGGCAACCAACAGAATGGGAGAAGATATTTGCAAATGACATATCAGATAAAGGGTTAGAACCAAAATCTATCAAGAACTTCTCAAACTCAACACCCAAAAAATAAATAATCCAGTGAAGAAATGAGCAAAAGACATGAATAGCTGCTTCTCCAAAGAAGACATCCAGATGGCCAACTGACACACGAAAAAATGCTCAACATCACTCATCATCTGGGAAATACAAATCAAAACCACAAGGAGATACCACCTCACACCTGTCAGAATGGCTAACATTAACAACTCAGGCAACAACAGATGTTGGTGAGGATGTGGAGAAAGAGGATCTCTTTTGCACTGCTGGTGGGAATGCAAACTGGTGCAGTCACTCTGGAAAACAGCATGGAGGTTCCTCAAAAAATTAAAAATAGAACTAGCCTATGACCCAGCCATTGCACTACAGGTATTTATCCAAGGGATACAGGTGTGCTGTTTCAAAGAGGCACATGTACCCCAATATTTATAGCAGCACTATTGACAATAGCCAATGTATGGAAAAAGCCCAAATGTCCATCGATGGATGAATGGATAAAGAAGATGTGGTATATATATACAATGGAGTATTACTCAGCAATCAAAAGAATGAAATCTTGTCATTCGCAACTATGTGGTTGGAACTGGGGGGTATTATGCTAAGTGAAATTAGTTGGTCAGAGAAAGACAAAAATCATATGACTTCACTCATATGAGGACTTTAAGAGACAAAACAGATGAACATAAGGGAAAGGAAATGAAAATAATATAAAAACAGGGAGAGGACAAAACAGAAGAGACTCATAAATATGGAGAACAAACAGAGGGTTAGTGGAGGGGTTGTAGGAGGGGGGATGGGCTAAATGGGTAAGGAGCATTAAGGAATCTACTCCTGAAATCATTGTTGTATATATGCTAACTAACTTGGATGTAAATTTAAAAAAAAAATTAAATTTAGGGGCGCCTGGGTGGCTCAGTTGGTTAAGCGTCCGACTTCAGCTCAGGTCACGATCTCACGGTCTGCGAGTTCGAGCCCCGCGTCGGGCTCTGGGCTGATGGCTCAGAGCCTGGAGCCTGCTTCCGATTCTGTGTCTCCCTCTCTCTCTGCCCCTCCCCCGTTCATGCTGTGTCTCTCTCTGTCTCAAAAATAAGTAAACGTTAAAAAAAATTAAAAAAATTAAATTTAAAATACATGAAAAAAAATTTTAATAAAATAAAATGAAAAAAATTTTTTAAATTAATTAACAATATTTGGAATCGGAATGAAAAGGGAATTATCCATACAGATTCTTCAGACATTAAAAAGATAATAAAAATATTATGAGCAACTTTATGGTAACAAATTCAACAACTTAGAAGAAATGGAAAAGTTCTTTGGAAAATACAACTTATCAAAATCGACACAAAATTAAATACAAATTTGAATATCCCAATATCTATTAAAGAAATTGAATCCTTTTCAAAACCTTTCCCACAAGAAAATCCAATGACTTCACTGGTGAATGTGCCTCTAAAATATTTAAGAAATAATTAATACCAATTTTATAGAAAACTCTTTCAGAAAATAGAGAACATAAAACTCTCCAATTTCTTTCATAAGGACATCATAATCCTGATACTGAAACCTGGCAAAGACATTACAAAAATGTTAAGACCAACATCTCTCCTGAATTTAACCCCAAAAATCCTCAATAAAATGTTAGCAAATAATAAACTATGGAAGTACTAGAAGAAAACATTATCTTGGAATGAGGAAAGCATTTCTAGCTATAATTTAAAATTCAGTAGACAAAGGAAAAGAATGGGGGCATCTGGCTGGCTCAGTCATTGGGGCATGCGACTTTTGATCTCAAGGTCATGGGTTCAAGCTCCATTCTGGGCATAGAAATTACTTAATAAAAAAATAAAAATAAAAAAGGAATAGAATGATGACTACATAAAAATAAAAAACCTTCCTTTTCCATTTACTTCAGGAACAATAAATCTAAATTCAAATAAAAAGGCTTCTGCAAGGCAAGATACATGATAAATAAAGTCAAAAAACAAATAATAAATATTTCCAAATACATCATACATATAAAAAGCCTAATGTCTTTAATATATGTGAATTACATATATATATATATTTACAATATAATACCCTGGGAAATTAATGTGTCTTAGACATATTAATATAATCAATATTAATGTATAAATAATATCTATATATATTATATCCTAGAAATCAGTAAGAAAAAGATCAATAATTCAATAGACAAACAGACAATGATAAGACCAAACATTTCACAAAGAAATACAAAACATTCTTAAATATATAAAAATATGCTTAATGCTTTACATAGTAAGAGAAATAAAAATTCTCTTATATTAGCAAAAACTCAAGTTTGATGATATTCTCTTGTTGAGGGTGGTGAGAGTTTAAACTGGTATAGCCCCTATGTAAGGTAATTTGACTATAGATTTTATTCTGGCATTTACTCTTCCAGAATTTGCTTTTTAGTCATACTTGCACACACATGAAATCATACCAGTATATAACACTATATAGGTGTAACAAAAAAAAAGAGAAAAAGTTTGTATGTGATAAGGAAAGGTCTCTAAGATAAAGTAATCAAAACAAAGAGGGAAAATAATACATATAGGACACTGTATTTTATGTAAAAAGATGGAAGAATAAGAACATATGTTTATATGGTTGTATGTGTAACAAAACTCAAGTGTATACATGGAAGTAGTAACATTGATAACCTGAGTTATACAGGTAGAAACATGGGAAGGAGACTCTTCAGATATATCTTTATTTTTTAAGCCACATAAATATATTAAATATTGAAAACGATTTTAAGTAGTTTCTTTAAAAAAAATCCAGGCAGCTCATGGAATCTCTGAGTGCTAGATACAGACACAAACAATGCTTAAAATCCCATCCAAGTTTCCACTGCATTGACAATGGAAATGGCACCACCCCTGGAACCCGGCCACTACTGCCTAGGGAAGCTGGAGGCCTTATTAACTGTCACAAAAACTGTTAGTATTTCTTCATTAAAAATGACTTGAGGGGTGCCTGGGTGGCTCAGTCAATTAAGCGTCCACCTCTAGATTTTGGCTCAGGTCATGATCTCACAGTTTGTGGGTGAGAGCCCTACACTGGGCTCTTTGTTGGGTATGTGGAGCCTGCTTGGGATTCTTTCTCTCTCCCTCTCTCCTCTCTCTCTCTGCCCCTTGTCCCCTGCCTTCAAAATAAATAAATAAACATTTTTTTAAAAACACAACTTGAAGCACGGGAGGCTAAATACCTTGCCTAAGATATGCTACTAGCAAGTGTGAAATTGTGATACAAACATAAGTGGTATGACTTTAAAACTCCCCCAACTAACTGCTATCCTGTGCTGTTGCCCTTAGATAGGCTGACTGGTCTGCTCTAGTAATTTTTTACCCTCTTTATATCATTGTAGTTAGTCATTCTAGTCTTTTCTATTTGCCACACATAGTTCTATGAAAGGATTGCTTTCAATGACTTTATTGGGGAAGAATGAAGCATGGATTTAGTAATAGATCAAGTAATAGATCTAATAGATTAGTAATAGATCAAGTTTTCCAGATTCAGCTTTGGTTTTGCTTTCCAAATCATTCTATGTCTCTTCATTAGCACTGGATGATGTGAACAGCTCTGGCCAGGACTTTCTAAAATGTCATTAAATGTGTTCATACCTTAAAAACTTTAATCTGCTCCATTACTGTGGAGCACATAATAATAGTAGGATTCTCTTTCGGTTCTTCTTCCAGTTTGTCCTCTCCCAGAGACCGCTTTTTTGCTGCCTTTCTTTTTTCTTGCAATTCTTTCTTATGCTTCATTTGGAAAAATTTCAGTGTCTTAAAAACTTCTCGGGAAAATTCATCTACATCAGCTTCCATGTTTTCTCCATTGAGGTCCAAAAAGCCTCCATCCATCCACCTGGATTGAAAGAAAAAATACTAAACTCAGAAATGTCTGGAGTGTAAAGGGAGACTTAGATATTCTTTAGGCTCGACTCTCATAAGAGAAACAACTGTGGGCAAGAGAAGTTACGTTTTTCTTAATCACACAGGTAGAGCTGATCGTAGAAAGAGAAGATTAACACCATCATCTCAGCCACGCTGCATGTGCTACAATACCTATCAGACTGTAAATGGATGACTAAGGGTAGCCAAATAAAATGCAGATTTGACTCCAAAAATATTAGTCAAATTCATTAATTGCATAAAAAAGTGAATCAGTTCTGGAAAACCCAAGTGACACTTTACGTATTATATTGGTAAGGGTAGGTGCTACCTTAGCAATGGTTGACACTTCTGTGTGACACTTGGTTCTCTTTCAAATGGATGAATATGTCCTACTTTCAAACACTTAACCAACAACAACATCAAATATCACTGCAACATTTTACAAGTCCTTCCATATCATTTGCTTAATTTTTAAAAAAATGTTTATTTACTTTCGAGAGAGTACTAGCAGGGGAGGGGCAGAGAGAGAGGGAGACACAGAATCCAAAGCAGGCTCCAGGCTCTGAGCTGTCAGCACAGAGCCTGATGCGGGGCTTGAACCCATGAACCATGAGATCACGACCTGAGCTGAAGTCGGACGCTCAACCGACTGAACCACCCAGGTGCCCCAGATTTGCTTAATTTTTATTACACTAACAAAAATTACCGTTTTTCTGTTCGCTGCCACTTGAGAACAAAATTAAAAAACTTCTGATAGGGCTCAATGTTCACTTTTAATTTATCCAGTTCAGGATATTTTGTCAGTTCCCATTTGAAAAGTTCCTCTTCCTTATTAATAAACTGAACTGCTTCTTCAGACTCCTGAATACGTTTCTGTAGTTGCCTTACATCTGTCACATACTGAAAGCAAATAATTGTTTATCTCAAGAAATATCCAAGTAACGTTATTAAAATAAGATTATATGACACTGCATGGGCTGTGTTCTTGCATTTATATTAAGGCTTTAAATATCAATTTCACAACAGAACTATGGTATAGAGTACAGAGCAAAATGTATGGGTCTGTCTATTTTACAGGTAGAAAACTAAGTCACAAGAAAGATACATGAATAGTACCAGCTCAGGCCTAAGAGTCAGACCTTGTTTGCCAGAGTAAGCATATGTTTTTCATGTTTTTAAGTGTATGCAAACATGTCATGTATTAATCTACAGGCTTGTCATAGCTACCGTCTTCTGTGTTCACCACACCTGTTGCATGCGGTCCAGTTCTGCAAATTCTGTAAACTCTTCCATGCGGCGTGATTCCTTTTCTATTTCCAAAATCAGTTTCTCTCTCTTGGCTATCAGCTCATTTTCTTTTTCATGTTTTGCATTCTCAATAAGCTTTTTAAGAGACAATTTAATCAGGTTAATTATTTTGTTACAAAGGAAATTTATCAAATCAGAAATCTGAACGCTTTTTGTAGTAATAAAAACCACCACAGAAGTAAAAATGAGTACAAGAATGAAACACCAACCAGTATAAAAATGCAAATAATAATAAACCACACAGAAAATTTTCCCTAGCTTTCTGAAGTGATGGTAACAATTCTTACATATTAATTAGATACTTTATTTAACAGATAGATCCTGTGTGTCAAGAACTATTCAACACGTTACTTTATTAACACAGTTATTGTTATTATTCTTATTACTTCAGAGATGAAGACATTTAGACTTATAGAAATCAAGAGGTATGCCCAACGTCACAAGGTCATAAAAGTCAAGATCTGCATTAGAACTTGGGTTTATCTGACTGAAGTCCATGCTTTTTATTACTACACCATCTCACTTCCCACCATAGGAGAGACTGCTTTACACTAGAACTTTTCCAAAATCTAAAGTATACTCAGTCTGATACTGGGCAAGTTACTTAACTTCTCTGAGGCTCATTTTTCTCATCTATGAAATGGGGAATTAGGAACACCTGGGATTTTTGCGAGTATTAAATGAGTTACTAAATGCAAAGCACTTAAGGCAATGCTTACTATTATTATTATTATCAACTTACAATAGTTCTGACCTCTTTTTTTTTCTGTTTCATTTGCAAAGTTTTTATTAGGACCTTTTATATATGACCTTTAGAGCTCATAAATCACATTCTTAATCTGGCTCTGCTTACTACTTTTTCCCTCCAAGAAGTCTCCCAAAGTTATAAAAAATAGAAATTTATAAATATACATTGAGAATTATGCACAGTTTTTACACAATAATAGTCAGGTCGATGTTTCCAGCTGTCTAATCATCTCCCAGGACCTCTCATCCAAAACAGAATGATGGACTCTGAAATCTCGACAGCAGAAATGGCAACTGTGGCCCCAACCCACCATCCGCCCTCAGCATCATGGCACTGGGCAGGTGTTGGTTTTGGACAGTCATGGCAAAAGAGGAACTGCAGAAATGCTAGTTGGGATGGCGGTGCTGTGAGCAGAGGACAGCAAGCCGGGAAGGTTTCAGCCCTGTATCTGCCACAGCTCATACCTGGGACTGTATTTAAACTCTTGGCCCAAGAATCGCCAAGAGCCGAACCACAGACTCAGCATAGGCCCATTCTGACCGTGGCCAACTGGAAGAGTTCCAGGCCATTACAAACCTGAAAAACGCTTCCTTGGTCCAGAGTTGGGGAACCCAAATGTCTCCCTAGTCTGTCGTCCTCAGTCACTAACAAGCAGCTCTTTCCTTCCAGGCAATGGGATGGAGTGCCTGGAGCTACAGTGAGGCCAGAGGGACATGGTAGCTGCTGTCAAGTAGTTCTGACCTCTTTAATGTCAGTCCGACTTCTTACCAAACCCTGTATTAAGCCTAACATCCTGTCCTAAGCCTGCAGGACCATAAACGTTGCTGGCCCCAAACTCATATTGACACACGAAGTTACTTTTTAAAGGTAGATTAAATAAATGTGCTTAAAACATCAGAATACAAAAGTACATACTGAAAAATATATTCACCTCATCATTTTCATCAAAGATGGGATTAATTTTCCAAGGCCACATAAGGACAGTTGAATTTAAAGCTAAGTCTTCTGGAGGAAATAGGAAAACATCTAAAAAGTAACTCATTCGGCGTTTGGATTCCTACAAAAGAAACTCCAGGTATAATACACCATATAGGAAATAAACGCATTAGGGAAAAGAAAAGAACCAACAATTTCTAATACTCTTTCAAATTTCAATTTGACTCAGATTATTAACTGATATTTCATATTACCCAAATCACATGGGTATTTCAGTAGCTGTAGGATTATTTACTTGCTTCACACCACACAGCTGTAGACTTCTACGCTGGAAATAAAGCATTTTAAAGGTTTTTTCTTTAAAAAATTTTTTTAATGTTTATATATTTTTGAAAGAGAGAAAGACTGCGTGAGTGGGGGAGGGGCAGAGAGAGAGGGAGGCACAGAATCCGAAGCAGGCTCCAGGCTCTGAGCTGTCAGCACAGAGCCCAATGCGGGGCTCGAAACCACCAATTGTGAGATCATGACCTGAGCTGAAGTCAGACACTTCACCAACTGAGCCACCCAGGTGCCTCTAAAGGTTTCATCTTGAAGTTGACTAACCATAAAGGTACTCTTGGTCCTCCTTGTGCATGACTGAAAAAGGTGATCAAATATGCAGCTTTTGTTTGACACTTTCAACTTTTGATTTCAAAGAATTTTGTATTTTTGGGGTGCCTGAGTGGCTCAGTTGGTGAAGCGTCTGACTTCAGCTCAGGTCATGATCTCATGGTTCGTGGGTTTGAGCCCCATGTTGGGCTCTGTGCTGACAGCTCAGAGCCTGGAGCCTGCTTCAGATTCTGTCTCCCTCTCTCTCTGTTCCTCCCCCACTCAAACTCCCTCTCTCTCTCTCTCTCTCTCTCAAAAAATAAATAAAGACTTAAATTTTTTAAATGAATTTTATATTTTTTATTACTATGTATTTATTTTTGAATCCTTGGTGACATAGATTTTAGCATCTTTTGTTTTGTTTTGTATCTTCAATGACATTATCACCTTTCTTGCCTACCACTGATATACAGCAATTGTCCAGGAAGAGTTTGGGATGAAAGTCAGATCCTGTTTCCCATAGTAAGTACATGTTTTTCTTACATATTTTTCCTCTTTGCAAAGGGGAAAAATAACCTTAAACCAGTAGATTGACATGAATGGATAAATTGAGGACCTTTACCTCCTATCGCTTTCATTGATTCATATGCAGTGCTGTAATTTTTAAGAATTAAAATACATATTGAGGAGGGCACCTTTTGGGATGAGCACTGGGTGTTGTATGGAAACCAATTTGACAATAAATTTCATATATTGAAAAAAAAGAATTAAAATACAGACTCAAAGATCTAATTTACAAGTTTTTGGTATGACATATATAGTATATATGTATATAATATGTATATAATGTGTACAATGCATATTATATTGCATGTAGAAATACAACTTTCAAAACTTCATCTATGCAATTAACTATATTAATAGATTAAAGGAGAAAAAGCATAGATGCAAAAAAGAAAGGATTTAATAAAATTCAACATCCACTTATAATATAAAAAAAAAAAAACCTGAAAGGTACAGCCTCCAGTTATGGAATGAATACGTTATGGAGATAAAACGTACAGAATAGGGAATATAGTCAATGGTATTATAATAGTGCTGTATTGTGCAAATATGGTAACTACATTTGTGAGCACAGCATAAGGTACAGAGTTGTTGAATCACTATGTTGTAAACTTGAAACTGATGTGACGTTGTGTGTCAGCTATACCTCAATTTTTTTTAAAAAGGGGGGGAGCTCAAAATAAACAAATAAATAGCACCTAATAGAACAGCGCATACTAATCCAATAAAGGTACCTATTAAAGAAACACACACACACCAAATGTCATACTTAATAGTGAAATATTGAAAGCTCCCCCTTTGAGGTGGGGATCAAGTGATTACTGTACTAGAGTCCTAGTCAGTCCATCGTAGCAAAGAAAATAAACAAGATTTTGGAAATGTGTAATGTTTATGAGGATAGAACCAAAACTCTCATTATTTGCAATTTATATGATGGTTTATGTAGACATCCCAAAAGAATCTCAACTATTAAGATAAAGAAGGGAAATAAAACATATGTAACATTTTTGAAGTTAAAGTTTTTAAAGAAAAAAGAAACCTCAAAAATTAAGAAAAAATTTAGCAATAGATATTAAGGTATACATAACAATAAATTTATATTATAGCCCTAAGTAGAAAATAAATATCCCTTAGTTCATAGTGATATGAATAAGTAATTGAATAAATTAATAAGTGGAAAAGCAGACAAATCTCTCATGCAGAAGAAATCCAAATAAATTATGTAGCTACTCCATGGTAAAGGAGGAGAGCATAACTCCCCAGTTCTGAAGTGTGGGTTGCATATAGTGACTTCCTTCCAGAGAGGACATCACAGAAAGGGGGAGAAAAGAGTGGAGAGACTTGATAAACACTACTTAAGACTAGTGGTCAAGGTCAACATTAATAATGATAAGTCATGTTGATAATATGTACCCTTGATACGATGTGATGATGTGTGTACACTTAACCTTTGTGATTCTCTTTCCAAAAGCCCAGTACCTCAGTCTAGTCAAGAGAAAAACATCAGATGAATTCCAACAGAGGGCCATCCTATGATATACCTGACCTGTACTTCTCAACACTGTCAAGGCCATTAAAGAGCAAAACAAAACAAAACAAATCTGAGAAACTATCAGAGCCCAGAGGAGCCTAAGAAAACACAACTAGGGGCGCCTGGGTAGTTCAGTTGGTTAAGTGTCTGACTTCAGCTCAGGTCACAATCTCACAGTCGGTGGGTTCAAACCCTGCATCAGGCTCTGTGCTGACAGCTGAGAGCCCGGAGCCTGCTTCGGATTCTGTGTCTCCCTCTCTCTCTCTGCCCACCCCACCCCCATACTCTATCTCTCTTAAAAATAAACATTAAAATTAAATAAATAAATAAATAAATAAATAAATAAATAAATAAATAAATAAAATATTGTAATTAAAAGATTCTTACCTTGATCCGTAAAATCAACTCTTGAATCCCTATAGTCCGGGCTTTTTCTACATAAGATATCAGATCCATCATCTCTTCTGTTGTCTCAGGGACTTTTAATGCGTGTTCTTTAATTGCTTCAAAATCACTGCAGATACTGACACAATGCTCTGCTTTACTATGGTTACAGTAATTAATGCTATATCATATTTGATATATGTGTTATAAATATTACAAAATATGAACCGTGATAGCCTCAAAATATTAAATCACTAAGACGTCTTGAAACATTTAAGGACAACTTAGCTGATGTAACTTGGTATACATCATACATCTACAAAAATCTATGAAATTGACATAACGTTTTTATGTAGAAATTATGGTATATTAGAAAAAAATTTTCTATGGATCTCTTCAACTCTCTTGAACATCCAGCTAAGCAGTGTGATGTAGAGTGTACTTAGGATGGTAAGCAGGCCAATGTGAATACAAAGAAGGGGACATTATGAAGCTGGAGAGGTGAGCAGTAATTAGATCACGTAGGGCTTAATATGTCATTCTTGATTTTCAAAAATTTAGGAGGGATGCAACAAAGTGGACAATGCCAAAAAGACAGGTGATCCTACGAGGGCACTTTCACCTTGCTAGAGCAGAATCTGTGTCCCTTTGGCAGAGACAGTACCACAAAAGACAAAGGCAGACAAAATGAGAGCAAATGATTGGCCCAAACAGATGCTAAACTAAACAGTGAGTAAGAAAAGCGTTCTTTAATGATTATTTATTTAATAAATTGTACCTAGTGGCACACATTCCTCCTTTTGATGTTATCTATCTCAAGTAGGGAATTTAAATGGAAAAGAATGAAAGAATGAACTAGATAGAGGAAACTGGACAAATTTTCAGCTGCTCTTATGTCATGGGTTTATAATAATATACAGTTATTTTGTTGGAAGTGACAGAATTTTCCAGAAAAGTCACAGATACCACAAAAACAAATACCAAAAAATGTTATGTTAAACATAAATCATTTTTTGATTAAGGCATTGTTGTGGCTCTTATTCCATGGGATTGTTAGAAACGAATGCTTTGCCATTGTTGATATCTTTTTGTGTAGTATACTTTTGTACAAAGCATGCCTGACAATACTTCACTTTTTGACAGTCAAATTTTAAGTTTGTTTGTTTGTTTGTTTTTGAGATAGAGCAGGGAAGGGGCACAGAGAGAGGGAGACAGAGAAGCCCAAGGCAGGGCTCCAGCCCACGAACTGTGAGATCCAGACCTAGCTGAAACTGAGACAGACACTTAACTGACTGACTAAGCCACCCGGGTGTCCCTGACAGGCATATACTTTTTGTTTACTTAAAAATATTTATTGATGTGATGGCTCCCTTCATTGGGTGACTATTCTACACCAAGCACAGTGCCAGATGCTTTACAAACATAATCTGTGGAGGTTCCTGGGTGGCTCAGTCAGTTAAGCATCCAACTTGAGCTCAGGTCATGATTCCATGTGAGTTCAAGCCCTGCATTGGGCTCTCTGCTGTCAGCACAAAGCCCACTTCAGATCCTCTGTCTCCCTCTCTCTCTGCCCCTCCCCCTTTCCCCCTCATGCTCACACTCTCTCTCTCAAAAATAAACATTTAAAAAAATGTAATCTGTGATCCTAACATTAGTCCTTCAGGGCAAGTATTATTTTTCACAGCTGGCACAGCAGAAAACTGAGGCTCAGGGAAATTAACTAACTTGCCTGGAGTTACAGAACTAGTTCATTACAGAGCTAGGATTCAAATCTAGATCTTTCTGACTCTAAAGCACATGATTTTCTCACATTGCTTCTGGGAAAATAAACATACTAGCTAACATTGATTGAATGCCATGTCCCAGGCACTGTGCTAGGTGCTTTACATGTATTAGTTTTAGTCCTTACAGAAGTTACAAACTAAGATTCTTTTGGAGACAGGCAGGTAACAGATGAATTAAATGAGTTGGATGATGAGTTGATTCAGCAGTGGGTGAACAAACCAAAGGACACATTCCATATAAAATGGAAACTGCTTCTCAGTTCCACCTACCACTGCAGGCCCAACAAGGCACAGTCTTCCCACCTTTTCAAGAAAAGTAAAAGATCTGGATTGTGTGTGGGTGCGTGTGTGTGTGTGTGTGTGTGTGTGTGTGTGTGTGTGTCAACATTTTGAAATGTTGACAGCTAATTCAAAATGTGTTTAGACAGGGGCACCTGGATGGCTCAGTCAGTTGAGAATCTGACTTCGGCTCAGGTCATAATCTTGCAGTTCTTGAGTTCAACCACCACATGGGGCTCACTGCTGTCAGTGGGGAGCCCACTTCAGATCCTCTGTCCCCATCTCTCTCTGCTCCTCCCCTGCTCTCTCTCTCAAAAAATAAAATAAAATACAGGGCTCCTGGGTGGCTGAGTTGGTTAAGCATCCACTTTCAGCTCAGGTCATGATCTCATGGTTTGTGAGTTCGAGCCCCGCATCAGGCTCTGTGCTGACAGCTCGGAGACTGGAGCCTGCTTCGGATTCTGTGTCTCCCCTTCTCTCTACGCCTCCCCTGATCACGCTCTGTGTCTGTCTCTCAATAATAAATAAACGTTGAAAAATTTTTTTTAAAAATAAAAATAAAAAATAAAATAAAATAAATTTCTAAAATGTGTTTAAACATGGGTGCCAGGGTGGCACAGTCAGTTAAGTGTCTGACTTGGGCTCAAGTCATGAGCTCGCAGTTTATGAGTTCGAGACCCACGTCAAGCTCTGTGCTGACAGCTTGGAGCCTAGAGCCTGCTTCAGATTCTGTATCTTCCTCTCTCTCTGCTCCTCCCCTGTTCTCTCTCTCTCTCTCTCTCTCTCTCTCTCAAAAATAAATAAACATTAAAATACGTTTAAAAAAATGAAACCCAGCATGAGACAAGGAAAAAGTGTCTGCATGACATATCCAACTAGCAAGCCACTAGTTTATGAATCTAATTTTACAACCACTCTGCAAAGTAGGTATTGCTGTCTCTATTTTACAGATGATAAAAATAAGTTAGGTAAGACCACAATATTGGGGTCAGGAACAATCCAAGATCTTCCCAATATCATTGAAAGTTTATAGTCTTTCTGTTTTCATGCAGCCTGTATCCAAACACTAGTTTATTTCAGTTTCTTAAAAAAAAAAAAAATCCTGTGTTTCCTCAAAACAATTCTCAAACCATATCAAACAAACAAAAACCAGACCAATGGGACTACAAGGGAAAGTCCTTAGGAGGCAGCTGTGAAGAAAAAATGGTAAGAACTTATATTTTAATCTTTAAAAATTTTTTTTTAAATTGGGGCACCTGGATGGCTCAGTCGGTTGGGCATCCGACTTCGGCTCAGGTCATGGTTTCACAGTTCATGGATTTGAGCCCCGCATCGGGCTCTGTGCTGACAGCTCTGAGCCTGGAGTCTGTTTTGGATTCTGTGTCTCCTTCTCTCTCTCTGCCCCTCCCCCGCTAGCACTCTGTCTGGCTCTGTCCCAAAAATAAACAAACATTTAAAAATTTGTTTTTAATTTTTTTAAGTTTATTTACTTACTTATTTTTTAGTAATCTCTACACCCAGTGTGGGTCTCAAACTCACAACCCCAAGATCAAGAGTCACATGCTCTTCTGAATAAGCCATCCAGGCACCCCCTAATCTTTTAAACAAGAGTTATCATTAGCAAAATATTTCTTTTAACCCTATAATTCCAAGTTTAGCAATTAATTCTACTTACCTTTCATTTTCTTTTCTATGTTTTGAAGCTATGTCATTTAATAATATGTTTGCAAAGGCTTTTGCTTTGTTTGTTAGACCCGTCTTCAAATCTTCACAATCCAAACGCACCATAGGGAAATGAACCCACTGAGGCAAAAGCATTATTTCTGAGGCGAGACTGAGAAATCTTCCTATAAACTTAAAAAAATAAAAAAGCATTTAAAAATCAGATCCAAGTATATTACTTGCACAGCTAGAAACCTTCAAAACAAAGTACAAATTGTTGAGCAAAGATACCCTAAAATTTTTCCCACATGGCTCCCACTTACATTTCCAACTTCATCTTCTAAATTTGCTGTGTACTACATTCCTATGTTACCTATTCTTCACCTATCTTGGTCATGCTACAGTTCCTCTGTACCTATAAACATCTCCTTCAAAGCCTGGCTCACTTTTCACTTCTTCAAGAAACTGTCACCAATATTCCGAAGCAGATGCAACCACTCCCTCTTCTGTGCTTCCACAACACCTTGTTCACATCTCCATTCCAGCACCTATCTGTACATATCATGGTTGTTATTCCTATGTCTGACTTCCAGGCCAAATATAAGCTCCTGAGGATAATGTGCATGTATTATTTATCTTAACATCACCAAAACCTTGCTAGGTGTCTGAATGTGATGAAGAGATTTTTGTTGAAGCAATGAATGAGTTAATGAACGACTAAAGAAATTATGGGGTGAGGAGAGCCTGGGTGGCTCAGTTGGTTGAGCATCGGACTCCTGATTTTGGCTCACGTCATGATCCCAGGGTCGCGGGACTGAGCCCCATGTGAGGCTCAGCACTGAGCATGGAGCCTGCTTAAGAATCTCTCTCTCTCCCTCTGCCCCTCTCCCCCACTTTCTCTCTCTCTCTAAAATAAAATAAAATAATAAATTATGAAATGAACCTATGAATTTACTATAATGATGTTCTGAATGAGAGATTCTATTAACTTCAATTGAAGCATTTACTTTACAGGGAAAAAAATTCAGCCTAATTTTAAAACAGAAATTCAAAGGCACTCATGAAAAACAGAATTACCACTTACTTCTGTGTATTCATCAAAAGTATGATCTTCTGCTTGGAAAGTCTCTATCAGCTCAACCGCAGACCCATCAAGAAGCCAATTATATTTTTCAACTGAAAATTAATAACCTAATTTAAATCTCAACAATAAGACCCATTCAAAAAGATAAAGTGTTTTGTTGATATGGTCAGGGAAATGAGTAGACTATTCAATTAAATATTATTAATAGAGAATTAACATACATTAATAAAATAGACCTAACAAGCAAACCAGGTTAAACATGACATTTTAAAATAAAGATAATAGTGTATGCTAATGATCTTACAATAAGATAGAGGTACTGCTAAGCCAGTTAATAGAAAGTTTTGATTAACAGAATGTCAAGTAACAATCCTGACCCCATACATACTTGAGGAGACTATAAAACTGAGCTGCAGTCTCTTCAAAACTATTCTTCGAAATTATCTTGATTTAACTCTTGATTTAGCTTTCTCCTTATTCCAACATCTCTTCTCTCTATCTTTTTGCTTCGTCACCCTGTTCCAGTTAACATTCACCCATTAGACTTGACAACAGAATTCAAGTTTCTTAGGTTAGGTTGGATCTGTGATTCTGCCAAAAGCCATGCCTATGCTCACTTCTGGTTCTTCCTGCTCTTTCATGACAGCCCAAGACAACCAAATATCTGACCAATTTCTAGTAAAAATAAAAATGGTATTATTTTACGATAAAATAATATATGTCATATATACCATATGTCTCATAATGTTTTCTTGCACCTTCTAAGTTATGATGTACTGCTGCCTTCAGTGTAGTAACAGCCCATTGTGACACATGTTCAGGAAGTTCTGTGTCCAGATTTACAGCTGGTGAAGTTCCTGAGAGCCAAGAGGGAACTGTTTGGACATTCTAACAAAAATTAAAATGACAATTTATGAAACCAGTATCTGTGCAATTGGGCTATACATAGAGCTTATACTATATTTTTAAACATTATTATCATATTTCAACGGTCCAAAAAAAGATAACTTGATGAAAAATAATGATTTAGAGTTGTATATTTTTAATCTAATATAAAAACTTGCATTAGTTTTCTATCATTCAACAAGTATTTATTGAATATATCTAAGTGATTATATTAGAATGTACAAAAAACAAACATGATGTGGATCTTGTCCTTAAGAAGCTCACAACTACACAGGGAGAATCAAATGTGCACAAAAATACCAATTCACAGCTACAATAAAAGTTCTAAGAAGGAAAAACATCATTTCCATCCAGGAAATGTTACCAAAGAGAAAGCACTTTCTAACTTGAAATAACTTGGAGGATGGAAATAAAACAGAGTTATAACATTTTATGTACACGTCCACTTTATAGAGTTTCAACTCAGTTTAAATTTTTGAAAGAGGGGGCACCTGGGCGTCTCAGTTGGTGAAGTGTCCAACTTCGGCTCAGGTCATGATCTCGCGGTTCATGAATTTGAGCCCCACACCAGGGTCGCTGTTGTCAGCCTCTCAGTGCAGAGCCTGCTTTGGATCCTATGGCGCCCTCTCTCTACCCCTCCCTCCCTTGCACTCTCCCCCCAAATAAATAAATATTAAAAAATAATAATAAAATTAAAATAAAATAATAAAATACTGAAAGAGACCCATATAAAGAAACCCAATGGATAAGGAAGACGAAATACCTGCAGAGCTTCAGTTATTCGCTCTACCAAACCCAAAACAACATCTTCCAAATCTTGAAAGGTAGGATAAAATTCCATTTTATCATCATCAAATGTCAGTTCCATCTTAAATATTGGCAGCCCACATTGATCTTCTTGGTCAAAGAGCTTCACAAATCCTTCTACAGTTCTCTTTAAGAAATCCTTCAGCTGCATGATGTCGTAAATTAGCATTACTTTAGAAAGTACAAATTCAACCTTTAACCTTTTAACCTTTTGTTCAAAATCAGTGAGATATTACCTACGATTAATTCATTCTATCAATTCATTTAGTCCTCAAAATTATCTTCATTCAGCACAGTATGTTCTTACTAAGTGTAGTCTAAAACAATAAGTAGAATGATATATGCAAACTTTGATTTTTTTTTTATAGACTAGCAACAATCCTAAAATGGCAACTCAGAATCTTACACATTCTTCAGTAATTCTTTCCATGGTACAGAAAACGTTCCAGAAAAACTAAACAAAGTGAAGATTAAGGGGAGGAGAGGCCTGACACCTGAGAATGAGGGTGCCATGGGGTGACATGCACGTGAGGTGAGGGACAGTTAGTATGCTAAAGCAAGCTGCTAAGGTTGATAGTTAAATATTCAAGGATTTTGTGAGCCAGTTACTAAACCCTTGGACGCTTGAAAATTACACTATGGGAATATTTCCACCAGGAAATTGGCAAACACTACAAATTAGGGCTTCTCCCCAGCCTGGAGAGTTGGATTTCCAGCAAATCACCAGGTGAGGGTGAAGCCACTGGACATTAGAAACATGCACAATAAGGGGAACCTGGGTGGCACCGGACTTCGGAACAGGTCATGATCTCACAGCTCATGAGTTCAAGCCCTGTGTTGGGCTCTGTGCTGACAGCTTTGAGCCTGGAGCCTGCTTCAGATTCTGTGTCTCCCTCCCTCTCTGCCCCTCTACTATTTGCTCTCTCTCTCTCTTAAAAATAAATAAACATTAAAAAAATTTTTTTAATGTGCACAATAAGTTACCAAACTATGAATAATGCATTCTTATGTAGAATCAACTATTTGAAATTTAGCCAAGGGGACAAATATAATGATCTTCAAAATGTTCCTCATCTCTATTTCTTATCAAATAATCATAGTCCTCTTAAGAGGATAAAGATAGAAAGTACATCATGTATATTAATTACAGAGTTATATACTAGATATTAAATGTGTCCTTTTAAGGATGTGTTGCAGGGCACCTGGATGGCTCAGTCAGTTAAGCATCTGACTCTTGATTTTGGCTCAGGTCATGGTCATGATCTCATGGTTCTGGGATGGAGCCTTTTTTTTTTTTAATGTTTATTTATTTTTGAGACAGAGAGAGACAGAGCATGAACGGGGGAGGGCAGAGAGAGAGGGAGACACCGAATCGGAAGCAGGCTCCAGGCTCTGAGCCATCAGCCCAGAGCCCGATGCGGGGCTCAAACTCACGGACCGTGAGATTGTGACCTGAGCTGAAGTCGGACGCTTAACCAACTGAGCCACCCAGGCACCCCTGGGATGGAGCCTTAAATCGGGCTCTGCTCTGAGTGTGGAGCCTGCTTGGGATTCTCTCTCTGCCCCTCTCTCACTGGTGTGCTCTCTCTCTCAAAATAAATAAAAATTTCTTTTAAAAAGTATACATTGCAAAATTCATGGAATCTTTGGGGATATTTTACAAAAGGGAAAGGTTTTATTCAGAACTGTTTTTGTAGAACTGTATTTCTATAATAGTAAAAATTTGAGGAGAGAATTAATATTCTCTTTAAAGATGATCAATTCAAGGGGCACCTGGGTGGCTCAGTCAGTTAAGCGTCTGACTCTTGATATCAGCTCAGATCATGGTCTTGCAGTGGTGAGATCAACCCCCAAATCAGGCTCTGTGCTGACAGCATGGAACCTGCTTAGGATTCTCTCTCCCCCTCTCTCTGCCCCAGCCCCCCCCCCCCACACACACTCTCTCTCTCTCTCTCTCTTTCTCTCAAAATAAATAAATAAATAAATAAATAAATAAATAAATAAATACTGTAAAAAAGATGATCAATTCAATTTCAAACCAAGATTTTACTAAGAAAAACATGAGAATCAATCAACTTGAAATTTCATATGTTCAAAAAAATGTTTACTGGGATAGTCCTTTTTGTTAATATTCTCCAATAAAGCTATAGATAATTAGTTGATAGCCTTTAAGCATGAGCCCAGCTATCATTCATAATACTGACACATACTTCTAGAATTTCCTTTCATTTTAGATTGCTTCAGATCTTGCTTCAGAAATGAAGCATTTTTATGCTAAACGTATTTAAATAAAATTATGATAAAAATGTTTTTCTTATTTCAAAATAACTACCTAGCATTATGTCTGAATAGAATTTTATTTAAAATAATAAACTAAAGGGCACCTGGGTGGCTCAGTTGGTTAAGCATCTGACTTCCCCTTAAGTCATGATCTCACAATTCGTGAGTTTGAGCCCCATGCCGGGCTCTACACTGACAGCTCAGAGCCTGGAGTCTGCTTGATTCTCTGTCTCCCTTTCTCTCTCTGCCCCTTCCCTGCTTATGTGCTCTCTTTCCCTCAAAAATGAAATAAATACTTAAAAAAATAATAAAATAAAACATCAGTTTTAAATTTAGCACCCAAAAAATGAATAATCCAATTAAGAAAAGGGCAGAAGACATAAATAGACATTTTTCCAAAGAAGATACACAGATGGCTAACAGCCACATGAAAAGATGCTCAACATCACTCATCATCAGGGAAACACAAATCAAAACCACGATGAGATGCCATCTCCCACCTGTCAGAATGGCTAAAATCAAAAACACAAGAAACAACAGGTGTTGGGGAGGATGTGGAGAAAGGGGAACTTTCTTGCATTGCTGATGGCAATATAAACTGGAGCAACCACTCTAGAAAACAGTATGGAGGTTTCTCAAGAAGTTAACAATAAAATAAATAAATAAAAATTTGTTTAAAAAGTTAAAAATAGAACTACCCTACAATTAGGCAGTCACACTACTAGGTATTTACCCAAAGAATACAAAATTACTAATTCAAAATGTTACATGCACCCCAAAGTTTATAGCAGCATTATGTACAATAGCCAAATTATGGAAGCAGCCCAAGTGTCCACAGATAGATAAATGGATAAAGAAGATATGGTATATAGACATGATAGATGAATGGATAAAGAAGATATGGTATATAGACATGCAATGGAATATTATTCAGCCATAAAAAAGAGAATGAATCTTGCCATTTGCAATGACATGGATGGAGCAAGAGAGTATTATGCTAAGTGAAGTAAGTCAGAGAAAGACAGATAACCATATGACTTCACTCATATGTGGAATTTAAGAAACAAAACAAATGAGTAAAGGGGGAAAAATATAGAGACAGAGAGGCAAACCAAAAAACAGTCTCTTAACTATAGAGAAATGATGGTTAGCAGAGGGGATGTGGGTGGGGGATGGGTGAAATAGGTGATGGGGATTAAGGAATGTACTTGTGATGAGCACCGGGTGTTATATGGAAGTGTTGAATCACTATACTATACACCTGAAACTAAATATTACATTGTATGTTAACCAACTAGAATTTAAATAAAAACTTAAAATATAATAAAATAATAAACTAATTATAATAGCATTATCATTTAAGATATATAAAATATATTTACCTGATTTGACATAAGTGTAGAAACACAGTTATAAAATGCATCCCATTTTTCAGGTCTGATGCCTTCTAGAGCCTCCTTCTTTGTGAAAAGATTTATGACCTTTGGATACCATGTGTTCATTATCTTCTCTTCTGCCTTTCTAGCTTGTATTGACAGATCATTTTTTAGTGATTCACAATCAATTGGCCCTTTAGCTCTATTTATGAGAAGTATAAAAATGATTTAAAGCAAATGATAAATATTGGTCCTAATACATAATTGTTGAAAAAAGTAAGAAAATTTTAATCTAAAGAAAAGTTCTCAAGATTCATCAGTTTAAAATGTGTACAGTCAAAATATAAAGATTCAAGCATGAGATATTCAAATCTTAAATGTTAGTTAATAAATATGAGATTTTTACCTAATTCCTGTTAAATCTAGCAAAATCGTATTGGAAAATGTCGTATAACCAAGGTCCAGTAATATTTTCATAGTTGGATGAACAATGTGCAAATTAGCTAATATTTGACTTCTTGTCTGCACATAGCTAGAATGCCAAGGCTTAGAATAATCCAGTCCTCTGGAAAAGCAAAACACCATATTAAGCAGAATTCAAATAATATACTCTAACTTTTAGGAAATAATAGTTATGACATGGAATTAATATTAAAGCGAGAAGAAGACTGGGAAATGCAGTCAGCGATCAAAGCTTTATGCATGTAATAAAAAGGCATCAAGATCTTGAAAGTGTATTATTGGCACACCTGGGTGGCTCAGTAGGTTAGGCGCCCAACTCTTGATTTCAGCTTAGGTCATTATCTCACCATTCGTGGGATTGAGCCCCGAGTCAGGTTCTCTGCTGACCACAGGGAGCCTGCTTGGAATTCTCTTTCCCTCTCTCCCTGCCCCTCCCCTGCTCACATGCGGCTTGCTCTCTCTCTCTCTCTCGCTCTCGCTCTCTCTCTCTCTCTCTCAAAATAAATAAATAAACATTAAAAAGACAGAGAGAGAGTGAGAGAGAAAGTGCATTATCTTCAGAGAGGACAGACTGATGGGCCAGGTACCCTGCTAACTTCCACTGTGCTCTGGCTCAGTTACCCTGGGTATGGGTAAACGAACTCAGCACTGGGAAGAGAGGAAGAAATCTGTCTGGTATACACCAGAGGTTACTTAAGGCCAAGTTGACCTATACATCCTTAAAGATTCCCCTGATTGTGTAAGCAACAAATAGACAAGTTCAGAGCAAGGATACACCGCAGTAGTGCTATTCTTCAGATGTATTCAAAATAGCTTCACAATTCTAGACTTAATGTTAGATCAGCTTATTTTCAACCTGTTATCAAAACCTAGATGCAGGGGCATCTGGGTGGTGCAGTCGGTTGAGCGTCCGACTTCAGCTCAGGTCATGATCTCACAGTCCATGAGTTCAAGCCCTGAGTCAGGGTCTGTGCTGACAGCTCACAGCCTGGAGCCTGCTTCGGATTCTGTGTCTCCCTCTCTCTCTGCCCCTCCCCTGCTCATGCTCTGTCTCTCTCTGTCTCAAAACTAAATAAAAACATTAAAAAAAAATTTTTTTAACCTAGATGCAATACGGTTTTTAAAATAATTTACTCACACAGGGGATTCAGGTAAAGGGCCTCCTTCATCTTCAAGCCATTTAACCGGAGGTTTCACGAGAACACTCCTCACTAAAACACATACATGTATTAGTATTTCTTGAAAACTCTCACAAGTCCTACTCAAACTTTCTAACTTTTCTTATTGGATAATATAGCTTATTGAGCATTAAAGTGAGTATGAGAAAAAAAATCCTTTATTTGAAAAAAAATCAAGTTGTTGGTACTATTTAGGTGTTACTTTAGGGGTGAATTCAGATACAGTAAAGCTTTAAGTTTCAGCTTTTTGCATTCTATCTACTCAAAGGCCACTTAAGAGAATTTATTCCAGGGGTTCCTGGGTGGCCTGGTCAGTTGAGCATCGGACTCTTGATTTTGGCTGAGGTCATGTCCTCATGGTTCCTGAGATCGAGCTATGCATCGGTCTCTGTGCTGACAGCATGGAGTTGCTTGGGATTCTCCCTCTCTCTCTCTCTCTCTGCCCCTCCCCTGCTTGCGCTCTCTCTCTCTCTCTCTCTCTTTCTCTCACAAAATAAATAAACATTAAAAAAAACTTATGCCAATAAAAATTTCCAATATTAAATCCCTAATAAATTTCTCTAAATACACTAATATTTTTTTTTTTACAATCCAGTAAACAGTGTAACTACAACCATAAAGACAAAGAGAAAAATGAAAAAGCCCTTAGCTAATAAGCACAGGAAAAAAAAAATTATACAAAGTTCCCTTAAATTACAAAGATTTTGACTAGATTATAAGCTCAAAATAAAAGCTTTAAATAAAAATAGTATGTAAGAAATACATACAGCTAAATATATAAATTATTCATTATTCATATTTCTACTTTTGATTGAAGGGGTGGGAAACAAAAGTAAAAGACGCTTGGCATTTGTGAAATGCTACTTACCCAGATATCTCTTCATGCTTTTTTCAAAGTCACTTGACACCTCATTTATGAGACTTTCAACAAGTTTTTCTCTTTCTTTCCCTTCCTTTAAAGACTCAGGTATCAGCATTAACATGTGATCCAGCCATTCCTGCTGAATAGGCACCATAGGACTACTTTCTACACATTGCTTCATATAAATATAGTTGAACTGAGAATGTAATAAGAAAAAACTAAATGTTCTAAATGGTATATCAGTGTAACTCCGGTGCTCTGTCTTTTCAAGACAACATTTTTTTGGAATAGAAGTATTCTGAAAAATAACATGTTTTCAGAATAAAAACACTCAGAAGTATGAGCTGCAAAGAAACCATTTTTTCAAGTACTCAGTATACATTTAATAAATGAATAAGAATTGGAAATTGGGAGTAAGGCCTGGGCTAGGGAAGCTGGGCATGCCCACGTTATCCATTCAAACATCGAAATATTTGGCATTAATCCATTAAACAGTCAAAAATTAGTAAATATGCACCCAGCACAAAGGTACAAAATCACAATTGATAAAATAGCCAAAAATGACAGGAAATAGTAGCAATAAATTATGCGTAGGTATTATTAAATATTTTAGAATATTAATCAAGTTGATTAATTTAAAGTATTATCAGGGTGTTTCCCCACCCACCCCAAATCTGCATTTTACACTTGAGAAAACTAATCTTGTCATTAACTCTTCACTCAAACCAGGGTTGGAGTTTAAGGTTTTCTGTACTAAAATACATATAAATGTTGGGGTTCCTGGGTGGCTCAGTTGGTTAAGCATCCTACTTCAGCTCAGGGCATGATCCCATAGTTCGTGAGTTCGAGCCCTGCATCGGGCTCTGTGATGATAGCTCAGAGCCTGGTGCCTGCTACAGATTCTGCGTCTCCCTCTCTTTCTCTCTCTGCCCCTCCTCTGCTCATGCTCTCTCTCTCTCTGTATGTCAAAAATGAATAAATGTTAAAAAAAATACATATAAATGCAGATTCATCAGAATCTTAAATATACAATAGAAATCAATTAGGTTATCTTTAAGAGTGTCCTATGAATTTAATATGCCAAATTTGTTGGGACTCTCTGAATAGGAATACAGTATTGTGGGTTTTTTTTTATTTTTTTAACGTTTATTTATTTTTGAGAGAGACAGACAGACAGACAGAGTGTGAAGGGGGGAGAGGCAGAGAGACAGACAGACAGACAGACAGACAGAATCCAAAGCAGCCTCCAGCTGACGCTCAGAGCCCAATGCGGGGCTTGAAACTGTGAGCCCTGAAATCATGACCTGAGCCAAAGTGGGATGCTCAACTGACTGAGCCACCCAGGCACCCAAGGAATACAGTATTGTAAAACAAAAAATAGGGGCGCCTGGGTGGCTCAGTCAGTTAAGCATTCAACTCTTGATTTCAGCTCAGGCCATGATCTCGTGGTTCATGAGATAGAGCCCAGAATTGGGCTCTGCACTGACAGCTTGGTGCCTGCTTGGGATTCTCTCTCTCCCTTTCTCTCTCTGCCCCTCCCCTGCTTGTACTCCCTCTCTTTCTCTCAAAATAAATAAATAAACATTTAAAAAACAAGGTTTTCACTGAATAATAGTTTTTAATTTTGATGAAATACAATTTATTGGGGTTTTTTTCTTTTATGGGTTATGCTTTTTGTGTCAGTCTGAAGACTCTGCTTAGCTCCAGGTTTGCTTCTAAATTTAAATAATCTCTACACCCAATGTGGGGCTTAAACTCACAACCCTGAGATCAAGAGTTGCATGACAGCAGCAAGCCCGATGTGGGGCTTGAACTCACGAACCAAACCATGAGATCATGACCTGAGCCAAAGTCTGACGCTTAACCAACTGAGCCACAAAGGTGCCCCTAAAAGTGTTTAGTTTTATATTTTACATTTAAATCTATGATCTAATTTTAGTAATTTTTGTACAAGGTGTGACATTTAGGCTGAGGTTTGAGGGTTTTTTTTGTTGTTGTTTATTTGTTTTATTTTTTTATGGATGTCCAATTGCTCCACCCCATTTGTTGAAAACACTATCCTTCTTCTGTTGAATTAATTTTTGCACTTTGTCAAAAATTAGCTGGCTGTACTCATATAGGTCTACTTCCAGGCCATTTATTCCATGGATCCATGTGTCCAATTATTTAAAAGTAAAAGCATTTTTGAAAAGTCAGTGAGAAATCTAGTGAAAGCAGTATTGAAAAAAATGTCCCTTGGATTTGGCAATTCATGGTCACTGGTGACATTAATGATGAAGAGGTGGAGTTCCTACATGTCAGATGACCAAGAGCAGTGGGTTCAGGAATGAAAGACTGTGTCATGCCCAGCTGCCTGTTTTAGATTGTAAGACACTAGAAGGCAAGAACTCTGGACAAAGAGTGAGGATGCTAAGTGCATACACACAGGTACATTCTGCAATTCACCCAACCTCATGTTAAATATTTATGAATGCTTTGTATCAGTTCTTGTATCTATTAAAGAGGCAAAGAGGCAAATACAGAGCCAAAGTCTCCAGAAAATTTGGGAGGGAGAAAGTGAAGGAAGAAGACCATAGAGAAAGAAAGAAAGAAAGAAAGAAAGAAAGAAAGAAAGAAAGAAAGAAAGAAAGAAAGAAAGAAAGAAAGAAAGAAAAGGAAATTTAGAAGAGAAGAGAGAAAAGAAAAGAAAAGAAAAGAAAAGAAAAGAAAAGAAAAGAAAAAACTTAGAGTAGATAAAATTAGGTTCTCCCAAAGATCCTCAATACAGGGAGGTATCCTGAGCCTTTCATCCCCAACAGGAACTTGAAGAGACTTGGAAAGCCTGTACTCCCATCTGGGAACATGCTGCACGAATTTCTCTTTTGTGTAGACAGCTGCATAAGTTTCCATATCCTTTGCTGTTAAATACATTTTACATATTATCATCTTCCACCAATTATACCACAGGCCCATGTTGTCACCCAGGCAGTCAGTGCCATTTTTTAAAATCCAGCACCTACCATGTGTCTAGCACCCTCTGGATTCTCAATAGGTAATCATCATTATATCAATATCAGAACAATGAAAAGGGAAATGCATTTCCTTTATAACCACAATTTTTCAATTTTTTCCCACTTTTTGAAATAGGAACTAAAACATTTACAACTAATTCTCAAATAACAAATGGCAACAAAAATATAATTCTTAAATCCCATATTTGTCATCCATGACATGTTTGTTCCTTTACAGAAAATTAAAATCTCAGTTTCTAAATATTTTTTCTCTTCTAGAATGGGTCTTATTAGCAGGTGGTCTTAGAAGGAGCTACTTTGTAATAATTTATTTGAACATTTTCAAAAAGAGAAATATAAAAAATTGAACTCACTCCTTTCTTTTTAATTCCACTGGTCATCTGTCAAAAGCAAACAAATAAGACATAATTAAATCAAGGAGAAAAAATTCTAAGTGATTTAAATGTACGTATTATTCTCTTAAAAATACTAGTTATGTTGAGATTGACTTAAAGTAAATAAGAATTAAAATTGTATAAGGACAAACTTTTTAAAGAGAAAACATAAACTTACAGTTAGAGGATAATCTGGCTCTGGTGTTGGCAGTGTTCTTTTATCCAGTGTTCTGTCTAAACTTCTTTTGGCTCCATCAATTCTGAAATTTATAGTTAAAAAATGTCTGACTCCAACATGATACCCTACATGGAAAACCCAAAAGACTTCCCCAAAAGGCTGCTAGAACTGATACATGAATTAAGCAAAGGTGCAGTGTACAAAATCAATGTACAGAAATCGGTTGCATTTCTATACACCAATAATGAAGCAACAGAAAGAGAAATCAAGAAATTAATCCCATTTACAATTGCACCAAGAACCATAAAATATGCAGGAATAAACCTAACCAAAGATAGAAAAGATCTGTATGCTGAAAACTATAGAAAACTTATGAAGGAAATTGAAGAAGACACAAAGAAATGGAAAAACATTCCATGCTCATGGATTGGAAGAATAAATACTGTTAAAATGTCAATACTACCCAAAGCTATCTACACCTCCAATGCAATCCCAATCAAAATTGCACCGACATTGTCCTCAAAGCTAGAACAAACAATCCTAAAATTTGTATGGAACCACGAAAGACCCCAAATAGCCAAAGTAATATTGAAAAAGAAAACCATAGCGGGAGGCATCACAATCCCAGACTTTGGCCTCTACTACAAAGCTGTAATCATCAAGACAGTATGGTATTGGCACAAAAACAGACACATAGACCAATGGAATAGAGTAGAGAACCCAGAAGTGGACCCACAAAAGTATGGCCAACTAATCTTTGACAAAGCAGAAAAGACTATCCAATGGAAAAAAGACTGTTTCTTTAGCAAATGGTGTTGGGAGAACTGGACAGCAACATGCAGAAGGATGACACTAGACCACTTTCTTACACCATACACAAAAATAAACTCAAAATGGATGAAATACCTAAATGTGAGACAGGAAACCATCATAACCCTAGAGGAGAAAGCAGGCAACAACCTCTTTGACCTCAGCCACAGCAACTTCTTGCTCAACACATCTATAAAGGCAAGGGAATTAAAAGCAAAAACGAACTATTGGGACCTCATCAAGATAACAACTTCTGCAATGCAAAGGAAACGATCAACAACAAAACTAAAAGGCAACTGATGCAATGGGAAAAGATATTTACAAATGACATATCGGATAAAGGCTTAGTATCCAAAATCTATAGAGAACTTACCAAACTCAACACCTGAAAAACAAATAATCCAGTAAAGAAATGGGCAAAAGACATGAATAGACACTTTTCCAAAGAAGACATCCAGATGTCCAACAGACACATGAAAAGATGCTCAACATCACTCATCATCAGGGAAATACAAATCAAAACCGCACTGAGATACCACCTCACACCAGTCAGAGTAGCTAAAATTAACAACTCAGGAAACAACAGATGCTGGTGAGGATGTGGAGAAATGGGAACCCTCTTGCACCGTTGGTGGGAATGCAAACTGGTGTAGCTGCTCTGGAAAACAGTGTGGAGGTTCCTCAAAAAATTAAAAATAGAACTACCCTACGACCCAGCAATAATAACACTACTAGGAATTTATCCAGAGGATACAGAAGTGCTGATTCATAGGGGCACATGTACCCCAATGTTTACAGCAGCGCTTTCAACAATAGCCAAATTATGGAAAGAGCCTAAATGTCCATCAACTGATGAATGGATAAAGAAGATGTGGTTTATATATATATATATACATATATATATACATATATATATATATATATATGTATATATATATGTATATATATATATATATATACAATGGAATACTACTTGGCAACAAGAAAGAATGAAATCATGCCAATTGCATCAATGTGGATGGAACTGGAAGGTATTATTCTAAATGAAATAAGTCAGTCAGAGGAAGACAGATATCATATGTTTTCATTCATATGTGGATCTTGAAAAACTTAACAGAAGACCATGGGGGGAAGGGAAGGGAAAAAATAGTTACAAACAGAGAGAGAGGGAAACAAACCCTAAGAAACTCTTAAATACAGAGAACAAACTGAGGGTTGATGGGGGTGTGGGGGAGAGGAGACAATGAGTGATGGGCATCAAGGAGGGTACTTGTTGGGATGAGCACTGGGTGTTGTATGTAACACGGGAATCTACCCCAAAAACCAAGAGCACACTGTACATACTGTATGTTAGCCAACTTGACAATAAATTATATTAAAAAAATAAATGCAATTGCTTATATAGAACCCTTCAATAAATTCATGGCATCTGTTGGTGCTATTACTAAAAAAAATAATAATAATAAAATCATTAGCTATTAAAAAAATGTCTGACTCTCTTGAAGATAACATTAGAATATATTAAAACATTACAGTTTAAGAGTGTCTGGCTGGCTCAGTCGGTAGAGCATGTCACTCATGACCTTGGGGCCATTATTTGAACTGCAAGGGGGGGTAGAGTTTACTTCAATAATAATGATAATAATAATAAGCATTACAATTTGAACATCTTTTCAATTATACTTAAAGAAGAGATATTCAATGGGGGGCGGGGGAGAGGGGAAAATGGTTGATGGGCATTGAGGAGGGCACTTGTTGGGATGAGCACTGGGTGTTATATGTAAGCGATGAGTCACGGGAATCTACCTCTGAAACCAAGAGCACGCTGTATACACTGTATGTTAGCTAACTTGACAATAAATTATATTTTTAAAAAAACAAGAGATATTCAAGAGTTCTTTATCTTACTGAATTTCTCTCTCTCTCTCTCTCTCTCTCTCTCTCTCTCTCTCTCTCTGTTTTTTTGAGAGAGAGAGCATGGGGGAGGGGAAGAGGGAGAGGGAGAGAGAAAATCTCAAGCAGGCTCCACACCCAGGGAGAGACAATCCCACAACCTTGGTATCATAACCTGAGCTAAAATCAAGAGTCAGTTGCTCAATCTACTGAGTCACCCAGGTGCCTCTGAATTTTCTATAAGAAACAAATCCTTAGTTTTCAAATTATTCATGTATACTGTAAAAGAATGAGACTAAAAGTAAAAATGAAATTTTTTTTCAATAAAAACTTATGGACAAATTTTAAGTTAATCCTCATGTCTAGTGGGCCGTCATGTGTATTGTGCCTATTCAAATGCCACTCTGTCAGAGAAGCCTTATCTTACCCCTTATATTAGGTAGCACTTCCTTCACTATCGAATCCTTTCATCCTCACCTTGCTTCATAGAACTTACCACTATTTGACATATTACATGCTGTAGATTGTTTTACTCATTGCCTTGTCTCTAAATGTCCAGAATAGTATTTGGCACACAGTAAGTACTCAATAAACAATTTGAATGTTGGAATTTATCATCTATAAAATATAATTTCCTCTTCAAATAAAGTTATATCATCATCTAATCCATCTGTCACCAAATATTTATTCAATGCTTATATTATGCAAGACACTCTACTAGGTTTTATTAAAGTATAACACCAATAGGAGCACCTGACTGGTGAGCTAGTGGTCAGATGCTGGTTGAGCATCTGACTCTTGGTTTCGGCTCAGGTCATGATTTCCCAGTTCGTAAATTGAATTCAAACCCCATGACTGGCTCTATGCTGACAGCACGGAGCCTGCTTGGGATTTTCTCTCTCCCTCTCTCTCTGCCCCTCTCCTGCTCAAGTGCCCTTGTTCTCTCTCTCTCTCTCTCTCTCTCTCTCTCTCTCTCTCTCTCTCTCAAAATAAAGACATCTTTTAAAAATATATATAACAACAAATCTCAAGGAATTTATAAACTGAAATGGTGAGGAGATAAAAACAGGTACCACATGAAAGGCATGGGACTCTGATGGTTCAGAGGAGGGGACAAGTTCACTTCTACCTGGAGGTATCTGTAAAGGCTACATGAACAAGTTGGCATTTACAATGAGCTTTAAATAAAAGAAAGGATTTCAGGTAGAGATGTAGTTTTCCTGGGTAGATGGATCTGAAACACAAGACTCTCCTGAGAAACAGGAAGGCAAGGGAATGATCAAAGGAAAAAACAGGGAGTAGTGGGAAGTTGTCTAATATGCTCAGAGTTCATGGGATCAGATGAAGATAAGTTTGGAGAAATGGACTGGAATATCCAAATAAGGGCCTCAAATAGCAGGTTTTTTAATTCAATAGGCAATGGGAATTGCTGAGAGTTTTTGAGCATGGAAACATTTTTAGGAAGATAAATCTACTAGTTGGTAAAGGTGAATACACTGGAGAAGATGGCCAAAACAGAGAATACAAGGAAAAGAAAAGAGACCTGAGAAAGAAGATTGGAGGATGCCAAGCATGACAGGAATGAGAAAAAAATCACAATTGAAGGAGGCAAAGATGTGGTCAGAGGGGCAGGTGGAGAACCAGAATGAATTTCAAGGACAAGATGGCCACCAGAACCATAAACATAGATTGGTAAGCTCCAGAGAGACAAGGACCATGTCTGTTTTGTTCATTGCTCTATGCACAACACTTGGATAACGTCCATCAAAGTCAATAAATATCTGTGGAATGATGAGAATAGTGGATTTGGAAAAAACCTTGTATATCTAATTCAGTACCTTATTTGATACATGAATACTCTCAAAAACATCAAGTTGTACCCTGAGATGAGTGAGGGAGATGGCTTTCATCACTTTCTGAGGTAGCCCAATTTATTGTCAGCTAGTTTATCTTTAAATTGAGTTGTATCCTTGTAACTTTTATTCTCCAGAGCTATACACAAAGAATCATATTTTTTTTCTGTTGCCCTTCAAAACTTGATGGTACTCGTCCAGTTCTTTCAACTATTACTACCAATAAAAGTTACCACTTACTGTGAGCTTATTATGTTCTAGGCATTAGCTTAAGATCTGTAAGTACATGGATCTCCTTTAACTCTCATTAAATTCTAAGAGAAAAGCACTATTCTTATCTCCATCTTACAGATAGGAAGATGATGATAAGTAGTTATTTAACTTGCCAAATTCATGCATGGCTAATAAGCTGCAGAGACAGGGTATGAACCCAAGCCTGTGTGATGCCAGTCTATACTCCATTAAGCAAATCAGCCTCCTTTAAAGATGGGATAGTTTCAAAATTCCTCTCTCTTCTATGGTTGTTATGGTTTATCAACATCCCTCTTAAAGCGTGACCCCAGAACTACAGATGTTGTTTGATCAGTGCAGAGTGAAAAGTTTCTACCATTCTAGAATTCTACATTTATTAAAGCAGCATAAGACTGAATTTGCTTTTTTCTTTTTAAGGTAGGCTCTATGCCCAATGTGGAACTTGAACTCTTGACTGCAAGATCAAGAGTCCCATGCTCTACCGACTTACCCAGCCAGGAACCCCTGAATTGGTTTTTTTGAGTAGCTTCATCTCCATGTAGATTCAACTGAATCTGACTAAACTAAAATTCCAAAGGTGTTTTCACATGAAATAGAAAATGTGGCTAGGATAACTTCATTCCTCTTTTCTTTATTAATCATCAGGGTGCCAGCCAGACTTCCTTTCATCCATCATTATTTCCCTGAATAGCCTAGCTCTCAGCGATCCATACTTTCAAGGAATTTGCCTTATACTTTGGTATGCTAGCTGGCACTCGCTGACTTGCACTCTAATTATCCCAGCAAATATATGCCTGACCTCCTTGAGCTCATTATATAAGAAAAGCCATCCTTTAAGATAGCAACAGTTTCCTGGGGTGTGTTTTCTCCTACTGGCTATACATACAAAGAGTTGAGAAGAATATACAAGTGAGCCTTTTCATTCCCTGCCTGTTTTTGCTTTGTATGTTGACAATCACAAACAAATAAATAAACAAAAATTGGATAATTCCAAAAGACTGTGTGAGAGATGCAGTGAAGGAGTACAGTGCAGTGAAGGAGAGAAAGGCTGGTCTAAATCAAGATGGAGATAGTGGCCAAGGAAGAAGTAACTCATTCCTGGGACTCTGGAAAGCTATAAAATGATTTTGTCTCAGCTAAGTGTTCCCAGACACTGGCCACAGGAGGGGCCCAGTTCAGCCCAAGATAACTTACATCCTGTCTCAGTCCTGGAACTCTATCAACAGACTTCACCCCATCTTCGACCCAGGGAAATCTCATCTCTATATCCTAATAGGTAGAGGTAGAAAGAGATGAAGAAAAAAAATCCACAGTTTTCCAGGAAAAAAAAAGTGTTTCTGGTATAAAAAACTTTAATTGCAAATGAATTTTCCCTAAATAAACAATGGCAATTCTAATCTTAGTATAAATAAAGCACTATGCTTAAGGCAATTTTGAGACACTATTTTTATTAAGCACCCAAATAAGAGAGGTACTACTTATATGTCTATACAAAGCATAGAGTTACGTTCCTCTTTTAAAAATTCATTTATTCAGGGTGCCTGGGTGGCTCAGTCTGTGGAGCAGTTGAGTGTCTGACTCTTGATTTCAGCTCAGGTCATGATCCCAGGGTGGTAGGATCGAGCCCTGTGCATCAGGCTCTGCACTGAGTGTGGAGCCCACTTAAGATTTTCTCTCTCTCTTTCCTTCTGCCCCTCTCCCCCACTCATGCTCTCTCTCTCTCAAATAAAAATACATATATTTTATATATATTTTTTTAAAAATTCATTTATTCACTCATTCAGTTCACCAACAATAACATGCCAGACACTGTGCTTTTTTGTTGAGATCTCTGCCCTTTTTTGAAATTTTTATTTATTTATAATTTACATCCAAGTTAATTAGCATATAGTGCAATAATGGTTTTTTTTAATTTATTTCTTTTTAATTTACTTCCAAGAGAGATCTCTGCCCTTAGACATGTGAAAGTAGAAGAGAGGAGCGACTAAGAAACAACAATACATTGTGTACTTGAGGAAGTCATACTTCCTCAATCTATTTGCTGATTGACCCTTCTGCACTGAAGATTTAAATATAATTCCTTCTTTTTAATTTTTAGTTAGTTAACATACAGTGCAATATTAGTTTCAGGCATAGAATTTAGTGATCCATTACTTACATACAACACCCAGTGCTCATCCCAACAAGTGCCCTCCTTAGTGCCCATCACCCATCTAACCCATCCCCCCCCACCTCCCTCCATCAACCCTCAGTTTGTTCTCTGTTGTTAAGAGTCTCTTGAGATTTGTCTCCCTCACTCCTCCTTTTTTTCTCCCTTCTCATATATGTTCATCTGTTTTGTTTCTTAAATTCCACATATGAGTGAAATCATACGGTATGTCTTTCTCTGATTGGCTTATTTCTCTTTTTTTTTTTTTTTTCAATGTTTATTTATTTTTGGGACAGAGAGAGACAGAGCATGAACGGGGGAGGGGCAGAGAGAGAGGGAGACACAGAATCGGAAACGGGCTCCAGGCTCTGAGCCATCAGCCCAGAGCCCGACGCGGGGCTCGAACTCACGGACCGCGAGATCGTGACCTGGCTGAAGTCGGACGCTCAACCGACTGCGCCACCCAGGCGCCCCATCTCTTAGCATAATACATTCTAGCTCCATCCTAGAAGCTTAGTTCTGAGCCTTCTTCTCCTCTCTGTTTGCTCTCTCTAGGTGATTTGAACTATTCCCCATAGCTTTAACAATTATCTACATTCTGTTGGTTCCCAAATTTGTATCTTTAGCCTAGATCTTTACTCTTATATATCCATCTGCCTACTTAACATATTTCCCCTTAGATGTCACATAAGCTCCTCAACTTCAAAAACTACCTCCCCAATCTCCTGGACCTCTGATTCTTTACAGATATAAACACTACCATCCACCTTGTTACCAAAGTCAATCCAATAGCAAGTTCTACTGATTCTGGACCCAAACATATCCCCTGCAAATTTAGTTCTCTCCTCCTGCCCTGTTTCCAGCCTTATCAAACCACTGTAAGCTCTCATCTCTGCTACTACAAAAGCATCCCACCTGGTCTCCTTGTTTCCTACTACTCTCGCTTTCTCCCTTTCCCCACTTCAGTCTATTCTTAATAGCCAGAGTGAATTTCATATCATGTCCCAGTTTAAAACATTTCAATGGCTTCCATTGTACTTAAAGTGGAATCTGAATTCATTATCATGGCTTACAAAACCTTTCACAATCTGCCCCCACCTTTCTCTCCACCTTTACCTGGTATCCCTCTTCCCCAGGCCCCTGATAATCTAGTGACCCTGGCCTTTGTCAGTTCCCAGGACATGCGAAAGCATTCATATACCAGGACTTTCAATGCTTGATATCTCCTTTGCTAGAGTGCTGTTCTCATGTTTATTTAAATGAAAAACTTCCTATTCTTAAGAGCGCCTGGGTGACTCAGTCAGTTAAGCGGCTGAGTTCGGTTCAGGTCATGATCTTGCATGATTTGTGAGTTCGAGCCCCATGTCAGGCTCTGTGCTGACAGCTCAGAGCCTGGAGCCTGCTTCAGATTCTGTGTCTCCCTCTCTCTCTGCCCCTCCCCTGCTCACACTCTGAGTCTCTCTGTCTCTCAATAATAAATAAATGTTAAAAAAAATTTTTTTAACCAAAAAACAAAAAACTTCCTATTCTTTAGATTTCTACTTAAATATCATCTCCACAGAACGTTCCTGTGATGTTCCTAGAACACCTTCCCTCTCTATCTCACAATCTCATATCTTCACAGTGCTCAACATCACTTAAAAGGTTAACATACTCTTTTTGTTTGTTTGTTTGTTTTTAAATGTTTACTATGTCTCCTCCCACTAAAATATAAGCATCTTCAAGACCCCCTTCTTGGGGCGCCTGGGTGGCGCAGTCGGTTGAGCGTCCGACTTCAGCCAGGTCACGATCTCGCGGTCCGTGAGTTCGAGCCCCGCGTCGGGCTCTGGGCTGATGGCTCAGAGCCTGGAGCCTGTTTCCAATTCTGTGTCTCCCTCTCTCTCTGCCCTCCCCCGTTCATGCTCTGTCTCTCTCTGTCCCAAAAATAAATAAACGCTGAAAAAAAAAAAAAAAAAAGACCCCCTTCTGTTGTATTCTCTATGGTCTCCCTAGTAACAAGCACAATGTCTGTGTAACAGTTGGTAGTTAATATCTACTAAATAAATTGATGTAAAAGAAATACATAATAAAAATTAAAGCTGTACAAAGGGGATTAGGAAACAGCTTTCCAGAGGAGATGATCCATAAAGTAAGCCTTGAAGAACTAGTATAAATATTCAGGCAGACAAATATTTTCCAGTGAAGGAAATTGCAGGGAGCAATTATGAAATTTATTTTTTCACTAAACTGTGAAAAATATACTCCTGGAACTGCAAGTAGTTCAACATAACAATGGAAGACGATGAAAGGTTTTGGAGTAAGAACAATATGTAACTCCTAAGGCACCTTGTTCTTTATTCTCTAAGTGAACTAAAACATTGAGTAGACCTACGTTTATAAACTAGAGGTGATAAGAATAGTACCTATTTTATAGGGTAGTTGTGAGAAATACAGGTGAAGTGATAAAAAAACAATGCTTAGAATAAGCAGTGATTAGCACAATCACTATATGAACTATAGATACAGTGACATATATATGTATAACATATATATTAGATACATAGATATAGTCGCTATATATAGTGACATATAAGATATATACATTAGTGATATATAACATTAACTTTGTGATTATTTTTTAAATTGTTTCCCTAACTGAACATTTGCCCCTTAACAACCTACATAGTTAAAGTTTTTTTATGAGAATATGAACACTAATTATTTCACTTGAATTCCAAAGAATTATTTACCAATATGCTACTTACACTAACTGATTAATTGTCTTCTGCTGCTCCTTATATCTTCTGTAATTCAGCAGTTTACTTTGTGCTGGTGTATCAACACCTATGTTTTCAGGGGGGCGCACAATAGGAGGCAACTTCAAGTTCAGAGCTTCCTTTTCTGCTGCAATGACAGCTTTGTTTCCATCCGACATTTTGGTCTCCTAAAGATTAAAATACTTTATACTCTGAGGAGAAAAGGCCTATAAAGCAGTTATCGTAAATGTTAGCCTCGATATACTCATAGCATATCTTAGATATCAATTCCAAAAATTCCAGACCTTTTGAGATCTTCCTCCCAAGTTTGGTGTTAGTTTAAAGAATGACAGTTGAGGTAACTGGGAGGGATTCCTGTTACAGCTCCACATCCCACTTGCTACGAAGAAATGAATCCAGTCACTTCCCAGTTAGGGTTTCAGTTTCCCCCAGGATGAAATTGAGGAACTGGATTAGACACTTCAGTTCTAAAATCCTGGGTTCAAATTGTTCTCTAAAATGCAAACCACCACCACCACCACCACCACTACCAAAAAATCCAGTTGTTCAGGTATAATCCCTCTCCCAAAGAAGCTGATGCTTGACATGATTAAGATTTTTAAACATCAATATTCTATCTTCGTCTTGCTCCTTCCAAGGAAGTGATACGGTGGCCAAGCAACAACAGGCATACTTAACGCACAAGAAATCTAAAATGTCATGTAAATGTTGAACAATTAACTGTGATACCAGCTGTTTTTGCCGTCAACGCCCACAGAATGTGCAGATTTCTGCCTTGAAAAAGAGAGTATTTCTGTCGGCACCCAGTTAGAGACCTTCGGCTCTGGGAGAAGAGGGAAGAGAAAAGCTGAGGACAAGAAGTACCTATCTGATTGCTTTTCACCACTTCCCAGCTGCGCAGACGAGAGGCAAACGGTTCAGTTACTTAGTTTCTTCTCTGGTGAAAGGAAGAGGAAAAACAAAGTGTGAAACCTCTGGGAATCCCACCGCTCGGGAAGAGCTGGGCCGTCGCTTGTAGCGTACAAACAAAGTTGTCGCCATGGAAACTGTCGCGGTTGCGGCTGGAGAGACTGGGTAGAGGTTGCCTGGAGAGGGCACATGCTCAGCTGCAACAGACTAGGATCATCTGTCACAATAATTCATTACTCAGTTCGTTACTAATTAATCACGAATGGAGGGTGAGTGAATGAGATTTTTTTACCTGCCTTCCCTTGGAACGGGTCCAGGGAATCAGGATCTTCAAGTTGTGGAAACCTGCAAGACTGGAAATTTGGATGTGTTGGAAAATAGGATTATGTACACACTCGCTCTCACAGGAGGATCAAGTCTTCTAGCAGTGACTTCACTGTAAATAATCAGCAATATGGGTTAGTTTGTTTCTATATTTGATATTTGTTTATACAGCACTTTTCTTTCAGGAAATCCTTCATAAAAAAGGTTACAGTGTGCCAATTTTGCGTGTATGCTTGGAGATAGAAAGGTGAAACTTTGCTATTTGAGGCTGCCAAATGGATACTCCATCTAAATGATAAGAGCCTACACAAACATCATGTGCATAAATAAAATTGGGGGGTGAGTAAGTCCTGGTGGTATATTGATGGCATATTCATTCAACAAATATTTGAGCATCTTTTATGTGCTAGTAATGTAAAGAATTGTTTTTAGAGTACAGCCTAACTTGTATGTCTGGCACACAGCAGGTCCTCTGAAAACATGCAGGTGAGTGAATGAACAGGTTAAATATCCTTGTAGCTTGTAATAGGAAACTGTCTTCCTGTAGAAAACAAAATACTTATATAAATATGTGATTTTTTTTTGACATTTGCTTAAGCTAAAGCTGTGGACTTAAGAGAAGATAGCAGTCTTTTGTATTATACCCACATCTTCTCCCAGTTATTGAATCAAACACTATTCTAGTGCTGCAATAAAGAGATTTTGCAAGTACAATTCAAATCCCTAATAAATTGATGTTAAACTAGAGAGAGTATCTGTGTGGGTCTGACTTAATCAGTGGAAATCCTTTCAAAGAGAAGGTTTAGGCATGCACTGAGTCAGACTCTAACAAGCAGTTAGGTTTATAATTGCTCTCTCCTGTCTGGATGTTTCCTTCCTGACAGCCTGCCCTATAGATGTTGGACTTGCTTAACCAGTCCCCACAATTGCATAAGCTAATTCCTTGTAATAAATCCATATATACACATATACATACATATGGATGTATATAAGGGATATATAACATCTGGTTCCACTTCCCTCATTAAACCCTAATACAATGCGTATCTTTTTTTAAGCAGCTTTATGGAGGTATAATTTATACACTGTAAAACTTACCATTTTAAAGTATATAATTCAATGCTATTTCCTAGTTGTAAACATTTAATTTTTAAAAAATATTTTATGTTTTAAGTAGTCTCTACACCCAATGTGGGGCTTGAACTTACAACCTTTAGATCAAGAGTCGCATGCTCTACTGACTGAGCTAGCCTGATGCCCCCAACAATGATTTTTTTAGCAAATGTAGAGAGTTGTACAACCATTACCAAGATTCAGAGCAAAAACATTTCCATCATTGCACAAAGTTCCCTTGGGCTCATATGCAGTCAATCCCCACTCCCACATCCAGCCCAGGCAACCACTGATTTGCTTTTGGCCTCTACAGATTTACAATTTCTGAAATTTTCATATAAGTGGAATAAAAAGTTATATAGTCTTTTGTGTCTGGCTTCTTCCACTTAATGATAATATGTTTGAGATTCATCCAAGTGTAGTATGTAACAAAAGTTCATTTTCATTGCTAAATAGTCCTCCATTATATATATATATATATATATATATATATATATATATATATATATATATAAATATGACATATATATATATATATATATATATATATGTCATATTTGGTTTATCCATTCACCAGTTGATGGATATTTGGATTGATTCCAGTTTGGAGCTATTATGAATAACCATGACATTCACGTATGGGTGTGTGGATGAACATACATTTTCACTTCTCATCAGTAGAAACCTAGAGTGGAATTACTGTGTTGAATGGTAAGGCTATGTTTAACCTTTTAAGAAACTGTCAAACTGTTTTCCAAAGTGGCTAAAAGATTTTATATTCCTACCAGCAATATATAAGGGGTCCAATTTCTCCATATCATTGCCAACACTTGGCATCATGTATTTTTTTTTATTACAGCCATTCTAGGGTGCACATTGTGGTATCTTGTGTTTTTAACTTGCATTTCCCTAAATACTAATGATGTTGAACATCTTTTCATTATGCTTATTATCCACTAACATATCTTTTTTTTGATGAAATGTCTATTCATACCTTTCACCCATTTTAAATTGGATTATTTAACTTTTTTATCAGTTAGTTGTAAGAGTTCTTTATATTCTAAATACAAGTCCCTTATCAGATAATTTGCAAACACATTCTCTTGGTCTATAGCTTACCTTTTCATCTTCTTAATGATGTCTTTTGAAGAGCAAGTCTTTAATCTTTTATAAAATCAAACTCAAGATACTTTTTTTCTTTATGGGTCATGCATTTGAGGTTATGACGTATGAAAGACAAGGTCATGAAGATTTTCTCCTATATTTTCCTCTAGGTTTAGGTTTTATATTTAGATCTATGATCTATTTACAGTAAATTTCTATATTTGGTGAGAGGTATGGATCCAAGTTCATTTTTTTTTTTTTTGCATGTAGATATATAATTGTTCCAGTATCATTTTTTTTTAAAAAGTTGTCTTTTCCCCACTGAATTGCCTTGGCATGTTTGTTGAAAAAGAATTGACAACAAAAAAGAGAAAGAAAGAAAGAAAGAAAGAAAGAAAGAAAGAAAGAAAGAAAGAAAGAAAGAAATTGACCATAATGTAAGGGTTTATTTCTAGACACTCAATTCTGTTCCATTGATCTACATGTCTATTTTTATACCAATGCCACACTGTCTTGATTACTGCAGCTTTATTAAGAATGGTTATAGTTTTAAAATTGGGTAGTGTCAGTCCTTCAATTTTGTTCTTTTATAGAAAGTAGTGATTTTAACTCTTCTACATCCTTTGCATTTCCATATAAATATTAGGATCGGTTTGTCAATTTCTGCAAAACAGCCAGCTGGGATTTTAATAAAACTTTTGCTTTGAAAAAAAAAGTTATCTATATCTATATCTATATCTATATCTATATCTATATCTATATCTATATCTATATCTATAATTTGCAGCTTAAAATTCCTCCTTAAAAACTCTATTTCTTAGTCTAAGGGTTAGAAATATTATTTATGAGAGCAGATTTTATTTCACAAGGCCTTGATTATTTAAAAGCGCTTATGGACATGACACCAAAGTGTGATTCTCTAATACTATACAAAACGTTTCTTCCACTTATTAAATGTTGAACATGCTAAGAGAACTTCTGAGACTAACTTACTATGCTTTATACTATGCATTATTCCTTTCAAAATTAACAATGGGATAGCACAGAAATTAGTCCATATGCCTAAGTTCTTTATGGAGCTAAATTGCATATACCTTATATTAAATTATATAACTATATCATATATTACATATACTATGCTATATAGTAAAAGTATATATAATAATATAACCATTATATATCACAATAACTTTTAAAATAAAAGAAATACTTAGCAATGTTGGTGGGAACATAAAATGATACAACCACTACAGAATACAGTATTCAGATTCTTCAAAAAACTAGAAATACAACTACCTTATGATCCAGCAATTCCACTTCTGGGTGTGTACCTAAAGGAAACAGAATCACTATCTGTACCCTCCTGTTCACTGCAACATTACTTACAATAGCCAAGACATGGAAACAACCTAAGTGTAAGTGTCCATCGAAGAATAAATGGATAAAGAAAATGTGATATAGAAAGACAGATATATAGATATTAGAACACTATTCAGCAATAAAAAACGGAAATCCTGGGGTCGCCTGAGTGGCTCAGTCGGTTGAGCATCAAGACGTCAGCTCAGGTCATGATCTCACAGTTCGTGAGTTCGAGCCCCATATTGGGCTCAGTGCTGACGGCCGAGCCTACTTTGGATTCTATGTTTCCCTCTCTCTCTGCCCCTTCCCAGCTCATTCTCTCTCTCCCTCTCTCTTTCCCTCTCTCAAAAATAAACATTGAAAAAATTTTTTAAATTTTTTTAACGTTTATTTATTATTGAGAGACAGAGAGAGACAGAGAGTGAGCAGGGGAGGGGCAGAGAGAGGGAGACACAGAATCTGAAGCAGATTCCAGGCTCTGAGCTGTCCACACAGAGACTGACATGGGCTCGAACTCACAAACCGTGAGATCATGACCTGAGCCGAAGTCTGAGGCTTAACTGACTGAACCACCCAGGCGCCCCAACATTGAAATTAAAAAAAAAAAAAAAAGGAAATCCTGCCATCTGTAACAACATGGATAGACATTGAGGGCATTAAAAGACAAATACTGTATGATCTCACTTATATGTAGAGTCTTAAAAAAAAAAAAACTGAACAGATTGGTGGTTGCCAGAGGCAAGGGGAGGGTGGAGAGAAGGGAGATGAAGGAAACAGGTGAGATAGTGAAAAAGAAGGTAAAAACTTCCAGTTATAAGATAAACAAGTTATGGGGATATAATGTGAACCATGGTGACAATAGTTAACAATATTCTACCGTATATTTGAAAGTTGCTAAGAGAGTAGATATTAAAAGTTCTCATCACAAGAGAAAAAAGTATAACTGTGAGGTGATGGATGTTAACTAAACTTTTGTGGTAATTATACACATGTATCATCAAATCATCATGTTGTATACCTTGGACTAATGCAATGTTATAGGTCATTAATAGCTCAATAAAACTGGAAAAACAATTTTTTTAAGTTAAAGAAACAAATAGAGGGACACCTGGGTGGCTCAGTTGGTTACACAGCCAATTTTGGCCCAGCTCATGATCTCGTGGTTCCTGAATTCAAGCCCCATGTAGGGTTCTCTGCTGTCAGCATGGAGCCCTGCTTCAGATCCTCTGTCCCCACCCCCTCTGCCCCTCTCTTGCTCTCTCTCTCACTCTCAAAAATAAACATTTAAAAATACTTTAAAAAAATAAAGGAACAAATACAGATTGGTCCCTTAAACAAAAAGCAAATGAAAGTTATCAGATTTTGAATACATAAGGAAGTAGCAGATTACCCTGAAGTAATAGCACCAGGTACTACTCAAAATTTCTAAGTACTATCACTCAAAACTACAGTATCATGTTGACCTTAAGTAAAAAAAGATAAAAGTATATTATAAATTATATTGTTAGCTACCAATGTTATTAACCAAATAATGACAAGAAACTAGTCTTCATATGGTAATCTTTGCAGATATATGTATAAGTAACAAGAAAAGTCCATCAACCATTTTTCATTAGTGAAAGTTAGCCTGTATTCCTTGGTATAGACTGAAAATGGATGAATACAATGATTTTTATTAGCTGCTTCTCCTTTTGGTGTCAGGGTATTGGTTCAGCCTTCTGATCTCAATTTTTAATTATATAATTATAATGCATATAATTTAAAAGTTTTTTTAAGTTTATTTATTTATTTTGAGAGGCGGGGGTTGGGCAGAAAGAGAAGGACAGAGAGAGAATCCCAAGCAGGTTCCACACTGTCAGCGTGGAGCCTGATGCAAGGCTCAAACCCACAAACTGTGAGCTCATGACCGGAGCTTAAAGCAAGAGTTGGAGGCTTAACTGACTGAGCTACCCAGGCACCCCGATAATATATATAATTTATGTGTATAATTATGCTATAATTTAGCCTCATAAAAAGAGAGCTTCAAATACACCATTTATTATGTATTATTTTCAAATCTGTTGAGTTCAAAACAAGTTTTATTTTTCTATTATTATTATTATTATTATTGTTATTATTATTTTGGTGCAAAAAAGGTGATTTTATTAAAGCACAGGGACAGGACCCATGGGCAGGAAGAGCTGCCTCAAATCAAATTTTCTATAGGAGGCTGTGATACTTTGAGACACTTTCTCTTGAAAGAACTGACAAAAGACAGTGACAGTGTAGCTGGAGCACCGGAGTGCAAGAGCACCAGGCTCTGGGAGTCCCAAACAGACCAGGTTTGGTCACTCGCCCCAGACAAACTCCAAAGGCAGAGAGATGAGTGGCGGGGAAACAAGTATCTATTTCACTGAGGCCAACAACGGGAAGACAGTGGCCTCAAAGCCAGTCTCCAAAGTGCTGAAAATAATTGAAAGTGTGTATAAGGAAAATGTGGGCAAAGGTCAGTGGGTACCTGCAGGCAGGTAGTAAAGACCAGGTGGTTCATTGTCACAGGGCAGGTCTTGCTGCCTCGGGGCAATCTTTATTGCCCAAGGGGGTAGTTTTGGTACCCATCACAAGATGCACTGCCTGCAGGGTCTTTTGCCTGAGTTAGAAGCTGGAAAGAAGAATGTAATCAATTAGAAAGTTTGAAGTCGTCTTTCAAAAAGAGGAAGGTACTGAACCATGGGTCCATTATATTCCAATTTGTGTAAAAAAGTAGTTGGAAGGTACATACATATTCGTGTTTGTGTATTCATAGGAGTCAGCAGTGGAAAGATGAAAGATTCCACTTGGAAAGGTGAAAGATTTTTTTCACCATGGGTATGTTTTACCCTTTCAAAAAAATTAAAAATACATGTATTTAAAACTAAGAGAAGTATGACACTTAAAGTCATCTGTCTCAAAACCAGGTTTAAGGGGTGCCTGGGTGGCTCAGTCAGGTAAGTGTCCAACTCTTGGTCTCACCTCAGGTCATGATCTTAGGGTTGGTGAGTTGGAGCAAGTCCAGCTCCTCACTGAGACCGGAGACTGCTTGGGATTCTCTCTGTACCTCTCTCTACCCTCCCGCTCCCTCAAAATAAAGTAAATAAACATTCGGGGCGCCTGGGTGGCTCAGTCGGTTGGGCAGCCGACTTCGGCTCAGGTCATGATCTCGCGGTCCATGGGTTCGAGCCCCGCGTCGGGCTCTGTGCTGACAGCTCAGAGCCTGGAGCCTGTTTCGGATTCTGTGTCTCCCTCTCTCTGACCCTCCCCCATTCATGCTCTGTCTCTCTCTGTCTCAAAAATAAATAAACGTTAAAAAAAAATTAAAAAAATAAATAAATAAAGTAAATAAACATTAAAAAAAGAAAAAGACTGCTAAGCATTAAATATATCAGTTTGCTTGAAGGAAACTCACATTTTCTAGTAGGGCTTCTATCTTTCTTTAAATAGGCTGATTTAAGATTGACTGGACTCTGCAAAGTTGCATGAGGGCAAATGCTGTAGATAAGAAAAGTGCCATTTAAAAATTCATATTTGTAAATGGGGTTCTATAAACTGGACTACTGAGGCTTATTTTCTTTATTCCTTAGGTTAGTCCCAGCTAACACAAAGTAAAGACTTTTATCACTATACTGTAGCCTGGCATTGCATATATATACTATCAGTAGCCAGTCACCTTATCAAATATTTGGTGGGTGGGGAGAGGGGAGGACAGGAACAGAAATTTCAAATGATTGCAAACTTCATCCTGCTTCTAGAACACAGTTGAAAAGGTCTATTTTCTTCGTGGTAAGCCAGGGGGAAAGGTATGGCTTATTATTAGATGCCCAGTAAGTAAGCATTCTAGTTGTAGGAGAAGGAAATGTGGATACAAATAGAGCATTTATGGACAGAAGTGACTTCCCAATTTGTTTTTTGAATCTTCAAGGTGTTTTTTCATCTAATCACAGAATATTAATTATATTCAACACAGTCCCTCTTGAAACACTTTATTTGGCTTTCAGCGAAGCTACACTGTCTATTCTCCATCTCATGAAATGTGTGTGTGACCTTCAGCAGGTAACTTAGTCACTCCGGACCTCGCAACTACAAAAAAAATGTTTCTTAACGTAGTCGTCAAACCTTAAGTGCTAATTCTTGTATAACGCTCGTCGTTATTAACTACCACAAAAACGGCTGTGTCCTTCTGCGCCGGCCGGCCTGAGGCGAACCCATCCACAACTCGGAGAGGGCGAGCAGCATGGAGAATGCTATGGAAAGAAACTGGGCAACGCTTTCCAAGGTCGGAGGCAGCTGGCAATCCCAGTCGAGCTCCCCACGCTCTCGCGCAGGTCAGCCCGGCAGCGCTCGCAGACAAGAACGCGGGCTAGAATCCAAAAACACCACGACGACAACGCCCCAGCGACTTCCGCACTTTTCCTTCAGCCCCATAACTGTACTTTCGCTAAAACCATGGGAGTCTAATATTTCCCTCTGGCACCTTTACAGTTGCTTTATTCCCCCCCTCTTTATGGCTTTATTTGAAGATAAAGATTAAGTTGGAAAGGATCAAAGACAGGTGTGGCTATGGAAAAAGGGATCAGTTGAGCGGCGTGGCGAAAGTGCGGAGCGGAAGCACTCCGAGCGCCCTCCCCATCCCCAGCCGGAAGTTGTGGGACTGAATGGATCACGGAGCCGGCGGCTGTAGGTCTCCAGTCTTCATCTGACGCTTGGCGGCCGCTGAGCCACCAGGTTCATGTGGAGGCTCCCAGGCTCCCGCGCCGCGCTTCGTGGGGTCCGCACGGCGGTGGGGCGGCACACTCGGGCCGAGGCGGCGACTGAGACGGCGGCGGGAGCGATGGAGCGCGCTGTGGTGCGCTGTGTGCCTTCGGAACCGAAGCTAAGCCTGTCGTTCGCTCTGGCAGACGGCAGCCACAAGAACATGCAGCGCGACCAAAGCGAGCCGCTGGGTCGGGCCCTCAGCCGGATTGCTACCAACGCCCTCAAAGGCCACGCTAAGGCGGCCGCCGCCAAGAAGAGCAGGAAGAACCGGCCAAATGCAAGTGGCGGGGCCTGTGCGGGGCCTGTGTCGGAGCCGGCTGCGGCCTGCGAGCCCGTCGTGAAGCTGTACTACCGGGAGGAGGCAGTGGCCGAAGACGTGCTCAACGTGGACGCCTGGCAGGACGGCGCGGTGCTGCAGATCGGCGATGTCAAGTACAAGGTGGAGCGCAACCCGCCCGCCTTCACCGAGCTGCAGTTGCCACGCTACATCATGGCCGGCTTCCCGGTGTGCCCCAAGCTCAGCCTCGAATTTGGGGATCCCGCCAACTCGCTCTTCCGATGGTACAAGGAAGCCAAACCCGGAGCGGCGGAGCCTGAGGGCGGGAGCCCCTCGTCATTGTCTCCCTCTTCACCCTTTCCTAGTTGGACAGAGACGGGTGTGAACGAACGCGTCTACACGCCGTCCAATGCAGACATAGGGCTGCGACTCAAGCTTCATTGCACCCCAGGCAATGGGCAGCGCTTCGGGCCAAGCCGGGAGTTGGAAAGTGTGTGTCCGGTGGAGGCTGGGCCCGGTACTTGCACCTTTGACCAGCGGCATCTCTACACCAAGAAGGTGACGGACGATTCTCTCATTCGCACTGTGTCTTACAACCTCCTGGCCGACACGTACGCCCAGACTGAGTTTTCGAGGAGTGTCCTCTACCCGTACTGTGCCCCTTATGCCCTCGAGCTCGACTACCGCCAGAACCTCATCCAGAAGGAGCTCACGGGCTACAACGCTGACCTCATCTGTTTGCAAGAGGTAGATCGCAACGTGTTTACCGACAGCTTGGTGCCGGCACTCGAGGCCTTTGGGCTGGAGGGCGTGTTTAGAATCAAGCAGCACGAAGGCCTGGCTACTTTCTACCGAAAGACCAAATTCACTCTCCTTAGCCAGCATGACATTTCTTTCCACGAAGCCCTGGAGTCCGACCAACTTCACAAAGAACTGCTGGAGAAACTAGTTTTGTACCCGTCTGCTCAGGAGAGGGTGCTCCAGAGATCTTCTGTCCTCCAGGTAAAGTAGCTCCACCATTCTCTTTACATACACATCGATTTTTAGGGGCGTGGCAGTTTTTTTCAGATTTTACTGAAAGGTGTTCGCTCTTTTATCTTCAGCACAAAGGTTAGCTTTCATTCATTCATTGAGCAGATATTTATTGAGCACCTTTACTGTGTCACAACAAGCTGCAGGTTGCCTTGAACAGATTAGCGGACTTTCATAGTGCTTACACTCTTAATGAGAGAGCTCAATATGCTCAATACAAGAACATAGTAATAGCTAATATTTTCTCACTTCTTGCCAAGCATTGTTCTGACACATTTTAAAACTTGAAACAAGGGCGCCTGGGTGGCTCAGTCGGTTGAGCGTCAGACTTCGGCTCAGGTCATGATCTCACAGTTCATGGGCTCAGGTCATGATCTCACAGTTCATGAGTTCCAGCCCCACATCAGGCTCTGTGCTGACAGCTCAGGGCCTGGAGCCTGCTTCGGATTCTGTGTCTCCCTCTCTCTCTGCTCCTCCCCTGCTCACACTCTGTCTCTCTTTCAAAAATAAATAAAGATTAAAAAAAAAATTTTTTTAAACCTTGAAACAAAAAAATTGAAGTAAAAACAAAACACCACAAAGCTTTTAAAATTTAGGTGTCTGGTATGTTTAAGTATTCCATAAATATTAATATTTTAATTTTGGCTCACAGTAATCCTGCCATTTCCATTTTACAGATGTTATTATAAATAGGGAAGTGTTCAAGTTTACTTATTCCAAGTTCACACAAAGTGAAGCCAGGATTCTTACCCAGTGAATTATATTCCATCATCACTGAGCAGAGTATTAAGCTGCCTTAGTTTTTAAAAAAAACAATGTTATTTGTATATTTGTCCAGCGTTTTTAGCTAACTGGTTTTGTTCATAGTAAGATTTTAGAGTAGCTACTTTTTTTTTTTTTTTTTTTTTGAGCATCCAGTGTGTTTCCTGAACTGTAAGCTCATTTAGTTGGATCCATACAACAGTCCCCCTTGAGGTGGATATTGCCTTTTTTTAAACCAGTGACCAAGCTGGCTTAGGAAAAAAGTATCTCTCTTCAGGTCACACTGCTGTGAATGTTTAAGAGTGGGGATTCCATCTAGGTGCACCTGACTCCAGAGCCTGCCCTTATCCACTTAAAAACACTGTCTCTAACCTTAGTGTTATCCAAAATATGTCCTTTTCTTATTCCCTGTATATGTTGAACTGTTACTAAGACATGTTAGGCTGAATGAATCCTATTCATGTGTATTCTAAAACTTGTAGCAAAAGTTTAATTTAATTGCGATCATACTTCATTAGGGAAGGTTATGAAATGTCCGTTCATCATATATAGTCTTAGATTTAAAAAAAACATCCAGGAAATTGGCAGATAGCAACTGAACTCTTGGCACTTGGTTTATTTTAGGTTTCTGTTCTTCAGTCTACAAAGGACTCGTCTAAAAGGATATGTGTTGCTAATACCCATCTGTACTGGCATCCAAAAGGTAGGTTTTATTGGTTTTCACAAGTGACATAACATGGTAACTTAAACTCAGTAAGTCTGTTTTACACACATACATCTTTTTTGTTTCTTTCAGTTTTATTGAGATGTAATTGTCATAACAGCATCATGCAGTTTAAAGTGTACAGCATAATGACACATATTGCAAAATGATTACATTCATCACCTCATATAGATCTGAAAAAAATACACTTTTTTTTCTTGTGATGAGAACTTTTAGGATATACTCTCTTAGCAACTTTTAAATATACCGAATAGTAATGTTAACTGTGGTCATCATGTTGTGCATTACATCTACAGTACTTATGTATCTTATAACTGAATGTTTCTTTTTTACATTTGGACCACCTTCATCCAATTTCCCTTCAAATATATATCTTGAATGTCACCCAGATACTGTATGTAGTTTTGGAGCTTTTTTTTTTCTTTTAAAGGCAACTTTAAAAAATACTTAAATTAATGTTTTTTATATTCATAGGTGGGTACATTCGTCTCATTCAAATGGCGGTAGCCTTGGCTCACATTAGACATGTCTCGTGTGATCTGTATCCTGGCATACCAGTTATATTTTGTGGAGACTTTAATAGTACCCCATCAACAGGAATGTATCATTTTGCTGTCAATGGCAGCATTCCAGAGGACCATGAAGACTGGGCTTCCAATGGGGAAGAGGAACGTTGCAACATGTCCCTCACCCATGTCTTCAAACTGAAAAGTGCTTGTGGTGAACCTGCTTACACAAATTATGTTGGTGGCTTTCATGGATGTCTGGATTACATTTTCATTGACTCAAATGCCCTAGAGGTTGAACAGGTGATTCCATTACCTAGTCATGAAGAAGTCACCACTCACCAGGCGTTACCTAGTGTTTCCCATCCCTCTGATCACATAGCACTTGTGTGTGATTTAAAATGGAAATAGATTTGTGTTTAATGGAATTTGAGTCTCTTTCGTAGGAAATTTAATATGAATCAGAGCTTATATGTAACCTTCAAAGAGGAAAACTACACAGACACCGAGGCAAAATGTTTTTATTCTGTGTTCCAGTGTCTTCATTACATGACTGTTCATAATTGCAGTTTCTCTACTTTTTTTTTTCCTAAGGTTGAAGGAAAAACAAATATATTTATGACTACCAGGAAGAACACTGAATTATGTACATTTTATAAGTACTTTTTTTTTAGCTAGGAATTAAGAATTTTGTAAAAAAAAAAAAAAAAACCAAAAAACCATTTGAATGATCCTATAATTTTTCTATCATAACACATTTCAAATTGAATCATGTTTGTATAATTAGGGGAAAAATGCATATGGGTTAAGGTGAGAGGCCTAAGTCTGACATGAACGAACATTAGGGTCTACCTCTACCTCAATTTGGTTAGCAATTTAATACAACTTCAGAGCTTTAACGAAAGATTAAAATGTGCCATCCACCAAATGTTATTGCTCCTCATCTTTCATTTTTCAATCAACATAAGATATTTTAATTCTCTTATTTGTAGGATTTTACTTTCTAGTGTATGGTACAAATGAACACATTTATATTCTAGCCAGCTCATTTGAACTTTTAGGATGCAAGCACAATTTAGTATTCAAAGTGAATAGCAACATAGTCAGCTTGATCCCATTTTCTTTAATTATTCTTGCCCATGAAAAACGTTCATAAATCACCAAGGGTATTTGGCCATATGATATTAGAGAATACAGCATAATACATTACTTTATGAGAAACTGTCTACTGATATGGGGTTGACATTTTGGGAGAACCATTGAGCATTTCTATGCTGGAAGTATTTTTGAAATTGTTGGTCTTTATAAATAGGAGAAGGAGGAATAGCGGATCTTTTGGGCATTTCTGAAATAAACTATTCATTTTATAGATTTGAGCATTACATTTGAGTTGTAGGAAAACACTGTATATAATTTATATGCTGTAAAAAAAAAGTTTAAATATGAAGCCAGACTTTTTAAAATTAGGAATTATTGTTTTACTGATTAGTTTCTAACCTAGAGTGGTAACTGGGCTCTTCTAACTCAGTTATCACCATACCTTATTTGTAATGCTTTAGCTGTTGCTTTTTGATGTTCAGGGTAACTGTAATGTTATCTCCTACTTCTGCAATTAGTTTCTAGCTTAGATATGAAAAGCTCACCCACTTCAAGAAGAGTTCTGATTTTCCACAGTCATGAGAGTTTTTGTCTCAAATTCTTTAATCTCCAAAACCATAAGAACTTTCCTCTTTTGATAAAGTAGGCTGTACTTCCATATTCTGCTCACTGTCCAATGTATTGTTAACTCTTAGTAAGTTTGAGAACAAGAATTTTACTTCGTTCAGATTGAACCTTGAAGTACTTAAAATACTGGAAAAGAAAAATTGGCAGTTTCTTGGGATCTTGTTTAGAAAAAGCTATAAATAAAAATTGATGCTACCGAATGGTGCCTTCCTAAATAACATTTTTGAGAGCATTTTAACATCAGTTTACAACTACATGAATATGTTAAAGCCAGAATCTGATTCTTTTGCAAAATACATCTTTTTTTTTTTTTCTTTTTAAAATTTTTTTGGTCTGCTTTCAAACATGTTGACAGGACCCTTAAAATAACTTGAAAAAAAGTTTCTAAGCAAAAAGTTACGAAACATTTTGAAAGAAGAAATTAAGTTACATACTTATTCATGCTCATGAGAAAAACATTCGGATTCTGTATTAACAAACACCCTGGCTAACTAGATTGAACTCTAGTCAAAGGAACTAATCACTTATCAAAGATTCCACGTCCTGAGTCTTTTAATTTTATATTTACTGACTTAACAGTGTGATCTGATTATAGACAGGCATTTCAGAATAGGAGAAGGTAGATTATTATTGTGAAGTGCCATATGCTCTGGTCAAGTCTCCAGTATATAGATAATGTTAGTATGATTGGAGTCCAAAGTAGGGAACGCTAAGAAAATTGTATAAATAGGATACCAAAATTACCTTGTATTCATGAGTTAGAATAAAGTGTTATTCAGAAATGTTTATGTGCTTAAAGCCATGTTTGTGATTGAATTTTTCTATTACATTTGGATTTTTTAGTACATTTAATAAAGTATGGAAAGTCTAGCACCTCTATAGTGAACCCATTTTATGATGTCACAAGTTCTTGCTATAGGAATTAATATTCAAAAAATTTTATATTATTATAAATAAAATTATAGAACACTGTCCTCTTAAGTGAACTCTTACCCAGTTGCCACTATAGACACATGCACTGGTAGTTTATAATATGTTAGCAAAAAAATCATTTCTGGCTGTAAATGTGATGTTCTTTAAAATTCTCAATACCAAAATCAGTTGTTTCAAATTTCCAAGTATTTCACTGTGTGGTGACTTTTCTGAGAACTAAGGCCTCATATCAGAATGTGGTAGTTTTAGACTGGAGGTTTATCTGAGAAACAGTACAAAGGAGAAGGTTCAAAGAACACCACCGTGGGAAGATATTCCTGGTGGAAGTTGACCCCATTAGATCTCATATTCTCCAACTGTGAAATATATAGGCAGAGGTTCCCTACAAACCTGGTTTGAGGGCAAACCAAAATCCATATTAATGAATGTTAAAGGTTTGCATTACTAGTTGATCATAAAATCCACAAGACAACACAATAGGGGAAATCTTTCCTCTAAAAAATTATAGCCAACACTAGTTTTCTAATCATAATTCAAAAACATTTCAATGTTTTGCTCAATCTAGAACTTATATCTAGATTTAATTTAGGGTAAGGAAATAATTTTAAGAGCTCATTTGGGTAATCAAATTCTGTGGTCCCACTTAATGAGAAAGTATGCTTTATAGCGTTGAAGGTACTAGAGCTGTATTGGGTGATTTTTTTTTTTTTTTTTTTTAGCACTAACTTGAGGATAAGTCTATATTTTGAGATGACAATACCAAAGCATGTTTTCAAGTGAAGTGAAATTCACATAAGATGAACCATTTTAAAAGTTATGATTCCACTGCATTTAGTACATTCACAGTGTTGTGCAGCCATTATCCCTAACTAGTTCCAAAACATTTCTATCACCCCAAAGGGAAACAGTGACCCATTAAATAGTCACACCCCATTTCCTCCTCCCTTCCAGACACTGGCGACTACTAATCTGCTTTGTGCCTCAATTTCTCTGTTTTGGATATTTCATATAAATTGAATCATATAATATATATATGACCTTCTGTGTCTGACTTTCCTTTATTTAGCTTAATGTTTTTTAAGATCTTCCATGTTTTCTATTATATATATTCTATTGTATGGTTATACTACATTTTGTTTATCCCAATGGATGTTTGGATTGTTTCCATCTTTTGGCTATTGTGAATAATGCTCCTATGAATATTCACGTACAAGTTTTTGTTTGAGCACCTATTTTCAATTCTTTTGGTTTGGTTATATACCTTGTGAGAAACTGCCAAAATGCTTTCCACAATAGCTACACCATTTTACATTCCCACCAGTGATGTATATGAGAGTTTATTTCTCCACATTCTCACTGATATACGTGTTATTATAGTCATTCAAGTGGGTGTGAAGTGGTATTTCTACCAATGTATTTTTATCTTGTTTAGTTTAATTATGTCATTGCCCTCATGAACTAGAGTACTCACAATGGATTACCCAACCTCCTATATTTTTTTCCAGAGAGCTCATCTTCAGCAATTCCTACTTAATCTTCCAGCTTTTGTCAAGTTGCAAAGGTCAGTCCCATTGCTTCTTTGGGAGATAATTGGGAAGAAAAGCATAAAAAATACAGAAGTCCTGGAATGTAAATAAATTAGAAAGAATAAGCAGCCAAAGGGGAAAAAAAAAGTCACTTAAAAAATGTAGATCTACGTCGGTGATTTCAGAGAATGAACTTACCAACATTGGCTTTTATTTTTTTTTAATTTTAATGTTTATTTATTTTTGAGACAGAGTGCGAGCAGGGTAGGGTCAGAGAGAGGGGGACACAGAATCTGAAACAGGCTTCAGGCTCTGAGCTGTCAGCACAGAGCCTGACGCAGGGCTTGAACCCACGAGCTGCAAGATCATGACCTAAGCTGAAGTCAGACGCTCAATCAATCGACGAAGCCACCCAGGCGCCCCTCCTACATTGGCTTTTAAATGGCTTAGCCATGCTCCACTATTACCTAACACTTTTTAAATCCCATTTTAGGTACAGAGTAGCAGATAGCAAGAATGCCTGAAGACATATCCCTGAAAAACTGAGATGGCTATGGCTTTATATAACTCACCAAGTTATAATGCAGAACCATAAAAAAGACTAAACTCTGCTTATTAAAAAAAAATTAGGTTTTGAAAAGAAACCTTAACAAGGTGAGCTTTAATAATACATTTTTTAAAACACTGAGTTAATATATTAAAAATTATAATATGGAACAAAATTATTTTGTAAGTTGGCCATCTTTACACTGTATTAAATAATATTGAAGTCAGATGCTAAAATTAACTTTACATATAAATGTTAAACATATCTTTAAGTTGTAGACCTTAAAAATACTAAATCTTCTAGTTCACCTGGCTGATGCCATCCTCTATAACAAGCACCTACCAGCTGGATTTGTGGTTCCACAACAAAGTCTCAGCTGTTAAAATCCATGTTCATATTGTCAGTGTTAGGTTTTTCCTCATAATCTTCAATTTCCTAGAGAAACTTCATTGACAACAAACTATCATTCATCTCCATCTTCTGTCCATTTTGAGTTGATTGTATGTTAAAGGGTTTATGTGATGCAATCCATTTTGCCTAATAACTCACTCTACTGTTGTTAGATTGTTGCTGATGTTCATCTTCGTGTATTGGAAGTATTCCTAGTTTGCATTTTGCATCTCATTATTGTTCTTGAAACTGAAAACAGTTCAGTAGGGAATTGGATAGGCTTCATGTGGAGTTCTCATATTGAACAATATACACACTTTTAATAGTATTACATATAATCTTTATTTCCCATGTGGAATAGTTTGGAGAAATGGTGTATCCAGGGATAAAAGCATTTAGAAATAAAGTTGGCCTTCCTCAAAAGCTGGATTAGGTATAGTGTTTTGAGTATCTTAAACCAAAGAAAAATATTTCTGCTGAAGCTGTAAAGTTTTTAAGTACTCTAAATAATGCAATTATATTTTCATCCTTTTATTACATACCTAAAACAATCTGGCTTTTTACAGCCTGGCTTATATCATTTTTCTTCATCCTGAATGAAAGAATCCCACAATAGTTCTTTCATCCAAAATTGATCTTTATTTTTCTCTTTAAGGGTTTTTGTCACTGCGTATGAAATCAATTTTATTTTTTAATTTTTTAAGTTTATTTTGAGAGAGAGAGAAAGAGAATCCCAAGCAGGCTCTGCACCATCAGTACAGAGTCCAATGCAGGGCTCGAGCTCATGAACTGCAAGGTAATGACCTGAGCTGAAGTCGGATGCTTAATGGACTGAGCCACCCAGGTGCCCCCATGAAATCAATTGTTAAAGACTGGCATCAGAAACAAACTCCATACTCATTACCAGTCACTCCCTAACCCACCTTTCCCCTCAGCTCTTGGCAACTGCTTACCTATGGATTTACTCTATGGATTTGCCTCTTCTGGGCATTTCATATAAATGAAGTAATTACGTAGCCTTTTGTGACCAACTTATTTCACTTTGTATGTTTCTGAGGTTCTTCCATGTTGTAGTATGTATCAGTACTTCATTCCTTTTTATGATAATATTCCATTGTATGGACATAACCCATTTTATTTTATCCATTCATCAGTTGATGGACATTTGGATTACTTCCACCTTTTGGCTTCTATGGATAATGCTGTATGTTTGTGTACAAGTTTTTGAGTGTGCATGTTTTCATTTCTCTTGGGCATATATCTAGAAGTGGAATTGTTGGATCATATGGAAAATACTTAACCTTTTGAGGAACTGGCAGACTTTTACCCAAAGTAGTTGCACAATTTTGCATTCCCACCAGCAACATATGGGAGTTCCAATTTCTCCACATCCTAACATGTTACCTTTTTGATTACAGCTATTCTAGTATGAAATGGCATTTTATTGTGGTTTTGATTTGCATTTACCTGATGGCTAATATTGTTGACAATCTTTTTATGTGCTTACTGCCCATTTGTGTATCTTTGGAGCCCATTTTAAAAATCGTGTTGACTTTTTGTTGGGCAACCCTTTCCCCCTTTTTATTTTTATTTCTTTTTTCACGTTTATTCATTTTTTGATAGAGACAGAACATGAGTGGGGAAGGGCAGAGAGAGAGGGAGACACAGAATCCGAAGCACGCTCCAGGCTCTGAACTGACAGCACAGAGCCCACGCGGGGCTCGAACTCACGGACCGCGAGATCATGACCTGAGCTGAAGTCAGACATTCAACCGACTGAGCCACCCAGGCACCCTAACCCTTCCCCCCTTTTTAAAAATCATCATTCCTCACTTCTTCAAAGGCTATGCAGGCCAAGGTCAACTTTGGCCAGTCTGCAAAATACATCACTGTTACTGGAATGGCATTGAACCCAGCCTAAGAAAAACCATGCCACCAAAGAATTGATTCGTTCCTGAGAGCCAGCTCCCTGTCTGCAGATGGCAGTGTCAAGCCCCCAAACACCAGCTGAAAACTTAGGTGCCCAATATAATTGGAAGCATACAATGAAAACAATGCAGAAATACCTGACAAGGTCGGGAAGACACCTGGCTCTACTGTTCTTTAAAACACAAAGGACATACATTGCAAGGCTCTGCTCACTAACTAGATACAGCTGCCTTAATTATTCCTTACCTGGGTCCACATTATTGCTTTTGCTATTGATTTCTCAGAATTTTTGTTGCTAGAATATAACCACTTAAACTTTTTATGTGGTTTGTGGAAATAGGGGATAAAGGGATATTTGCAAGTAAGAAACAAAAGCAGCCAACTAACCTTCCAGTAGTGGTAACCTGAATATAATGTCACGATGTATATGCTAGAAAAAAATGTATCATGATAACCTGAATATAATGTCACGATGTATATGCTAGAAAAAAATGTATCATGATTTCACTCGTGGAATTTGAGAAACAGATGAACATAGGGGAAGGGGAGGAAAAATAAGATAAAAACAGGAAGGTAAACCATAAGAGACTCAAATACAGAGAACAGAGGGTTGATGGGGGGGGGAGCGTGACGGGCATTCAGGAGAGCACTTTTTGGGATGAGCACTGGGTGTCATATGTGAGAAATGATCAGTGCGTTCTACTGAAGCCACATGTTCTACATACTGTATGTTAACTAACTTGAGAATAAAAAAAGAGTATGCTGGGCCTAAACAATTCTCAGGAGTAAATTTTAGAACCAAATCTTAACCAAGCCCATATTTATATTAATGTTGCTTTTAAAGTATTTAGATTGCCTTAGTGAGGATACTAATTAAGAATGATTTCATTCCTAACATTTTCCTGCTAAAAATAACTAAGCTGGTAATATAAACAAATGTCATTTGGGTAGAGTTTTGGGGGTGCCAATACTACCCCAACACTAACTCTACTAATCCTTGGGAAAATGCTAGTAGTAGATTCCTTCTAGTCACCTTCTCAGAATTTAACCATCTGAACAGATAATCAGACTCTAGAACTGTTTCATTAATTTTCCCCTATACCAGACCTTCAGATAATGTACTTGCCGATATACCAACCATTTGCTCTTTCTTAATCTAAGTTCTCATAAATTCTACTGAAGTTGGTAGCTAATATTTACATTATTGAAACATCCAACATGCTGCCAGGAAGCATAAGCACTTGTTTCCAATGACAAGTCAGAAGTCACCTTCACCTCCATACCAAGAACGAGAACTTCCATATTTAAGGAAGTTTGATCCAGGACATCTGGTTTCTGGTCCAGCATGCATGTAAGAAGCTTGGGAGTTGCCACTCTTGTCCTATAGAGAAAACAAAAACTGAACAAACTGAAAAATCAGTAACTATTCTTAGATCTGAAATGTCACAGGGCAAACTGGTGCGCTGTTCACCCCCGCCCCCCCCCCCCCCCCCCAGCACCCTGGTGATTGAAGCCCAGCAGGGGAATACAGGGAATCACAACCTGCAGGGACATCCAGGGATGTTTTGTTCTACCCTGAAGAAATCCCGGGTAGGGACACTGGAACTGTAATTGAGGACTTGCTAGAGGCACAGTCTGAACAACTAAGTTAAAAGCTTCAGAGGCCCCCACAACTTAATGAGTTTTTACCTCCTGGATTTCTACCAGCTTATCACAGAATATCGGAGAAAAATCTCATGCTTCTGGCAGAGGAAGGGGAAAAGAAACCATCTTCAAATATGCCAGAGCGTCCTGTTTATAACAAGTTCTGTTCTCAGAAAAAGTAACCAAAACCTCACTTACAGGGGTTTTATCAGAGACTAACTGACCTGGGGGTGTGGGGAGGGAAATGCCCAACTCCAGCTCACTTTGCCATCCTACCCCACCTAAGGGGGAGAAAAAATAATTGAGAAGCACATGTGAAGTTCACAGTCCAGAGGCATAAGGCTCACTAGAAGACTGAGACCAAATCATAGGATTATAAAATGCTTCCCCTACTCCCACACCTTACCATGACATTACTGAAGGCCTAGTTAAAGCAGTTACTTTTACCCAGTACATCATGTCCAGTAATCAAAAAAAGACAAGACATACTAAAAGGCAAAAAATGGGCGTTTGGCTGGCTCAATCAGTAGAGCATGTGACTTTTGATCAAAGGGTCATGAGTTCAAGCCCCATGTTTGGCATAGAGCCAACTTAAATAAATAGGTAAATATTTAAATAAACACATACATACATACATACATACATACATACATAAATGGCAAAAACCAGCTTGATGAGAGAGCAAGCATTAGAACCAGACTCAGATATGGCAGGGATGATAGAATCATCAGACTGGGAATTTAAAACATCTATACTATGTTAAGGGCTCTCATGGATAAAGACAACAGAAAAGAGCAGATGAGCAATGTTAGCAGAGATGACTTCTAATAAAAGCAGTAAGAAATGCTAGAGAATAAAAAAAAATAACAAATGAGGAATGCAATGCCTTTGATGGACTAATTAATATACTGGACATGGCTAAGGAAAGAATCTGAGTGTGAGGACATTGCAAAAGAAACCTCCCAAACTGAAAAGCAAGGGGGGGGGGGGAGGAGGAAACTTGGAGCAGGGTGACAAAAACCAAAACAGAAAAACATCCAAGAACTGTTGTTGGACAACAAAAGGTGTAACATAAACATAATGGGAATAACAGAGAAACAGAAATATTTGAAACAATAAGGACTGAGAATTTCCTCAACTTAATGGCAGACACCAAACCACATACATATCCAGAAAACTCGGATATCCAACACCAAGCAGGATAAATGCCCCAAATCCTCCATCTATGTGTATAATTTTCGAACTACAGAAAATAAAAGATGAAAAAAACAGAGAAAGAAACCAAAAGGGAAAAAACACCTTACCTATAAAGGAGTAAAGGTAAGAATTACATCTGCCTTCTCAGAAACCATGCAAGCAAGAAGAGTGGAGTATTTAAAACGTCGAGAGAGGAGCGACTGGGTGGCTCAGTCAGTTGAGCATCTGACCACTTGGTTTCAGAGCCCAGAGCCTCTTGGGACTCTGTCTCCATCTCTCTGCCCCTCCCCCGCTCACACTCTCATGCTCTCAAAAATAAACATTAAAAAAATAAATGAAGTCTGACCCCAGGGCTGACTCCTTGGCTCAGGTGGTAAAGCATGTGACTCAATCTTGGGATCATGAGTTCAAGCCCCACATTGGGTATAAAGATTTAAAAATAGGATCCTTAAAAAAAAAGTCTGACCCCAGTAAATTATCTGAAAGTGGTTATTATTACTATATGAGGTAATTCTGTACATATGCTAAAGAACTGGAAGCCTCAGTGAATGAGACATGAATGCTCTGGAAAACTGAAGTAAACATTTCACTTGTATTTTCGATAGAGAATATATAAGGTAAAGGGGGAAAATTCATGTGAACAGAAACATGTTAACAAAATACCAAGATGTTACATCACAGGAAAGCAACTCAGTAAGTTAGACAAAGGACAATGGGTGATATTCTGCCCTCCACCCTCACCAAAAGCTTATTGGTCAGAGGGACAGAAAACAGATAATGGTTCCATCCTCAACTCCAACGCTGCTGCTTATCAGCCTTTAAGAGAACCACAATTCTTCTTCAGTTTTCCTATTAACATACTTAACAATTACTTGACAGAATATTTTTTACTCTAGGGATATAATCAACTGTTCTGTATAATAGGGGAGGTCACAGAGACCTCTTATTGATTGACCAACACTAAGTTTAACATTAGTGTGAACAGTAAGCATTGAATCTTGATGGTGTCAAGTATTTCCTAAGAGTACAGAACATGTCAGTAAGTTGGGACAGTGATAGTGACTTTTTAAGTTAACATCATTTGCAAAGAATGTTAAACACAGGGAAAGGCATTATGGGGGTTATTTCTTAACTTATACTTTTTCCCAAAGAATTGACTTAACCTCTATTTGTGGGTGGTGGTGGGGAGGAACTTTTCAATGTGACTTAAAAAACTACCACCACTGGGACTGAAGAAAAAGCAGTAACTTCTTAGGGTAAAAAACATGCCAAGTTACCAAGTGAATGTTTTCTTAAAAAAAAAAAAAGGCAATCTTGCAAATCTAGCCCATTTAGTGAAAATTAGGCAATTTTAGTTTCTTAATGCAGTCATTTACAACGATAATAAGAGTTCCTTTACATCACAAATAAGATTATATGGATTCTCTTCACTCCTTTTTCAGAGTCCGTGAAAGCATCCTGGACTTGCTTTAAAAATTAATACAGTGGTGATTTAACTATGATCATAACGGTGAACCCATTCAAAGTTTAGTATCTCCTAGTTGAACCCCAGGAACTACACATACTACATCATATCTTAGTTTTATCCAACAAGAAATAATACCTTTCTTATTCAGAGAGAAGGGAGAATTCACCCAGTGAGCTAATGAAGTTACACTTGTATCAAGTGATCCATGTTAAACACTTTACCCCAGTAACCTGTATGTCAATCATCAAGTACTTAATTCTAATTTCCTTTCACTTGATCCAACACTTTATTATTCAAAAATATGTTTTACTAGCATATATTTGGTTTGAAAATAAAATTTCAATCTACAAATTTATCTGAATCTATACAAGCCACTAAGAACTTTTTTTAAGGTTTATAAAATACATAAAACATTTTAGACAAAAACTAAGTCATAAGGTTACCAAGTTGAGTCCTTAATAACTTAATAGATGTAGTTAATGAAGTATATATACCTTTATTGCCTTATTAACAAAGAATTAGTCACATGCAGCTCTCTGTAGAAGTTCTGAAAGAGGTGAAGCCAAAAAGGAAAGTGCTTGTGAACTCTTCTACACAGGAGAGCAGCATCACTAACAGTCTGTAGTCTGCCATGCAAACAGCACTTGCATTTTTTAAAAGCTAACATCGGTTGTGAAACAAAACACATGCATACATGCTTTTGGGGCAGTTCATTTTATTACAGCTTTTGCCTCCTTATCTGAGTTTAGAAATGTACAATGTCAAACTCTATTTTATTAAAAGAAACTAAAATTTGAAGTTGCTCCCCATCACACTGTTATATACATGATAGCAACCTGTATTTTATTTCCACTGTAAACAATTAGTAAATTCACGGAGACCTGGATTACTGTTCACAAAATGTAATATATTCAAATTAACTTCGCTAAATAAGAAAATCCATTTCAAACATCTTCAAGACTCAAAAAGAACACACACAATAACATATTTTTATCATTTTATTAGGAAGAATTCCAAATGGGTTATGAAGAAAACTTACTGAGTTTGATGAGTTTTCCAAAAACTCTTAATGAAGATATGTTCACCAATAAACAATAAAACATCAGCAGAACTATCATATACTGGGCAAAGAGTCAGGCTGATACCAAAAAGCAACATGCAACATAAAAAAGATACAATATAAAGGAAGACAATCTGCTGGGTATTAAAAAATCATCTCAATATGAACTCTTTGCAACCAGCACAGAACTAATTAGCTATCAAATCCAAACCACACTAAGGTAAGCTTGGCTGATGAAAAGCCAGGATTCAATAATGGGGAGAAAATAGAAGGTCCTCAGTGCAAGAGATCTGAATAGTGTTTTGGAGCATTTCCCTGGCTGGTACAAGCAGGATTAGAAAATCTTTTTGGCAAGGGAGAAAAATAAATACAAATGGAATGCTACATTTTTTTAAATCAGCAGACTGTCCCAGGAATGATAAAGGTATCAGTAAAGTAGCAAGGGGATAACTTTAAAACGTTATTTCTTGTGGGCTCAAAAAACATTCAAAACGGATTTATTTAAAGGTGTCACAATAGCTATGTCCAGGCATTTAGGCTTAAGAGAAATAAAATTAAAAGAGGACACTTTTTTTCCCAAGTTAAGGAGAATTTCTTTAAAACCAAGCATATTGCTTAATAGCAATATTATACTTGGCAAACAATAATTGGCAACAAAATAAGTTTAAACGCTGTAATATTCTGCCCAAACCAGTCCCAGATACTGTTTAATAACCAAGATGCAAACTAATTTTGTTGTAACAAGCCTAGACCAATTCTATCAAATGTGTCCTTGGTTAGGTATCCAGTTTCATTTAACGTTTTGAAAGCTCATTTGACAGCCAGTCAAGTCCCTCATACAGACCAGTTCCTTGTGTAGCACAAGTGGCTTGAACATACCACTGTAAAGAAAGAACAAAAAATACGTGATTAACAGAATACTATATATAACCACAGTCTTTAAAATTTCTTAATCAGAAAATTGAATACTCCCTCCCAAATGCCCAAGGTATTATTTAGTCAGCAGTTACCATAAATGTATAGGAAAAAAGTAAATGAAAAAATTAATATATAAAACTAAAGGAATAATGGCATAAATACATTAAAGTTTGCATCTTACAAATGTTTAATTTTATAATGGTCTCACTAACTATATTGATTAGGAGTGTTCTAATACATGCTTCTCACAAACTCTTGCCACATTTAAATCTACTCCTACTGATTCATTATTAGATTTAATCAATGATCTAGTCCTTAATCCGAAAAGAACATTCATAGGAAGATTAGTAACTAAGTACCCACCAGGTCCTTATAACCCTCGTTTCCCATAAAACTAAGTTCAAAGTACAGAAGGCAAAATTTTGAAAAAAGTAGGAGCTGCTGATAGAGGCAGGCTTTTCAGATAACTTCACTATCTGTATGTAGTCTCATGTATTCTAAAAAGTTCCACTTTTTAAACTGGTAATGAATTATATCTCAGTAACTCCATGAATACCATGAAAAGCTAACAAACAGCAAGAAAAAGATCTAGAAAGCAATTTCATTACCTTGAAGGATAGTTTATTTTTAATACTTTTCTTTACTGACTAGTTTTATTCTACCTTACAATAAAGACTTCGCTTTAATATTGCAAGTTCAATGCAAGTATACAATGCTACCAATTATTATTTGAATATCAAACACCCAGAAACCTAGAAGGCTGGGAAAAGGCATAAATTATTATCTTCACAGCACTGGAAACTGGTAGCATTTACAGTTTATCTTGTTTAAATCATCCTGGGACATCTCAAACATACTATGCTGTTATTGCCACAGCACAGTATTTACCTTGTTGACAACTTAGTAAAAACCTTGTAAAGCACAAGTCACACTATAGTTTGTGATATCTTTATATATAAAACAGTATATTGTGTTTTCCCAGTATTTAAATCACTGACCTAAACAAGCTACTGGAGAACAAGTATAACATTTCTTATAATTTTTTTTAAAGTTTATTTATTTTTGAGAGAGAGACAGAGCACGAGGGGTGTGGGGGCTGGGCGAGAGAGAGAGGGAGACATAGAATCCAAAGCAGGCTCCGGCTCTGAGCAGTCAGCACAGAACCCAACGCAGGGCTTGAACCCATGAACCACGAGATCATGATCTGAGCCAAAGTCAAACACTCAACCGACTGAGCCACCCAGGCACCCCTCTTATAATTTTAAATTCAAAACTTGTTTAATGTCATAATTATAGTTCACAAGCTTTTGATGTTAACAGGCAAACAGTAAAAAATAGTATTATCTAAAATATGGCTGCTAAATACTGCAGTTTTAATAAGAAAACCAAATTACAAAATACTTGCTGCAAAGCTATTTAAAAGATTTTAAATTAAAATTAACAATATCAATAATCTTTATATAATTCTCATCAAGTACAATTTTCTCATAAAGTATTTATCAATACTAAATGGTTTGAGGGGGGGCGCCTGGGTGGCGCAGTTGGTTAAGCGTCTGACTTCAACCAGGTCACGATCTCGCAGTCCGTGAGTTCAAGCCCCGCGTCGGCCTCGGTGCTGACGGCTCAGAGCCTGGAGCCTGTTTCCGATTCTGTGTCTCCCTCTCTCTCTGCCCCTCCCCCATTCATGCTCTGTCTCTCTCTATCCCAAAAAATAAATAAACGTTGAAAAAAAAATAAATGGTTTGAGGGTAAAGTTAATAAAAATCAAAATAAAAGTATCTGAACATTTGGATTCTTAAAGGATAAATATTAAATGTTAAAAAATGGAGAAGATATTAAAGTAGTTTAAAATTGAACACACACTTACAAAAGCCTGAAAGGACTCGTGTCTGTAAGCAAGACTATATTACTGTATTTTTTTAAATGATGTGCTCATTATCTATTCAAAAGGGACAATTAATATGTATTTAAACTGAATACGTACTTAAACAATTAAACTATTAATTCTAATAGGAGGTTAATACAAATCTCCAAATACTTACTGTTCTGTTACGAAGAGACTGAAGACCTAATTTATCTGTCATTTCACTGATGGCCATAGCATTTGGCAAATCCTGTTTGTTTGCAAAAAGCAGCAACACTGCATCTTGCAACTCATCTTCCTGAAGCTGGAAATAAAAGCTGAGAGTTTAACAACTAACAAACTGGAACTCAATTATTGTCACAAAGGAGGGAAAACACTGTCTTCCTACATATATCACTTATTCAACATTAAATACATTATTAAACATCAACATAATTTCACTACATGAAGTTCATACACGCTTAACAACTTAAACCTCATATCCTTCCATTTTTAAATCCCAAGCAAATAATCATATGCCTTTCAAGTAAAGCAAAACTATTTTTCAAGCCAATCATCCTGCACTCCATTAAAGTAAATCATTTATTTCAGCTTTCATGATCATCCATTAAGAGTCAGGATTGGCAAGGACCAGAAACACAAATGGGAATATGTATTTACGGCAGAATCTTATGGTACTCAGTAGTAAAGTTATTGAGAGGATTCTTTTTGGACTTGTATTCCTTTCCAGCCAGCTGGACCATACACCAGTAGGACAACAAAACAATGATTATGGTATTAGCAGTATCATGAAAAATACAAGAACGCAAGAGTATATTACAATAGGAAATAATATAAGAGTAAATAAGTAATAAGTAAAAGTATATAGAAGCTGGCAGGCATGAGTACTGACACATGACACAACATGGACCAGCCCTGAAAACTTATGCTAAGTGAAAAGTAACGAAAAGTTAAAAAAGACCATATATTGTATGATTCTATTTATATGAATGTCTAGAATAGGCATATACACATATAAAGTAAATCAGTGGTTGTAAGGGCTGGGGGTATGGGGTGGAGTAGGGGAAGGAATGGGGAATAGTTCTAGAGAATTTCTTTCTGGGTCAATGAAAATGTTCTAAAAAAGTAGACTGTGGTAATGTTTGCATAATTTTGTTTACTAAAAACCAGTAACTTACACATTTTAAATGAGTGAAGTTTATGGTATGTGAATTGTATCTTGATAAAGCTGTTTACAAAAAGAGTAGAAGAGGTGATATTTAACTCATCAGACAAACTACCAGTGACTTAGTTACATATCTATTGGCACAATGGCTTTACAAACTGCACTACAGTCTTAGAAGTAATGAATGAGAATTAAGACTTCATTTCAATAAATATTTTATGGCTACACCATGAAACCATGACAAGGTGCCTCTAGCAAGATTCCTCAATAAATTTTCACAATATAAATACAGCTGACCCTTGAACAACTTGGGTTTTAACTGTGTAGGTCAATTTATACATGGATTTTTTACAGTACATTACTGTAAACACATTTTCTCTTATAATTTTCTTAGCAATTTTATCTAGCTTACTTTATTGTAAAAATCTAGTATATGATACATACAATATTTGAAATATGTGTTAACTGTTATCGGTCAACAGTAGGCTATTACTATATTACTACTTAAGTTTTTTTGTGTGTGAGATAAATCTAAAATGAGATTTATTTCAATAAAATACAACTGACAGTTGAAAAAAATTGAGATATGAATATCCTTTTCTAATTTTTCTAATATTTTAGTTGACAGACAAATGCACAGAAACATTCCAACTGAGAGTTGGGATTGCCAGGAATATTGCAGAAAAAAGGTCCACATTCAGCAGAAAGCTGGATTACAGGTCTTTTGGGGCCCTTCCAACCCTAAGATTTTCAGATTCTTTTAGAGTATGCCAGTCACTTTAAATATATTTAAAACAACAGATTTCATGTTATAGCGTGAAGCTACAAAAAACTGCAGGTATTAGAAGAGTTCCAAAAACACTAAAAAATGTTCACTCCAAATTTGCTATTTAAATGACCTATCAAAGACTGAAACAAAAAATGACACAATGGAATTCTTATTAGATCATAGTGTGATTCTTCTCAAGCTATAGAACAAGCTCTTTAAAGGTAAAATCCTCTGCCCAACTGCTTTACTCCCTAAATGAGGTTTTGGAACATATGTTGAATAAATGTGTATCTCTAATTTGTAGGTTTTGTTGTATTGGCTTTATCTTGTCTGAATTTTCCATATTGTCCCAAATCATCTTTCTGTTTACTCTTTTCAGTCTGTATTTCCAAAAGCTTACTTTCTGAAGCTTGTTTTAATTGTAATCTCTTCTTCCCAACATCAAGCAGTTTTTCCTCCAAATCCCAGATTCCTGGTGTGATTTCATTATTAATTTAGCTTTAGTACATGTTTCATGTGATCCATGAGCACACTTGGGGTTAATTTTCTCCAGATTCTTTTTTAAGTGCAGTTGAAAGTTGCATCCTGTCTAACACAAGCTTTTTCATTTCAAAAGCAATTTTCCAGGTCTTCAATTTTAGCTTCAATTTGCTTATCTTACATGATTTGTTCTACTGGAGTTTTGTTTTTGTTTTTTTCATTTACATGAACCACTGAGTTATATTCCAAGAGTTTTTTTGTCTGTGCTCGCAGCCTGAGCAGAAGGGTCGAGCGGTCCTTGGTCCCTGGGCTGCACCACCTGGGCGCCGGTGGCCTGTGCTGCCCGCCTTCCCCGCCTCCTGCTCTGAAGTCCAAGGGCTTGGCAGCCGCTTGCTCTTCAGGCTGCTTCTCCATTGTGACTGGCAGGAAGAGCTACCACCTGGGATGGAAGATGCGGCCTCAGGAGCCAATATTCCCACCACTAAACTGTAGCCCAGAAAAGCAGCAGTTTTTGAGGATTCAAAAGTAATATGTGGATTTTCAACTGTACATATGGGTGGGTGGGGCCTGAGCTGGCACCCTTAATCCCCATGCTGCTCAAAGGTCAACTGTGTATGAAAACAATCTGATACATGACAAAGCCAAAATACCATCATCAACTGAAATACTACTACCTTCAGGTAGAATTCTTTATCCTGGCTACTATTACAAAACATTTCAAAGTATTGGTTATACAGGAACAGCACAGAGAAAACCAAAACCAATGACCTTGCAAATAAGGGATTTGAACCAAGATTCTTACATCACAAAAGTTTCAAAACCATAGATTTTTTATCTATTAAATAAAGGACTGGACTAATGGAGACATCCTCAACCAGAGACATATATCACCCATGGGGCACTCTAAAAAGCTGAGCCTTCTTCTCAACTTAATGACGTAGCTACTCTTCTGTGTGTTTTTTAAAAAGCTCTGCCGGAGACTTTTACCTGCATGGTTCTTTCTAGAAAAAATTCATTTCTGTAATCTAATCACAGTATGGTACCATCCACTAACAATACCGCTGTCACCCTGAAAAACATATCTTGCAAACAAAAGATTTAAAAAATATTCTTACCATTTTCTGCAGCTCTTCAGCTCCTTCCTGAATTCTTTCACGATCATTACTATCTACCACAAAAATAAGACCCTGGGGAAAAATTGTGTAAATAAATTATTAACAGTTAACTTTAAAGGAGACACCAAATATAAAACATAAGTAAGTACAAGCAGAAAAACCATACTGAGTTAAACATTAAGGAAGACAATGTCTCCTTATTAATAGAAAAAAAAAAAAAAAACAGGGCCCTAAGTACTAAAAATGATTTGAGCACTATTTGTGATTTTAACTTATGTTATTTAAAAAAAAAAATCTTGGGGCCCTGGGTGGCTCAATTGGTTAAGCGTCTAACTTCGGCTCAGGTCATCTCATGGTTCGTGGGTTTGAGCTCTGCAATTTGGCTCTGCACTGACAGCTCGGAGCCTGGAGCCTACTTTGGATTCTGTGTCTCCCCTTCCTCTCTGCCCCTTCCTGCTTGTGTTCGCTCTCAAAAATAAACATTCAGGGGCGCCTGGGTGGCGCAGTCGGTTAAGCGTCCGACTTCAGCCAGGTCACGATCTCGCAGTCCGTGAGTTCGAGCCCTGCGTCAGGCTCTGGGCTGATGGCTCGGAGCCTGGAGCCTGTTTCCGATTCTGTGTCTCCCTCTCTCTCTGCCCCTCCCCCGTTCATGCTCTGTCTCTCTCTGTCCCAAAAATAAATAAAAAACATTGAAAAAAAAATTAAAAAAAAAATAAAAAATAAACATTCAAAAAAATAGTAAAATAAAAATCTTACTCTTCACCAATTGATCACTTTTTTCAACTACACTAAGAATAAATTTTATCCCTCTTACCTCACACAGGAAAGCATAGATGGGAACAAAAGATAATAGAATAAACCAAAGACTCTAAAGATCCATGAATTTACTAACTGAATTAGCTTATTCAGTCAAAGGCAAGCACAAAGTGCTTTAAAAAAATAAGAGGGGGAAGACGCACCCTACAGTTTTTTTTTTTTAATGTCTATTTTTGAGAGACCAAGAGAGAGAACACGAGCAAGGGAGAGCAGACAGAGAGGAAGACACAAAATCCCAAGCAGGTTCTAGGCTCTGAGCTGTCAGCACAGACATGAGGCCTGAACTCACAAACTGTGAGATCACAACCTGAGCTGAAATCCAATGCTTAACCAACTGAGCCACTTAGGTGCCCCTACAGTTTTTATAGGCTTCACAGGAAAAATCAGTTCTGCTCCATAATGTTGTTGACCTATCAAATAAGAAGACTTTTTTTTTTTTTTTTTTAAGTTAAGCTCAATGTGGGGCTTGAACTCACAACCCTGAGATCAAGAGTCCCACAGACTGAGTCAGCCAGGTGCCTTCAGATATGAAATTCTTTTTTTATTTTTTAAAATGTTGATTTAGGGGCGCCTGGGTGGCGCAGTCGGTTAGGCGTCTGACTTCAACCAGGTCACGATCTCGCGGTCCGGGAGTTCGAGCCCCGCGTCAGGCTCTGGGCTGATGGCTCGGAGCCTGGAGCCTGTTTCCGATTCTGTGTCTCCCTCTCTCTCTGCCCCTCCCCCGTTCATGTTCTGTCTCTCTCTGTCCCAAAAATAAATAAAAAACGTTGAAAAAAAAATTAAAAAAAAATGTTGATTTATTTTTGAGAGAGAGTGAGTGTACATGCGAGCAAGGGATGGACAGAGAAGGTGCAGGGGGACAGCTGACAGCATAGAGCCTGATGCAGGCTCGAACCCACAAACTGCGAAACCATAACCTGAGCCAAAGTTGGACACTCAACCCACTGAGCCACAAAATTCTTAACAAAAAGAAAAATAGTAACCATTCTTATTGATATTCACAAATATTAAAATTCCATGCTAGAAAAGAAATGGAATTAAGGGAACAGTTAAGACTTCTCTAAAAACTTTCAAATGGAAAAGTATAAAATTTTCAACTGGAGTAAGAAAGAGAGGGCAGATTACCTTGATAGCTTTGTTAAAATCTATTCCTATTAATACTAAAGTGATTACTTTAAAAATTATTCTCCCTACAACCCTAACCATTGAAGTATTTCTGATCATTTGTCACTTTAGCACAAACTGTCTTGTGCTTATTTATGTCAGTAACTTGATTAAATCCACTGAGGGCATAAAATCCACTTAAGGCAAAGGGCTACATTATTTTCTATTTACCCCTCAGGACCACCACAGTACTAAGCTTGCCAGGTTTACCAAATATTTATTTTAGGCTATAGTCATTAAATAACAATTTCCTTTGGTCTAGCAAATTTCAAACCCATTTCCTTTATCTCTGCTGGAAACCATCATCTTAAACATCCTAACCATTGAAAATATTTCTGGTGCTATGAGAGCCAGTATGGCATAATAGAAAGATAACCAAATTCAAATCTCAAGACTACTTATTATATGAATTATCTAATCCTTGAACATGTCTCCTCTTTTATAAAACAATGCCATCAACTTTATAAGCCAGTTAAATGTAATCATAGAGGCACAAAAAGAATCTAGCATCGTACTTGACTTATCACAGGCATTTAGGAAAAGTTGCCTCCTTCCTCTTCTATTCCAAAAGCCATTCCTTTTTTATAATTTCTTTTTTAACATTTATTTATTATCGAGAGACAGAGAGACACAGAGCATGAGCAGGGAAGGGGGCAGAGAGAGGGGGAGACACAGAATCCGAAGCAGGCTCCAGGCTCTGAGCTGTCAGCACAGAGCCTGACGTGGGGCTCAAACTCACAAACTGTGAGATCATGACCTGAGCTGAAGTCAGACGCTTAACCGACTGAGCCACCCAGGTGCCCCAAAAGCTATTCCTTTTTAGAATCTACCCTTTGGAAGAGGCAATGCCTCCAAAAGGGATCTAATTTTATCTGGATTACTAACAACCCATTTTTATTCTCTTTTAAAATGTAGGGGCACCTGGGTGGCTCAGCTGGTTAGGAGTCCAACTCTTGATTTCAGATCAGGTTATGACCTCAGGCACTGGGTGTGGAACCTGCTTGAGATTCTCTCTCTCTCTCTCTCTCTCTCTCTCTCTCTGTCTCTGTCTCCCTCTGCCTTCCCCACCCCCCGCGTCCTGCACACAAGTGTGCTAATAAGAAATTTGCTAATTAAAAATAAAATAAAATATAAAATAATGCTATCAGTCCCAAAGTAACACTATTGGGAGAGAGAAGTATTTCAGCAATAAATTCAAAGTTATTCACTTCCTGGGACAACCCAGAATCAAGAATGTAGAAAAGCTAGGATTCTAAAGATAAGTTCCGCTACAGTAAGAAAAAACTACCTAAAAGGGCAAGTATTTACTTATTTAGAATAGCAAAATAATTGGAATTGTCTAATGAGGGAAGAGCAATTTACTACAACAAACACTGTGTCCTGGCTTGTTAAAAAAGTTACAAGCATGATTAAATGGTATTGGTTTCTTTTACATTTTATAGCTAAAAGAACTAACCAGGAATGCTAGAAAAGCTGGTGTTAAGAGCTTAGCTGAGATTACATCAGGTAACACATAAAACTTTCTCCTACAGGAATGAGTTCTCAAGGAAAAAATACTTGGACTTTTGATTATAAGGTGATCTAAAGAGGCCAGGAATGGGTCTAATCTCAATTAAGAGCTCAAAAGTAAGTTACAAAGCATTGTAAACAAATCTAGAATAAGATTAGGGTTACTCTTGGTCAAGAATAACAAATTAAGAATTAGCAAAGCTTTACTTCATCCCTAATTTTACTTCAAAAACATCTTTCCTAAATGAAAGGACTATGACTTGCTTTACAATAATCTAAAAGGTGAATTACATAAGAGAGGAATATCGATTAAACAATACTGGCTATATCCTAATAACTGAAGTTGGGTAACAGAGATGTGGAAGTTTATATGCTATTCTCTCTACTTTTGCATACATTTGACAATTTCCATAATAAAGTTTTTTTAAGCATGTGACTCTTATCAAAATAGCTTTTTTAAAAAAATGTTTATTTATTTTTGAGAGAAGGAGAGAGAGAGAGAGCAAGCAGGGAAGGGGGAGAGGGAAAGGAAGACAGAGAATCCAAAGCAGTGCAGAGCCTGACACAGGGCTCGAACCCACAAACCGCGAGATCATGACCTGAGCCAGTCGGAAGCCCAACCAACTGAGCCACCCAGGTGCCCCTCAAAATAACTTTTCTAATCACAGCTAATGAACAGAAACATTCTTATTTTTAAATAAAAAAGCATGTTATTTACTGGACATGACATACTACTTAAACCTGGTAGTTCCAGCCACTCATGTAGGGTATTCACTGCCACCTGGTGGCAATATGCCTCACTTGCATACAATGTTTTATGAGTTGGAGACCAAGAATGACCTGTGCAAATCTTACACATATGAAGTGTTGGTAACATCACACATTACTTAAAAAATGTTATCTATCAACTCCGGTAATAAACAAAAACTGATGAGAAACTTCTCCTGTGGTAGAAAACACGAGTGGGGTGCCTAGCTGGCTCAGTCAGTTAAGTGTCTGACTTTGGCTCAGGTCATGATCTCACAGTTCGTGGGTTCAAGCCCCGTATTGGGATCTGGGCTGAACACTTTCTCAGAGCCTGGAGGCTGCTTCGGATTCTGTCTCCTTCTCTCTCTGCCCCTCCTCCACTCGCACCCTGCCTCACTCTGTCTCTCAAAAATAAATAAATGTAAAAAATAAAAAAAATTTTTAAAGAAAACACAAGTGAGTTGGAACAAGTTTAAAGAGACATGTAGAACAAGAACCACCTCTCCAGTCTTAGGTAAGTTATTCCAAGCTTCAGCTTGCTCCTATATAAGAGTTAGCCTAGAGTAGTGATTTTCATGAGGGAGCAATTTTGTCCCCAGAGAATATTTTGCAATATGTGAAGATATTTTTGGTTACTGCAACTGGGTGGGGTGGGGTTTGCTACTGGCACCTAGTGGGTAGAGGACAGGGATGCTGCCTAACATCCTACGATGCAGAGAGCCAACAATAGTTACTCAGCCCAAAATGTCAACAGTGCTGCTATTGAAAAAACTTATTGTAACAGAGCCTTGCTCTTCAAAGTAAGGTCCTAAACCAACAGCATCAGTACTACCACTGGAGAACCTGCTAGAAATGCAGAATCTCAGGCTTTGGGGCACCTGGGTGGCTCAGTTAAGCATCTGACTCTTGGTTTCAGCTCAGGTCATGATCTCACGATTCATGGGTTCAAGCCTTGCATCAGGCTCTGTGATGGCAGCATGGAGCCTGCTTGGGATTTATTCTCTCGCCCTCTCTCTGCCCCTTCCCTCCTCGTGCTCTCTCTCTCAAAATAAATAAATATTAAAAAAAAAAAAAGAATATCAGGCCTTAGCCAGGCCCTACTAAACTGATCTGTAAATACCCAGGTGATTCATATGCACATCAAAGTCTGAGAAGCACTACTGATACATAGTTTATATCTACAGAAATTTCAAGTCAAGTTAATGATCAGCACTTTGGGATTTTTTTTAAAGCTCCCCAGGTGAATTCTAATGTGTAGCCAAATTTGAGAACTCCTACTCTATAGGATTACTAAGGTCTCTCCCATGCCACCATTATATATACTACGTGAAAATATAAAAATATCTTATAAACCAACAAGGTAGATCTACATTAATTTTTTTTTCTTACTGTATTTTAATAAACACTTAATGGGGCTAAATTAAGGAATATTAATTACCCTTTATTCATTAAAAATCATAATGATAAGTTATACAGACCTTACTTTCTAGACTAAGAACAAAACCAACAGAACTACTGATGAGACATCTAATTTAATCTTGAAAATCATCCCCCCCCTCCCCCAACAACTAATCTTCCAAAATATTGTTATGATGGCTATGTAAATCTTCCACGTTGGGTAATTTAGCCTTCAAAGGCATGAGTGAGAGAGTTCACTGAAGAATACGTAAGCAATGGTAAGAATGCCAACTCACAGAGTAAACACCAACACCCAGTCAAATAGTAGACAGTAACAGAAACTTTAAAGCATGAAACATATAAAGAAAAGTTATACAAACTGTACAGCATTCCTTACCTGGGTATTTTGGAAGTAATGCCTCCAGAGAGGCCTAATTTTATCTTGACCACCAACATCCCATACCGTGAAACAAATGTTCTTATATTCTACTGTTTCCACATTAAAACCTACAAAGAAAAAAAAGACAGTGGTGCAAAACGTCATAAAGAAAATAGACCCCTTTATTGTGAATTGCCTCAGAATTGCTTTTTTAAAGTCCTACTAGATAATTAACAAACTTAAAAAGAATCTAAGCCAGTTATAATGATAGATATATGCCACAGGACATTTATCCAAACCCACAGAATGCACAAAACCAAAAGTTAACCGTAAGGTAGACCATGGACTTTAGATGATTATAATGTGTCAATGAGGTTCATCAATTACAACAAATGTACCACTCAAATGAGTGATGTTGATAAAGGGAGAAGCTATATATACATAAGGGTGGGGAGTATATGGGAAATCTCTGTACCCTCCTCTCAATTTTTCTGCAAACATAAAGCTGCTCTAAAAAATAAACCTTAAAAAACTGTTTCAAAATTAAACCATATTCTATTTCACTTTATAACATACTACTATGATATAAATTAAACTCATCTGTAAACTTTCTTACCAATGGTAGGAATGGTGGTGACTATCTCCCCTAACTTCAGTTTATACAGAATGGTCGTCTTGCCAGCAGCATCCAATCCAACTAGAAAAAGACATTATAGATTTTAAATCTAGACTAAAAGCACATACTAAGAATTAATTCTACAATAAATTCATAGTTTGAAAGCAAAAGTCAACTGGACAAGGCACAAATGAGTTAGAAATGAAGTTACTTCATTTCTGATCCCCAAGAGCAACATTTGCTACACAAAGCCTTTCCGTTTTTCTTTCTAGACCTAGAGAGACAACATGTAGTAGTGAAAAGAAAAGAGTATCAGGCTGACTCAGGCTCTAGTCTCTAGATTTGCTTTGCCACAAACTAGTTAACTGCCTTTATAAACAAGTCACTCTAGAAAACTGAGACCAGAGAAATTAGGTATAAAACAAGGAGAGACTGAATCATTTAATCTAAGATTTTTTCCAATTCAAGTTCTTATTAATTCTATGAACTACTCTCATTTTTAAAAACACAAGTCACAAACTGAATCAGAAAACACACAAAAACAAGTGAATAAAGGAACGCCTGGGTGGCTTAGTCTGTTAAACATCCAACTCTTGATATCGGCTCAGATCATGATACCAGGGTGGTGGGGATTGAGTCCTACTTGGACTCTCTCTCTCCCTCTGCCCTGTTCCCTCATTTGCATGCTCACCCTAAAAAAAATTTTTTTGGGGGGCGCCTGGGTGGCTCAGTCGGTTAAGCGTCCGACTCCAGCTCAGGTCATGATCTCGCGGTCTGTGAGTTCAGGCCCCGCGTCAGGCTCTGTGCTGACTGCTCAGAGCCTGGAGCCTGTTTCAGATTCTGTGTCTCCCTCTCTCTCTGACCCTCCCCCATTCATGCTCTGTCTCTGTCTCAAAAATAAATAAACGTTAAAAAAAAATTAAAAAAAAATTTTTTTTTAATTAAAAAATTCAAAAAATGGGGATGCGTGAGCAGTTCAATCAGTTAAGCATCCAACCTCAGCTCAGGTCACGATCTCACTGTTCGTGGGTTCAAGCCCCACGTCAGGCTCTGTGCTGACAGCTGAGAGCCTGGAGCCTGCTTTGGATTCTGTGTCTCCCTCTCTCTCTCTCTCTCTCTGCCCCTCCCCCACTCATGCTCTCTGTCTCTTAAAAAAACGAATAAACATTAAAAAACATTAAAAAATATTAAAAAATTAAAAAATTAAAAAGTGAATAAAAATTATCTTTAAAAAATATGTAACCATGCCCTAGTATCCAAAGGAAGATGGGGCCAATTTTACCCCAATTTATATCAATTCCTACATCAAATGCACAGAAATGAGAACACAAGATTGGTTAATTTGGGTAACCAAATAGCCCTATCTTATTCACCTCCAATGTAACTAATGTCTAAATTCTTTAAATGACTCCTTTGAGGCAGATACAAGTAGGGAAGAATGTCCTTATTTCTGAAGAAAAAAAATCCATACTGGAACAAGATGGTATATTTCTTTATTACATTGATAGTAATGAGCAAATTAAATGTTCATTCTAAGTTATGAATCTCTCAAAACCTGCATATTCTACATTGTTTGCTAAACCCTTCCAAATGAAAGGCCAATATCTAATAGCTTCATCGAATTTATCACTGTTCCAAGGACATCACATTTGCCCACCTAGATTTACACTATCCCAGATTTTGAAATGAGTTCAACTGAGTATTGATTTAAGCAAGGATGCTTTTTAAATATTTAAATCAAAGCATGACTTGGCACATGTAACAAATGCTATTAAGTTGAAAAAACAAAGAAATCACCCCACTTACCTAAAACAGACCTAAAGGCCACAGGCAATTTCAGACCTCCTGTACCCATGTAACACCCGTTTCTTTTAAAAAAAAAAATTTTTTTTTAACGTTTATTCACTTTTGAGAGACAGAGAGACAGAGCATGAGCAGAGCAAGAACATAACGTGAGCCAAAGTCGGACGCTCAACCAACTGAGCCACCCAGGTGCCCCGTAACAACCGTTTCTGCTCTGTACCCTACAAAGGTAGCTTTAAGATCTCTCTGGACACTCAAGCAATTTATATCTTCATATCTTGTGTCCTCTAATCAAACGGTGTTCCCTACTTCTTCATACTGAGATATTCAGGTTTATTCTTTCCAAAATACTATGACACTTACTAGTCAGAGTGAGCAGCCAAGCCCTCACTCACAGGCATAAGAAAAACCACTGGCACCAGGAGGTGTTTTGTTTTTTGAGTATGGGACAGTATCAAAAAAAAAAAATCAGGAAACCTAATTCTAAAATATACACAAAGAAACAAAAGAAACTGCCTCAAATTTGACAGCTTCAGTAAAAATACAGAAAATGAAGAGTAGAACAAGATGATTGGTTCCTTGTTCAAAAAAGCGGTCTCTTGGAAGAGTCCTTCTCAGGTGATTTTGATAAAAAAAAAAAAAAAAAAGTTTTTAAATGTTTATTTTTAACAGAGAGACACACACACACATGCACACACAGCACAAGTGGGGGAGGGGCAGAGAGAGAGGGAGACACAGAATCCAAAGCAGGGTCCAGGCTCTGAGCTTGATGGCGGGGCTCGCATCAAACTCACGAGCTGTTAGATCATGACCTGAGCCTTAAGTCAGACACTTAACCGACTGAGCCACCCAGACACCCCTTGATCAAATTTTAAAATAAAGCAAAATTCACCCTTAAGTAACTAAGTCACAATATGATTAAACCCAAGTCAGAAGAAGTGAAACTGAGATACTGATCAGAAAAAACACGAGGGGCACCTGAGTGGCTCAGTTGATTAAGCATCAGACTCTTGATCTCAGCTCAGGTCTTGATCTCAGGGTTATGAGTTCAAGTCCCAAGTTGGGCTTCATGCCCAACGTAAAATAATAATAATAATAATAATAATAATAATAATAATAATAATAATAATATTTAAAAATAGATTTATTTAAAAGAAAGAACGAACATGAGCTAGGTTTGAGAACTATGGCACATGCCAATCAAACTCAGTCAAACTGAACCTCACACCATCACTGAAACAATTTAAATACAAAAATACTAACAGTGAATGGAAGAAACCCAAGACAAATTATGATTATACAACTATTTTAAGTTCTAGAAAAGCAGAGGTAACCCAATTTTTTTAAATGAAAGCGTTACACCCACTCATGTACATAACTAATATTCTTCTACTTCTACAGTTAGAATTTTACACAATAAACATGTGTTACTTTCATTAAAAAAAAATCCCAAATAGCAGATTTCCTTTATTAATATGTTGGACTGGTTACATTTCCTTTTTTTTATTAAAAAAATTTTTTTTTCAACATTTTTTATTTATTTTTGGGACAGAGAGAGACAGAGCATGAACGGGGGAGGGGCAGAGAGAGAGGGAGACACAGAATCGGAAACGGGCTCCAGGCTCCGAGCCATCAGCCCAGAGCCGACGCGGGGCTCGAACTCCCGGACCGCGAGATCGTGACCTGGCTGAAGTCGGAAGCTCAACCGACTGCGCCACCCAGGCGCCCCAACATTTCCTAATGAATCTATCAGGTAGATGACTGCTTTAAGAGACTTGAATATATTTTTTATGATTATTTTTAATAAAAAAATAAGGGAAGGAGTATTTACAAAATAATGCAACTATAAGGCTTTTTCAGCAAGTTATTTTTAAAATAAAAATTGTGGGGTGCCTGAGTGGCTCAGGCAGCTAAGTGGCCAGCTCTTGGTTTCAGCTCAGGTCACAATATCAAGGTTCATGGGATCGAGCCCCAAATCATGCTTTGTCCTGACAGTAGGGAGACTGCTTGGGATTCATTCTTTTTTCTTTTCTTTTTTCTTTTCTTTTCTTTTCTTTTCTTTTCTTTCTTTTTCTTTCTTTCTTTCTCTTTCTTTCTTTCTTTTTCTTTCTTTCTTTCTCTATCTCTTTCTTTCTCTCTCTCTCTCCCCCCCTCCCCGCCGCCCTTCCCCAACTTGCACCATGCTCTCTCTCTCAAAATAAGTAAAACTTTAAAAACTGTAGACAACAGTTAAATGGCTCACAGCCACATACAAGATTTTTAAATCACAAGAGTTTCTTTTGAGTTGCACCCAAAATAATAGTATTGTAATAAATGCAAAGCAGAAGTTTTTAAAAAGAAATTTCTACTGCGAGATTAAAGATGCATAAATTAATGTGTACCGCCACTTAAAACTCACTGTATAGTTCTTTACTCAAAAATGTGTTGATCTAACAATTTTGCACTACTTTAGTCATTTCTTATGTATTTCCTTAATGTGGCAATATTTAGCAATGAGATTTCTCCACAAAATGAAACTATAACCAATTCTCAACTAGCCAAGATAAGACTCTAATCTGTACATTCCAGTAATGTCCTCCCTCCCCTCCACCCCCATAAACAAGTCACTGTATTGAAAGATATACTGGAATTACTTGTTCTCCTTAACTGAACCTGCACTTTGACCAAAGTATTAACAGCAGCAAAACTACCCCCAAAATCTTTACCAATCGTTAAAAAGTATGTCTACTAAAATGTAGCAGCAAAAAATATTCTAAGTTAAAGATGCTAGATCCCAATGATCTTTACTTAAGGAAATAAAATGCAAAAAAGAGACTTAGATGAAAAAAGTGTATTTTCAGAAGGGTAAAATTTCACATAGGATTATTTCTTCTTCATGTTTTCTTTTATCTTGAAAAGTTTCTACACGAAAGCTTGAAATACAACTTCACAATTATTTAAAAATAATTTAAATTGAGTGCTTACTGTGTTTTGAGCACAACACTGGGTGGATTCCATACATTTTTATAATATAAATCTCACAACTCTCCTCCATTTTTCACACACAGCATCTAAGGTTCAGAAATGTCCCCAGAATCACAGGAGTAGAACAGGTATGCAATACCACAGGTCTTATAGAGAAATTAGATCTCTCATACAAAGCTGATGGGAATGTAAATGGTATAGCTGATTTGGAAAAGTTTTGTCAGCTCCTCAAAATGTTAAATATAGTTAACACAGAACCCAAGACAATTAAAATCATATGCCCATACAAAAACTTGTTTTCAAACGTTCACAGCAGCATTACTCATAAGAGCCAAAACGTGGAAACGATCAAACTTCCATCAAATGATGAATGGATAAACAAAATGTGGTATGTTCATATTATGGAATTACTCTTCAGCCATAAAAAGGAATGAAGTACTGAAACATGCTATGAGCTTTGAAAACATTAAGCTAAGTGAAAGAAGCTAGATACTAAAGGACATATATTGTATGGTAATATTATGTTAACTATCATGGACACACAAATCCATAGAAACTAAAAGTACATGACTGGTCGCAGAAAGAACTGGGGAAGAAGGGGAACAGTAACTGCTAACGGGTATAGAGTGTCTTTCTAGGCTGATTAAAATGTTCTAAAATTAAAACTGGTGGTGGTGACACAAGTTTGTGAATACAGTAAAACCTATGAATTGTATACTTTAAAGGGATAAATTTTGTTACATGAATTGCATCTCAACTTTTTAATTAAAAGAAAAACAAAAAAAAAACCCCCGAAGTATATGCCAAAGCTCTCAAAAGATATTTATATATTGCCACCCTGCCTTTAGTTTTCTCTGATGGACACACTGTATCTTAAAAGGTATTTTATCTAATTCCTCAGAAGTCTGACCATCAAACCTGAAAGCGAGGCTGCCAGGTGAAAAGAAAAATTATTATAAGCTTACGTTTTACTTCTACCCAAAACATCAGAAGTATCTGCACTTTGATCAATGTGTTAATTAGCAGCAAATTATCAGTCTGAAAGCCATTTGCAATAATGCCAGAAGGTGCATCTAAAAATTGTTGTATCAGCTTCTAGTGGCATCAAACTAAAGACTTTTGCCTTTTCTACTGTTTCCTTAAATCACATAACTAATCAAAAGGGCTTTTTTTTAAGCCTGATAATTATGTGTTCAACCAATGATCTGAGAAAATGCTAATATGCTAAGTCAAAAAGAGAGAACACAAATATCCTCTCAAAAGCCTGAAAGTAAATATAATAAATGTTAACAACAGTGAAATGGTGGAATTATAGTTATCACTTTATTCTTTTCTCATATTTTTAAAATTTAACAAAAAGGACATGTTGTTTTTATTTATTTATTTTTTAACGTTTATTTTTGAGAGAGAGAGACAGAGAGACAGAAAGACAGAGTGTGAGCAGGGGAGGGGCAGAGAGAAAGGGAGACACAGAATCCGAAGCAGGATCTGAGCTGCCAGCAGAGCCCGACGTGGGGCTCAAACTCCTGAGCTGTGAGATATGACCTGAGCCAAAGTCGGATGCTCAACCAAATGAGCAACCCAGGTGCCCCAGGACATGCTATTTCTAGAATGAGGACATTAAAAATCACACAATAAGTGTATTTACAAAATATGCTAGGGAAAAAGCATGAAATGCCACTCCTCAGCTTGAAGCCTCATTTAAAATATTAGTAACATTTTTCAAATTGGCAAATAGAGGAACCTCTCGTGCCACCCCCCAAAAAAACAGTCACAGTCACATATAAGGCAATACAAAATTATACCGTACTTAGCAATCTTTTAGAAAGCAACATTTTTTCCAGCTTTTCAATAGCAAGAAACTTTCAAGTTCAAAGAGTGCAAGATTAATAATTCCTCTATAGAACCTACATTAGTGTTTTCCAATGTAAACAAAACTTGGGGGAGTCATCTACAAAAGTACATCTTACCACAGATCAAGACACTGGAGATCAGTCTAAAAATAAGATAATGCAGGGCTACATGAGAAATCTAAGATGGAAATTGGTCATCTTTGAATTTAAGCTCAATGATATAATTCACATGAGTGATTTCCCCAAACAACAAAAAAAAACTATACAATTTCTGTCAATCTATACATTACATTTGAAACACTGTATTGGTTTTTAATTACTTAACTACAAGCTGTAACTTCAAACATCTTTTAAAATTACTTGAACTTTCTGGGAGAACACGTGTAGGAATAAAATTTTAAACTTAACAGTAATTTGGCAAACCAGACTCATGAGCTAACTACTACCATCTTTCAATAACACTTTAAAATGATAAAGTCTGAAAGTCACTTACTCAAGAAGGTATGAATTTGATGTGAACCTTATAAAGGAAAACAAAGCCCACATACCTGCCAGAGAACATTAATATGAAAACAAACAACAAAAAAACCCAATTAACTCCTAATTCTTAAACTTGAATGGGGCCTGCCCTATTCACCTTAAGAGTGATTATTTATGCAGACACTCATAAAGCTAGACCAAAAAAAAAAAAAAATCATTTATCAAACTTCCAAATCACCTCTTTCCCTACCCACGCACATATCCTTCTAAGGTTATGCTTCATCTGATGAGTTACTATAAAAGTTGACCTTGTGACTGAAGTGTTTTTAATCAAGGAAATCTGATTATCCCAAAACTAAACTGCAAAACAAGTATAGGAAACCTGAGCAATAAAACATTTAACATAAAATGAGTTCATTCCAAATCATGACTTCGATCCCTTGCAAAGTTAAATACTTTTTCATTTTCTTTCAGTCATTATTTTTTAGGGGTAAGGGGAGAAATGCTCCTCTAATATAGTAAATTTAGGAAAGTTCTTAGAGCATAATTCTACCTTTCTTCTCCCTCTGAAACTTTTAGCCATCACAGAAAACTTAGAATGTGAAACAGCAATTAGTTTAGAATGTATCTTAAGTAAAAGGACCAACTAGTACATTTCCAGGAACACAACTAGGTACTAATTTCTTTAAGGAACAGCCTGGAAATTCATTTATCACAGTCCAAAGTCCTCCCAATGACTTCAGATCCTTTTCAGACTGTCAATTTTCAGCCACCTTAAAAACTTAATATGCTTGTCCTCCTTTAAAAAATTGTCTCTAAAAATGAAATCTAAAAAACTTTTAAAGAGAAAACATTTGGACATCTTTCTGAATGAATTATTAACAATTATTCCACGAACTGTGAAGAAGCTGGAATAACAAACAGTTAAGTGAAAAAAGAACTAAATGTGCACGTCCTTAACCTTCATACCCCTCCAATTACTGAATCTTGCTTTGGAAAACTTTCAGTGGTAGTAGAACTAGAAAATAAAACTTCCTCCCCACTGTGGAAAATCTAACGAACCGACAAGTTTCAACGTTTAAAGTTAGAGGGCTCCTTGTGGCATTACTCAGGCCCACACAGCTTAGCTGTGATGTAGAGGCTACTCACAGTAATATGGGGGAGGGGTTGCTCGTATCACCCAAGTGACATGCAAGCCTCTTCTCCCTCAGCTGGAATAACTAAAAACAGAAAAGCTGGCACCGAAAAGCAGTGTTTTAAAAGCCTATTTCCCAAACAATTAAAAAAAAAAAAAACCCGCTTTGTAACTGTTATTTAACAAGGCTACCCTAAAGTTGAGTGTCAGGATGTTCAGTTACTGGAAATTTGTTACCGGCTTAAAAAAAAAATAGCTTTAAAAGTTTTTTTTTTTCATTAAACTTTAGTCAGCTAGATAAAAATCAATTGAAAACCAAAGAGCATAAACCAAATATATTTAGTTTTTGAGAATGGTCAAAAGATAAGGAGACATTAATAAGGAAAAGAAGTAAATACGAAATGGAATCCAGCGCGAAGTTTGGCGAAGTGAGCGCTGAGGACTCCGGACTCTTCTGAAACCTTGGGTGCTCCCTGACCACCGCTCTGGGCCTGGTCACTTCCTGGCCCGGCCGGCTCCGGGCTCCTGGCGACGGCTCGCTCACATACCACTGGAGTGTGCAGAGTGTGTACACGGTGCAGAAAGGGGGAGGAGGAAGGCTAGAGTTGTTCTGCCTCACTTCGGGCCGCTGCCCACACCGGAGAAGAGACGAGCCAGACCGCACTCTCAGAATGGGCCTCGCCAGTGTCTTCCGGGCTTGGCGAGATGGGAGTTCGCTTCCCCCACATCTGCGCCCGATCTTGTGTAGCTTTCAGTAAGATCAAGTAGAGAAAACCACAGCCACAAGGAAGAAACCTTGCCCCGCGGCCCTGTCCAGTCCTTTCACACAGATCTGGGGCGACCGCCCACCTTTCGCCCCATTGTTCCCCGTTAAGAATTCCTCCTGACCCCGAGCCCGCCGCCCCTCCCCCACCACCGCGGGCGGAGGGGCAAACAGGCCCCAAGGCGGCCCCTAGCACCCACACCCGGCCTTACCCGATCCCTACTGGGGCCTGCCCTCGGTCCTCGGCCCCTCACTCACCCATCAAAATGCGCATCTGCTTCTTGCCGAAGAGGCGGGAGAAAAGGGAGGAGATGGTGAGGCCCATGGCAGTAGTGGCACTTGCGATGGGCAGGAGCAAAAGGGGTTTTGGGGCGTCCGCGGGCCTTCTCTTTTCACTCTCCCGACAAACTGAGCGAAGGAAGACGGGCTGAAGGAGAAAGAAGGCGACAGACACGGCTCACTGGCCGGCGTGTCGGACGAAGCCCCAGAGCAAGAACTAACGGGGCGAGGACCTGCTCGACGACTGGCGCGGCAGCTCCGGCTCTGGCGTTTTAGGCTTTTGCTATGCCACGTCACGCGGTAGCCGCGGCTACTCCGACGGCGGCCCGGCCCCTCCAACGCGGACAGAATCGCGTCACCGCCGCCCCAACCCCCTGCGCTTCCGGTGCTGCCTGAACCACTGCGCCTGCGCACGAAAGGGATTGGCCAACTTCGGGGACGCGATTCTCTGGCAGTTGTCTCCTCCCGGACGTGGACAATCGGGGCGACGCCAGTTAGCACATGCGTACTGGGGGACGGACAAAGTCCCACAATGCCCCGGCTGGTCACTTCCAATCAGAGTCTAGGCGAGACGCTTCCGCCCGGATAAATACTTTCAGGAGGCTGTTGTCCTTACTTCCGGAAAGGCGCTCTGTGCATTGTGGGTTAGGAAGTGAACCTGTTCTTCCTGCCTTTGAGCGACCTACTCTTAAACTGAATGCGCGCTGGGGACTCCCCCGTCCACGATAGTACACGTTTCATGCGCAGCACTAGGCACTTCCCCTAGTGGAGAAGTGAAGACGGGCCCTGCTTTCCCAGGAGATAAGTGGTTAAAAGCTATCGTGCAGAGATAGAGGCTGTGGCCTAGACGCATTGACCTCTCCGCTCCAGGTCGTAATGAACATCCCCTAATCTTATGTCAGGATGCGATAGCTCTGAGACATTTTCATCGACTAGTGCAGCTTTTTAAAGAGAAGCCAACGAGGAAGGATTGTTTTTCGTGTACCTTTTCTCTCTCTGAACCCTGGAAAGCTTATTTCTTATTTTGAGAAAGTGGAAAGCCTTCTCACTTCGAAAAATATTTATGATCTTGGGGCACCTAGGTGGCTCAGTCGGTTTATGATCTTGGGGCACCTAGGTGGCTCAGTCGGTTAAGCCTTGACTTCCGACTTGTCTCGGGTCATGATCTCTCTCCCGGTCTGTGGGTTGGAGCTGTGCTGACGGCTCGGAGCCTGGAGCCTGCTTCAGATTCTGTGTCTCCCTCTCTCTCTGCCCCTCCCCACCTCTCGTTCTGTCTCTCAAAAGTAAACATTAAAAAAAATAATATTTATAACATTAATGTTTTCCTGATTACCAAATAAGGTATATATCCTATAAAAAATTTTTTAAAAGCACGTTCCCCATAATCTTCGCCACATCACCATTATTTCCTCTACACCGTTATGCAGTTTAGGATTAGTAGCTCCTCCTACCTACACCTCTGTATCTTAGTTAAGTCCCCATCACCGGCCCTTCAGATCTGTTTAACTCCCTTGGAAAATATTTTATTGATCTCACCAGATGAATTACTCAGGCTCAAAGAATCATAGCCTCTCTTCGTTGTTACGATTTCACACTTAATATTATTGACAAACTTCCTCCCTTTCCTCCACCCTTGTCTGAAAGCGCTGAGAAGGCAGGACTCTAGTCCGTTTTTATATATCATTGTATTCCCCGGAGTTGGCACACCATGACACTCAAATATGGTTGAGTGATAGAGGGATGGCTGAATACACTGTTATAGCCATACTATGTAATACTATCAGAAGTTAGAATAATACAGAATTATATATTCTAATGAAAAGGTCTCCAAGACACAGCTAGTGGAAAATACCAAATGATGACTAAGCAGTGTGAAACAATATAAAAGTGTGGATTTCCCCTGTGTGTGTGTGTGTGTGTGTGTGTGTGTGTGTGTGTGTGTGTGTAAATGCAGAATAAGAATTTTGAAGTGGAATCTGTTGTGGTGATAGAGGTTACCTGTTTATCCTGTTTGGAGAGAGGAGGGGATCGTTCCCAGAAGTGAGGGAACCTGGTTTTGGTGTAGTAGTCAAAAGAGAGCTTAGTCTGTACTTTAACATTTTTGCTTTATTGAAATATAATTTGTACATGCAATAAAATTCACCAATCTTAACTGTACAATTGTATGAATATAAACATGTATACAGTAGCAGAGCCAATACCATTATCATATCAATCATTTTTAATACCCCCAAAATTTCCCTCATACTCCTTTATACTCATCCTCTTCCCTTAGCTTCAGCCCTTGGCCAAACACTGGTCCTTCCCCAAATTTCATATAAATGAAACCATGCAGTATGTATGTAGTCTTTTGTGTATGGCTTTTTTCTCCTAGCATAATGATTTTGAGATTGATCTATGTTATAGTGTGTATCAATAGTTTGTTCTTTTTCACTGCTGAGTGGTATTCCACTGTGGATATACAATTTCTTTATCCGTTCACCAAGTGATAAGGCTTTGGGTCGTTTAAAGTATTGAGATTTAAGGAATAAGACTGCTTGAACACTTGAGTACAAGTGTTTGTATATCTGTATTAATTTATTTTTACAAGAAGTATTTATCTATGCATTGCTTTCGTAATTTAAAAAGTAATCTTTGAATTTGATTAATGAGTCAACCACTGTTTGACATAAGTTCTTCCACATTTTCCTCCATGAAATACTAACATGTCTACATAAATGTTAATGGGATTTTACACTGCTAAGCAACTCCTTTTTTATTTAACAAAATACTATGGGCATTTAAAAATATCAGTACTTGGGGTGCCTGGGTGGTCAGTTGAGCATCTGACTCTTCATTTTGGCTCAGGTCGTGATCCCAGAGTTGTGGGATCAAACCACATGTCAGGCTCTGTGCTGAGCACGGAGCCTGCTTAAGATTCTCTCTCTCTCTCCCCTGCCCCTGTCCCCAGCTCACAATCCCTCTCTGAAAGAAAGAAAAAACGACAAAAGAAAAAGAAAAAAACAGTAATTATAGACTTAACTCATTCTTTTTAATAGCTGCATTCCATTGTAGGTACATAAAATAACTTATTTAATTGATCTAGAAGATTATAAAACATGCATACTCATGGATCTTCGAGGAATTTATGGTAATGAAAATTTCCCACAAATTTATTGTCTTCAAAGAATGTTTATTACATCATTGTTTGTAATGGAGGAAACTGGAAATATCAGTTTTTTAAAAAAAGAAATATTTAGGGGTGCCTGTCGGTTAAGCATCCGACTTCGGCTCAGGTCATGATCTCTCGCTTCTCTGGGTTCGAGCCCTGCGTCGGGCTCTGTGCTGACAGCTCAGAGCCTGGAGCCTGCTTCAGATTCTGTGTCTCCCTCTCTCTCTGCCCCTCTCCCACTCATGCTCTGTTTCTGTCTTAAATTTAAACAAACAAAATTTTTAAGAATAAAAAAAATATTTAAATCGCCCTCTGTTTCTTTCTCTTGCTGATCACTAGTCCAGATACTCCAATTTTGCTTTTTCTAACAGTGCTATCCTAGGAGGTTCTGTAGATGCTTATTTTAAACAGTACATTCTGCCGGGTGGGGTTGAATAAGAAAAATCTGCAGGGTTTGAAAAAGAGTAAGATATTTTGTATTCTTTAAGGTCTGCTGAGGAAAGCTCCATTTGGTAGAACTACCCTTCAGAAGCTGTCATTTCTCATAATGACCCTGAGCAGTCAAAAGCAAAAACTTTAGTGGATAATAAGGTAAAGCCATTTTATAGACTACAATGGATTTATTCTGCCCTTTTTAAAAATTTCCAGATAATTCCAGAAATAACAATGTTAAGTAAGGTGAAATTAAATGTAATTAAATACACAATATTTAAAGAGCACCAGAGAAATGCAAAGAGAAAGCAATTGGTTTTTGCACTCAGACTTTTAAACTCTTTAAGCAATTTAACAGAAATGTTTGTTAATTTCTGGTGTGAAGCAAAATACTATTTAATTTGTAATAACTGAAAGTCTATATAATTACCTGAGAGATCCACACATTTTCCTAGAATTTAACTTAAGCAGAATTAAAGACTATATCTCCCTTGAAAAGAACCTTACTTTGCACTGGAAATACATGTAATGAGTTGCTTAGCAGTTGAGTAACTTAAAATTGCATTTTGGAAGCTTGTTAGATTAAGTAGACTTATGTCTGTTTTGCATTTTATATAGAATTCCGTAAAACAATGTTCACCTGATTCTAAGCCTCCTCCCAAGTTGACCCTCTGAATTTCTCAAGACAAATGAAAATGGGTTCCCTTCCTCATACCTTCTTCCAAATCTTTTTTTTTTTTTTTTTACATTTTTTAATGTTTATTTATTTTTGAGAGAAAGATAGACAAAGTGCAGCTGGGGAGGGGCAGAGAGGAAGACACAGTATTTGAAGCAGGTTCCAGGCTCTGAGATGTACAACGTGGGGCTCAAACTCGTGAACCAGGAGATCATGACCTGAGCCAAAGTCAGACACTTAACCGACTGAGCCACCCAGGTGCCCCACTTCTTAATCCATGTTTTTGGTTTAATTAAGCAAAACAGATGGAAAGAATTCTGATGTCCATCTCTAGCATCTAAAATCTAAAACAAAACAAACAAAAAAAAAACCCAAAAAACAAATGAAGATGTCAGAGTAGAATTTTCAGATTTCCATTTAAAATATGCTATACATCAAGTAGCTAATAGAGGTAACACAACAGGATGTCAATGGCCTACTGAAATGTCTCTACTGTAAAGATAAGGATAATCAGGATCAGAGAGGTTAAGTAACGTGCCAAAGGCCTCACAGCTAATAAGCAGTAGAATTACATATAAGAGGGGCACCTGGGTGGCTCAGTCAGTTAGGCGTCCGACTTCGGCTCAGGTCATGATCTCCCAGTTTGTGTTTGAGCCCCATGTTCGTCCCTGGGCTGACAGCTTGGAGCCTGGAGCCTACTTCAGATTCCTTGTCTCCCTCTCTCTCTGCCCCTTCCCCTCTCACACTCTCTCTCCCAAAAATAAACATAAAAAAATATTTTTTTAGAATTGCAGATAAGAACCCATTTCTTCTGATGTCAATACCCTTTTTTCTTCCTCCCCTCCCCTCCCCTCCCCTCCCCTCCCCTCCCCTCCCCTCCCCTCCCCTCTCCTCCCCTCCCCTCTCCTCTCCTCTCCTCTCCTCTCCTCTCCTCTCCTTTCCTTTCCTTTCCTTTCCTTTCCTTTCCTTTCCTTTCCTGGAATGAGTGCACGACCAGGGGAGAGGGGGCAGAGGGAGACCGAGAGAATCTTAAGCAGGCTCCACACTCAGTGCAGAGCCCAACTTGGGACTTGATCTTATGACCCTGGGATCATGACCTGAGCTGAAACCAAGAGTCAGACTAGGCCACCCAGAAGCCCCTGATGTCAACACTCTCTCTCTTTTTTAAAAAAAATGTTTATTTAGAGAGAGAGAGAACAAGTGCCGGAGGGACAGAGAGAAAGAGGGAGAGACACAGAATCTGAAGCAGGCTCCAGGCTCCAAGCTGTCAGCACAGAGCCCGATGCAGGGCTCAAACCCACCAACTCTGAGATAATGACCTGAGCCGATGTCAGACGCTCAACCGACTGAGCCACCCAGGTGCCCCACAACACTCTTAACCACTATTCTCACTGCCTTCTTTTTGAAAATGAGAAAATTGAGCCCCAAAGGGAGAAACTGCTATTGTTTATTGATCATTTACCATGTAGCAAGTCCTATACTTCATTTAATTTAACAACTATGAGGAAGGTGTTATGAGGTTGCCCCAACTCTAAAGTGTGTATTAAAAAACAACATACTACATTATATATCTTTTCCTCATCTCTGATTTTTTTAAAATTTTATTTTTCAAAGTAATCTTTACACCCAACTTGGAGCTTGAACTCACCACCCTGAGATCAAGAGTCACACATTCTATCGACTGAGTCAGCCAGGTGCCCTGATTTATGTGTGTGTATACATATGTATACATATATATATATTCATTCCAGTTCTTTAGGTTTAATAATGTAATTACTTTTGCTGATTGTTGTTTATATTCCATTAGAATGACAGTTTCTTGGGGCACATGGGTGGCTCAGTTGGTTGAGTGTCCGACTTTGGCTCAGGTCATGATCTCACAGTTCATGATCTCACAGTTCATGAGTTCAAGCCCCCCATTGGGCTCACTGCTGTCAGCACAGAGCCTGCTTCAGATCCTCTGTCCCCATCTCTCTGCCACTCCCCCACTTGCTTGCACATGCTCTCTCTCTCAAAAATAAACATTAAAAAAATGCAAGCTTCTTAAAGAAACCATATCCTTTGAAATTTTCAAAGCACTTGAGACTATGTATTATATAAATAGTGCCAATATATTTAATAGCAACAATCGACGTACTGAGCACTTACTATATGCCAAACATCATGCTTAATATACGTTATCCCATTATTCTTTTTTTTAATGTTCTATTTATTTTTGAGAGAGACAGAATGAGCAGGGGAGAAGCGGGGGGGTGGGGGGTGGGGGTGGGAGCTAGGATCTGAAGTGGCCTCCGCACTGACAGCAGTGAGCCCAATGTGGGGCTTGAACCCACCAACCACAAGATCATGACCCAAGCAGAAGTTGGACGCTCAACCGAGCCACCCAGGTGCCCCTCCCGATATTCAACAGTTTAATCCATGTCATTCACTTTGTTCTCTGCAAGAATGACTCAGCTCTGTTTCTAGTCCACTTGTTAGTAGTACAATAGTATAATTTTCTTTTTACCTCATTTCCTCCCAACCTATGTAAACTCCATTTTGATATCATTTCTGACTGTAATTCATCACTGATCTTGCTTAAAGCTCACATTCTCTGAACACTGTTATTTATCTGCACCAGTGGAAGAGTATCGAGTATCTGTACTTCTACAAAGAATCTTGCCCACCCACTTTCTCTTCCAAAGGGGAGTGGCATGTGAACTCCCAGAGTCTTTGGATCGTTTGGCCAAACCTGTTACCTCTCAGCATCTCAAAGCTTCTGCCATGTAGTTAAGAACTTTCCTTAATTTCAGCGCCTTTTATTCAGTCTTCTTTTTAAAAAAGTTTTATTGATTCTATTGTTTTTGTGGGAAGGCTTGTATATCTGGATCTATGCCCTCGTCTTTCCTAGGAGTCAGAGTTTTGTTTGTTTTTTAACAATTTTGGTAAAGCTTATTAAAGTCAACACTTACCTACTTCCCCAATTTAAAATACTTATGCTTTATCTGTTTCATAATGGTGGCATAAATTTTATACATATCTTAAAAGTTTCTTACAGGAAACTTTAAAAATAAGGAATGAACTACTTGATTAGTTTCCTTCAAAGTATTTACAGTAGTCACATTCCTGACTTCCAGAAGAACTGGTACTCTGGTTTTCTGTATGCTTTAAGCAGAGTGATTTTATAGTAGGTACATAGCCTGAGGCCACGAATTCTACTCAAATTTGTATTTACTATTTAACATATACAAATTTCACAGTTAGCTTAAAACTATATGTCTGACAACTATGTACCATAGCAACATTAAGAAATACGTTATTTCACAAAACCTTCCTCTTCTTGCCCAAGTCTCTGTCTCTCCTGACTATATAAATATTTCAAATATCTCACAATTACTGACGTATCTTTCATGCTATGAAGCACAGAAATGAATTTCCTTGAAAAATTTTTTTCCTCCAAATATTAGATTTACTGACTCACGTAATCCTGACTTTGTGATTTATGATGGTTGAGAGTCTTAGTGAAATAATCACCTAACGGTCAATTCCTATATCTATCTGGTTATCAAATTTTAACATCCACCAGAATTCTTTGGAAGGCTGTTAAAATCAGATTGCTGAGACTCGCTTCTAGTCAAAAGCAAGTAACAAGGACCAGATCTACCCTCTCACCTAAAATAATTTTTTTTAAAAATGTAGCAAAATATACAAAACAATGGTTTTCAAGACACTAGATGCCAGGCAGTGAAGGATAGTGATCTTGAGAGACCGAAAACAAATGCTATGAGCCCTGAACCTGAGATTGCCCCAGTTTACTATCTTGAGGGTATTTTTAGGCCACAGTATAGAAAGGAGAATAGAGGGTAACCTGGTGAACTCTGAGCTGTAAGTCTGGGGAAACCAAACTTTAGGACGGAATTCCAGAGAGAAAGGAGCAGCACAGAAGGAAAAAAAACAAAACAAAACAAAACAAAAAACCCTTATACAAAACCCTTGTACAGATCTGCAGAAGGTTCACTGGAGTATCCAGCAGAGTACTGATCAGCAAATGCATGTGAAGAATGACCCAAAGCCCAGGAAAGAACCATCAGAAAGGAGATTAAAAGGGAATAGTGCCCAGGGTTGGTTGGAAACAATGCCTGTTCCTATTAGCCAGATTGGAAAAACTCATAAGATAGTGGCTAGATTCAAGAAGGTCTTGCCTCAGTAGCAAAGAATAATTACTTCTACACTGAGCACTGGTTGGTGGGAATGCAAACTGATGCAGCCACTCTGGGAAACAGAATGCAGGTTCCTCAAAAAGTTAAAAATAGGACTACCTATGACTCAGCAACTGCAATACTAGGTATTTACCAAAAAACCACAAAACCACTAATTTGGAGGGATACATGCACCCCTATGTTTATAGCAGCATTATCAACAATAGTCAAATTATGGAAAGAACCCACATGTCCATCGACAGGTGAAAGGATAAAGATGTAGTATCTATATACAATAGAATTTTACTCATCCATAAAAAAAATGAAATCTTGCCTTTGCAACAACATGGATGAAGCTAGAGAGTGCTAGGCTAAGTGAAACAAGTCATTCAGATTTTCTGTCTCCCTCTGTCTTTACTCCTCTCCCACTCATGCTCTCTCTCAAATATTAAAAATTTTTTATAAAAAATGTTAAATAAACTGAGCGCTTCTTTGGGCCTACTCAGCAAATCATAAAAAAATGAAAAGGACCAAGTTATTTTCAAGTAACTGATTTCTAGAACACAGATTAGACAATACAGAAAACTAATGAGCCTAAAGGCATAGCAGTAGAAACTATCCAAAATGAAATAGAGAGAGATACAAGAGTAACAAAACAAAACAAAGCATGTAGAGTATCTGTGAGCTGTAGGACAACCTCATACAGACTAACACATGAGTAATTGAAGTCCCTGAAAGAAAGGAAGGGGGACAGAAAAAATACTTAAAGAACTATGCCCCCAAATTTTCCAAATTTGATGACAACTATAAAGCTACATATACAAGAAGATCAACTACCCCCAAGAACAAGAAACATGAGTAAAACTACATCAAAGCATATCATTATCAAATAACAAAAAAACAGCAATAAAATCTTTTTATTAAAAAAACATTTTTTAAAGCTTATTTATTTATTTTGAGAGAGAAAGAGAGCATGCAAGTGGTGTAGGGGCAGAGAGAGAGGGAGCGAGAATCCCAAGCAGGCTCCTGCTGTCAGCACAGAGCCCCATGCGGGGCTTGATCCCATGAACTGCGAGATCATGACCTGAGCTGAGATCAAGAGCTGGCCACCCAACCAAGTGAGCCACCCAGGTGCCCCAAAACTTAAAAGCAGCCAAAGAAAGAGACTTATTAACTACATAAGAACAAAGATAAAGATTATAGTCACATTTCTCACTGGAAATAATGCAAATAAGAAACAATGGTGTAACATTTTAAGATACTGAAAGAAAAAAATGCCAATTTACAGATCTATACATAGTAAAAACATCTTTTTTAGTCACATTTCTCACTGGAAATAATGCAAATAAGAAAGAATGGTATAACATTTTTTTTTTAATTTTTTTTCAATGTTTTTTATTTATTTTTGGGACAGAGAGAGACAGAGCATGAACGGGGGAGGGGCAGAGAGAGAGGGAGACACAGAATTGGAAACAGGCTCCAGGCTCTGAGCCATCAGCCCAGAGCCTGATGCGGGGCTCGAACTCACGGACCGCGAGATCGTGACCTGGCTGAAGTTGGACGCTTAACCGACTGCGCCACCCAGGCGCCCCAAAATGGTATAACATTTTAAAATACTGTAAGAAAGAAAGACAACTTACAAATCTATATATAGTAAAAACATCTTTTTTTTCCCCAAAGATTTTAAACTCTATACCCAACATGGGGTTGAACTCACAACCCTGAGATCAAGAGTCCCATGCTCTACCAACTGAACCACCCAGCCACCCCCACAGTAAAAACATCTTTTAAGAATATTCAAAATAAAGACATTTTCAGACATATGAAAGTTGAATTAATTCATTTTAGGGTGCCTGGGTGGCTCCAGTATCAGGAATGAGAGAGGCTCTCATCTCTAAAGTTTATACAGATAGTAAAAGAATAATGAGAGACTATTATGAACGATTTTATGCCCATAAATGTGACAGTTTAAATAAAACTGGCAACTTTCTTGAAAGACACAAACTACCAAAGTTCATTCAAGAAGGAATAGATAACCTTAACAGCTTTATATCTATTCTTTAAAAGTTGAGTATAAAAACCTTTCCACAAAGAAAACTCCAGGCCCTAATGACTTCACTGGTGAATATCACCAAACTAAGAAATACAGAATACCATTTTTTTTTTTAATTTTTAATTTTATAGACAGAGTGTGAGTGGGAGAGAGGCGCTGGGGGAGAGGGAGAATTTTAAGCAGGCTTCACACTCAGCACAGAGCCCAACATGGGGCTCAATCCCATGACCCTGGCATCGTGACCTGAGCCAAAATCAAGAATCAGACTCAACCAACTGAGCCACCCAGGTGCCCCTACAATACCGTCTTGATACAGCTCTTCTAAATCACTCTGTGAAGTCTGATACCCAAACCAGACAAAGGCATTACAAAGAAACCACAAACCAATACCCACCATGAACACAAAAGCAAAATTTCTAAACAAAATTTTAGCAACTCAAATCCAAAACTGTATTAAAAGGATAACACATCAAGACCAAGTGGGGTTAATTCCGGGAATACAGTTGGTCTAACTTTGAAAAGTCAATGTTGGGGAAAGATGGCGGCGTAGGAGGACGCTGGGCTCACTGTGTCCTGCTGATCACTTAGATTCCACCCACATCTGCCTAAACAACCCAGAAAGCCACCAGAAGACTAGCAATGGACTCTCCAGAGCCAAGCATAGACAAGAGGCCCACGGAAGAGGGTAGGAAGGCCGGAGAGGCAGTGCAGGCTACACGGACTGGCAGGAGGGAGCCGGGGAAGTGGAGGGGCAGCCCGCCTGGCAAGGCAAAGGGCCTGAGTCTGGCTTACAAAAGTGGAGGGGCCGGACTGTGTGAGTTCTGACAGTCAGCAGGACTTAACATCTGGAATGTTATAAGTCAACATCTCTGCTCGAAAAGTGGGAGGGTGAGAGAACAACTGGAGGGAGAGGTGTTGAGCCCCGGAAGACAGAGCTCAGCTTGGCGGGGAACAAAGGTGCTGGGAAGCGCCATCTCCCTTGCCCGTCCCCCAGCCGAAATCCCAAAGGGAACTAGTTCCCCTCACAGAACTTGCTTGCACCACACAAACATCCAATGCTGTGCTTCTGTGGATCCATCCCTCCTACGGTTCTGCCTGCCTCCTTCCCAGTGCTGCAGGGCCCTCCCCACAGGGGACCACCAATGGCAAACCGAGCTAAGCTTGCCCCTCCCACCCCTGTGCACCTTGCGGATCCACCCCGGCTAATACGCCAGATCCCATCAAAGCAGCACCACACGCCTGCCAGTGTGGAAGTAGCCCAGACAAGGGCCACACCACTCCACAGTGAGTCCTGCCCTTGGGAAAGGGGAAGATAAGGTACACACCAGTCTGACTGTGGCCCCAGTGGTGGGCTGGGGACAGACATCGGGTCTGACTGTGGCCCCGCCCACCAACACAAGTTACTCCAGACAGCACAGAGGTAGACCCCTACAGTTCCGCGCCACTCCAGGGCCTATCCAAAATGACAAAACAGAAGGATTCTCCTCAAAAGAAACTCCAGGAAGTAGGAACAGCTAACGAATTGATCAAAAACGATTTAAACAATATAACAGAACAAGAATTTAGAATAATAGTCATAAAATTAATCGCTGGGCTTGAAAAAAATATAGAGGACATCTAAGAATCTATTGCTACAGAGATCAAGGGACTAAAAAATAGTCATGAGGAACTAAAAAATGGTATAAATGAGGTGCAAAATAAAATGGAGGTGACCACAGCTAGGATTGAAGAGGCAGTGGAGAGAATAGGTGAATTAGAAGATAAAATTATGGAAAAAGAGGAAGCTGAGAAAAAGAGAGATAAAAAAAATCCAGGAGTATGAGGGGAGAATTAGAGAAGTAAGTGATGCAATGTAATGAAACAATATCTGTATCATAGGAATTCCATAAGAGGAAGAGACAGAGAAAGGGGCTGAAGGTGTACTTGAAAAAAATCATAGCTGAGAACTTCCCTGATCTGGGGAAGGAAAAAGGCATTGAAATCCAAGAGGCACAGAGAACTCCCTTCAGACATAACTTGAATCAATCTTCTGCACGACATATCATAGTGAAACTGGCAAAATACAAGGATAAAGAGAAAATTCTGAAAGCAGCTAGGGATAAACACACTCTAACATATAAAGGGAGATTGATAAGACTAGTGACAGACCTATCTACTGAAACTTGGCAGGCCAGAAAGTAATGGCACGAAATCTTCAATGTGATGAACAGAAAAAGTATGCAGCCGAGAATCCTTTATCCAGCAAGTCTGTCATTCAGAATAGAAGGAGAGATAAAGGTCTTCCCAAACAAACAAAAACTGAAGGAATTCATCACCACTAAACCAGCCCTACAAGAGCTCCTAAGGGAGATTCTGTGAGGAAAATGTTGCAAGAACCACAAAGTACCAGAGACACCACTACAAGCATGAAACCTACAGACATCACAATGACTCTAAACCCATATCTTTCAATAATACCACTGAATGTAAATGGACTAAATGCTCCAACCAAAAGACATAGGGTATCAGAATGGATACAAAAACAAGACCCATCTATTTGCTGTCTACAAGAGACTCATTTTAGGCCTGAGGAAACATTCAGATTGAATGTGAGGGGATGGAGAACTATCTATCATGCTGCTGGAAGTCAAAAGAAAGCTGGAGTAGCCATACTTCTATCAGACAAACTAGACTTTAAAGGTTGTAACAAGAGATGAAGAAGGGCATTATATAATAATTACAGGGTCTATGCATCAGGAAAAGGTAACAATTATAAATGTCTATGCACCAAATACGGGAGTCCCCAAATACATTAAACAAGTAATCACAAACATAAGCAACCTTATTGATAAGAATCTGGTAATTGCAGGGGACTTTAGTACTCCACTTAAAGCAATGGATAGATCATCTAGACACAGGATCAATAAAGAAACGAGGGCCCTGAATGGTACATTGGATCAGATGGACTTGACAGATACGTTTAGAACTCTGCATCCCAAAGCAACAGAATATACTTTCTTCTTGAGTGCACATGGAACATTCTCCAAGATAGATCACATACTGGGTCACAAAACAGCCCTTTATAAGTATAAAAGAATTGAGATCATACCATGCATACTTTCAGACCACAATGCTATGAAGCTTGAAATCAACCACAGGAAAAAGTCTGGAAAACCTCCAAAAGCATGGAGGTTAAAGAACACCCTACTAAAGAATGAATGGGTCAACCAGACAATTAGAGAAGATATTTAAAAAATATATGGAAGCAAATGAAAATGAAAATACAACAATCCAAATGCTTTGGGATGCAGTGAAGGCAGTCCTGAGAGGAAAATACATTGCAATCCAGGCCTATCTCAAGAAACAAGAAAAATCCCAAATACAAAATCTAACAGCACACCTAAAGGAAATAGAAGCAGAACAGCAAAGACACCCCAAACCCAGCAAAAGAGAAATAATAAAAATCAGAGCAGAAATAAACAATATAGAATCTAAAAAACTGTAGAGTAGACCAATGAAACCAAGAGTTTGTTTATTGAAAAAGTAAACAAAATTGATAAACCTCTAGCCAGGCTTCCCAAAAAGAAAAGGAAGATGACCCAAATAGATAAAATCATGAATGAAAATGGAATTATTACAACCAATCCCTCAGAAATACAAGTAATTATCAGGGAATACTATGAAAAATTATATGCCAACAAACTGGACAACTTGGAAGAAATGGACAAACTCCTCAGCACCCACACACTTCCAAAACTCAAACCGCAAGAAAAGGAAAACTTGAACAGACCCATAACCAGCGATGAAATTGAATCAGTTATCAAAAATCTCCCAACAAATAGGAGTCCAGGACCAGATGACTTCCCTGGAGAATTCTACCAGACATTTAAAGCAAAGATAATACCTATCCTTCTCAAACTATTACAAAAAATAGAAAGGGAAGGAAAACTTCCAGACTCATTCTATGAAGCCAGCATTACTTTGATTCCTAAATCAGAGACCCAGCAAAAAAAAAAAAAAAAAAAGAGAGAACTACAGGCCAATATTCCTGATGAATATGGATGCAAAAACTCTCAATAAGATACTAGCAAATCAAATTCAACAGCATATAAAAAGAATTATACACCATGATCAAGTGGGATTCATTCCTGGGCTGCAGGGCTGGTTCAACTTTCACAAATCAATCAATGTGATACCTCACATTAATAAAAGAAAAGAGCCGTATGATCCTGGCAATCGATGCAGAAAAAGCATTTGACAATATTCAGCATCCTTTCTTAATAAAAACCCTCGAGAAAGTCGGGATAGAAGGAATATACTTAAACATCATAAAAGCCATTTATGAAAAGCCCACACCTAATAGCATCCTCAATGGGGAAAAACTGAGAGCTTTCCCCCTGAGATAAGGAACACGACAGGGATGTCCACTCTCACCGCTGTTGTTTAACATAGTGTTGGAAGTGCTAGCATCAGCAATCAGACAACAAAAGGAAATCAAAGGCATCAAAATTGGCAAAGATGAAGTCAAGCTTTCACTTTTTGCAGATGACATGATACTATACATGGAAACCCCGATAGACTCCACCAAAAGTCTGCTAGAACGGATACATTAATTCAGCAAAGTCGCAGGATACAAAATCAATGTACAGAAATCAGTTGCATTCTTATACACTAATAATGAAGCAACAGAAAGACAAATAAAGAAACTGATCCCATTCACACTTGCACCAAGAATCATAAAATACCTAGGAATAAACCTAACCAAAGATGTAAAAGATCTGTATGGTGAAAACTATAGAAAGCTTATAAAGGAAATTGAAGAAGATATAAAGAAATGGAAAAACATTCCGTGCTCATGGATTGGAAGAATAAATATTGTCAAAATGCCAAACTACCCAAAGCAGTCTACACATTCAATGCAATCCCAATCAAAATTGCACCAGCATTCTTCTCGAAGCTAGAACAAGCAATCCTAAAATTCATATGGAACCACAAAAGGCCCCGAATAGCCAAAGGAATTTTGAAGAAGAAGACCAAAGCAGGAGGCATCACAATCCCAGACTTTAGCCTCTACTACAAAGCTGTCATCATCAAGACAGCATGGTATTGGCACAAAAACAGACACATAGACCAATGGAATAGAATAGAAACCCCAGAACTAGACCCACAAACGTATGGCCAACTCATTTTTGACAAAGCAGGAAAGAACATCCAATGGAAAAAAGACAGTCTCTTTAACAAATGGTGCTGGGAGAACTGGACAGCAACATGCAGAAGGATGAAACTAGACCACTTTCTTACACCATTCACAAAAATAAACTCAAAATGGATAAAGGACCTGAATGTGTGACGGGAAACCATCAAAACCCTAGAGGAGAAAGCAGGAAAAGACCTCTCTGACCTCAGCCGCAGCAACTTCTTACTTGACACATCTCCAAAGGCAAGGGAATTAAAAGCAAACATGAACTATTGGGACCTCATGAAGATAAAAAGCTTCTGCACTGCAAAGGAAACAATCAACAAAACTAAAAGGCAACCAACAGAATGAGAAAAGATATTTGTAAATAACATATCGGACACAGGGCTAGTATCCAAAATCTATAAAGAGATCACCAAACTCCACACCCAAAAAACAAATAATCCAGTGAAGAAATGGGCAGAAAACATGAATAGACACTTCTCTAAAGAAGATATCCAGATGGTCAACAGGCACATGAAAAGATGCTCAACGTCGCTCCTCATCAGGGAAATATAAATCAAAACCACACTCAGATATCACCTCACACCAGTCAGAGTGGCCCAAATGAACAAATCAGGAGACTATAGATGCTCTTGAGGATGTGGAGAAATGGGAACCCTCTTGCACTGTTGGTGGGAATGCAAACTGGTGCAGCCGCTCTGGAAAACAGTGTGGAGGTTCCTCAAAAAATTAAAAATAGACCTACCCTATGACCCAGCAATAGCACTGCTAGGAATTTACGCAAGGGATACAGGAGTACTGATGCATAGGGGCACTTGTACCCCAATGTTTATAGCAGCACTCTCGACAATAGCCAAATTGTAGAAAAAGCCTAAATGTCCATCACTGATGAACGGATAAAGAAATTGTGGTTTATATACACAATGGAGTACTACGTGGCAATGAGAAAGAATGAAATATGGCCCTTTGTAGCAATGTGGATGGAACTGGAGTGTTATGCTAAGTGAAATAAGTCATACAGAGAAAGACAGATACCATGTTTTCACTCTTATGTGGATCCTGCGAAACTTAACAGAAGACCATAGGGGAGGGGAAGGAAAAAAAAAAAGAGGTTAGAGAGGGAGGGAGCCAAACCAAAAGAGACTCTTAAAAACTGACAATAAACTGAGGGTTGATGGGGGGTGGGAAGGAGGGGAGGGTGGGTGATGGGTATTGAGGAGGGCACCTGTTGGGATGAGCACTGGGTGTTGTATGGAAACCAATTTGATAATAGATTTCATATTTAAAAAAAAAAAGTCAATGTTAACATGCCATTCACATTCATATACTCAAAAAGCAAAACCATATAAAGCAACTTGATAGGTTCAGAAAAAGCATTTAACAAAATCCAAAGCCCATTCCTGATTTTTAAAAAATCTCAGCAAACTAGGAATAGAAGAGGCCTTCATTGGAGCACACGGGTGGCTCAGTCAGTTAAGCGTCCAACTTCGACTCAGGTCATGATTTCACAGTTCATGGGTTCAAGCCCCACTTTGGGCTTTGTGCTGACAGCTCAGAGCCTGCAGCCTGCTTCAGATTCTGTGTCTCCCTCTCATTCTCTGCCGCTCCCCACTTGCTGTCTCTCTCACTCAAAAATGAATAAACATTAAAAAAAATTAAAAATTATTTTAAAAAAAGAGGCCTTCATCAACTTGATAAAGGACGTCTACAAAAAAAAAAAAAAAAAACCCACAGCTAATATCATACTTAATTATTAAAGGCTGAATGCTATCCTTTTAGATCAGGAACAAAACAGTGATGTCCTTTCTCACCAGCACTATTCAACATTGTACTGGAGGTTCTAGCCAGTGCAATCAGGCAAGAAAAATAAAATTCATCTACTGGAAAGAAGTAAAATAGTCAATATTCATAGGTGTAATAATCTTCTAAAAATATGATGGAATCTATAAAAAGAAAGCTACTAGAACTAGTAAATGAATTTATCAAGGTTATGGGATACAATATCACTATACAAAAATCAACTATATAGGAGTATTTTGAACTAAGCTTTTGAATGAAAAACTGAAAATTGAATTTTAAAACTGGTATCATTACATCAAAAATAAGACCAGCTTAGTGAATAATGTGACAGATGTAAAACATTTGTACCCTGAAAACCACAAAATATTGCTGAAATTAAAGAAGACATAAGTAATGGACAGATATATTTTGTTCATGGATCAGGGGGCAAAATTATTAAGGTATCACTTCTCTACCAATATATCTATAGATTTAATACAACTGCAATCAAAATCCCATGAAGATTTTGTGTAGAAATTCACAAACTTTTGCTTCTTAAAAAGATGTTGCTACGAAAATGAAAAGACCCGTCACAAAGTAGGGGGATGGGAGGGGAGATGTTTGCAAACCATATATCTGAAAAAGAACTTGTATCAAGAATACAGAGATAACTCTCAAAACTCAACCATTAGAAATTAAACAACTCATTTTAAAAAGAGCAAAAGAATTTAGCAGAAACTTTACCAGAAAAAAAAAAAGTATGTAGATGAATAAAAAGAACAAAGATAGATGTTCAATGTCATAGATCATCAGGGAAATGCAAATTAAAATCCCAATGAGATAAGGATATAAACCAATTAGAATGGCTAAAATTAAAAAGGCTGCCATACTAAGTGCTGGGTAGGACGTGCAGAGAATGGAAATCATACACAGCTGGTGGAAACAAATTGGTACAACCACTTCAGAAAAGTTTGGCAGTTTCTTAAAAAGGTAACCATTCACCTCATCATTCAAGTCCTAGGTGTTTACCCAAGAAGAAAGGATATATATGTCTATACAAAATGCTTATATATGAATGTTTATAGCAGCTTTATGTGTAATAGTCAAAAACTAGAAATGACCCAAATGTCCATCAACAGTTGAGTAGATAAGACTTTTTTGTTAGAGCCATATAATAGAATACTACTCAGCAATAAAAGGAATGAACTATCAATACATGTAACATGAACAAATCTCAAAACAACTATGCTGAGTAAAAGAAGTTAGATCCCTCTCTGCACAAGGAGCAGGTCTCCTGCCACAGCCCCTTACTCTCTGAAAATGTACATGCATACCAAATTTGTCTTGACCCCTTCACTAGTCAGGAGCACGTCTCAGCTGGTAAGTTGACCACTTTTTGCAGCAGTGCTAAAACAACCAGAGAAACTGCCAATGAGACCCTCAGGAACTGGGCAGCCTCACTTATCCCTAGTCATAAATTCTAAATGAGTGCCATTTCAAGGGACATTGACACAGCAGCTAAATTCAGTGGGGTTGCGGCTGCCACAGCCAGATGGCTGGCTCTGGGGCTGGGATTTGGACTGTGTTTGGGAGCCTTATCACTGGTTATGTCAGGAACTTTGAAGCAACAGCTCTTCTCGTATGTCATTCTGGGCTTTGCCCTCTCAGAGGCCATGGGGCTCTTTTGCCTGATGGTAGCCTTTTTCATCCTCTTCACCATGTTAAGGAGTCCCCTCCACCACCCAGTTCTTTCTCCCATGTCTCATCTGATCTGTATATTCCTTTTCCTGTATATCACCAGGCAGGCTGGGGAAAGTGGTTGGCTCAGGGTTTGACAGAGGGAAGACAAATACCGTATTAATAACATGTTAAGAAAAAAAAAGATCAAAAAAAGAAGTACATACTATATAATTCCATTTATATCAAACTCTAGAAATACAAACCAACATATAGTGACAGAACACACATCAGTGGTTTGGGGAGAGGGGCAGGAAGGAGTGCGAAGGAACATGAGGGAATTTTGGGAGGTGATGGGTGTGTTCCTATCTCAACTGTGGTGATGGTTTTATGGGTGTATTCAAATGTCAAAACTTATCAAATTGTACACTTTAAATTTTAGTCTTCAGTTTATTATATGTCAATTATACTTCAATAAAGCTGTTTTTTTAAAAACACAAATTGCTGGGTTCCATCACCAGAGCCTCTGGCTATAAAAATATTTACCCATTTCATTAGATCAAAATCAATCATTTCAATAGTTTCCTACTGAAGTCTAAAAATCTATTCACTTAATGGCAAGTGTGACAACTCTGGAATGTAAAGTTAACTATTTTTCTAAAGTACCTCAATCATTCTACAAGTAATTTATGCTACAATGTATTCATACTGGTTAGTATGGGGAAACATGAGGAACAGGAAAAAAATGAAGGATCTATGAAGGTTAGCTTTCTACTGGCTAAACAGAAATGATATTATGATGACACAGAGAATGGGGAGGCAAAAACAAACCAACCAACCCAAAAGACAAAAAACAAAACCAGAAGAAACCAAGCCGAGTGGTGACACCAGTAAAATGGAATGAGAGCTCTGATTATTAGAAAACAATAATCTTAATTTGATTAGGCACAGCACAGCATTCAAGTAATGGGTAACAGAGAAAGCCTGGTGTTCAAAAGTGGAAGTAAACCTGCAGAACAGGATATGGCTGAATTCTCCTGCCATGCTTTAACTATTTCAAACAAACTGGGAAGTGTAATTGAAAAAAAATTTAGGAGCTCTATTTTCTTAACAAGTACTAACTTCTATTGGCACAATAATAAATACCACAATTCAGCCAAGTTGTACATGGCATATAAATATTATATCTTGGATACATGGAAAGATATTAAATTCTTAATGATAATTTAGTTACTAATACGAGTTAACATGTTTTGTTATAGATATTTATCCATAGTTAGAGACTTTTTTTGTCTTCCTAAAAACTGTTTTTAGAAGACTAATATTGGGAAGTTAGTAACTGAGTTTTTCCCCAAGTTCTGTTAAAAGGAGAAAGTTAGTAAAATTCAGTTGTATACAAACAAATGAATTAAGTTATGAGCAAATGAAAACAAAAGGACAGATTTTAATGGAATTTCTTTTAAATGAACTGAAATATTTCATAGTGTACGTTCAAGATATTACCTAGTAACTTCAAAAAAGAATAACATCCAATATATTTTATTAATAAATTAAAATCCAAAGAATAGTATCATATACTTTAAAAAAGGAGATGAAGAAATAAGTAATTTGAGATTAAAAAAGAAAAGGTTAAAAAAAAGGTACTAAATAAGGGAGAATCTAACAATAACTATGTAGATTACTAAGCTAAAATTTTTTCATCAGAACATTTCATGAAATCAATACACTACCACGAAGGATATGAAATCACTTAATTATCTGTTATTACACTGGACTGTCCACTTGCTCATAGTAAACAGAAGAAGGTTTTCATTTGAATTTTTAAAAATAAGTTAGGAAGTAAAAGACATCTCATAATGCACAAGTTTCATTTATTATGTGTTTTCTCAAGCATTCCAACCTTACTCAGAAATAACACAAGATATCCAAGTGCTTTAAAATCCAAGGCCTTTAATTCACTTTTCAGTAATGGCCATAAATGCCTTCATAAAACCTCTTTTCCACTGAAAACAGAAGGCACTAGGCATTACATAACACCCTGAAAGCAGTGATTCCTTCTGATGCTGGTGGAGATAAACATTAAACGGTAGGTTTTAGATCTTAACAATGTCTCCTCAAAAAAAAAAAAAAAAAAAAGGCAACACTGAAAATCACACAAAGAATTGTTACTAGTCAGTCTTTCTCAGGTTCCCAATCCAATTTTAAGTTATTTCTACAAATACATAATTTGAAATTAATAGATAAACCAGGTAAGTATGATAATGGTTTTCAACATGTGTTAGGTTTTAGTTAAATATGAAGATACTGTTATTGTGCTACTTGGCATCCTTTGTTACTCACTAGCTGTGCAAAATAAACTTGAAATGATACATCCTGTAGTGGTATAATTTAAAAGATCCTTGATATGACACTAAGGACTTCCAAATTCTGGTCACAAACTGTATATAAATTGTAAGATTATTAAAATACCCCTTTTTGAAAAATAATAAGATGACCATTTATACCTAAATAAGGTTTCCCAGAAAGATATGAAATACTTTAGCATATAAAAGTAGTTGCCCCTTTTCCATAAAGACAATGTTGTTTCACAAAATAACTCATATGGATCCAAGGCAAATGATTTCTTTCAAATGCCATATTCTCTCTATGACTTTGAGGTATGCTTCAAGAGACTGTATCCATGAGAAAAGGGCACATTTGGGTATAAGACCACAGTTACAAACACAAGGAGGCTTTCTGGGTCAGAAGTGCCCTTAAGAGTTGCATTAACAGAAAACAAGAGATAGCTTCTGAAGTCATTTCTATTACAAACACATAACAACTAAATTTGGTTACTTAGAGGGTAATTCAAGACACAGCTATTTACATATGTGCTATGTCATGTGTGGCTATTTTAAATAGTGGCTTCTGGAGGACACTCCTACTCAAACACAAACCAAACAACTGTACTCTACCAAACCACAATCTTCTATTTTTGGCAAGGCAGCACAGTTTAAACAAAACAAAACAAAAACAAACAAAACAACAACAACAACAACAAACTAGCTCTAACAGTGAGTTAGGCAAAATTCCCCATGTCTAACAACAGTAGGGAAAGTGTTCAGAGAAATATGAATTTGGGGGGAAAAAAGTTCCATACTAAACAAATAATGCTGAAAATTAATCTTACGATCACCCAAATGACTATAACATAAAAGGTTTATGAATGCCTTTGAAATAAGAATAGTTCAGTTTTAAAAATAGCTGATTATGAGTTTTACAATTAGAGTATCTCTGAAAAACATACAAGCTAATTAACTTAAACAGGTCCAACCAGTAAATGATAAGAGGAAATAAACCCTTCCATAATTAATGCCAGATGCTTTCTTGCCTTTGGAGAAAGTGGTAAGATTAAATCTGAAATGGTATAGAATATACTGAAATGAAACTTACATGACCACTGAAAAAAATCACCCACCAGGGCACTAACAATAAACATGACGGGAGGCAAGAAATGTATTTTTAAGCAATGATTACTCAGAAGAATGCCTTATAAAATTATGTATAATAATCAAGAAAAAGCTTCAAGAGTAGCAGCTGGGCTTTGTGAAACATGGACAACAGAAGGCACTACAAAAGCATTAATCACTTCTAACTACAGTTGGACAGTTCAGTATTTTCCTTCTTCTTAAGAAGAGAGCCAGTGTGAATGTTATTTTTATATATCCCCCTGAGTTTTAACATGATTGGGCAAAGCAGCACCAATTTAAAAAAATATCTGCAATGCCAGCACTGCAGTTTGGAATCACTTATACTGATGGCCCCACAGGTCTCTCATAAGAGCACTTTAGAACATGATTAAAAATATAGAAATGCCTCTCGGTGTTTCAATATTAAAGTGGAACCACCACAGATGTCCATTTTTAAAAATAATGCACTAAAAAGGTCTGTTTAGTCAGTATAGTCTTTCCACCCTGTAGCTAGCATTCACGGCTATTTTCCACGCTGAGACATCTCCTTTGCGCGTCGGGTTGAAATGTCAGTATGCTTCATGGTGCACAATCCTTTTCGGCTGGAAAATCCTGGCAAATATCATGTCATGCCCGTTTTGAGCAGTATGCCTTGTAGGTCCTCTGGCAACGCTAAGATAATTGCATCTATGTGTGTCCGTAACTTTTCCATAGTGTCAGGTTTCACAGGTAAATGTTCTCGATCAGCCTGCAACTACATAAGGAACATTTGGAAGCATTTAAATTATCCTCTGAGTCTGTACTAGGACATTATATTCTCTAAATGAACAGTTTTATGATCTAATGATTGGAAGATTCAAACTTATACCAGAATTTATAGAAACTGTAAAAAAGCAAAGAATATGCCATTTAAACAATATATTGCTGGCTCAATAAAAGACTTCTATGTAAATTAATAGATAATACCTATAAGTACAATGTGGTATTAAGTATAAATGACAATTTTTTTTCTTAAGTTTACTTATTTATTGAGAGAGAGAGAGAGAGAGAGAGAGAGAGAGAGAGAGAGAATCCCGAGCAGGCTCCAGGCTGTCAGCACAGAATCCGATGTGGGGCTTGATCTCAGAAATTGTGAGATCATGACCTGAGCGGAAATCAAGAGTTGGATGGATGCTTAACCAACTGAGCCACCCAGGCGTCCTGACAATGTTTTTTGTAGAGCTCAGTAGACCCCTCATAAATATTTTTTAAAATAATATGGCACCATTATGATCTGTTTGAGTGACCAAGTATTTTCACTCAGATCTACCATCAATTGACCAATCTTAAGTCCTCTCATTTAAAAAGCTACTTCGGCAACGTATCATGAACTATCACCTCAGCTGTGAGAAAAATATCGTCATGGATCTTTGCTGTTTTGGCTACGTACCAGCTTGTTTTTTAGCTTCAATACAAGGTCAACTGTTTCTACCTCTGTGTGTTTCTGGGTCCAGAGAAGTAAGTCCTAGAAGAATAAACAAATCCCAAATCAGCAAATAACCAAATGACTTCTCAAACTGCTCTATTTTAACAGGCAAGGCTACTGACAAGGAAGGATAGGAAGGAAAAGGAGAACAGAGTATATAAATCAGATACAGCATTACAGTACAAGAATAATTCTGTAGATAATATTCTAACAACATTAATTAGATCATTTTTGGCATTAGCTAGAACAACTGTCTAATACTTGGAAATAAAACAAAATGTAAAACTCGTGTCTGAGATAGCCCTTTTAGATCAATAAAGAAAAAACTGCAATTCAAAGTATAATACTAACGCCCATCCCTACTAAGTAGTGCGTATTTCAATTTATAAGGAACAAATTAAGATACTTGTAAACATGAATATATTACTGGATATAAGCTTTATATCTACAAATAAGTTCCTCCTGGGCTTCTCTGTAGTTGTCTTCATTGTATTCCTTCTCTCAACCACAGTCACTGGGAGTTCACTCCAAGACTAGCCCACCTCAAGCTAAATAAAAATTAAGCTATCCTTTATATTTTCACAAGTAGCTTAATTTAAAATAGTCTGGTAACAAATTATAGATTATAAACAGTCAAAATACAGGAAAAAATTGTTAATCATAAAAATAAAAAATTGTTAATAAAGGTGCTCAGATCTGAATCTTGATTCTATCCAGTGGCATGCTGGTAAATATTTAACCACCAGTGCTCCAGGAAAAGTCTCTGGTTTGTAGCATTTGCCAGTGTGGTGTAATACTCCCACTACAGCCAGTTTCAATCTACCAACCTGAGATCACCGAATGCAAAGCTGGGAAGAGATGTACACAGTCAGCTCCTGTGGGTCAGTGCAAGTGGACTCTAGCTCACTGCTGACTCCACCACTTAGCAGTGATATGATCTGAAGCAAGTCACTTAACTTATAATCTTTGGGGATCTCATAATGAAGATCATAACACACCCACTTCAATTAATTATTGTGTGGACTAAAAGACATTATCCATATAAAACACCTATACAGTCCTTGGCACATAGCACATGATCCAGAAAAGTTAGTTATTATTATTTACAAAGTAGTGGATATGGGTATAATCTCCCAGCTTCCAAGGATAATGTTATCTTTATTTTCAATAATTGTTAATCATCACACAAACATACTGTCTTCTAACCTCTTCACAAAGAACTTCTAAATGGAGTGCCTCCAATTTCTGGGTCATTTCCTTCCGCCGGGTCTTGAACCAACCATCAAAATTCGGAGATTTTAGAAAATGCCTATAAAAACAAATTTTAAAAATGCAAAGTTTGATTATGACTTACTTGTTCTCAATACCTTTCCTAAACTACAGCTTGGATAACTGAAACAATGGAATTTTTTTTTTAAATATAAGTTTAAAGCCAGTTTTTTGTTTTTATTTTTTTAATGCTTATTTATTTTGAGAGAGAGAGAGAGAGAGAGAGAGAGAGAGAGAAAGTGCATGCAGCAGAGAAGGGGCAGACAGCAAGGGATAGAGAGAATCCCAAGTAGGCTCTGTGCTGACAGCAGAGCTCGATCCCATGAACCATGAGATCATGACCTGAGCTTAAATCAAGAGTCAGATGCTTAACCGACTGAGCCACCTCAGGTGCTCCTTTGTTTTGTTTTTATTTTAATTTTATTTATTTATTTTTTAACATTTATTTATTTTTGAGAGACAGAGAGAGACAGAGTATGAGCAGGGGAGGGGCAGAGAGACAGGGAGACACAGAATCCGAAGCAGGCTCCAGGCTCCGAGCTGTTAGCACAGAGCCTGACGCAGGGCTCGGACTCACAAACCACGAGATCATGACCTGAGCTGAAGTCGGACACTTAACCGACTGAGCCACCCAGGCGCCCCTGTTTTGTTTTTAAATAAGGCTCTACAGATGGGTGAAAAAGAAGAAAAAAAAAATGACCAACCGGTAAAGTCCAATCCAATCGCCTTTTATTCTAGAGGTCAGCTGAGGTCCTGTTTTCTCAAGTGTTTTCATAAATTCTTCTGGAAGGAATTGTCTTAATTGGGGTGGACTCTAGAAATTAGGACATACTGATTTAAAAATCAGAAATAGATATATTCACAAAAGTTAATTACAGTTAGAGAACTCAAATAGGAATTTAACTGAATAAGTTATACCTTCCATGGAGAGATGCTTTTCTGCAAAGGCATCAAGCTTGCCACATATCTTTCCTAAAACCAATAAAAAAATTCATCAAAGTTAGGCATTCTTACCTACAGAGTCTTCAAAACCATTTAAACAGACTGACCTGAAAGAAATGGGTTTCTAAGTTTTCCATCATGTGCTCTTTCAATGGACAGCAGCAGTGCCATCACAGCCCACGACAGACATAACAAAACTTAGATTGAATTGAGAAGTCAGACTTTCAGTAAGAATTTAACTAAATCTTAGATAATCCAAGGGTCTGCATAATCATTAGCCTTAATGGGGGAGTATGTGCCAGAAAATGTACTCAACATTTTACATGCATGATCTCTTTTAATCCTTGCAAACATCCCATGTGGCAGTAATTACTGGAAAACAGGCTTTGAAAGGCTGAATAACCTGCTCATGGTCACAGAGCCTGAACCTGAATTCGGGTGTATTGACTTTAGCCCATGCCTTTAAGGACTGCAGTAAAGTTCATTTACTTAGACAGACAGATTTAAATGGAACAAAATTAATTAACACGCATAGAACAAGAAAGACTATTTCATCTCAAAATGTAATAGCAAAGATCTCCATGTTGCTCCCATATAATATTCACAGATAGATTATGTTAGTAACTACATGGAATCTCTCTCTGATGCAGTATCCAGACTAGGACCACATTATGGTACTGTCGGATACTGTGAATCATCTTTTAGTATTTTAATATGTTATTCCACTAAATTTCATAGAATACCCATATCATCTAGCCATTTATTCCATATTGAGTGCTATCAGATACCAGACTGAGGAAAAGATAATGAACAAGACAGACAAGGCCCCTGTCATCATGGAGCTACCAGTCTCATGGATATCATACCAAACTGTGCTCAAGAAAATAATATCAGAGAAAGAAGCTCCAGGTTAACTTTCTTTTAAGGTGCAAATGCAATAATCATATAACATTTCACAATTATCTCATTTAAGATTCACAACAACCCTGAAAGATATTTAGGAAAAGTGGAATTAGTCACTTTTACAGTAAAAGAAAATGAGTGTCAGTGAAAGGAAGTGACTTGCCAAAGTCACAAAGTTAATATTAGAACAGAGTCCAGGTCTCCTGCAAATCACTCTATTTTTAATCACCAAACACATGAGCAAGCCAAACAACTTAAGGTTTTTGTGAATGGGAAAAACATGCATATAGCCTTCAACAAATCATTAAACAAATATATACGTTAACTTACTAATGGAATGATGAAACTTTGTGTCAGTTCCAAAAAATAGCGACGGAGAATAACACTTTGAGCCTCAGAAGGACGTTTCTGTTGTACGCCCTTAAAAGAAAAAGCAATGAGAACATACATTCTAGTATAAAGGAATATAAGACAGTGGATAATTATAGTAGCTCGACTGATATGTAAATATGTATTTTACTTGATTAAAAAAAAAACAAAACCAGAACTTCACCTTGAAGTAATTTAACCTAAAGTTCATTGTGCAATATCCTGTGGAAAAAAATCCTTAGAGTAAAATATCACATGTTCATCCTGTACTTAAAAGTATCAGTTTACAATGAATGGTCTTTACTTCATACTTGCTGTATTAGTATTATTTACATTTCCCCCAAAAATGGTAACTATCTCCTGTTAGGTGCTAAACTACCTCATGGAAGAAGAGTACATTACTTTTTCACTGTAACTCCCAAGTTTCTAGAAAGACTGGCACTATTTGGCAACTGCAGCCCCACATTTCAAGCCCGTAACTTTTGCTTGCTTTAGTCTCCTGATTTTTATGAAGCTTTGGTTCAAAAGAAAGACCTCATTTCATATCATTATACCTAACGCACATGCTGCCTAGCTGGATATTGCATACCTGAACAAGGAAATTTAAATTAATAATATGAGCAAGTAATTACCTTCTGTAATTGTTTTATGATCTCTTCATCTCTATTTAGATATGGCTTATAAGAAGTATAAACTCCTAAGAAGTAAATGAAAGAAAATAAGGTGAACAGTAAGACCCAGGTACTCATTTAAGTATATATTTAAAAATAATTAAAAAAAAATAAAAATTAATACCAGGTTTAGAATCCAGAGTCTTTAGGTTCTTCAATTTTTTCACTTTAACCTGCTTAGGAATTTCACCTGAAGGAAACATCATAAAGATTCTTACACTATTCAAGTTTTACACATTATAAAACTGGAATTTTTAAGAATTGTCTGTTTATTACTTAGGGATCTTGTAGCTAAAGCATTCTTTAGAGTTTTATCTTATTATTTATTTATTTTTAAGAGAGTTAGGAAGCAGAGGAGAGGGGCAGAGGGAAAGAAAGAGAGAACCTTAAGCAGGCTCCAAGCTCAGCACAGAGCCCAACACAGGGCTTGATCTCATGACCCCAGAATCATGACCTGAGTCGAAATCAAGAGTCAGATGCTCACTCAACTGACTGAGCCACCCAGGCGCCCCATGAAGTATTCTTAACATCAAATAGTATTGAAGAGTTTATTCCTGGTACTTTAAAACTGGATAAAAGGAATGTGGGATTATTATAGTATTACAGAAACAATGTATGTAAATTATATAAAATGGGTATTTGATCTTTCATTAATATCTATCATTACTCAAAATTTTTCCTTTTGTCACTCAACTTATAATTTAAAATCTTTGTGCCAAATACATGAAATTGAAAATCTATGTGGCAAATATTAATAAAATACCCCTTGAAGAGTAAATGGAATTATAAGGAACTCCTAAGTTAGTATGCAGATATAGTATTCAAAAGTGTTTTTCAGACACCTCCCCAAATTGTTTTTGCACTGTAGAAACTTACACTGCCACCAGGTGGTGACAGTGTATGCCACAACCACAGGTCTGAGGCACAGATGGACAGGACTCCTGAGCAGGACTGCTGTGACAACTTGCACAGCATATGCTGTGGTTCTGGTTTTGGGGTCAAGGGAAGCTGCAATCTAAATAACCCTCTAATCAGCAGAAAAATGCCTCAAGTTAAGCACTTAGAAGCGTCAACAGCACACTAGACTTATCAGACTTTTTCTTTTCCTTTCTCTGTCCTCCTCTCTGCCTAAGAGTAAGAAGACCTAAAAACTGAAAGACAACCTAGAGATTATCTAATTCAAGGCTCTAAATTGACACAATATTTTTGTTTACATTGTTATGTACATCAAACTGCTATCTAAAGTTATCTCGGGTTGAAATTACAGGAACACAGAGCATTTTTGCTTGTAATGTTATATCATTAAAGAATTTTTAGACCACGTACTGTGGTAAAACAGGTATTCTATAAACTCTCTACTTTGAAATAATTTCAATTTTACAGAAAAGCTGCAGTATGATAAAGGTGATACTCTGGGGCGCCTGGGTGGCGCAGTCGGTTAAGCGTCCGACTTCAGCCAGGTCACGATCTCGCGCTCCGTGAGTTCGAGCCCCGCGTCGGGCTCTGGGCTGATGGCTCAGAGCCTGGAGCCTGTTTCCGATTCTGTGTCTCCCTCTCTCTCTGCCCCTCCCCCGTTCATGCTCTGTCTCTCTGTCCCAAAAATAAATAAACGTTGAAAAAAAAAAAATTTTAAAAGGTGATACTCTAATTTTATCAATTGTCCCAATAACTTTAAACAGACCCTTGTTATAGAAGTCAATATCATGGATACACAGGCTAATTTTTTTTCACTGATTCAGTAAATGTCAGTAAACCAAGATACTGGAAATAAAAAATAAAACAACTAGTTCCTGGCATCAAATATTCACAATCTAATGGCAAAGTAAGACAAACCGACATACATGACAATACGAAAGGATATACACTTAGATGAAATTATGAACAAGATACGATGGAAACACAAAAGAGTGTTTTGGCCAAACAGGAGCGAAAAAATTATCGAGGTTTCCTAAAGGAAGTGATATGTAAGCAGTCTTATAAGAGAAATAAAAAGTTATCCAAGGGAAAAAGACCTTTTTAGGTAGAGTTAAGTCCAGAAGCATAAAGAGCATGTTGCCTAAAGAGTTATACATATGGTAAGGATAGTAATAGCCACCATTTACTCAATCTTATCTGTGCCAGTCCTGGGCTCTGAATACTGTACGAATGATCGCATTTAACCTTCACAAAGAAGTATATTTTACCATGCCCATTTCACAGATGAAAAAACTAAGGCATGGATAAAACAAACTTGGTAGGCCACCAACACTGGCTCTTTATTGCCATTATCCACCCTCATTGGTCAATGTCCCATTTAGACAGGTTGTTAGCTCTAGAGGAACAACTTGTCCAAGGACACACAGATAACATGCTTGAACCAGGATATGAAATAAAGCAGTCTAACCCCCTGAGCCATCACTCTTATCCACTACACTACAAAGGTAGGAATGGAGAGTATGCTAAGAAGGGCAAGAGATAAAGCTAGAGAGGTATTCAAAGGTCAGATCAAGAGGAACTATAAAGATGTCTGACATCTAAGGTGACTGAGAGATTGAAAGCATGGGCACGGGGGATGGTGGTTAGGGACAATGAGCTAACAGGATCAAATCTGCACTTAACATACTCCCTGACACCAGGTGGTGATAATGTAAGCCACACTGCAGATCTGAGCCACAGATGGACAGAACTCCTGAGTAGGGCTGCTGTGTTGCACAAAGGAGTTTGAGGTGGAAGAGAAAAGCCTATAGGATAAAATAGAAGCATTGTGGAGTACTGCTCCTGGGTAGAAACAGAACCTGAAGCAAGACACGTGCAGCAAGGAAAGAGAAGAGAGGGAGCTACTGGAGCTCCGTGGAGGAGGTAAAACAAGAGGCTATGGGGACAGCCTGAGAGAACAGCACTGTCCAGAAATGCCCAGGTTTCCAGAATATTTTTGATTCATTAGCCCATAGTTTTTACTTTGTCAACATATTTTATCTATTCCCATGTACTAATTCTTATGAGAATGTCTCTCATCTTGAATCTTGTGGTTGTGCTTTCCAGAGTTCAGAGTAGCTTCTCATCACAAGATCTGTAAAACTTTTTTCCCCTTAATAAGTGCAGAATACTATTTAACTATACAGATAACTACTTTCAAGTCATTTATCTGCCTCTGACCCCAAGAATCCAAAGAATAGCATGTATAAAACCACAATGGTTTGACTAAGTCTAAGTATTTCTGTACTTATTTTCTGTTTCTTTCTGCTCTAATTCACAAAGTACTTGCAATTCCTCTATCCACCAACACTATTTATTAACATATTATTTCCTGAAACTCACTGTGCAAAAAGAACTGAGTATAAGAGGGGGAGAAAAGTTCAGCAGCAGGTTTTGTACATTCTTTATATTCAGTACGTTCTGGCTAATAATGAAGATAGGTAGCATCCTTATCCATTTTTTTAAAAAGGTAAAAGACAAAAATAAACCCATGCAGCAATCTTCACTCACACGATTCCCCTCTGATTCACTGGACCTCATCAGGTGTAAGATGCATACTGATCTCTAACCCTAGCCACCATAATTCTTACACTGTAGTGTGTAATAGATGAAAAGAACATTCATCATGAAGATACATTGCCTTTACAAAAAAAAAAAAAAAATTTAATGGATATTTGTCAGATGGCTTTGGGAAAAAAAAGTGTTTGAAAATAAATTAAAATCCTATAATTACAGACATTTATTTATTTTTAAAGTTTTTTTTATTTTTGACAGAGAGAGAGAGAGAGAGAGAGACAGAGCATGAGTTGGGGAGGGGCAGAGAGAGACACAGAACCCAAAGCAGGTTCCAGGCTCTGAGCTGTCAGCACAGAGCCTGACGCGGGGCTCAGACTCACAGACCGCGAGATCATGACCTGAGCCGAAGTCGGACGCTCAACTGACTGAGCCACCCAGGCGCCCCACAGATATTTATTTTAATTAAAAATACCTATTCAGTATCTGTTATGTACAATGCACATTAGAGAGGGGTTTAACATTATTAAATTAATAGTCATCAATGCTGCACCTCTGTATATTGGCATGAGAATCTTTAGGCCAAATATTTTACTGTTAGTGAAATCACCACACCTAATGTCTGCTTAGAAATCATCAGTTTATAACCTGATCCAATATACACTAATAGAATTACTTTCTCTTTGAGGAATATTTGTTAAGTACCACCACCTTAACATTATGTTTCTCTATTTGACAGGATTTAGGTGAACTAAAACTAGATATAAACCAGAAGAAATAATCCTTTTGCATCAGGAGGAATGATCCCTCTATAGGGTTAAAACTAAATGTATGTTTCTGGTAAAGCTGTTTCAGTTTTCCTGTGCCTTCCCTGCAAAATAAAAGTTTTTCTGCAGTTTTACTGACCCTTTCAGATAGTGTGTTTCATAACTTGTGCAGCATATGCAGTGGTCCTGGTCTTCATATCAATGAGCAGAAAAATGCCCCAATATATATACCCAACACTCATAAATTAAAAGATAAATGGATTTTCATGAATATGATACCAAAAGCAAGGGCAATAAAAGAACATACAGATAAACTGGACTCCATCAAAATTTAAAACTTTTGTGCATCAAAGGACACTTTAAATGAAAGAATGACAAGGCAAATCACAGAAAGGAGAAAACATCTAAAAAGCATTTATCTGATAACGGATTGGTATCCAGAATATATAAAGAACTACAACTCAACAACAACACAGCAACCTGATTAAAAATCAGGCTAAGAACTTGAAAAGATAATTCTCCAAGGAAGATATATGGTTAGCCGGTAAACGCATGAAAAGGTGCTCAACATTACTAATCACTAGGGAAATGCAAATCAGAACCACAATAAGATACCACCTCACTCCCATTAGGATGGCTACCATCAAAAAATAACAAGTGTTGGCAAGGATGTGGAGAAATTGACACCTTTGCGCATTATTGGTGAGAATGGAAAGTAAAAAAAAAAAAAAAAAAATGGCAGTTTCTCAAAAAAATTAAACACACATGGCTACATGGTCCAACAAACCCACTTTGTGTTTATACTCAAAAGAAGTTAAAAGTAGAGACTCAAAGAGATATTTGTACATCTATGTTCATAGAAGTATTGTTTGCAATAACTCAAAAGTAGAAGTAACCTAAGTGTCCACTGACAGATAAGTGGATAAACAAAATGTGGTATATATATATACAATGGGATATTCTTTGGTCTCAAAGAAGTAAATTCTGACACATGCTACAACATGAATGAACCTTGAAGACATTTTGCTAAGTGAAATAAGCCAGTCACAAAAGGACAAGTAAAGTAAAATTCCACTTACATGAAATACCTGAGTAGTCAAATTCTTATCGACAGAAAGTTACTAAAGGCTGGGGCATGGTGGCAGAGAGAGAAGTGGATGGCAAATTATTGTTTAATGGGTATAGAGTTTCAACTTTACAAGATAAAAAGGGCATTTGAGTATATGGTGGTGACTATAGTTCAACAATGCGAATGTACTTAATGCCACTAGACTATATACTTAAAAAATGGTTAAGATGGTAAATTTCATGTTATATTCATTTTACTTTTAAAAAAAGGAATGCAGGAGCGCCTGGGTGGCGCAGTCGGTTAAGCGTCCGACTTCAGCCAGGTCACGATCTCGCGCTCCGTGAGTTCGAGCCCCGCGTCGGGCTCTGGGCTGATGGCTCAGAGCCTGGAGCCTGTTTCTGATTCTGTGTCTCCCTCTCTCTCTGCCCCTCCCCCGTTCATGCTCTGTCTCTCTCTGTCCCAAAAATAAATAAACGTTGAAAAAAAAAATTAAAAAAATAAAAATAAAAAAAGGAATGCAATTCTTATGCACACTACAACATAAATGAACCCTGAAACAGTGAAATAGGTCAGACACCAAAGGGCAAAAGTCAACTTCACAGAAACAGTAATTAGAATAGAAGTTACCAGGGGTTGGGGGGATGCATTAATTGCAGTTATTGTTTAATAGATTTTGTATTTGGGTGAACTAAATCCAAATCCTTCTGTTTGAGATTATGAAGAAGTTCTGGAAATGGACAGTGGCAATGGCTGCACAGTATGAATACACTTAATGCCACTATATTATTTTTAAATGAATTACATACTTAAAAATAGTTACGATGGTAAATTTTATGTTATGTTTATTTTACCCACAAAAACAACTTTTAGGGTAAGTGGGGGAAAGTATCATAAACACTCTAAACGTAATGAAATTTTGCACTTCTGTTAAGACTTGTGCTCCTATACTGGGGCGCCTGGGTGGCTCAGTTAAGCGTTTGACTTTGGTTCAGGTCATGATCTTGTGGTCTGTGGGTTTGAGCCCCGTGTCGGGGCTCAAATAAATAAACATTAAAAAAATAAAAATAAAAATAAAAATAAAAATAAAAAAACAGAAAAGACTTGTGCTCATATAAGACCTGTGAGTCCCAGAAACAGTCAGACATTAAAGTCTTGACCCAAATCATTGAACTACCTCTGGTTTCTTTGTCCACAACATATTTTCTCTACTAATTGAACAAGGACCAAACTGAGGACACTGACAACCTCTAGCATTCACTCCTCACTGACCACTAAGGATCTATAAAGCATAATGTTTCCACACACTGCCATCACTTTCTACAGAAAAAATGATACCTGATGAAGTGGTCCAAATAAGCTCATGATAGAAATAATGAGAAAGAATACATCAGCTCTTCTCTAAAGTAGGCTGCTTAAAATAAAGTCTAATATTCCATACCTGCCCTCATCCCCACTTTGAAAAATAAATCCAAGAATTGTCCCCTCCCCTACCTTGGTCCTAGGTCTTACTTTTATTTTTATTTGTTTTAGTTTTTTTAGAAGTTGATATGTTTTTTAAATTTTTTTTTAAATGTTTACTTATTTTTGACAGAAACAGAGCATGAGCAGGGGAGGGGCAGAGACAGAGAGGGAGACACAGAATCTGAAGCAGGGTCCAGGCTCTGAGCTGTCAGCATAGAGCCCGATGTGGGGCTTGAACTCACGAACTGTGAGATCATGAACTGATCCAAAGTCGGATACTTAACCAACTGAGCCACCCAGGTGCCCAATTTTTTTTAATGTTTATTTAGTTTTGAGAGAGAGAGAAGGGGGGGGGTGGCACATAGAGAGAGGGAGACAGAATCAGAAGCAGGTTCCAGGCTCTTGGCTGAGGGCACAGAGCCCAATGTGGGGCTTTAACTCACAATCTGCGAGATCCTGACCTGAGCTGACGTGGGATGCTTAACCAACTGAGCCACCCAGGCACCCTGGTCCTAGGTCTTGCTTTTAAATGGTTAACTTGAGGGGCGCCAGGGTGACTCAGTCAGTTAAAACATCTGACTTCGGCTCATGTCATGATCTCACGGTTTGTGAGTTTGAGCCTTGCATCAGGCTCTCTGCTCTCAGCACAGAGCCTGCTTTGGATCTTCGTCTCCCTCCCTTTCTCTCTGCCCCTCCCTTACTCGCTCTCTCTGTCTCAAAAACAAACATTAAAAAAAAATTTTTTAATTAAAAAAAATGGTGACTTCACTTGCCTGAAGAGGATTCTCAGAGTAGCAAGAATATTAGCTGGCAAGATATCACAAGAAAAGAAAACTACAGACTGCTATCCCTCATGACTATAGATGTAAAAATCCTCAACAAAAATGTAAACAAATCAAATCTACCAACAGAAAAAAGGACTATATACCATAACCAAATGGGCTTTGTCCAAGGAATGTTAAGGTTGGTTTAACATCGAAAATGCAATTAATACGCCATATTAATAACGAACAAAAACCACATGACAATCTCCATAGATACAGGAAAAGCATTTAACAAAGTTTAACACCAATTCATGATAACCATTCTCAACAAACTAGGAATTGAAAGGCACTTGTCAATCTAATGAATGACATCTATGAAAAACTACATCTAACATCATAATTAGACCTGTATGTTGAAAACTACAAAACCTTGCTGTGAGAAAAATTAAAGAAGACCTAAACAATGGAGAGATGTCCCAAGTCCTGGATTGGAAGACACACAAAAAAGCCCAAACTAACTGCAAATTAACATAATCCCTATCAAAATCCCAGCTAGCTGTCCGCAGAAACTGACAAAGTGATCCCAAAATTATACAGAAATGCAAAAGACCAAAGAATAGCCAAAACAACTTTGGATAAGAAGAACAAAATTAGAGGGGCACCTGGGTGGTTACGTTGGTTAAGCATCCAACTCTCTCTCTCAAAATAAATAAATAAATAAACTTTAAACAAACAAAAAAAGACTTATACTTCCTGATATCAAAACCTGCTATAAAACTACAGTAGGGGCAACTGGGTGCTCAGTTGGTTAAACATCCAACTCTTGATTTCAGCTCAGGTCATGACCTTATGGTTCGTGGGATAGAGCCCTGCATTGGGCCTCTGACAGCACAGAGCCTGCTTGGGATTCTCTCTTTCCTTCTCTCTCCTTCTCTCTCTGCCCGACTTGTGCACACTTCCATATGCTTGCTCTCAAAATAAATAAACATAAAAAAAAAAAACCTACAGTAATCAAGACACTGTATTAGTGTTGATTTTCCACAAAGGTACCAAGGCAATTCAATAGAAAAAAGACAGTCTTTAATAAATAGTGCTAGAGCAAATGAGTTGTCAACATGCACAAAAGATTATTTTGGACTCTTAACCCATATCATACACAAAGAATAACTAAAGTGGTTCATAGACTTAAATGTAGGTGGTAACATAATAAAACTTTTAGAAAAAAAACATAGAAAATCTTTGTGACCTTGGGTTGGGCAATGAGTTCTTAGACACAACATCAAAAGGTCAATCCAGAAAAGAAAAAAACTGATAGGCTAGACTTCACCAAAATTAACACGTTTGTGGTTATCAGAGGTTAGGAGTAGGAGAAATGGATGAAAGTGGTCAAAAGGTAGAAACTTCTACTTATAAGATAAATTAAGTATTGGGGATTCAGTGCATAACATGATGACTCTCATTAACACTATTGTATAGTATATTTGAAAATTGTTAAGAGGGTAAATCCCAAGAGTTCTCATTACAAAAAAACAACATTGTTTTCCTTTTTTTTCTGGTATCTGTATGAAGTGATAGATATTAACTAAACTTATTGTGGTAATCATTTGACAATATATGTAAGTCAAGTCATTATGCTGTATACCCTAAACTTACACAGTGCTGTTTGTCAATTATATCTCAATAAAACTTGTGGGGAAAAACACTTTCACACTTCAAAGATACCATTAAGAAAACAAAAAAAAGAAGCCAAATACTGTGATAAAATATCTGTAAATCATATATCTAAAAACAGACTTGTGTCCAAATTACATAAAGATCTCTACAACTAAATAAGATAAGTAACCTAATGAAAAATTGGCAAAAGATTTAAATCAACATTTCAGGGGCGCCTGGGTGGCTCAGTCGGTTAAGCATCCGACTTTGGCTCAGGTCATGATCTCGCGGTTCGTGAGTTCAAGCCCCGTGTTGGGCTCTGTGCTGATGGCTCAGAGCCTGGAGCCTGTTTCGGATTCTGTGTCTCCCTCTCTCTCTGACCCTCCCCCGTTCATGCTCTGTCTCTCTCTGTCTCAAAAAAAATAAATAAATAAAGGTTAAAAAAAATTTTTTTTTAAATCAACATTTCATCCAAGAAGATATATGAACGACTAATAAGTAGATGAAAAGATGCTCAGCGCGACTGGGTGGCTTAGTCAGTTAAGCATCTGACTCTTGATCTTGGGCCAGGTCGTGATCTCATAGTTCATGAGATTGAACCTCATGTGGGGCCCTGTGCTAGTGATGTGGAGCCTGCTTGGAATTTACTCTCCCTCTCTCTCTCTCCCTACCCCACTCGTGCTGTCTCTTTCTCAAAATAAATAAACTTAAAAAAAAATTAAAAAAAATAAAAAGATGCTCAACATCAATTATTCACGAGGGCAAAGCAAATGAAAACCACCATTTTCAAACCCACTAAATGGTTATATTAAAAAAAGACAGTATCAACTCCTGGGAGGGATATGAAGAAATAGGAACCCTCATACACTGTTGGTGAGAATGTAAAATAAGGGGCACCTGGCTGGCTTAGAAGAGTCTGTGACTCTTGATCTTGGGGTTGTGGGTTCAAGGCCACGCTGTGGGTAGAGAGTACTGTGCTAAGCGAAATAAGTCAGTCAGAGAAAGACAAATACCATATGATTTCATTCATATGTGGACTTTAAGAAACAAAACAAATGAGCACAGGGAAAAAAGAGAGAGAGGCAAACCAACAAACGGACTCTTAACTATAGAGAACATACCGATGGTACGCGAGGGGAGGTGGGTTGGGGAATGAGTGAAATAGGTGGTGGGGATTAAAGAGTACACTTGTGATGAGCACCAGGTGTTGGTGTTGAATCATGATATTGTACACCCAAAACTAATAGTACACTGAACATTAACTGGAACTTAAAAACAAATAAATAAACTTAAAAAAAATTTTCTTAATGTAAAATGGTGGGCCACTTTGGAAAACACTTTGGCAGTGTCTTAAAAAGTTAAACAGGCATTATCAATTCACGCTACTTTACCAATGATTTTATGCAAAAGTTCCTCTACTTAAAGCCCCAACAAAGAGACTTTTTCATTGGAAAAAGACAAGAAACAGTAGTCAACAATATTACAGTTAATCAAATAGTCTAGATTAATAGGACAAAACCATGAAAATAAATATCAATATTAAATTAAGATTTTAAAAAACTCTGTATCTTCTCAAAGTTAAGACTCCGGTGACTGCTGTGTTCTAAATTATCATTAAATCAGAGAGGACACCAGTGAAATGGCAGGTGACTATGACATTTACAGAGTGCCATGAGTCAGGAACTGTTTAATCTCTCAGCAAACAAAGAATTTGAGGCTTAAATAGTCTGTTCTGCCTAAGAACACTAAGATCTGACTGCCAAGGTAAAGCTATTTACTCTTTCCTCTATTTCTTAAGGCTTCTAAGGATTTCAGTATAAGACTAATATTTGTAAATAGTATGATTTGAACTGTTATTGCTTGAGTCTAACATATCTATTTAGATTTAGGTATATCCCCAAAGGCACAGTTCATAAAATAATATTATTAAACAATAGTTCAAATATACCTGTGTAGGGGCACCTGGTGGCTCAGTGGGTTAAGAGGCTGACTCTTGATCTCTGCTCAGGTCATGATCTCACAGTTAGTGGGATCAGAGCCCTGCGTCGGGCTCCATGCTGACAGTGCAGAGCCTGCTTGAGATTCTCTCTCTCTCCTTTCTCTCTCTGGCCCTCTGTTCTCTCTTGCTCTCTCTCTCTCAAAATAAATACATAAACTTAAAAAATTAAAAAAAAAACACACACCTGTGTATACCAAAAGAAGTCTTTAAAAGTAACACATCATAACATTATTTAAAAATATTTTCAGGCTTTCTCTCTAAGGTCGGGAACAAGACAGGGGATATCCACTCTTGCCACTGTTATTCAACATATTATTGGAAGTCTTAGCTTCAGCAATTAGACAACACAAAGAAATAAAAGGCATCCAAATCAGCCAGGAGGAGGTCAAACTTTCACTCTTTGGATGATATGATACTCTATATGGAAAACCCAAAAGATTCCACCAAAAAATGCTAGAACTGATCCATGAATTCAGCAAAGTCACAGGATATAAAATCAATGCACAGAAATCAGTTGCATTCCTATACACTAATAATGAAGCGACAGAAAGAGAAATCAAGGAATTGATCCCCTTTACAATTGCATCCAAAACCATAAAATATCTAGGAATAAATCTAACCAAAGAGGTGAAAAATCTATACACTGAAAACTTATGAAAGCTTATGAAAGCTTATAGAAAGCTTATGAAAGAAATTGAAGAGGACACAAAAAAAAAAAAGGAAAAATATTCCATACTCCTGGATAGGAAGAACAAATGTTAAAATGTCAATACTACCCAAAGCAATCTACATATTCAATGTAATACCTATTAAGATAACACCAGCATTCTTCACAGAGCTAGAACAAACAATCCTAAAATTTGTATGGAACCAGAAAAGACCTCGAACAGCCAAAGCAATCTTGAAAAAGAAAACCAAAGCTGGAGGATCACAATCCTGGACTTCAGGATATATTACAAAGATTTAATCATCAAGACAGTATGGTACTGGCACAAAAACAGACACTCAGATCAATGGAACAGAACAGAGAACCCAGAAATGGACCCACAAAGGTATGGCCAACTAATCTTTGACAAACCAGGAAGAATATCCAATGGAATAAAGACAGTCTCTTCAGCAAATGGTGCTGGGAAAACAGGACAGCGACATGCAGAAAAAAGTGAACCTGGACCACTTTCTTACACCATACACAAAAATAAGCTCAAAGTGGATGAAAGACCTCAATGTAAGACACGAAGCCATCAAAATCCTCAAGGAGAAAGCAGGCAAAAACCTCTTTGACCTCGGCCGCAGCAACTTCTTACTCAACACATCTCCGGAGGCAAGAGAAACAAAAGCAAAAATGAACTACTGGGACCTCATCAAAATAAAAAGCTTCTGCACAGCGAAGGAAACAATCAGCAAAACTAAGAGGCAACCAACGGAATGGGAGAAGATATTTGCAAACGACATATCAGATAAAGGGTTAGTACCCAAAATCTATAAAGAACTTATCAAACTCAACACGCAAATAACAAATAATCCAGTGAAGAAATGGGCAAAAGACATGAATTGACACTTCTCCAAGGAAGACATTCAGATGGCCAACCGACACATGAAAAAATGCTCAGCATCACTCATCATCAGGGAAATACAAATCAAAACCACAATGAGATAACACCTCACACCTGTCAGAATGGCTAACATTAACAACTCAGGCAACAACAGATGTTGGTGAGGATGTGAAGAAAGAGGATCTCTTTGGCACTGCTGGTAAGAATGCAAACTGGTACAGCCACTCTGGAAAACAGTAAGGAGTTCCCTCAAAAAATTAAAAATAGAACTACCCTATGACCCAGCAACTGCACTACTAGGTATTTATCCAAGGGATACAGGTATACTGTTTTGAAGGGGCACATGTACTCCAATGTTTATAGCAGTGCAGTCAACAATAGCCAAAGTATGGAAAGAGCCCACATGTCCATCGATGGAAGAATGGATAAATAAGATGTGGTATATATACACAATGGAGTATTACTTGGCAATCAAAAAGAATGAAATCTTGCCATTCACAGCTATGTGGATGGAACTAGACGGTATTATGCCAAGTGAAATTAGTCAGAGAAAGACATCATATGACTTCACTCATCTGAGGACTTTAAGAGACAAAACAGATGAACATAAGGGAAGGGAAGCAAAAATAATTAAAAACAGGGAGAGGGACAAAACATAAGAGACTCTTAAATATAGAGAACAGAGGGTTATTGGAGGGGTTGTGGGAGGAGGATGGGCTAAATGGGCAAGGGGCATTAAGGAATCTACTCCTGAAATCATTGTTGCACCATGTGCTAACTAACTTGGATGTAAATTATAATAAATAAATAAATTACAGAAAGTAAAAAAAATAAATAAACCTTAAAAAAAAAAGAGAGACCCAGCTCTCTACTATCAACTCAACATTGGCAATGTAGGTCCAGCTTACACCCTTCCAATAAATTAACACTGTTCCTTTAAAAAATAATAATAATAAAATAAATACAGTTACTAAATTGTTACCATTAGCAAAATACTATATATCTTTTCCTCAAGGAAGGCACCTTTGACCACTTCCTTAATTAGTACCAGTGCCACAGAAATTGTATAATACTGGTTTTGAAACCTAGCAGAGAATTTTGTGCCAAGTTGAATAATTCAAGCTTCTACAAGGTTTTATTCCAACAGTATTGGAAATCCCCGTTTAATTGGGTTTACATGTATACAAAAAGTAGCTCAAATTTTTAAGGTTTCATTTTGTTATAATTCATTCCACGTTTATAACACTAGAAGTACATTTGTTAATAGGAGAACATGATGGGTTACATAATTTTAGTGGGAAGTTACTATGCTCTTCTCTTAAGGCCTTTATGCAGTCTGCCTCCAAAAAGGTTACCATAAACATAATTAAAAAGTAATCAAGAGCTTATAAACAAAGGGGAAAAATTATCCTGCTTAGCCACATTACATAGTAAAAACAGAACACTGAGTTTATACTTTACCTGCAGGTTTAAGGTCTCCTATTCGAATAATGTGTGGCCAATGCTGGAGTGTTTTTGCAAAAAAAGGGTTGGTTACTCCTAATATGACTGAGGGCCTACATAAAAACAAAACAGAAACAAAGTGAGAAAAAGACAAATGCTCCATCAGTGAAGAATATTTATAATTTCTTTAGATTGAACAACAGATTATCTTTTCCTTCACTCCATGCATTACATAACAACTAGATGCCAGGCACCATGTTTAGCCCTAGACAAGTAAAGATGGAAAGACATGGTCTTCCTAAAAGCATACAGGAAGAAACGTATGCATACCCCATCACAATGCCACAGATTAGAAAATGGTGATGGGGGTATCAAACATACAATAATTACAAAGGAGAAACTGTATCTATCAAGAGGATTAAAAGACAGCTTCACTAAAGAGATGACATTTGCACAAAGATATGAAAGATGCACAGAAGTTCTTTCCCAAATGGATAAGGGAGGTAAAGGTGATGCAGGAGAATAACTAATATGTGCAAAGCAATGAAATGAGATGGTGGGGTGCCTGAAGAACTACAAATAGCTCAGTATTTCTACAGCACAAAGCAAGAATGATGAGTGAGTTAGAAATGAAGGTAGATGGCTGGATGCTGGCCAGATTATTAAGTACCAAGTTAATATGCTAAGAAGTTTAGAAATCTTGTAGGCAAACAAAAGCTAATAGAGAACCAAGCGGAAGGATGCCACATGAATGAAAATGTAGGAAGATCACTCTAGGAAATCTGGAAGGTGTCCTACAAAGACGGTAAGAGATTTAGGAAAAGCAACAGCAGACATGACAAAGACTGGAGACAGTTAGGCTGAGAATAGACTTTTGGAAGAAGATAACAAATGTTATTATGAGAGATATTTTATGGTGTTAAATTGACAGAATTTGGCAAAATTTGATGTGGGACATATAAAGAAGGAGAAATTTATGACAATTTTACCATTCATGAAAATAGGAAGGAGCATGGGTTTAGGGAAGAAAACAAGAAGACAGAAAGAATTCAGTTTGTACATGTTTAGTTTCAGTTGCCATTAATATACCTAGGTGGTAAAGTGATAAAAAACAACAACAAAACCCTGGACATATAGGTCTGCACCTTGCAAAGATCTGGGCTAGGCATATAAATTTCAGTCATTGGTATACAGGTGTTAACAGAGTCTGTGGGTAGAGATAAGATAGCTCAGAAAGAATCATCAGTGTGAAATCAGATCCCAGAACACAGTGCTGGAGAACACCAACACTTAAGGTGCTGGCAGAGACAGAGACATCTGCACAGGGGACTGAGATGCACCACCAGGCAGACAGGTGAGAGTGGTGTCAAAGATTAAAATGCTTTCAAGTTCAACAGCTTAAATGTTATTAAGAAAGGGAAGGCAGGGAAAATAGGACAATAATGTGCGCACAGGGCTGGGCAGTGAGAGGGTCTTGATGACTCTGACTTTAGTGGAAGTGGAGAAATCAACCTGTGGGTGCCTGGGTGGTTCAGTCAGTTAAGTGTCTGACTCCTTGTATTGGCTCAAGTCATAATCTCACAGTTGTGAGATCGAGCCCCACATTTGGCTCCACACTGACAGCACAGAGCCTGCTTGGGATTCTTTCTCTCTCCCTCTCTCTCTGTCCCTCTCCCACTCACACAAGCATGTACACTCTCTCTCAAAGTAAATACATAAACTTGAAAAATAAAAAAGAAATCAACCTGCAATGGACTGAGAAGCAACCAGAAAGCCAAGAAGTAGAGACAGTACGTGGAGATTTCTTGTTGTTGTTGTTATTCTAGAAATTTCACTATGAAAAGAAGGTAAGCAATAGAGCAGGAGCTAAGGGGGAAAGGGTAAGATAATTTTTTCCCTTTAATATATTGGGAAGAATTTTGATGTTTCCATGCCAATTCAACAAAGAAGAAGGAAAAGGAAGTTACAGAGCAACAAGAGATAACAGAAGGCAAGAAAACAGAACTCAAAGTATAATCAGATGGCTATTGATGACAATACATCCTCCACTAATAAATAAAGTCATTGAAAAGAAAACAAGTTTGACACTTGACATGTAGAAGTATTACAAGCAGTTCCTCAAACCTTCCTTTACCAAATCAAGATGCCAATAAGTTCAAAATTTAATTTTACATAATTTGGTTATATAGGAAATACTTGGTCAATAAAAATTATTTTGTTTACTCACGGGGCTTGAGTACGAGTAGTATATTCTTTGAATTCGCTATCATGAATAGTGAAGTAAGGTCGGAAGTCACTGAAGTACTTTAATGGAGAAATACAGCTGTGGAGGAAAGAAGAACATTTTAAACAAAGGACACAGAAATTAAAGGCCCTACTCAATAACTATAAAACATCAATAACACACAGTATACCCACATGGGATTACTTATTTCAGTAAACAGCAAACTTATTTCAGGAAATCAGAAAGACAAATGGAAATACATAATAATATGAAATGGAGTATTAAAAGAACACGGGACTTGGGGCAGAAGATGGGTTGAAATTCTGGCATTACCATTCCCTAGTTACATGTCTTTTACTAGACACTGACCATTCATGCAAAGTTGTCAGGTACCAACTTTGCATAAGTGAATGAATGTTTCTTGTTCAATCAATCAAAGCAAAAAAACCCCCCATGGTTCCAGCCCTCCTGGAGCATGAATTACTTATCTCATCCATGAAACGGGGCTATAATGAGCACCCTTCTTATAAGAGAGGTGTTGTCTGGATCAGTGCAATGAGTGTGCAAACATAACACAGATGGAAAAATGCTGCAACTATGACCATCAGGAACCAAATATACTCACTTCACAAGTGCCAATACAGTCTCTGACGACTCTGATGGTGACGGTGCCATGACCACGAGGGGCTCCCCCAACAGGACCAGCTCCCAAAGCATCTGACTATGAAGGAAAACTGGGCAGAAACACCTAAAAGGTGTTTATATGGTAGAAGTATTATTTTCCAACCCTGTTTTTTAAGTTCTTAGATAATCATTCTAAAAACTTCATACTGATATAAATTCTTCCAGCTATTTGTACCTTGTTGTGACATACAAATTCATTTAGAATACGGTGATGCATAAGTCTCTTTAGTCCACATTAAAAAACATATCAATTTGACTCATTCCAAGTTTTAGAAAATGAAATGTGATATATTGACACAGAATGGCTGACAAATAATAAAAGCACATAAAATAATTATTAAATTATACCATATGGTAGATTTATTTCGTCATTATTGCTTTCTTACATTTGAATTTCTGTTGTAAAATTTTGAAGAAAACAAGAAAAATCAATTTTCCAAAGGATATTTATTGGATGTAATTAATTTAAGAGCCAAGGCATTCAATGTTAAAAAATGATGGAAACAAATCACAAGGGGGAGTTCGAAGGCCAAACAACAGAAGGATTTCCTGGGCAGATCCTTCCCTTACAGAAATGCTGCAGATTTTTATAGTAGCCCTGGAACTAGATGGAAGCCTATCAGAACAGAGCTCTGGCACACTACTTAGCCTCGGACATTTGGTAACTTTTACTTATTTAGTAATTTCTTCCATTAGGGTAACAACTTTTCCTACTAGATTGGAGGAAAAAATACTTATCTATTTATAAAAATCATAATCAATCTACCCAGTTAAAAACATATATACACACAAGAAACAAAGAAAGGCAGAAAGTCTCTTTTGTCCACATTAAAAACCATATCAATTTGACTGATTCCAATTTTTAGAAAATGAAATGCAACATATTGACACAGAATGACTGACAAATAATAAAAGCATATAAAGTAATTATTAAATTGTACCATATGGTAGACCTATTTCATTAATATTGCTTTCTTGCATCTGAATTTCTAGTGTAAATATTTTGAAGAAAACAAGAAAAATTAAACAAGAAGGAAAGAAAGAAAAAGAAAAAAGCTTACATGCAAAAATATAAAACAGATTTGTGGAATGGAAATTAGGGAAATTTAGTTTTAACTATTCAAAGGCAAGAATACAAATGTGAAGGAAGTGCAAAAACACCCAAAGCAAAATAATAAACAGTTCAGGGATAAGACAAACGAGCTCTTCTTCCTCTTCCTTTCCTAAACAATTCAATCCTAAAACAGAACATGGTGCATGGTAGGCATCTCTGCCAGGAGAGAAAGGAAGACATGATGGCTCAGAGCAGGGTGTGAGGGCTTATGTGAGATAAGGGAGACGTTCACATGGAGAACGTGACTTGCTGTGGGGCTGCTGGAACCCAAACGTGGTGAGGAAGGTGTACATGTGTGAAGGTGATCTGGTTTGAGATGACAGGCCAAGAAGTGTGAGGGGCCTGGAGGGGCAGCCTGGTATGAAGTGTCAGAGCCAGAGTGTGTTGAAGTTGTCCACGGTGGAATGTAAAAGCAGGGGGAATAGGGTGTGTGCATGGAGAGGTGGTCTGGGATGAGGTATAGGAGCACTGTAGGGTAAGGAGGGCTTTCCTCTGGGGGTTGGCCTAACATCGGGAGCCAGAGCACAAGCAACCATATGGATAGGGGGCCTAAATGCGCAATACAGAAGCCTAACTGGGGTAGGAGCATAACCACGTGGGGGGAATCTGGCATGGAGCACAGCCTGAGAAGGTTGAGGAAGGGTATCTATGAAGGGCAGGTGGGTGTGGAGTGTCAGAGCCCAAGTTGGGTAAGAAAGTCATCTGCACGGAGGAGAGGGTTTAAGCAGCGATGAGATACTGGTTACTAACAAGGACTGATCAAATAAGTAAATAAATTAAGAATAATAGGAGGTAGTTCCTCAGAAAGGGAAAAGAAATACCAATATAGAAAGAAAACTAGAGTGAACCTTGTCTTGTAGGATTGGAATTGGGGGTACTGGTGTGACTTTAGGGTTTTCAATAAATACAGATATAGAAATACATATGCAAAAATGTATACGTATTATATATGAGTAGGTACATATGCATCCCTTTACAAATATATATGTATGTATGTGTGTATATATATATATATATATATATATATATATATATATATATATGTATACTCCCTAGCTCTGTCCACTGAGAGGGCCTAAAATCAGTGATATTCCAATAGCAATGAGCTCAACCAGTACCCAGATTTTGGCTTCTGAATCCTATTCTCCACTAAAAAAAGTCAAGGCTTTTTGAAGAAATGGGTGATTCCAGGGCTAAGGAAGAAAAAATACAAGAAAATCTTGGCACCCAAGAAAACATAGGTCCACGCAAAAGCTTATATACAAATGTTCGTAGTAGCATTATATGTAACAGTCAAAAAGTAGAAACCATCCAAATATCCTTCAGTGAATTAATGGATAAATAAAATGTGGTATCCACACAACAGAACATCATAAAGTGAATCAAATAATGATTCAGGCTACTGCACGGATAAACCATGGAAATGATTTGCTAAGTGTAAGCAGACACAAAAAGCCACGTATTTTAGGATTCTATTTATATGGTATGCCCCAAAGAGGCAAATCGATGGATGGAGATAGAAAGTAGATTAGTGGTTCCCAAAGGCTGGTAGAGGAGAGAGAATGGGGAATAACTGCCACTGGGTACAGGGTTACTTTTTGAAGTGATGAAAATGTTCTAGAACTAGATAGCAGTAATGATTGCACAACTTTGTGAAATACAGTAAAAACCAGTGAATTGTATATTTTAAAAGAGCAAATACTATGGCATATGAATTATATATCTTTTTTTAATTAAAAAAAAAGATAAGCTTGGCACATTTTATACTAGAAAGCAAGGAAGTGTTTCAGGGTGCCTAAGTAGCTCAGTCAGTTAAGTGTCCAGCTCTTTGTTTTGGCTCCGGTCACGGTCTCCTGGTTCATGAATTTGAGCCTACATCAGGCTCTGTGCTGACAGTGCAGAGCCTGCTTAGGATTTTCTCTCTCTCTCTCTCTCTCTCTCTCTCTCTCTCTCTCTCTCTCTGCCCTCACCCACCCCCACTCGTGCTCTCTCTCTCTCTCAAAAATAAATGAATAGACTTTAAAAAAAACAAAAAGGAAGGAAATGCTTAAAGAATGACAAGGATATGTAAAAAACCAAAACAAAACAAAACAGAGGCCAACTTGAAGACAAGTGTCACTGGCCAAATTGGGGACAACTGGAACACCAAATGAAAATAATGGATTTTAATAACCTATTGAATAAAACAGAAAAAAAACAACAGCCCATAAAATATACACAATGTAATGATTTAAAATATTTCTACAAATTCTTTGACACTCCTTTTAAAACATGGAAGCCTAGCGGCTCAGTTGGTTAAGTGGTTAAGCATCCAACTTCAGCTCAGGTCATGATCTTGCAGTTCATGGGTTAGAGCCCTGTGTTGGGTTCTGAGCTGACACCTCAGGGCCTGGAGCCTACTTTGGATTCTGTGTCTCCCTCTCTTTCTGCCCCTCCCCCAACCCTACTCTGTCTCCCTCCCCACCCCCCTCAAAAATAAACATTTAAAAAACAACAACAACAAAAAACCATGGGAGCCCAATCCTCCCCCTCTTAGCTGTGGGCTACGTTATTGGTTTACATGTAACAAACAGAGTAAGGTAGAGCAACAATGTGCAATTTTGAAGGTTGGGTCATAAAAGACATTTTGGCTTCTGCCTTGTCTCAGATCACCTGCCCAATACTGTGAGAACATTCAACTTGCCCTATGGGCCAGTCCACATGGCTAGAAATGAGGCTACTGCTAAAATCCACAAGAAATGGTGACCTCCAGCCAGCAGCCAAGTAAGCCTTTTAGAGAAACAGATACTCATGCCCCATTTGTCCAAATGACTAAAACCCTAGCTGGTATCTTGACTGCAACTTCATAAGAGATTTAGAGCTAGAACCATCTAGCTAAGCCATTCCCAGATTCCTAACCCTCAGAAAGTGTGTGAGGTACTATTTGTTCTCTCAAGCCTCTAAATATTGGGGTAATTTATTACACAGCAATAAATAACTCATATACATAGTTTCAAAGTGCCTCCCCACAAAATACTTATTCACAAAAAGAAAACGAGTAACTACCAATCAAGAAGCTTGGAGAATACCACAAAGTAAACGTCACCAGTAATAACGCAAGCTACCTCCATGTCAAACATGCAGAGCTTGAATCTAATTTTGAGTAAATCCCAGACAGACCTAAACTCAGAGATTTCCTGCAAAATAACTGTCTTGTAACCACAAGAAGCTTAGGTGTATGAAAAGAAGACTTGAAGATCTATTCCAGACTGAAAGAGAGACAGAAGAGACAGGACAAGGAAATGCAACAGAAAATTCTGAACTAGTATTGTGACAACTGGTGACATCTGAATTAAATAATATTATCAATGTTAACTTCCCAATTTTGATGGCTGCATTATATCCTTATTTGTACGAAATAGACTCTAAAGTATTCAGAGATGATGGGAACATCAGGTCTTCAAATGACTATCCACTGGTTCAAGGAAAAAAGTTTTCTATATTATACTTACTACTTTTCTGTAAATTTATGATTGTTTCAACTATCTATATGCATGTATACACATATACATTTGCAAATATAAACATATATATATATATATATATATATATATATATATATATAATTTTGAAACAATCACAAATTTACAGAAAAGTGGCAAGTGTGTGTATGTGGGTAAGTATACATTTAATAGTGGGATGCCCTTAAGGCATTAAAGCTGGAAATTATGTTTTCTCACAAGTATTGTAATATATTCTCAGTAAGGGCAAAAACAGACAGCAAGTACAGTTATAAGATGAAGCATTCTATGAAATTATAGTACACTAGAAATATCTGTTATATAAAGTACTTTTATTAGGGGAGATAAGTATTAAATATTCAAGGAAGAAACCTATCTCCAGCTCGAACTTTAATAAATATTGATGGTATGTGTCTAATTAACTGCAGTGTAAAATTACTAAAATGAGAGTTCTGTAGGAAAATCATAGGATATTTTTTCAGTATTATTTTTATATCTCCACTCTGGAGTGGCACGCTTTATGCTAAGCTCTACTGCTCCCCACCCCTGCCAAAAGCCATCCTCTGGCAAAAATGAGAAGCTTACTCCAAATAGATAAATAAATGAATAAACAGATACATACATAAATAACTAGATAAATAAAGGTTTCAACCCTTTTCAGAAAGATATACCATGTTATTATAATCTTGAAAATTAAACTGACATCAAAGAGCATCAGACACATCAGATTTTATGTAGTAATAGTAATAGACTTTTACACTCTTTGAAACACAAAAACACTCATAATTGTTATCTATCCTGCCAGTGGGGTAGAAAGCCAAGACGGCTCATTCTCAAGATGAGGGCAAAGAGGAAGATGACAACACATCACTGATATGCCTCCTGCTGCGTGAAGAACCAACAACAAGGATCATTAGGTAAAACGTCCTTGACTCCAGGCAAGAGAATGTCCATTTCTTTCAACAGAAAACCATCCCTCAATTCTAAGCCCAACTTAAAAACTGAATGAGAAGACTATGTACATGATTGAGAGGGCTGAAACGAAAGCCATGGTCCATGGATACGTGGTAGCTTAACAAGCCTTGACTTGCTGGAAGGAGGGGGACAAGCCTTACACTCAAATGCATCTCTGGCACTCAGCTCCAAACATCTTTCCAGGTCTCTTTCCTTTGCTCTCAAGCTAATTGTGGGTATAAAAATATCACCTTCAATATAATGATAAACATTTAAACTCTTATTCACAGGAATAAATGTACAATGTAAGCTCTCCACAAACAAAATGAAGAGTGCCATCATGGACGAAGCACTAATCTGAACATCAGATGTTAAATCCTCGGTGCAATGCTCTCTCTGTGTGGGACTATTATTGTTCAAGTTTCCATTTTCTCACCTCCTGAGCAACAAGAATTAAAAGAACAACACACTAACTTGTCCTACTTTAAAAACAATAACATGTCATTCATAATCAGGAGAAAAGATATATGCTAATAAAAAGTGTTAGTGGTAGGAATAATTAATTGCCATGAAAGCAAAGATAACTGATAAACTGAAAGGCATTAAGACTTGCACCCAGCAGTTCAAAAGAAAACAAGTCTGGTAATCAAATTCTATATCAACTTGTGCCAGTTCTTCACTTATTCCTAAATGAATGAAGTATCAAAACTACTAACAGTATGGATCCTTCTTAGTGTATTTTTCCTGTAATAATTATTCATGTATTTGGGGGGCACTTCTCCTCTTTATTCTAAGAATGCTACAACACTTAATTTTTTAAAAGAAAATCAATTTGAGGGTGCCTGGGTAGCTCAGTTGGTTGAGAGTCCGACTTGTGAGTTCGAGCCCTGGATCCGGGTTTGCGCTGACAGTGCAGAGCCTGCTTTGGATTTTCTGTCTCCCTTTCTCTCTGCCCCTACCCCGCTTGCATGTTTTCTCTCTCTCTCTCTCAAAAATAAATAAACATTAAAAATGTTTTAAAAGAAAATCAATTTGTTTTTAAGATTTATCATTTACGGGGGTGCCTGGGTGGCTTAGTCGGTTAAGCGCTAGACGTCAGCTCAGGTCATGATCTCACGGTTCGTGAGTTCGAGCCCCGCATCGGGCTCTGTGCTGACAGCTCACAGCCTGGAGCCTGCTTCAGGTTCCTTGTCTCCCTCTCTCTCTCTGCCCCTTCTCACTCTGTCTCTCTCTCAAAAATAAATTAAAAAATAAAAAAAAAAAAAAGATTTATCATTTACATACAGAAACATTTACACTCAGCAAAGATATAAAACACTTCCATCACTCCAAAAATTCCCTCATCCCCTTTTACTCAATTTCCCTCTCCCGCCCTCCAGGCAACCACTGAGCTGATTTCTGTCCCTTTTCTAGAATATCTATAAATGGAGTCACTGAGTAAGTAGCTCTTTAAAATCTGGTTCCTTTTGCCAAACATAACACTTCTGAGAGTCACCTATGTTGCTGGCTGTATCAATAGTGCTGTCTTTTTTTTAACTGCTAAGTAGTATTCCACACACATGTAAGAATCACATTTGTTTATCCATTTACCAGCTTATGGACAAATGCAGTTTCTGGTTTTAGGCAGATATGAATAGAGCTGCTATAAACATTTGCATATAGGTCTTTGTGAGGATGTATGCTTTCATTTTTACAGGATAAATTCCTAAAAGTGGGATTAATAGGCTGTGCTAGGGCCAAGTGTATAAAACAAATCAAGCATATAGAACTAATCATCCTCTGAAGTAGTATTCCATGTAGTTTAAAGGTCACACATACACAAAATTCCACATACACCCCAAACCAAAAATCCCATTCTAAGCCTTTCACATGACTCCCAATTGCATGTATTACTATTTAATAACTGCTCTGCAACAACAGTGGTTTCTCAAGCCAAGCAGATCTACCCAGGAGCTGGAACTTGGGCACTAATCCAGAGATTTCTATTCAGCTGCCCTGGGTAAGGCACAGGCATTGGTACTTTTCCCTGTTCTTTTTTATGTGCTAGATTCTCTTTTTTTTATTTTGCATTTTAAAAAGCTTCAAACATACAGAAAAACAAAGGCAGTAGTGTAAGAACCCCCATTTACCTATCATCTAGAGTTAGCAATATTTTACCATTTTTACTTCATTAATTTTTTTCTTACGGACATATTTTAAGTCTTAGGCTCTACCAACTAAGCTAGCTGGACACTTCTTAGTAAATATTTAAAAAAAATTTTTTTAATGTTTATTTATTGTTTTTGAGAGAGAGAGAGAGAGAGAGACAGAGCATGAGCAGGGGGAGGGGCAGAAAGAAGAGTGAGACACAGAATCCGAAGCAGGCTCCAGGCTCCAAGCTGTCATCACAGAGCCCGACACAGGGCTTGAACCCACGGACCGCGAGATCGTGACCTGAGCTGAAGTCAGACACTTAACCAACTGAGCCACCCAGGCACCCCTTATTGAAGTATTTTAAAATAAAACACAAACCTCATGACATTTCACTTCAAAATAGTTAAAAATTCATCTTTAAAAATCAAGTCTATTTTCTTACATCATTACAATACTATTCTCACACCAAACCAAACAAAAAATAATTTGTTTCTACCATGTAATAGCCAACCACATCCAAATTTCCCTAATCATCAAAGTTCATAACATGCATTAGGGATGAACCATTGATTTTTAACCTGTGAAACATAATATGACTATTTTTTTCCAGTTTTTTCCACATTTAAGAACATTCATTTTCTAAAGAAATTAAAAACAATATCACAAAGCAAAGGAGGAAAGGCACTTAATAAAATTTACCTGAAAAGATCCACCTCATGAACAGTAGGTAAAATAACAGATATATGTGTGTCTGCCTGAGATAAAAGAGAAAAAATACAGAAGATATCACTAAAATTTACAGAAATTCATTTTTTAAAAATGCCTATCTATCTTGTGATCAATAAGCCATATTGCCCTATCTTTTAAGATTCTCTTTCTCCAGGAGCAGCCACAAAGAGATTGGGCCTTAGCAATCTCTCCTAACACAGCAGAAGGTCAAGGATGACAGATTCCTTGGATAAAACATTAATCTAATAGTCAGAGGACAGATTAATTCACAACTGCATTATGCCAGTTGATATATGTATATAACAGGAAAAATTAGTTTTCCTACTGCTTTCTATTTTAATTCAATTCAAACAATGGGAGTGTTAATATACCAGTTAAAACATTTCAAATAAAAACTTCAACCGGGGCGCCTGGGTGGCTCAGTCGGTTGAGAGGCTGACTTCAGCTCGGGTCATAATCTCACAATCCGTGAGTTCGAGCCCCACTTCCGGCTCTGTGCTGACAGCTCAGAGCCTGGAGCTGCTTCAGGTTCTGTGTCTCCCTCTCTCTCTGCCCCTCCCCTGCTCATGCTGTCTCTCTCTGTCTCAAAAATAAATAAAAACATTAAAAAAAAATTTAAAAAACCCAAAAACTTCAACCCCACCCATGAACAGATGTGACTGTGGGGGAAATGAAAAGCAATCATAACTAAAGAATCCTTTGACTGAGTTTCCTAAAAACAAAAGCCTGTTGACCATTCTTCTAAGAAGGTAAGAGGTTTTATGTACTTTCCCCTAGTCCTCACAGTTACATTATAAATTGAGTTCTCCAGTATCTGCTAGATAACAAACAAGAAAAACAATCTGAGAAACATTAGAAAGTTTATTATCAATTTATTACAAAATTATTTAATGGGATATTTCAGTAATATTCAGAAATATATCATAAACCCAAGAAGCTCTATATTTGCTAGTTTAAGAATTCTGTTAAAGAGATTATATATGCTGGATTATTCTACCACAGTACCACACTACCTGCTGAGTTAACTGCGCTATTTGAGTTGTCCCAGGCTTGTCATGACATGTGGGAATCCGTACCTTGAAGAGACAGAGAAGAAATTAACTTTGGCTATAAAAGAATGTCCTTTATATGGTCTGTGACTCCCACTACAACGAGGGATCAGAAACACTCTTACCACTAAAACAGTACACTCAGCAATGCATAAAAATCCATAAAAACAAAGTATTTATATCAGATTTTAAAACTAGTCTTATTTATCTTTAGTCACAGAAGGTAAGTGAACCAATGTCTCCATATTCCCATACACATGGAAATCACTAACTCACTGAGAAGCAAATGTGCTGAAAAACAGAAAAAGAGCATCAACTTCATACTGCTTCCTATTTATTGTTCCATTCTTTGCTTCATTAATATACACACACCCAAACACACCCTCTCAAGCTTGCCAAATTATGGGATAAATCTCACAGGAAACCATAAGAACTCACAACCCAGAGCTAGGAGTACCACTTTGATAATCTCCCAGGGAAAAAAACAGAACACATCCTACAGAAGTAATACATCTAAAAACACAGCATTGCCAAAAATAAGTCCAATTTGAAAATGAATTGCAAAAGCACTACAGCACATTCATACAAAGCCTGAGAACAAAATGCTATTTCATTTTTTAAAAAAGAAAAGAAAACTGAATAAAAGCACCATATCCTGGGATGTGCATGTTTGGTCTGACATCACACATGAAGAAATTTATTACTAAGAACCAATGGCTTTCCTAATTTCTTCCCATTTTTACTAATTCATACTTGACTCTACAAGTATTCTGCAACGCCACCCATCTCTGGAGGGCCATGGAGTTGCAGAAGTCTCAAAGGCTGCATTTACAGTCACATGTATTATACAAGAATGACACCCTTGTGTAAAACTCTAAGGATGAAATGGGACAGGTAGCCCCTGGAGTTGTGTAACTAATGGTTCTGTACAGCAGGATGAACTGTGGGATCTCTAACTCCTCACATACAAATGACAGCAATATTGACATTGAACATTATTAGGAAGTTAAAAAGCAAAACTCATCTATGAACTTCCTAGAGTTCTCTAGAAAAGGAGACAAATGAAATAAAAGCTATTACCTTCATTACAACCCCCATAATAGGCAGGTGTAATGTCTTCCCTGGCACTGGGGCAGGCCATCGATCAACATCATTACAAGCTGAAAAAATAATACAATCTTTCCTTAGTATAAGTTCAAATTGCAAAATATGAAAAATGAAACATTAGAAATTAGAACTCCAGGGGCGCCTGTGTGGCTCAGTCATGATCCTAGGGTCGTGGGATCAAGCCCTGTATCACACTCTGCACTGAGCATGGAGCCTGCTTCAATTTCTCTCTCTCTCTTTCTCTCCCTCTGTCCCTCTCCCCACTTACGTGTTCTTGCTCTAAAATAAAATAAAAACTAAAAAAAGAAAAAATTAAAAAGGTAACAGAAAAGTAAAAGTGGTGAAAATATCTTGCATTTCACCAGAAATACACCTGTGTTCTTTTTTTTTTTTTTAAGTTTGTTTTATTTTGAGAGAGAGAAGAGAGAGGGAGGGACAGAGTGAGAGGGAGAGAGAATCCCCAAGCAGGCTCCGCACTGTCAGCCCAGAGCCCAACATGGGGGCTTGAATTCATGAACCATGCATGAGATCATGACCTGAGCCGAAATCAAGAGTCAGACATTTAACCAACTGAGCCACCCAGGCACCCTGAAATATACCTATGTTCTAAGATACAAACTAGTTCATAAATTTTTTGAAAGGGAGTTTTCCTATTCACTCATCACTACCCAAATTAGCAACAAAAACATAACACTCAATAGAGCCTTCTGCATTGAGTGACATAAAGATTTGTTTAAACACTACTCTGAGAAGCAGAGTTGTCAACTTCATATTTGTTCATCATTAACCTAATAAATAGGCATCATCTATGCTGCAAAAGGAGATAATAAAAGATAAGGTCTTTTGTGTTTGTAGGTAAAGATGAAGAATAGCTTTTCATCTCTCTCCTACCATATAGCCCTTACAATTCTTCTTTTTGAAAACAATTTTTAAGAGATATTTTTTAAGTTTATTTATTTTGAGAGAGAGGGAGAGAGAGTGGGTGAGGGGCAGAGAGAAAGGGACAGAGGATCCCAAGCAGGTTCTGTGGTGTCAGCTCAGAGCCCATCATGGGGCTCGAATTCATGAACTGTGAGATCATGACCTGAGGTGAAATCAAGAGTCAGATGCTTAATTGACTGAGCCACCCAGGCGTCCCTAGCCCTTAAAATTCTTAACTAAATTTTTTAGAAAGTCAACTTTATATTTATCAGCCATTTCCAGGAAAATTTTTAAAACTCCTTCATAAAGTATCTAAGTCACACAATATTTAACTTACCTGCTTCCAAATAAGGTTCGCTCTTTTCAAAATACTCTGGTGCTATCTGTTTGAGCACGGTATGAAAAAAATGAATGTAAGGTAGTTTGCTGATCAAAACCAAGGACTGGAGAGAAAAAAGAAACATGATTTTTTATTTTCCTGATGATTATAATTTAAATTTGTCATTTCTTATAAAATCAATTACTAACATGCTAAATTCAGCAAAAAGTGTGGATTTTGAAAGAAAGTTTTTGCAGTAAACGGTTAAAAGAAAAACTACATAAAACTACAGTAGCAGAATGCAAGAATTTTAACCTTATTATTACACCTTAAGAGCATAAGGGCATATTCACAGATTCTCCTGATCTCCAGGAAAAAGAATTTCCTATAAAGAGACAAATATTATGGATAATTTCCAAGGCCTCGCTACTACTGTCATTAGCAAAGCAGTTCTACCAGGAATTAGTGAGATGAACTCTTCCTAATGTAGGAAGAGCAAATCGTGATGCTTTTTCAAACTAAGACCTATGATTGCTGTTATTTTAGTTTTCAATGATCATAACCATATACTTAGAAACTCTGACTTTATAGTTGGGCCAATTCAGATATGGATTATGCCAATTTTTTCATCTATTTCTCTTGGAAACTACTTTTTACCTTTCCATCCAATATCAATTAGTGGTCAAGGCACATTCTAGTTACAAAAGGTAAAGGTGTGTCCCTGTTAGCTGTAATTAAATCAGAACCAATTATTATTTTTAATGATGATTGGGATTTTTTAATTAACTAATTAATCAATTTAAGTAATTTCTACACCCAATGTGAGGCTCAAACTAACAAACCCAACATCAAGAGTTGCATGCTCTTCTGACTGAGCCAGCCAGGTGCCCCTAATTTTTTTTTAAAGAAAATAAAATGACTGTACATTTAGAATGGAAATACTAATGATTAAGATGTTGCTAAGATGTATTTAGTGACTCTTAGCTGTTCAAAAAAAGATACTGCAGACTTTTATTAGTTGTAACGATATTAAAAATCATCTGTTCATTCTTTTCCTCATCCCAAAATGTGGAAATTAAGCAGATTCATTTGGCTTTTAACAATTTCATACAATATGTATAACTGTCAGGAATCTAGCACAGAGATAGCAGAAAGGCAAAATTCAATCCCAGTTAAAAATCTAGGGACAGGGGCATCTGGGTAGCTCAGTCGGTTAAGCATCCAACTCTTGATTCTCAGCTCACATCTTAATCTCAGGGTCCTGGGCATGAGACCTACTTTATTTATTTATTTATTTATTTATTTTCAATGTTTATTTATTTTTGGGACAGAGAGAGACAGAGCATGAACGGGGGAGGGGCAGAGAGAGAGGGAGACACAGAATCGGAAACAGGCTCCAGGCTCTGAGCCATCAGCCCAGAGACTGACCCGGGGCTCGAACTCCCAGACTGCGAGATTGTGACCTGGCTGAAGTCCGACGCTTAACCGACTGCGCCACCCAGGAGCCCCAAGACCTACTTTAAAAAAACAACAACAACAAAAAAAATCTAGGGACAGGTATCTATAATCTAAAAAAACAACAAAAAAAAGTAAGTTCTAGTATGTTTAAAGATAAAATATCAAAGACTTTAAAGACTATTCATCCTTACAGTTTCTATTTTTCTATCCACAATATAAAAACAATTTCCCTATTAGTGCATATGAAATTTACCTTCTGGAAGTAGCCTCTTTTTAGACTTTTATCTCGAACTTGTCGGAAATACACATATCCGTAAAAATAAGCAGGATCCTTCTATGAAAGAAGTGACAAATAAAAAAATACATATTGCCATCCTTTTGTTATTATTAACATCACATTCCTTTACAAACCTGAACTGAGATATGAAATATACACAAAGATCTAGTTATGCTTTTCCACCAACACAATCATGATAGTAACTGGCAGATATAAACTTGGAGCTTGCCCAAAGGTGAAATAATTTCAACTAAAGTACTAAAATCAGATTTTTCCCATTATAACCTCCTCAGCTTATGTTGTTTATTCATATCTGTACTAGTTAATGGACGTCAGGAAACAATCAAATTCTACGTTTTCTCCAATGCTACATGTATATTTTTAAATTGTGCCCACAAGTATGAGTTAGGGGTCAGTCTTAATAAAATGGAGTATCCTAATGTAAAATTTTGAGAGAGAAAAAAAGGAGTTAAATGCCAATCTGAATGTTACATAATCAGTTCTATTTTTACCTAATAAAAATGAAACACCGCAATATTTATCAAAATACAATTTGAAAGTAAATACATTCCAAAAAACATAAGAAGTTTTTACTTCCTAATGAAATAAACTTTAACCCAGTTCCTAACTGATTATTCTTTGCACAAATATTTATTGACCATCTAGTTTGAACAAGGCATTGTGTTACAGAAGTTAAAAGATGCATCAGATATAGTTCCTTAAGAAGACCACAATCTATGAGGGACAAAAACAAACCTCAAGGTAGGTACTATGAAGAAACCACAAAGTGTTACAGGGAGGCCAGGAGGGAAGAGATTACTTCTGTCTATGGGAATCAGTAGAGATTTCATAGAGGCAGCTGTTTTTGAATGGGGCATTGAAGGATGCATAGGAGTTAAACAAAGACAAAAACATCCCAGGTTTAGAGAGCCAGGAGTTTGAGCAAAAACAAACACACAGAGACTGAAAAATACAAGCTACCTCAGGAAAAAGCACATAGTTCAGTTTGGTTAAAATGTGGCACATGTACAGAAAGGAGATAAAGTTGGAAACTGGAAACGTAAAGGTCTTATCTTGGAAGGCCCAAAAAGTGAGGACAAGGAAATCGCACTATCATTGCCTCTTTATTCATTAAGGAACAGATAGCCATTTTGTATCTATTTTTATATAATATATACATGTACTTTAGCTGACAACTCTGTATACAATATATTACATTGAAAAAAACCCAAAAGATGGGATGTCTAGGCAAAATTATTATCCTCATCAGCCCTCAATTCCCTCATTTACAAAAAAACCTCTCAGAACACTATGAGGACTGATGAGATAACACAAGCTTATTAATACAGTGCCTAGAATATAAGCACCAGTCAATAATAACTATTATTATCAGTTGAAAGAATATGTTGATAGCGAAAGCAAAAGGTCATGGAAAGGAGTAGACGGCTATAAGACATTTCAAAGGTAATAGCTTTGCTAACTGGGAAAGGGTTCCTGTCATTACTGGAACCAGGGAGGTTAACTGTAAATGCTGATTTTAGGCAAATGAGGTCATACTGGATGTACTGATAGGACATCCAGACGGAAATGTGCCTCACACAGTCAGAGATGTAAATATGGAATACCAAACAGAAGCCTATACTCTGAAATCATCTAAATTATTAAAATTGTTTTTAATAAATAACTGGAAAACAAAGCTCAAAAAGAGACAACTACAATTCTATCATAAAGTAGGGAATCTTCAACTCTAAGTGATATTTACTGGTATGGTACCACCCGAACTCCACATCTAAACAAAGAGGTATTAACAAATGAAAGAAAACCACCTCAACATTCTAATTGATTTCTAAAATTCACAGTGGCATTATATGTTTCAAGAACAGTAACTTTGTAAAGTTTCTTTCTTTCACATGCTGAATCCTTATGAATTAGACTCACTTAGGAAATCTAACAGTATAATATAGTAATAACACAAAAGTAAAATATTTCTGAATGCTTTAGAGGTAACTGAGTTCTAAAGTTTCCTCTCACATGGACATTTTTCTATTGCTACTTTTCCAACCTTTAAGTAAACTGGTAAATCTTTGTCATAATGATCCAGGAGACAATGCAGTGACACCCTCCTCCCAGAAGATTGTCGAAATCTAAAACAAAACTGGGTATCTCCAAGACAACCTAATGAAAACAAAAATGAAAGTAATTAAGAATAGCATAGCATAACATTTATTTACCCAGATTCATCAAATGTTAGAGCTAATAAGGTCCTATCAACCGTTTAAACCCATTCTATCACGTTTTAGAAGAGAACAAGGAGATCCTGAGAATTCAAGTGACTTGTCCAAAGCTACCTTTGCTGGTTAGAGGCAAAGCCATTAGCAAAACATGCATCTTAACTCCTATGTCTCCTTACTATTTTCCTATTCCATTTTCCCCAAGTAATTAAAAAAAAAATTTTAACTGTTTGCATGTAATGTTGACTCACAGACATAATAATGAGAAAAGGAAGCCAAATGCAAAAGGACGTATACAGTTCAAATCCATTTATATAGTTTTTGTTATTTTTTTTAAAGCAGGCAAAACTAGGGGCGCCTGGGTGGCGCAGTCGGTTAAGCGTCCGACTTCAGCCAGGTCACAATCTCGTGGTCCCTGAGGTCGAGCCCCGCGTCGGGCTCTGGGCTGATGGCTCAAAGCCTGGAGCCTGTTTCCGATTCTGTGTCTCCCTCTCTCTCTGCCCCTCCCCCGTTCATGCTCTGTCTCTCTCTGTCCCAAAAATAAATAAAAAACGTTGAAAAAAAAATTTTTTTTAAAGCAGGCAAAACTAAACTATAGTGTTTAGGGATGCATAATTGGGTGATAAAAGTATAAAGAAAAGCAAGACACTTATCACTGTAAGAATCAGAATTGTGGTTGTATTTGGAGGGAGAAAGGAAACAGTGTTTAGGAGGGGACATGAGGGAATATGAGGGGGCTTTTAAGGCACTGGCAAGTTCTATTTCTAGACCTTGTATGTGTTTTGTATTTCACAATGAGAAGTTTTTTTTTAAAAGACATAATATAGCAAACTCAGGAAGAACCCAAGTAATAGATTCACTATTTTCCTCATTTTAATTTAAAAGGTTTTTGATTAGGAACGGCTGGGTGGCTCAGTCGGTTAGGCATCCGGCTCAGGTCACAATCTCGCAGTTCGTGGGTTCGAGCTCCGCATTGGGACCTGTGCTGACAGCTGGGGGCCTAAGCCTGCATTTTGTGTCTCCCTCTCTCTCTGCCCCTCCCATGCTCATGCTCTGTCTCTCTCTCTCTCTCAAAAAATAAACATTGGAAATAAAAATAAAAATAAAATAAATAAAAGGTTTTTAATTAATAAAGTTTTTAAACATTAATCATTTCTACCAAACCTCTTAAAACATGTAAAATTTACCTAAACTATCTGGCAATAATTACAAAAAAAACCCCATAAATAGTCTAAAAAGTCAAAGACATATTAAGTAGCTTATCACTGAAATTCTTCCTGGTAATTATATTTAAGAACTAATAAGATTATATTAAATATGAAATGTGCTCAAGATTTTATTATTTACTATTACACACTGAAGTACTTATATTTTCTTAGCACGTGAAGTTCTCAACAAAGGAGGTAGAAACTTGTTAATGTTTAAGTTTTTTAAAAAACAACATACCTAAATGCAGTTATAGAAACTAATATTTCTTATTTATTTTTAATTTTTTTAATGTTTATTTATTTATTTTCAGAGAGAGAGCACACGCGGGGAAAGGGGAGGGTAAAAGGGAGAGGAAGAGAATCCCAAGCAGACTCCACGCTGTCAGCACAGAGCCCGATGTGGAGCTTGATCTCCTAAACCATGAGACCATGACCTAAGCCAAAACCAAGAGTTAGTGCTTAACTGACTGAGCTACCCAGGCGCCCCTAGAAACTAATATTTCTTTGGTGATGAAGTGGGCAGGGGACTGGAGGATGGGTCAAGTCAATTTCTTTACTTGTTACAATAGATAGTTTAAAAATAAGGAAAACACATGAAACCTGAGATAATGGAAAACACTCCTAGCATTGTTTTAGTTCAAGAGATTTATAAATTGATGGTTCAATTTTTCCCTTTATTAGACATTTAAATATTGTGGTTTTTTTTTTAAAAAAGGGAAGAAAGAGCCAACAGACATGAACAGATGCTCAACATCACTCATCATAGCAAAATGCAAATCAAAACTACTATGAGATACCATCTCATTCCTGTCAGAATGGCTAAAATCAAAAATACAAGAAATAAGTGTTGATGAGGATGTGGAGAAAAAGGAACCTTCATGCACTGCTGGGGGGAATGCAAACTGGTACAGTCACTTTGGAAAGCAATATGGAGATGCCTCAAAAAAATTAGAAGTTGATCTACCCTGTGATCTAGTAATCACACTAAATCACACTACTGGGTATTTAGCCAAAGAATACAAAACCTAATTCAAAAGAATATATACACCCCTATGTTTATTGCACCATTATTTACAATAGGCAAATTATGGAAGCTGTCCAAAGGTCCATCGATAGATGAGTAGATAATATATACACAATATATATACACACAATGGATAATTATCCAGCCATAAAAAAGAATGAAATTTTGCCACATGCAACAACAAAAATGGATCTAGAGAGTACAATGCTAAGTGAAAAAAGTCAGAGAAAGACAAATACCACATGACTTCACTCACATGTGGAATTTAAAAAGCAAAACAAAGGAAAAAGAGAAACACAAACCAAGAAATAGACTCAACAATAGAGAACAAACTGATGGTTGCCAGTGGGGGGTGGGTGAAATAGGTGATAGGGATTAAAGAGTGCACTTGTGATGAGCACTGAGTAACGTATAGAATTGTTTAATCACTATATTGTACACCTGAAACTAATATAACACTGTATGTTAAAACATATTTAAAAAAAAAAAAAAAAAGAAAATGCCACTAAGAAGGACACATTAATTTCTCTGAGACACGTAATAGGATAGAGCAGGAAAAGATAATGGATTTTAAGAAACAGATACGTAGCATCTGGAAAATGCAAAGAATGCTGAATTTTGTGAAAGGGAAGTAATGAAGCTCCCATAGCCTTAACTCCCTACCCATCCAGCTCTATTCTCAAATCATGGGCATGCTGTGAGAACTTTCCAGTAATCAGCTGCACCCACAAGCTGTACAGAATTGGTCAAGAAGTTCACCAAGTCGAAAAGCTTTAGCCATGTTATCCTTGTCAACTGAGGTAAATGGTTCCTGTTTTATGTTTCAGAGGTCTGTCCCTTCACACACTAAAGGTTACTAAAGAAATATCAACTCTTGGGGCACCTTGGGTGGCTCAGTCAGTTAAGCATCTGACTCTTGATCTCAGCTCAGGTCTTGATTTCAGGGTCATGAGTTCAAGCCCGTGTGGGGCTCCACGCCAGGCATGAAGCCTGAGAAAGAAAGGAAGAAAGGAAGAAATATCAACTCCTTATCTTGCTAGACCTGTGTTCTCCATTCTGACCTCATCATTATGATGAGAAAGGAGACATTACAGATTGACGATCAGATTTTTTGCATTTGCTATGCAGAAAATGATACCTAGAAAGAGCAAGGAAATCCTGACACCCTACAACCTCATCAAAAATAAATCTCTACTGTTAGTATGAGCCATTCAGTTTGTCAGTTTAACAAGAGACTGCAGCTCTACACAAGCAACATAACAATTACGTGTGAAAAACGGTTACATGAATGTGATTGTGGGGGAAAAGTTGGGACCCGAGGACAAAGGCACCACAGTCAATGGAATCTAGTCCCAGGTCTGTCAATAATTAGTGTTCTAGAAGTCACTTAACCTAAGATTCTCAATTTCCTTGTCAACAAAAATGGTATCATAAGATACTCTCTAAAGTCACTTCTAGTGGCTATGTTCAATTATTCTAAAATAAAACTCCACAACTGACCTATAATTGTACTGAATTCCAAGCATCCTTTACCCAACATATTCACTAAGCTCTACAAAACTCCAAAAAGACCTAAAAGTTATGCTATTTGCACCACACCTTTCTGATTATTAACATTAAAAATGAGAAAACATTTTAATGGAAATCATTTTTTCCTTATATAAACCAAGGTATAAGGATTAACTTACACAAGTTTTAAGATCAAGTGACAGCTCTCCAAGAAAAATAAACCTTAATATGGGTTCTTGATCAAGAGCAACATAAACCCTTTCCTTTGATAAAATAGCAAGTATTAAGAAAGCAGCAGATTTGCTCAGTAAAACCCCACAGCTTTAAGGTAAGTTCCAGTTTAATCAAGACCATGGTTACTAGCCTAGAAAAAAGAACTAATAAACCAACACTCTTTAAACCAAGAAAATTGCTGTGACCTTTCCCCACCATCCTTTTCCAAATAACTAAGTTCTTACAACAGAAATCAAACACAATCCCAGGTCAAAATTATTTTCATTATATTTTGTCACTATTTTGGAAGTGATTTTTCCCTTTCAATATATGAGTTGAACACTACTATTTAATGAGTGCTTATCCTGTTCCAGGCACTGTTCTAAATGCTTTAGATATATTAACTCATTTGGTCTTCATGCTTCTTAGGTACATCCCATTATCATTCCTGTTTATGAAGAGGAAACCAAGGCATAAAAAGGTCATGTAAACACCCAATAAAATAAATCTCCTAAATGGCAGAGCAAGAATTTAAATCCAAGAAGTTTGACTCTGGAGCTGGTACTCCTGACAACTGCATCATACTGGCTCTTTCAAGTCAAGACCTAAAAAACACTCCTATTCATATGAAATATCCAGAGTATATAAATCCATACAGGAAGTAGACAGGTGGTTGCCTACGACTGGTGGGGGGTGAAGTAGGTGGAAGGGAAATGGAGAATGGAGTTTCTTTCTGGGGGACAAAAGTTTTCTAGAATTGATCGTGGTGATAGTTGCACAACTCTATAGATATACTAAAAATCATTGAATTATACACTTTACATGGGTGAATCATATCTCAATAAAACATTTTTAACATGACTTTATTGCCAATTGGAGCAGAGATCAAAAGCTTCTTCACTCAAAAAAAAAGTCCTTCTTTGGGGCACCTGGGTAGCTCAGTCGGTTGAGCATCCGACTTTGGCTCAGGTCACGATCTCGTGGTCTGTGAGTTCGAGCCCCGCGTTGGGCTCTGTGCTGACAGCTCAGTGCCTGGAGCCTGCTTCGGATTCTGTGTCTCCCTCTCTCTCTGCCTCTCCCCCGCTCATGCTCTCTCTCTCTCTGTCAAAAATTAATAAACATTAAAAAAAAAAAGTCCTTTTGGGCGCCTGGCTGGTTCAGTCTGCACAGTATGCAACTCTTGATGCTGGGAGTTGGGAGTTCAAGCTGCATGTTGGGTACAGAGGTTACTTAAATAAATAAACTTAAAAAAAAAAGGTTAGAAAAAAAGTCCTTCTGAAAAACACCCTTCAGATCACACTTCTTGAACTCACTGGTCTCTGTGCCACACAGTTCATTCAAGTAAGGAGTCGGTTCTTTCAGTCATGGCTCTTCCTACATAAATGTCACATGGAATACCAAGAAGAGCTTTCCCTCCATATGGTCAACTAATCTTCGACAAAGTAGGAAAGACTGTACAACGGAAAAAAGACAGTCTCTTCAACAAATGGTGTTGGGAAAATTGGATGGTGACATGCAGAAGAATGAAGCTGGACCACTTTCTTACACCACACACAAAAATAAATCCTAAATGGATGAAAGACCTAAATATGAGACAGGAAACCATCAAAATCCTACAGGAGAACACAGGCCGAAACCTCTTTGACCTTGGCTGGAAGCAGCGTAATAGACACGTTGCAGAAGGCAAGGGAAACAAAAGGAAACATGAACTATTGGACTTCATTAAGATAAAAAGCTTCTGCCCAGCAAAGGAAACAATCAACAAAACTAAAAGGCAGCCTACAGACAAGATATTTGCAAATGACATATCTGATAAAGGATTAGTATCCAAAATCTATAAATAACTTATCAAACTCAACCCCCCCCCCCAAAAAAAAACCCAGTTAAGAAATGGGCAGAAGACATGAATAGATAGTTTTCCATAGGAGACATCCAGATGGCTAACAGACACATGAAAAGATGTTCAACATCACTCATTATCAGGGAAATACAAATCAAAACCATGATGAGATACCATCTCCCACCTGTCAGAATGGCTAAAATTAGCAACACAAGAAACAACAGGTGTTGGTGAGGAGGCAGAGAAAGGGGAACCCTACTGCACTGTTGGTGGGAATGCAAACTGGTGCAGCCACTCAGGAGAACAGTATAGAAATTCCTCAAGAAACTAAAAATAGAACTACCCTACAATCCAGCAATTGCACTATTAGGTATTTAGCCAAAGGATACAAAAATACAGATTTGCAGAGAGTAATGTCCATCAACTGATGAATGGGGTAAGGAAGATGTGATACACACACACACACACACACACACACACACACACACACACACACACACACTGGAATATTACTCAGCCATAAAAAAGAATGAAATCTTGCCATTTGCAATGAAATGAATGGAGCTAGAACGTATTATGCTAAGCAAAATAAGTCAACCAGAGAAAGACAAATACTATATGATTTCACTCATATGTGGAATTTAAGAAACAAAAGAGATGAACATATGGGAAGTTGGGGGAAGAGAAGAGAAGGAAACAAACCACAAGAGACTCTTAATGATAGAGAACAAAGTATGGGTAGATGGAGGGAAGTGGGTAGGAAATGGGCTACATGGGTGATGGGCACTAAGGAGGGCACTTGTGATAAGCACTGGGTGTTGTATGTAAGTGATGAATCACTGAATTCTACTCCTGAAACCAATATTGCACCGTATTGTAACTAAAATTTAAATGAAGAAAAAAAAAAATACCTGGGAAAAAAAAAAGAACTCTCCTCCCATTTTAAATTCTCAAGGGCATAGGGTATTTTCCAAGCCTCTTTCACATCTGCCAATCAAACCAAGACTGCAAAGCTAAACAGAGGACACCTTCTTGTACCAAAAATATCACTTAAAGATTCGAGATAAAAGCTTAAATACTATTCCCACAGGGAACAGACAACTTTAAAGATTATTTCTATATTAGCACAAACACAGCTATAGAGTAGATCAGGATGCATAAGACTAAGATAAAACACAAGACTTCAAGAGCTAGACTGGCTCTATGTAGTCACTCTCCCTGTGATTAAGAGCGGATGAGTTGGAGTTGCAGAGAAGCAGGACTTTAGACCAGAGCTTCTCAAAGTATAGTCCACAGACTGATGCCAGTCCACAAACTCTTGTTACTAATCCATGACAAAATAAATATCCAACTTGAGAATAATTATTTAGAAAGTCTTACAGAAATCTGATACTGCCATAACAAATTTGGACTTTTATTTTGCATTTCTTTCATTTTTCTCCCGTTCATTTTTCTAAATATGCATTTAGATTGCATTTCATAAAAGCATGGTCCACAACAGATTGGAATTTTTTAAAAATCCAACTGGCTCTTCAATACAGATAGTGTGTGAAGTACTGCTCTCACCAGTGGGAAGGGTAAAATACATGATGATGTCCCTGTTGTTTACAGAGAAGAAATCTGTTGAGACAAATACTGTCTGCATATCTAATCCATCCAGATCAAGAATTAATCTTTCCAACAGCACCTGGGTGGCTCAGTCGGTTAAGTGTCCCAACTCTTGATTTCCGGCTCAGGTCACAATCTCATGATTGTGAGATCGAATCCTGCATCTGCTGGTGCTGTCTGCTGTCTCCCTCTCTCTCTGCCCCTCCCCGGCTCTCTCTCTCTCTTTCTCTCTCTCTCTCTCAAAAATAAACATTAAGAAAAAAAAAGAATTAATCTTTCCCTTGGATTCATCCTTATTTGAAACTCCCTCTACTAATACTGAATTTTCATTCTGGACATATTTAAAATGTAGTGATTATAGTCCTTGGGTACCCATCATAGCTTAAGCCTCAGAAACACCTGCATCCAGATGATATTAATGGTAATCAACACAGAGAAAAAAAATCTGACAAATATTTATGAGAGAGAAGGCACACTTTATTTTTTTATTTATTTATTTTTTTAAAGAGATGGAAATTTTTTTTTTTAATTATTTTTTTTTCAACGTTTATTTATTTTTGGGACAGAGAGAGACAGAGCATGAACGGGGGAGGGGCAGAGAGAGAGGGAGACACAGAATCGGAAACAGGCTCCAGGCTCTGAGCCATCAGAGCCTGATGCGGGGCTCGAACTCACGGACCGCGAGATCGTGACCTGGCTGAAGTCGGACGCTCAACCGACTGCTCCACCCAGGCGCCCCGAGAAGGCACACTTTAAATTTAGGCTCCTAAAGTCACTCAAATGGAACAAAAGAAACTGAAACCTAAAAACAAACTAAACAAAAAATTTTCTTCTAAAGTCACAGGATCTAAGGTATGTGTGGCTGTTAACTAACTTGGATTTAAATTTTATTATTATTAAATATAATTTATTGTCAAATTGGTTTCCATACAACACCCAGTGCTCATCCCAACAGGTGCCCTCCTCAATGCCCATCACCCACTTCCCCTCTCCCCCAGCCCTGACCAACCCTCAGTTTGTTCTAAGTATTTAAGAGTCTCTTATGGTTTGCCTCCCTCCCTCCCTCTCTGTAACTTTTTTTTTCCCCTTCCCCTCACTCATGGTCTTTTGTTAAGTTTCTCAGGATCCACCTATGAGTGAAAACATACAGTATCTGTATAGACAGATAATATAGACAGAATTAATTAATTAGGCTAATTAATTAATAAGGCTAATTAATTAACCTAAGGCTATTAATTAACTAATTAATTAATAAGGCTCTGCCAGCCTTATTTCACTTAGCATAATACCCTCCAGTTCCATCCACATTGCTACAAATGGCCAGATTTCATTCTTTCTCATTGCCAAGTAGTATTTCATTGTATACATAAACTACATCTTCTTTAACTTGGATTTAAATTTTATAAATAAATAAATAAATAAATAAATCCAAGATGCTACTACCACTGAGCTTTTATATAAATTAATTTATTATAAATTAATATTATAAATTAATAACAAATTATAATATATATTTATATATTTATATAATCTATTTATATATTATATAAAATTATAAAAATATGTATAATATATATTATATACTTATATATTATATAAAATAAGAATATATATAATATATGTATTTTATATATAACATATATATGATGAATATATATAAATTAATAAATTAAAAATAAAAATAAATTATAAATAATTAATTTATTTATATAAATATAAATTATATTTAATATAATTAAGAATAAATAAATAAATAATAAATAAATAAATAAATGTATTACTATTGTCAAAAAATAAGGTATGTATGGATAGCAGCTGGAGGAAGTGGAGGAATGGCAAATCATTCCTTTGGGAATCCCAAAAGCACTCTTCCTTACCTATACACCCTTGATTCTGAATCTTGTTTCACTGTTTCTAAGTGTGCGCGATGGAAACAAAACTTAGATTATGATTCTTTCCTAAAGACTGTTCTACTGTGCCTGGATTTCCTTCCAAAACAATAAAAGCTATTTTGAGAAAAATTCAAATCCATTTCAAAGTTAGCACAGCAATCCCAACTTGCATTTCATAAACATATAAGTGAAACAAATTGTTTGGATAATCACAACTGAGAATAGAACTCTCAAATACATAAAAACTCACAGCCTATTGCTATCTAGATTAATATTCATCTCTTAGGATGACCAAGGTGTCTCCTTTTAAGACCTTTTGTCAATTTCACTTCTAAGTATCAACCGTACTTTAATGTTTTATTTATTTTTGAGACAGAGAGAGACAGAGCATGAACGGGGGAAGGTCAGAGAGAGGGAGACACAGAATCGGAAGCAGGCTCCAGGCTCTGAGCCATCAGCCCAGAGCCCGACACGGGGCTCGAACTCACGGACCGCGAGATCGTGACCTGAGCTGAAGTCTGACGTTTAACCGACTGAGCCACCCAGGCACCCCTCAACCGTACTTTAAATAAAACAAACCCTACTTCATTTGATGTGCAGCTTTTAAAAAAGGCATTACAAAACACCTGTAGGTCACTCAAGTGACTAAAATACTGAACAAATTCTGATTTACATTTGAGTTTAATTTCTAACAAGACAGGGATACATGGAGTGACTGACTAAAAGAAAAACTATAATAAAAACTAAAAATAAAAAAGGCTATCCAAATTATCTTCTTAGCCTTGAAACTCATGCAGAAAGGTGAAAAAGAGAGCCATGAAAACCAGCTATAATCTCAAAAGGAAGAGTGTGCAGTGTAATGCACCAGGACTCCAATAACAACAAGTCAGTTTATCCTGTAATGCAGCTTACCCTGAGACCTGGAAGTCCAATCCAACACTCACTACATTCAGAACTGCATGTGTAGACTTTGTAAGGAAAATGTTAACTGAAATGAGGAAAAATCCTATAAGACCCCTCTATCATTTATTTCATTAATGGACAAACATACTAAGAAATTCCAATAATTCCAAGTTAGAACAAAAGTCCTACTGGGATTTCTCAAAAGCATTTTCTTTTAACCAAGATACCATTTCTTTTTTATACAATTCATGAAGGCTGACTTGCAAATGTATAGGAAAGAACTCTGGAAACATTTACAAGGAAAGGAGAAAATGCTTTTACAAATTAAAATGTCAAATCTCCCAAATCAGATTAACTAAACTAAATTAAAAGGATATTAGAAGTAACCACTAAAGGAAAGGGAATAATGGAGTGCCTTTGCTTCATAGGGTTCTAACTGTGTGTGGTCTAAGATGTTGAATGTTCCGGTCACTACAAGTCTGAAAAGCTGTTTTGAAAGTGAAACAAAAGAGGCAACCTGAAAAATTTCAACAATTAGGACCACACAAAGGGAGAGTTTGAAAGAGACCAGAAAAACCAAATTTAATAATAATAGCAAACACTTATATAGTGTTTACTATACACCAGGCACTATTCCAAGTCTTTACATATATTAACTCACACAAACTATTACAAGTAATTGATGGCCATGCTTCATAACCAGATTCACTCTATTGTATTTTTTTTTAAGTCACTGCTTTTACAGTTCTTGGTAAGCTTTCAAATCCCAAACTGAATGTAAACTACTTACTATAAATCTCCAAACATACCAACGTTGCTGGTTTTCACTCTCTTCACTATTTCAACAGTTTATTGCTCCTTGATGTTTTACCTCATTACAACATAACAGTTATTTTATTTTTTATAATATTTTTTAAATTTTTTTAATGCTTATTTATTTTCGAGACAGGGAGAGACAGAGCATGAACGGGGGAGGGTCAGAGAGAGAGAGGAAGACACAGAATCCAAAACAGGCTCCAGGCTCTGAGCTGTCAGCACAGAGCCCGACGCAGGGCTCGAACTCACGGGCCGCGAGATCATGACCTGAGCTGAGGTCGGACGCCCAGCCGACTGAGCCACCCAGGTGCCCCCATAACAGTTATTTTAAAAATTGAACCAACTAAAATCAAAAAGGACATGGCTGGCATCGCAAAACTAAGAATCACAATCACTGACTTGCTAGGCTGAAACTGAGTTTGCATTCTAAAATTCTATTTCAATTCATTTTGATATATTAAGAGTATAATCAATATTCTTAGTATAAAATTCAACAAAAACACCACATGAAAAATAGTTACCTGAATTTGAATCTGGAAAAGACAAATAGCAAATATTGGTTTTCTGAAAAAGAAAACAAAAGCTATATATGTTGATACACATACACCAATAAAAACAAACAGAAACACCATAGTAGACTATACAGAGCAACATTGTTACTTACTTCCTTATCAGTAAGTTTGGAATGTTGAGGATAAATTACCTGGAAGAAAAAGAATTAAATTTTGTTAGACAAATATATTGAGTGTATATTATAAACATTAGCGGGTACTTCTATTACTAGTTGGCTATGGTCAAATAGTTTTAAGACATAGTTCACTAGGGGCACCTGGGTGGCTCAGTCGGTTAAGCGTCCAAACCTTGATTTTGGCTCAGGTCATGATCTCACACTTCATGAGATCAAGAATCTCACATCGGGCTCTGTGCTGAAAGTGCAAAGCCTGCCTGGGATTCTCTCTTGCCCTCTTTTTGCCCCTCTTCTGCTTGCTCTCTCTCTCTCTCTCTCAAAATAAATAAATAAACATTAAAGAAATAGTTCACAAACTCCAATAATGAAACATGAAAGAAGCTTGGGAGAATTGAGTAGGATTTACACTAAGGAAAAAAAAAAGTTCTGAGTCAAAGTTATCTCTAACAGATTGGTGAAGTCTTGGGTTATCAAGAATAATTTAGGGGCAACTGGATGGCTCAGTTGGTTAAGTGTCTGACATCAGCTCAGGTCATGATGTCACAGTTCATGAGTTCGAGCCCCATGTCGGGTTCTGTGCTGACAGCTCGGAGCCTGGAGCCTGCTTTGGATTCTGTGTCTCCCTCTCCCTCTGCCTCTCCCATACTCATGCTCTGTCTCTCTTGCTCTCAAAAATAAATAAACATTAAAAATTTTTTTTAAAAAAAAGAAGAATTTACCAACTGAATTACTAATAACTCAAAGCTTACTGAGTCTTTTCTTTGGAAGCCTAAAATCTAAAAAGAATTGGATCTATCAGCTGGTAACGACTTCAAGAAGTAATGATTTTCAATCAATTCCAAGAAGTACTGCAAATCACCAGATACCAAAGAAAAATGAAAGGAGAAAATAATTATCCATAGTTTAAGAAATCTCAAAGACCATCTCCCACCATAAAGTCTATCCTAATTTCCTTCAATCCCTTTAAATAATCATTGCATTTCTTAGGATAGGTCAGTTTAGTGTCTGCAGTGATCACAGCCACCTTCTGAGGGAAACTCCTGCCCTATAGCCGTTGCAAAGAAAGCAAGAATAAACCAAAACAGCTACTGTCAGAATAAGCACTAGTGAACACCAGATCCAAAAACAACTCTACAGGCCAATCAACTGCCTAGATGTGGCTGGGTGTGAAAATTCTGCCCAAAAGAATACCAGTGCTCAAGTGGGCCTATTCAGACTCTCTTGGGAATGTGAAGAAGAGATGAGATTAGGAGCAGCAGGTTAGCTAGTGGCTGATAACAAAAAGAAGAGAAAACAACAGAGTAAATTATGTTAATGTTGGGCTGCTAATGTGGGGATCCAAGACTTCCCACTTCTGGAAGAATTCATGAATTCTTCCATTCCCCAGCTGCCGCCCAAAAGCCTAAAAATCTTCCATTTTCAGGGGCGCCTGGGTGGTGCAGTCGGTTAAGCGGCCGACTTCAGCCAGGTCACAATCTCGCGGTCCGGGAGTTCGAGCCCCGCGTCAGGCTCTGGGCTGATGGCTCGGAGCCTGGAGTCTGTTTCCGATTCTGTGTCTCCCTCTCTCTCTGCCCCTCCCCCGTTCATGCTCTGTCTCTCTGTCCCCAAAAAAATAAAAACGTTGAAAAAAATTAAAAAAAAAAAAAATCTTCCATTTCCAGATAAAACATCCATTTCCAGATATCACATTATAAACCATATTAAAGTGGTTTCACATATTTACTTCACTGATTTAGTTCTCACAGTAACAGACAAGCCCAGTATCCCCACTGTAGATATAAGAAAACTAAGGTAAGAAAAAAGATGGGGAGAACCAGTATTTTATGAGTATCTTCCAGAGTTTTTAATTTTCACAACAATTCTGTCAATTCTGCCTATCTTTACAGAAGAAGAGACAAGTTCATAGCAGTTAAAATAACTCTTCTAAAATTTACTTGTTTACTAAGTGCCAGAGGTAGGGGCTGAATTTAGGCCTGTCTGATTCCAAAGTACACAAGCCACCATTCTTCACTCCATGCCTAGAAGCGATCGTTGTATGCAATCACAGCCCTCTTTCCCCCCTAGCAAGAATGTGGCATATAATCCTTCTCACTCCAGGGCTAAGGGAAGGGTCTAGAGAGCTGGTATACTACATGAAAATCATGCACCATTCCTGGATAGAGAATGATACTAAAGCCAATATTTCTCTCTACATACTCTGCTTTATATCCCATATTTTGACCAATCTGATTTAACCCCTGTCTCCATAATTCATGAAGGCAAGAATCTGGTCTGTTTTGTTCACAACTCTATCTTTACACCTAGAACAGTCTCTGCTGCATAGTAAACACTAAAAATATATTTCTTCAACCAGTGGATATACCTTCAAATTAGTTCCATCCAACAACCTAGTATTTAATTTGTACTTCTTTTTTATGCATACATAGATCTCCCTTGCTTAACCCTGAAACCATTTTGCTCGTTACTTTTAAAGCAGAAATGGCAAACTTATAACCAAGTTAGCCCTATTTTATGAAAATCTCATTACATATAAATTATACCAGAGTTATCATACTGGTAAATTTAGTGGTCCATAATAGCTTTATCTTAGATTTTAAACTCAGTTTTATGTGAGTGCCCTTCAGATTTTTATTTCCTGCAATTAAAATATAAACGCAAAAGCAAATATACATAGTGGTTTCTTAGGACTTTGGTTTCCTATGGTTTAAAACACCATCATGGGGCGCCTGGGTGGCGCAGTCGGTTAAACGTCCGACTTCAGCCAGGTCACGATCTCGCGGTCCGGGAGTTCGAGCCCCGCGTCAGGCTCTGGGCTGATGGCTCAGAGCCTGGAGCCTGTTTCCGATTCTGTGTCTCCCTCTCTCTCTGCCCCTCCCCCGTTCATGCTCTGTCTCTCTCTGTCCCAAAAATAAATAAACGTTAAAAAAAAAAATTTTAAGAAATTATCTAGTCTAGCTCCTATTCTAAAAAAAAAAAATAAAACACCATCATGACAATATAGAAAAAAATGTTGGTATGTTTTACCCATATGTATGAGCACCTTAAATATACATGTGTGTATATATATCTCTGTGTGTGTATGTGTATTTCAGGGGCTTATGTATGCTATATATATATTTAAGTAAACTAAAAAGATGTAAGAACTACATAACCTATCAAGTGTACCTTTTAGAAACTCTGTACTAGTCAAATATTCTAGAATTTCATTTTAATGTATTCTGTTACGACTACCCAGTGTTATATCATATTGGAATAGATATGATATTCAAAAAAAATAATTCATGTTTATATGCTGTAGGTATCCAATGTCTACTATGTACTTAAGATCAAAATATAGAAAAAAAATTTAATTTTAAAACCTCAATTAAATTCCATAAAAATCAAGAAAAGTAACCATTGCCAACTATCTCAAACTGCACTAATTGCCACAGTTACTAGATTATCCTTGTACATACTTTATCTTGTTAAAAAAAAAAAAAAAAGTATAAATATAAGCTTGGGCAATCACTGTTAGTCAGCTCCTGATAACTATACAGGCATTAATCAACTGTGGATTGGCCCCAGTACCTGGCGACGCCTCTCTCTTGAAGTTTCCTCTCTCCACAGCTCAAGTCCAGGCATCTCTGTCCCCCAGACCACTGGCATTCCTGGGAGGCATCAAAGGGGGACAGAGAGCATCAGCTAATGTCACCCTGGTTCTGTTACCTATGTTAAGATCTTCCATGTTATAAGAAATAAGGGAGAGGTGGCCAGGTAATAAGCCAAGAAAAACATAAATTTTATTTGATATAATTACTAAGGCCTAAAAATGATGGTATAGCATAAATATTTCATATCATGATGTAATAGGAAAAATGCACCCCAGAAAAAATATTAATATATATACTGGAAAATAGTATTACAAAATGTTTTAAATCAGGTTATTCTCTTCAAAGGTATATCTATCTGCCACTTGCCCCTGCACACCCTAATGGGGATGACATTCCCATATCAGTGGGGGAGTAATTATGGTCCCAGGAGAAAGAAAATTAGGAACACCAGTTAACTTATTGCTAGTAACACTTGGACATGGGAAAAATTCATGCCTGCCATGAATCTCAGTGATCTGTGAACAGGCGTCTGCCTGTTGCCATGTCACTCAGTATCTATCTCCATTTCATAATCCTACCTAGCATCTCAGGCCTGGTAGAGATTACATCCTAGGCCATCCCAGGCCTGCCTTGACCTCCTACATAAACATTAATTCACATACAAACATCACCAAAACCTTAAAAAGAAGATCAATTCTAGGGGTGCCTGGGTGCCTCAGTCGGTTGAGCATCCGACTTCGGCTCAGGTCATGATCTCACAGTCTGTGAGTTCGAGCCCCGCGTCGGGCTCTGTGCTGACAGCTCGGAGCCTGGAGCCTGCTTCTGATCCTGTGTCTCCCTCTCTCTCTGCCCCGCTGCCACTCATGCTCTGTCTCTCTCACTCTCAAAAATGAATAAATGTTAAAAAAAAAAAATTAAAAAAAAAAAAAAAAAGAGGATCAATTCTAAACTCAGTAAGAATTATGTCTTCAGGGGCACCTGGGTGGCTCAGTTGGTTGAGTGTCCGACTTTGGCTCAGGTCATGACCTCACGGTTTGTGGGTTCAAGCCCCGCATTGGGTTCTGTGCTGACAGCTCAGAGCCTGGAGCCTGCTTCAGATTCTGTGTCTCCCTCTCTCTCTGCCCCTCCCCTGCTCATGCTCTTTGTCTCTCTGTCAAAAATAAATAAACATTAAAAAAAAAAAAAAAGTTATGTCTTCAGAGGCACCTGCTGGCTCGGATGGTGGAGCATGTAACTCTTGATCTCGGGGTTGTAAGTATGAGCCCCGCGTTGGGTGCAGAGATTATGTAAAATAAAATCTTTAAAAAAAATTATGTCTTCAATATTAGACAATAACATTTATTCAAAACCGAAATGGAAACTGCTTACAGGCAAAAAACAAGTCTACCTTTTTCATGTAATTTTTAAAAACTGGCTGGAAAATAGTTTAAGATCTATTAAGTACTATATAATGTCTCCTTTAAAAAGGCCTTTTAATGTGAAAAAATAAAGCAATGACACCTCAGTAGCAGTGAGTACACCTAACACCGAGATGTTGATTGTTAAATACTATTCTGCAATAAAAAAGAATCAGGGCTTCTTAGGGAGGTAGCTGATTACAGGGCTAGCACAGGAAAAACGCAAGATGAGCATGGGGCATCTTGTGATGCCAGAAAGGAAGTGCTCAAAAGAAGGGTGGGGGTGGGGGGGGGCATGTCTAAAAGACATAGGAGCCAACCTAAAAAGGCACCAATGCTCAAATTTGTAATGATTTGGTTAATAAAGTAAATAATGATAGTACTAGATTATAACCCAAATCATAAGTATCCTTGAGTTCCCATTGATATAGGTAGGTGGATGGATGAGCAAGAAGGGACAACTTTTCCTTATAAAAGAATTCTAACTAATAAATACAGAAGGAGTGAGGAAAATGAAAAATCACTATTAGAACACCAGAATAATTGCTGCAGGTAAGATACACTTATGGATGCTAAATTAGCAAGCAAAGTATGGAAAACAAGATACTGCACAGTCTCAGTCTCTAACAAAATAAACACTTACTTATTAATTACAAAGAGAAAAATAGTAACTTTATAGTGGATTAGCCTAGGAGACATCATCTTAACCAAGTGATCAAGGTTTAAATCACCAATAATGCGACATTTTAATTTTAACATCCTGTACTCCCTAATACGATGTACTGAGAAGGATGCGTCATATCTGGGGTATTCTTCCCAGTAATTCATAACCTCAGACTAATTATGATAACACACCAGAAAAAAACAAAATTGAAAGGCATACTACAAAATATATGAACAGTATTCTTCCAAAGTATCAAGGACATGAAATACAAGAAAAGATTGAGGAACTTCCACAGATTGAAGAGGACTATGGAGATATGATATCTACATGCAACGTAGAAACTGGATTGGATCTTGAAACAGAAAAAGCACATTAGTAGAAAAACTGGTGAATCCCAATAAACTCTGTGGTCTAGTAAATAGTATCATACCAGTATCTATTCTTGTTTTGGATTATTGTACTGTGTTTATGTAAAATGTTAACTTTTGACAAAGCTAAATGAACGACTTTTGTAACTATGTAAGCCAAAAAATGTATCAAAATAAGGTTAAAAAAGTAACATCTCTACTTCATATCATATATAAAAAGTAACCCAAAGTGGACTAAAGACCTAAGTGTAAAAGTTAAAACTACAAGTCTTTTTTTTTTTTAATGTTTACTTATTTTGAAAGTTCACAGGAGTGGGGGAGTGGCACAGAGGAGGAGAGAATCCAAAGCAGGCTCTACACCTTCAGCTCGACGACATGGGGCTTGATCTAACAAACCATGAGATTATGACCTGAGCTGAAACCAAGAGTCAGATGCTTAACCGACTGAGCCACCCAAGCACCCAAAAACTACAAAAGTCTTAGAAGAACACACAGGAATAAATCTTTATGACTGTGCATTAGCCAATGGTTTCTCAGATATAACAAAAGCATAAGCAACCAAAGAAACATAAAGTGGACTTCATCAAAATTTAAAACTTTTGTGCTTCAGGGCACCTGGGTGGCTCAGTCAGTTAAGCATCCAACACTTGATTTTGGCTCAGGTCACAATTTCACAGTTATGAGACTGAGCCCTATAATGGGCTCCGTGCTGGGCGTGGAGCCTGCTTAAGATTCTTTCTTTCAATCTCTCCCTCTGCCCCTCCCCCTCTCACATGCATGTGCTCTCTCTAAATGAATGAATGAATGAATAAAAATAGAGAACTAAAACATAAAAAACAAAACAAAAACTAAAAAACTTTTGTGCTTCAAAGAACACTACCAAGAAAGTGAAGACAACCCACAAAATGGAAGGAACTACTTGCAAACATGTATCTGATAAGGCTCTAATATACAGACTATATAAAGAATTCTTACAATTCAACAAAAAAGTCAAATAACCCAATTTTTTAAATGGATAAAGGATCTAATTAGATATTTCTCCAAAAAGATACACAAATGGCCAATAAGCACATAAAAGGCCACTCGACACCGTTAGTCATCAGGGAAATGCAAATAAAATTAAAATAAGATACCACCTCAAATCCACTAGGATGGCTGTAATCACAGACAGACAGTAACAAGTGCTTACAAGATATGGAGAAATTAGAACCCTCACACATTACTAATGGAAATGTGAAAATACAGTCACCCTGGAAAACAGCTTAGTAGTTTCTCAAAAAAGTAAACATAGAGAGTTACTTTATGACACAGCAATTTCACTTCACTCCAAGACAAGTGAAAGCATATGTTCATACAAAAACTTACAAGTGAATATTCATAGCAACATTATTTATAATAGCCAAAACTAGAAAAAAAATCCAAATTTCCATTGAATGATGAATGGATAAACTAAATGTTATATTTCCATATACTGATATAAAATTCAAAAAATGATAGAAAATTCAGCCATAAAAGGAATGAAATACTGATATAAACTACAACATGGATGAACCTTGAAAAAATTATACTAAGTGAAAGAAGCCAGACAAAAAAATGCCATAGGTTGTGATTCCATGCATATGAAATGTATAGAATAGGAGAATCCAGAGAGACAGAAAGTAGATTAGTGGTTGCCAGGGTCTGGGGTGGGGGTGGGGGCGGGAGTGGCAATAGATCATGACTGAAAGAGGAAGGACATAAGGGAAATTTCTGGGGCAGTGATAATATTTCTATTTCTTGATCTCTATGGTAGTGAATGGTATGCTCACTTAATGTAAATTCACAGAACTTAGGATTTATATGCTTTCCTACATGTATGTTATACTGCAATAAAAAATGTTTACTTATTTTAAAAAGTAGAAAAAATGGCCTGACATCACAGTATCAGAACAGGATGGACCTAAGTCTAAGATTCCAGCTCATTCAAGACCTAAACTATGCTACTGGAAATGTGATCAGTTTGCCCATGGAATAGACAGTGAAGCATTTCTCTCTAATAAGAGTAAAGTTAGATACAATTGTTCATGTTTCACATCATTCATCACCAAGTACTTGTGAATGGACTAGATGGCATGGGAACATCCCAGATAATCTCCATATTGAAATTATACAATTTCATAACAGAACCAGAGCTTAGTAACACTGAAGAAGCCTCTGTAAAATCTGGGAGCCTAAGCTCAGGAGGCCACTAAAGCTTTAACTCTCAAACCAGAGACCTACTTCAAGCTACTATGAAGTGCTACAAGTTCACAAGGAAATGTACAGGCCATTATTGGTACCTGAAAACCATCCTAGTATAACCCTCACTGTTTAATGGCCTACTATCCATGATACACTGTAAGCTAGTTGAGGGAGGGTTGATCAAGGTTTTATCTCCAGAACACAATGGTGTCTGGATGTGGTAGTTGCCCAATATCTGATGAATAGACAGTTCAATGAGACGGTCTAGCAACATGCAATTAAACGTAACACCCATTTTTATTAAAACAGTAAACTTGCTGAGGATCAAATACTGAGGTTATGGAACACCCAGTTTAAGAGGGAAAGAAAGGAAACAACCCTTCACACAACTGCCTTTCACTCTTCTCACAAAAATAAACAAGAAACTTTGCTAGGATAAAGTAAACTATGGTGACTACTTCTGGCTCCACCTTGCTAAGGCATAAAGGGGAATAACTCAAAAAAGCAGAAGTGAAAAAGAAAGGGGAGTCAATTCTTTCACTGCTTTTAAAAAAAATGACATAGAAGTTCGCCTTCACTCCAGAGCAGAGCTTTATCTTCAATGTGTTTTTTTAAAAATTTGGTGCAGGGTGCACCTGGGTGGCTCAGTCGGCTGAGCGTCCAATTTCAGCTCAGGTCATGATCTCACGGTTTGTGAGTTCGAGAGTTCGAGCCTCACATCAGGTTTGCTGCTATCAGTGCAGAGCCCACTTCAGATCTTTTGTCCCCCTCTCTCTGACCCACCCCTATTTGCACTCTCTCAAAAGTAAATAAACATTTTTTTTAATCTTTAAAAAAAGATTGGGGTTCCTGGGTGGCTCAGTCAGTTGAGCAATTAACTCTTGATTTCAGTTCAGGTCATGATCTCACAGTTCATGAACTGAAGCCGCACATTGGGCTCTGGACTGATGGTGCAGAGCCTGCTTGGGATTCTGTCTCTCCTCTCTGCCCCTTCCCAGCTTGTGCTCCCATGCATGCATGCACTCTCTCTCTCTCTCTCTCTCTCAAAATAATAAACTTAATTTACAAAATTAAAAAAAAAAAAAAAAGAGTTGCATGCTCTTTAACTAAGCCAGCCTGGTGCCCCCCTACAAAGTGCTTTAAATACTTGTGATACACATCCAAAACCATGAGGTTTTCTTTTTTAAATCAATTTAAGGCAAAATAAGAGGTGTGAGAGAACAGCTAAAAACAGTCCTACACTGATTATTGAATATGCAAGGACACTAACTATAAAAAGGGATCAACATTTGGGCATGCGTTAAATGACAGGCATTAATTCTTTCATGCATTATCTCTCTTCGTATTTCCAACAACACTCTTGGATATTATTTTTCCACTTAAATTGAAGAAACTGGCCAAAAATCAGACAACTAGCAGATGTTCAAAACCCCAAAGCTTGTGCTCTTTTCACTAGTTTAAAATTGTCCAGAGAGTTCATAAGTAAAGCCTTCAAGGGGGGAAAACCACCAAGGATGCCTCAATTCTTATAAAATCAGAAACTAGAGAGCTTGAGGAAGTGACTTCAAATAATAGAAATGCAACTTCCTAGGACATTCTAGAAGTTCACATGAGTTAAAGGCTCTCAAAAATGCAAAACATCTCTAAGATGTATGTACAGGCAATACGTAGCTTTCTACAGTGTGAAGAAAAAAGAAACTACTAAATATCCAAATTAAGGAAAATGGTTAAATAAATTATGGTTCATAAAATTGTATTTATGAAGAGTCTTTAATGATCTGGCAAATCGTTTATGAGAATGTTTATCAATAAAAGCAGACTCTTGCAGTAGACCTGTTGGGGGGACTGCTGTCCAGCCCATGCTTTGGAAATTGTCCCCTCCTCCTTTTACAAGGGTGAGCCTAAGTGGTCACTACTGTTACAGAAACCCTGTCTCCTCACACAGCTGACTGAACAAAAGGGAGCATCTGACCCATGCTGAGCCAATCAGATACTCCGTATTTGTATTAAGCTTCAGTCTGGTTCCAGAATACAAAAGTAGAGTTTGGCCAAAATCAGAACTACAATAGTCCAAAGTCAAGAGAAATGGGGGAGCAGAAACTGAGACCCTTGCAGGGGAAACCAGCCTCAGCACGGAAAATGGAACAGAATTGCAAAGAGAAGCAGAGACAAAAGACCACACAGCTCCCAAGAAACAAAGACAAAAAAGCCTAGGGCTTTCCAGATCCCAGGAGGTTCGTTCCCCTTCCAGCAACTGGGTTCCAAGACACTCCTTACAATCATTTTTCTTAAACTTTTTTGAGAGAGTTTCTGTTCCTAACAAATTAATTCTTGACAGATATGAAATTATGTAAAGAAGAAAAAGCATTAACAAAAATGTCAAATATTAATAGCACTTGTTTCTCAATATAATTATGAGTGATGCTTCTAGTGTTCATAATTTTCTTTCTTGCCAAGTTTTCAACAATGAGCATATTATTACTCAATCAGGGAAAAATTCTGAATAAATGAGGCAATTCTGGATTCAGATAATTAAGGCTTTACTACATAATCAGGTAATTTCAGAGCTAGAAGTGATATAAAGTATATAAAATCCAGAGGATTTCAAACCTTGTTCCAGAGGACACTGGGATTCTGTGGTGATGTTTCAGGGCCACTTCAAAGGAAAAGGAAGAAGCTGAGCATACCTCCTATAGTCAACACATTTTACAGTCTCTTTCCAACTTAAAAGATACCCTTCCCTGTTCCCTTTACTTGAGAATAGGACCAAACAGACATTTTACGCAACATGGACCACTCCCCTAACCACACAGGTCTTCAGCTCATTGTTTGCCCCAAACCAGGCCTGAGTACATTCCTCTGGTGTGTCTCATTAAAGTGGCTGAAAAGCACAACTTGTCCACCATAAAGATTATAGAAGCAGAGGATAGAAGTTGCAGGGAGCATTATCCCAAATATGGGAATTTATGAACAAATCCCATAAAACAAGAGCATAAGTCAGAGGCTTCCCAGTTCCAGGCTCAGCCATTTCATGAAGCCCCACTAGGTTTGTACCTTGGAGACGTTGGAAAATCTGTTGCCTTACAGCAAGTTCCTTTTCTGCTTGAGCTATAGCTTAGTTTCTGCTGTCTGCAACCAAATATACACAACATAGGCCCCATCTCAACCAAGTCAGCCACTGAGGTCCTATATTAGATTTTTATTTATACAGGGAAAAAAGTTTCCCTGCTTTAAAATAAAAGTACTGATTCTACTTCCTCAACTTCATATTACTACTGAGAAAATTAATGTTCAAAGGCCTCATGTTTACAATCAAGTTAAGGATTCTCTTCATTGAAAATTAAAAAGGTCGGGGGGGATACTTGGGTGGCTCAGTCAGTTAAGCATCAGACTCTTGCTTTCTGCTGAGGTCATGATCTCACAGTATGTGAGATCAAGCCCTGTGTCAGGTTCTGCATGGTTGGCATGGAGCCTGTTTGGGATTCTCTCTCTCTCTCCCTCCCTCTCCCCCACTCTCTCTCTGAAAATAAATATAAAAAAAAAAAAAAAAAAAAAAAGGATTTCAATACTTCCCAAATACACACTGACATAGGTCTGAGTCATAGGTACTGTTCCAAATGTTTCACCAACATTATCTAATTATCACAGCAATGCCGTGATGCAGATTGTTAACAGAGAAGTGTAAGGCAAGCTAATATGCCCCAAATCGCAGACTCAAACCTAGGCAGTCCAGCTCTGGAGTCTGAGTCCTTGATTGATGTCCTATATATGTTGTCTCTTTGTTAAGGATTTAAGCTTAACTAAGTGGCACTGTTTCTGCATTTGTAAATGGTACTTTCTGTCATGGCACAACAGATTCTTACATCTCTTTCAACTGTACAGTTCAAAGATGGTGATGTCACAGGTGGCTTCTAGGACTAAGTTTTTACCTATTCTTTAATTTTTACCTACTCTTTAATTGATTTCCCTTTTGAGTCTTCATGGTTGTGCATCATAGGAATTAGGGCTGGAGCTACTATATTCACTTCTCCAACATGATTCTACATTCACTTTCTTGTCCTATTTTTGGCCTGGATATGGTCATAATACACAAGTGAACTACATTTCTCAACTATTTCATTATATTCATCACTAATTTGTGTTCCTTTTTCTTCTTTTAAAAGTGGCAAGGTGCAATATTCTACATTTCTTAGGAAAACAAAACAAAATTAAGTTGTGTTGCAATTCATTTAATGTATTTATCTTTCTTTGGATCCTTTATTAGAGAATCTTCCCCACCCTCATCCTATGCCTTCTAAAATCAGTGATTCTTGGGGCACCTGGATGGCTCAGTCAGTTAAGCGTCCAATTTTGGCTCTCATCATGATCTTGTGGTTCGTGAGTTTGAGCTCTGCGTCAGGCTCTGTGCCGACAACTCAAGAGCCTGGAGCCTGTTTCGGATTGTGTGTGTCTCTCTGTCCCTCCCACTCCCCCACTCGCACTGTCTCTCTCTCTCTCTGTCAAAAATAAATAAACATTAAAAACGTTTTTTTATAAAATGAGTGATTCTTAATCTGGGGACAATGAAATAGAAGATCTACAGATGACCCCCAGATAGTCCACAGAAGCATATGCCTAATTTTGTATCAGTAAGCATTTTTGTAATGGAGTTCATATTTTTTTTAATTTAAAAAAATTTTTTAATGTTCATTTATTTTTGATAGAGACAGAGCATGAATGAGGGAGGGTCAGAGAGAGAGCAGAATCTGAAGCAGGCTCCAGACTCCGAGCTGTCAGCACAGAGCCCGACACGGGGCTCAAACCCACAGACTGTGAGATCATGACCTGAGCTGAAGTCAGATGCTTAACCGACTGAGCCACCCAGGCGCCCCTGGAGTTCGTATTTTTTAAAAGGTCCAGGATGCAAAAAAAGAACCACTGACCTAAAGAAAACTCTGTTGAGTAGCATATCCCATTGGAAATGAAATTCAAAATAAGCCCTTTAATTCACATTTTTGTAGCACCTCAATTACGCTAAATGTTGCTTATTTGGTCAAAAAAAAATCCTTAAAAATAATGTCCCAAATGACGACAGTCCACAAGGATCTCATTTAGCTATTTTAAAATGCAATCAACTATAACAACCCATTCCTACACTTTCTGGTTAAATTGTATTTTGCTACACAAACAACTTCAGGTTAACATGTCAATGTAAACAATAGATGACTTCTAAATCTCTGAAGTCTTTGGAAACCGTTGTTTCTGTCATAGTAAGATACAGAATTGCTCATGTATCCGCTCATTCTATCAACAAGTATGTATGGAACACCACTATGTGCCAGGCATGGCATTTGGCCCTATCTCCTGCTGTGATTAATTCTTGGTTCCCCTCTAAATTGTAGTCTAAACCTACAAATACAGGTTGAAGCATTTGGTTCGTATCTGGATGCCCAGCAACCAGCATAATGCCTAGATCTTAGCGGAAACTTAATGTGTGTATTGAACTGTGTAATGATAAAACAGAGAAGATAGGTTGAATACAAAAGCAGTAGCTTTGCTTTAAGAAAAACCTCCCTGGCCAATTTTCATAGCCAACTCATGCCACTAAAGTCTGAATGAGATGTTTTCTTAAAATCTGCCATCGTCACCAAAACAAACAGACAAAAATTTTCTAAACATACCTCCTTCTGATAACGTTTTCCTTGTACACAAAGACAAGCAATGTCTTATGCTACAAAAGGGATCCTAAACAATGTCAAGAATAAATAACACTGGAAGGCCTTTCAATAAGGTGACATATAAATGGAAAACTTGACAGATTCACAAGCAAAGGATTTTCCCTATGTTCATCTTGATAGTAGCTTTCAAGCCAACTGTTTCAGAAGCAACATCAAGAAAGAACAGTCAAGGGGGAAAAAAACCACACAAATAATAGAAATGAGGAACAAAAGGGGGAAATGGAGAAAATCCTGCTGAAATAAGCATTTCGGCTCAAGTTGGGTGGTCTAAAGTAACTATAAGAGTTACTGGAAATGACCGAAACGTCTAGGAGTCTAAAAAAAGTTGGCTGTGTGAGGTTTGGCTACTATAGTTCACCCTATGTCAGGGGCATTGTTCGTTTCTTCAAAAAGTCGCCAACATCCTGCCTGCAGCCTTCTCGGGGTGCCGCTACCCATTTTAGTCACTCCTGTGACACCGGGTTAAAAACACAAACAAACAAAAACGAACCTCAGCAAGTATTTAGGAGGGGCCTAGAAAGAACTTTTCACCCCTAGCCGCAGCCCACGATCCTCCCACGGGAACTGCCAATGGACCGCAGCCCGGCCGACCAGCGGAGGGACGGCCAGCCACGCCCGGATGCGCGGCGGCCGGGGTCCAGACCCGTCGGCCCGTGGGCCACACGCCCTGCTGGAGCCGCCCGGGAGCGGGAACCCGAACGAGGCGCGGGGGCAAGGTGCAGCCGGGCCTCACCTCCACGGCTTGGCCCAGCTCCAGGTCGAAGCCCACCACACACACGCAGTGCAGCCAGGCCGAGAAGCCGTCCCAGCGCAGCAGGCCCCGGCCGCGGCCCTCATCTTCTTCATCGTCCTCCGGCGCGCCTCCCGTCGCCAACACGGCCGGCGCCCCGCGCTCCTCGGCCGCCTCCACGGCCTCGTCCAACGGCCCGCGGGAGCTGGGCCCCGAGGCTGCCAGGCCCCGCAGAGCCATCCGCCGCCCCCTTGCTGTTCGCGCCGCCTCCACTGCGGACCGCGCAGCAGAGCGCGCCCAGCCCCGCGCAGGCGCAGCCGCCGCTGCCGCAGCGGCGGAGGACGGGCTCGGCCGGGGCGGGGCCATGGCCCACGTGACCCTGGGAGCTGGGCTCGGAGCTGGTTCTCCCTTGCCACCGCGCAGACGTGGAGTCGTAGTGCTTAGCTGGAATTGTGAATACCGCCCTGGCATTCTTGCCTTAAAGCTCTTCAAGAGTAGTTTATGAATCCTGACACTCTTCTTCGCAGTTCAACGATCTGGGGAGGAATTATGCTTGGCATGACAAGGTTCATAACTATAAGGTATTATTAAAATTATTACACATAATGATTACGGTGGCTAACATTTACTGAACACTTACTCTGTGCCAGTTGATGTGCCAGCAAGTACTTTACAAACATTACTGCATTGAATCTTCACATCATGACTAGTAGGTAGACTTCATTATTTATTTCTTTTCACGAATAAGGAAATTGAGATTCTGAGAAGTTACATGACTAGACCAACAAGTATTACTACAACTCAAATGCCAGCTTTCAGTTCGTTCTCTGCTCTCTCGCCTCCTGATTAAAAGATCTGTTCCCTTCACTTAACTGTTCCCTTTCACCAAGGTCCCACCCACCTTTCTTGGCCTGGTTGCCTGTGACTCATTCAACACTCACACAACATCTGCAGTGCTTTCTGAAACACCAGGTTGGCCTCCACAGCAACCTGTGGATCACTCTCTCTTAGCAAGGGTCTAGTCTCAGGCAGCTTTATTGTTGTTGAGATTTTATTTTTAAGTAATCTCTACACTGGACATGGGGCTCAAACTCACAACCCTGAGATCAAGAGTTGCATGCTTTAGGGACTGAGCCAGCCAGGCACCCTAAGCCGCTTTGCATCCGTGCCGAGAAGGCACTTGATCTATTGAATTATTACTGATTGTTGGCCCAGTGGGATACTACTGATTAGGATTTATTCAGCACCCTGAGTATAAACAGCACAATGAAAGTAAATAGGAAACACACAACAATACTCTAATAGAAAAATGAGTAAAAGACAATGGATAATAACGCACAACATTTTTAAAAAACAACAACACGGTTTTCATGCTTTTACACACATTATCTCATCTGATCCTCCTAGCAACCCAAAAAGGCAGGTCTTATTATTATTCCCATTTTTCCAGTAAGGATTCTGAGGCTCCATGAGATGATAATGATGTCACAGCCAATAATAGGTGGCAGAACAAAGATTTAAACCCAGATCTCTGACTCAGCCAAAGCTCCTAAGCATTTTGCTGCACTACCCAGTCAAATCTACCCTAGTTGACAAACATTGTTCTGTATACATTCTTATGATTTTTATTTGGAGTGTTAGCATCAATACTTCAAGGAAAGGGTCAATTATCATCAGACATCAATAGTGATGTTTGCTAAAGACTATTTTTAGGAAGTAAGATGAACTAGGGACAGCATTCAAGTTAAAAGCCAACTTTGTGGCCAAATCAATCTGCCCTCCTACTCTAGAGAACCACTGTAGTTAAGAGAGAAAAACAATGTGCTGCATTTAAGTAAGTCTCTAAACCCACTATTAGGAAAGCACAATAGCCTTTATTATTAAAAACAGAATTACAAAGAGCACTGGACTAGCAGTCAGAAGTTCTGGATTCTAGTGCCAGCTCCACCCATGATCATGGTAGGCAAGCTGCTCTAAGACTCAGTTTCTGCATTGATGAAATAAGAATGATCAGTCCCAGCCTACTCACCTCACTGATTGTGGGGAAGAGCCAAGCTATCTCAACACACACATTTTACTGGGTGCGTAATGATTAATAAGCTCTAAACACCAGTTGTTCCACAGGGCTGGTTCTTTGACATGTGGACACAGGCTGCCATTCCCTGAAATTCTGCTTCATAATTTGAATTAAAAGTAACTGCAAAATATAGTATCCTGAAAACAACATACTTAGAAGACTGTAAGTTTGATGAGAAAGAAAGCACACCAGGGCTCTAAAGAATCTTAAAGGTAGAAAAAATAATCATTTGGTTAGCTTTGGAAAAAACTAACCAACACTACAAAACTTTTTTTTTTTTTAATATTTATATATTTTTGAGAGAGAGAGGCAGAGCAAAATGGGGGAGGGGCAGAGAGAGAGGGAGACACCAAACTAGAAGCAGGCTTCAGGCTCTGTGCTGACAGCTCAGAGCCCCCAACACGGGGCTCAAACTCACAAATGGAGAGATCATGACCAGAGCCAAAGCTGTATGCTTAACTGAGCCACCCAGGCACCCCTAACAAACACTACTAAATTTTTTTTCACAAAATCCACAACCACTAGGAAAACAGAATGTTCCTATGGTTTTCTTTTTTCACCCTCATAGCTTTGATTTTTGGCCTTAGCTCCAATTTTAACCTAGTTTCTGTGGCGAATACTTATATGGGTGCTAGGGGAAAAGTACTAATAATACTTCCTTTCTTCTTAAGGTTCTGTCATTAGAACCTTTGAATCTGAAAGGATCTTGGATCAGCTCATCTCTCCAAACTTCTCATCCTATTCATGAATCTTCTGATGTTTGGTCAGCCAACTGCCATTCCAACACCCCGTATTAAGGTAAAGTATCTTGCAAAGCTGCTATGTTCTGGATGTTTATAAGGGCTAGGAAATTCTTCCTTTTATGGAGACAAGATCAGCCACTTTGTAATGTATACCCTTTGGTCTAAGTTGTGCTTGCTGAGATTACACAGAAGTGTTCAACTCTTCTACACAATAGCCTTCCATATATTTGAAAATGGTTATCCCACATCCACATGTCTTCTAGTTTCCAGGGTAAACTACCCCAGTTCCTCCTACTATTCCTCAAAGGATGTAGTTTGTAGGCCATTCATCAACCTGTTGCACAACTGGGTCATACTCCAATTTATCGACATCACTCTTAGAATGTGGTGCCCAGGAGGAAACACCATCCTCCAGGTGTGATCTGACACTGCCGAGTGTACTCTGGGACTATTACCTTACTTGTCCCAGCCACCAGCCTTCTATTAATGCTGGTTCAGATCACATTTGCTTCTTTTGGCAGCCAGGTCATATCGCTGGCTCAGGTTGCATTCACTGTCAACTAATGTGAGGAGTACGTAAGTCAGGGTAGGCTGCTTTAGCCAAGAGTATGACTGTATTCATGGCTCTGCTGCTCTTCTAATATTACCAACAACACTGAGGACAGGATTAAAAACATTCCAAACTTCCCTATTTACCCCAACCAAACTCTTGGCATTTCAGCAATTTTATAATTAAAAAAAAAGAAAGAAAGAAAGAAAGAAAGAAAGAAAGAAAGAAAGAAAGAAAAAGAAGAAAAAGAAGAAGAAAGAAAAAAATGAAAAGAAAGCGTGAGCTTTAGATAATGGTGTAAATTGCAATGCCAAATATCTGGACTTAATTTTACTAAAAGGGAGGGAGCCCAAATGCCCCAGATATCCACCTACGTAGGCAGCTAGAGGACTTCCCTCTTGCTTTTGAGCTAAATACTGCTGCAGCTGCCACAGCATAATTCCACTTGTGGTGGTAAGAAAATACACGAGAAATACACAGAGGCTCAAGTGCCAGTGTGTTACCGACGGAGAATGGAGTTTATTGCCACACATCTCTGGGAGACAAAATGCTTAACTGCAGGTTTATAAAGGAGAATCCAGGCAAAGAAGACAATGAAATACACTGTTGGGTGCTTCCTAAATAGTATTTATGAAAGCTTAAAAAGAAGATGAAGAGCTTTTGGCTTTCATCTTTACATTCCCAATATCTCTATGATGTCTTGTATATGACAGGCACTCAGTAAATATTTACTGAATGGATGAATGCACTTTAAAAAATCTCTAATTGATCATCTCCTATTTTAGAGTTTTCCTTTCATGGTCAGTTGTAGGAACACATGAAAAGTTAATATGAAAATGTTTCTTTTTTTTAATTTATTTTGTATATTTGCTTTGAGAGAGAGAATGAGCTGGAGAGGGGCAGAAAGAGAGACAGAGAGAGAATCCCAAGCAGGCTCCACACTGCCAGCATGGAGCCCACTGCGGGGCTTAAACTCACGAACTGCAAGATCATGACCTGAGCCTGAATCTAGAGTTGGACGCTTAACTGCCTGAGCCACGCAGGTGCCCCAATATAAAAATGTTTTTTTAAATGTGGCTTCCTCTTAGTTTATGAGAAGCAAAGATAGTAACACCTCACTTATTTGAAAATTTACTTTTCCAACTGCCTGACCCAGTTTGTACCAGGAGACAGGTTCGGAGGCCTATTAGCAGTCAACATGCAAATCAGAAAAGGTAACCCGTAAATTTCATGCTCTTTAATCAGAGGTGTGAGGCCTTCACTTGCAAATTATTTTGTCTAAATTCACACATAATTCTAAAGATATGCTTGTCTGGCTTCCCAGGCAGGGTAAGCAGCAAATAAAGAAAGTGGGGAGGCTTGAAGTTGAGCATGAAAAGAACAGAAAACAAAAGGCTGCAGGTTAATAGAATGGAAGGAAAAGGAAAAAAGGAATCAGAGAACAGAGGAGTTCAGGAGGACATAGTGAACTGTTAATAGTGGTTGCCTCATGGGGAATAGGAATGGTGGGAAATAGAAGCACTGGTGAATAGAAATGGGGAACTTTGCTTTCTATTTTACACAATTCTGTATTGTTTTAGTTATTGAGAGAGAGCATATATTGCTTTGTAACTAAACATTAAGAAATAACAAGAGTGTAATAAGAGTTGCTTACAATAGTGAAAAAATGGAAACCACCTAAATGTCCAACAATAGGGGATTGACTGAAAAATATCCTATATCCAGTCAACAGACTATTATACAGTCATTTAAAATGTCATAGAAGAATATTTTGTAGCATAAAGATGTTCAACATACATATTTTAAGTAAAAAAGTAGATCACAAAATAACATATAGTGAATAATTCTGTTTTAATGGACTATATGCAAAAAAAAGGCACTAGGAATGATACAAAATATCTTGATGTTAAATTTTTTGTTTGGAATTAAACATTTTATTCTTCATCTGTGTAATATCTATATAACTAAAAGCTATTCTTTTAAGTTTATTTTGAGAGACAGAGAGAGAGCGTGTTCACATGAGCATGCACATGGGGGAGGAGCAGAGAGAGAGAGAGAGAGAGAGAGAGAGAGAGAGAGAGAATCCTAAGCAGGCTCTATGCTGTCTGCTCAGAGCCAGACATGGGGCTCAAACCAATGAACTGTGAGATCATGACCTGAGCCAAAACAAAGAGTCAGCTGCTTAACCAACTGAGTCGTCCACACACCCCTAAATGCTTTTTTTAAATATGTATAATGAGAAATCAGCTAAAATACAAGGGAAAGAAATTAAATTACAATGTTTTCACTTATATCTTTGTGGCAGAAACTGCTATGCCACTGTGATGACTAATTGTATGTGTTAAACTTTACTGGGCCATGAATGTCCAGATATTTGGTTAAATATTATTCTGGGTGTGTCTATGAGGGTGTTTCTAGATGAGATTAACATTTCAAGTGGTAGACTTGAGTAAAGCAGAGTGCCCTTCCCAGTATGGGTGGGCCTCATCCAATCCATTAACAGGCTGAGTAGGGAAGAATTTGCTCTCTGCATCACTGTCTTTGACTTGGGACATCAGTCTTCTCTTGCCTTCTGACTCAGACTGAAATTGGAACTTATAGCATCAACTCTCCTGGTGCTTAGGTCTTTGACTAGGATAGAAACTATACCGCTGACTTTCCTGGGTCTCCAGCTTGCCACTGCAGATGTTGGGACTTCTCAGCCTACACAACCACACAAGCCAATCCTATATAATAAATACACCCCCTCCCCCCCTCCCACCCCTTCCACCCATCCAGTATAATTCTCCATCTTACTGGTTCTGTTTCTCTGGAGCCTAATACAGACTTTGGTACTGAGAGTGGAATGCTACTATAACAAATACCTAAAAATATGGAATGGCTTTGGAACTGAATACTGGGGTTGAGGCTAGAGGAGTTTTGCTGTTCATAGAACTATGGCTGGTAAGGGGAATGATTCTGGTGAGGACTCACAAAGAAAAACGGAGAACTGGAGAAGAAGCTTCTGTCTTTTTAGAGAATACATAAATAATCATCAAAAGAATGTTAATAAAATATGCATGGTAAAGGCCATTCTGGTGACATCTCAGAAGGAAATGAGGAACATGATTTTGGACAATGAAGGAAGGTGATCCTTCTTATAAAATGACAAGCGAACTTGGCTGAACTATATTTTTAGTGTTTTGTGGAAGGTAAAACTTGCAAGCTATGAATTGGATAGTTACTGAGGAGATTTCTGAGCAAAGTATTTAAGGGGATGTTTGGTTCCTCCTAACTGCTTACAGTAAAATCCAAGAGAGAAATGAGTCAAAGAAGGAATTATTAAGCAAAAATTAACCAGAAAATTGTCAGCCTATTCATAATGAAAAAATAAAAAGAGAGAGAGAGAGAGAGAAAGATTGGTCTGAAGAGAACACTAGGATGTGGCCAAACAACCGTTTGATGAGGAGATTAGCATGGATGTGAATCACAGAACTAATAGCCACCCCAACACAAAATGTAGGAAGGCTGTCAGACTTCTTAGATCCCACAGGGCTAGACCATGGAGCTATGCAGGTGCGAACTTGCGCTATTCTTCAAGACAAAGGAAGAATAACCACAGAGGTGATTCAGAGGTCATCAGGGCTGTCTCCTCAGTTCAGTGTGTGTGTGTTGTTGGGGGTGGCGGGTGTGGGAGTAGTAGCTGTTGTTTCCGTTCATTGTGCCAGACAGCAGCCACCTGGAGCCTGGGCGCCAGGGCCACCCAGAACTTAGGGAGTGTGACCCCCCACCTGGCAAAGCTGCAGAAGCAGGACTACCACCTCACTGAGTCCAAAAGCAGAGCATCCAACAAAAAAAAGGATTATTCTCAAGCCTCAAGATCTAATGTTATCTGCCTTACTGGGTTTCCAAAGTACTTGGTATCTGACACCCTTTTCTTCCTTCCAATTTCTCTCTTTTAGAATGGGAATGCCTATCCTATGCCTGTCCCACTGTCATATTTTCGAAGCATTATAACTTATCTGGTTTTGTATGTTGACAGCTAGAGAGGAAGAGGAATTTTACCTCAAGATGAATCATATCTCACCCATATCTGATTTAGATGATATGTAAATGCATCTTTGAAGTTTAGACTTTAGGATTGATGCTAGGATAAGTTATGACCTTGGGGACTATTAAGATTGAATAAGCAGATTTTGCACGCAAGAAGAACATGAATTTGGGGGCACGGCTGAGGGTAGAATATTATGGGCTGAATGTCTGTGTGTCCCCAAAATTCATATATTGAAGCTCTAATTACCAGTGTAATGGTATTTGGAGCTGGAAGATAATTAGGTTTAGAAGAGGTCATGAGGCGGGGGCCCCATGATTTGATAAGTGTCCTTATAAGAAGAGACCAGAGCTCTCTCTCTGCCACGTGAGAACGCAACAAGAAGGGGGGCATGTACACGCCCTGAAGGGAGCCCTCACCAGGGAACTAAATCATTCAGCATCTTGATCTTGGACTTCTCAGCATCCAGTACTGTGAGAAGTAAAAAACTACTGTTTAAGCCACCCAGGCTATGGTATTTTGTTATAGCAGCCCAAGGTGACTAACATAGCCATCCAATATCCATTATCCCCCTTTTCATTAGTAATGTGGCCTGTGCCCCAAGTGCCATTTGGGGTGGCACTGAACACAAGTCAAATGCTGTATTTCTCAGCCTCCATAGAAAAATATATGTGACCATGTGATGAATGAAATGTTTGCAAAAGTGGTCATTGGTACATCTGGTTATACTCTTTAAAAAGCACGCAGAAAAAAGTAAATAAACACAGCAAGCAGTTCTCGCCCTTTTGTACTCTTTACCTTCCTCCTCCTGCCAACCTAGATATAAAGGTCAAAATTCCAGCAGCCATTTTGGGACTGTGAAGAAAATATCAAGAGACTCGTATCCATAAGGAACGAAACCAATGCCAGCAATAACCTACCTTTGGACTTCTTAAAAATTAACCCTTATCCATTTAAGCCTCTGTAGTTAGAACTATCACTTACAACTAAATGTAATTAATAACTGACATGAATCAGAGTTTACATTAAAACTATTACAATGTACAATTACATCAGAAAACTCAAATGGTAGGCAGAAGTTAGAACAAATTTGTACTTAGAGTTCACTTCTCAGTTAATTACTTTTATACAAAAACAGATCGAAAAAATAGTTTTGTTTTGCAGAACTAGGATTTGGTTTTTGTTAGCTTTTTTTTTTTTTTTTCTGGATTCCCACTGCTCTTATTTGCCCATCATCCATTGTATCTTCTTCTGCCTAAGAGTCCTCGGTTTTTCAGCAGGAAGTCACCCTCCCATCATTCTCAGTCCATGAGATTCAGGAGGAGGTAAATGCTATCTCTGAACTCCAGTGTGGGCACCTAACCGAGTCCTAGCCAGTCAGTGTATTCCATATACCTAGAACAATGATGGGTACGGATACATCCTCAGCATGACCCAATCAAAGAGTGCAACTTAACTCTGGAAGTCATTTGAACTATTCTGAAAGAGGCACTGTCCTAACATCAGGATTGCAGAGATGATAGAATGTAAGCTTGGAGCTCTTTGCAGCCTTATCACTATAAAGGAAGAGCTAGACCCAGAATGGAGCCAACAGAGAAAAAAACAAGAAATGCAAAGAGTAAGATTAAGTCCTAATGACATCATTCAGTACTGGATTCAGCCAAGTCTGAACTTTTCAGATACATGAGTCAAATATACTTTCTTTTTTGGTTGAACCAGTTTGAGCTAGATCTTCTGACATTTGCAACTATGAGAGTCCTGACTAATATAGTTACACATGGTAAATAATCTGGATTCGTCATATTAGCCTTTTACCATATCAAGTGCTTGTGGGAAATCTTCCCTGAGAGTTTATTTACCAAAAATTCAGTATTATAGAATGCTAATATAATGCATTGCTTATAGGTCTTTATATTATAAAATAACCCACAACTTATTTTTAATTCAAAAAAAATATTATCATTAATATGATATAGTCATTATACGCTAGCCAAAGGATATTTATCTCACTAAAAAGTAAAAAAAAAAAAAAAATGAAAAGAAAAAGAAAAAGAAAAAAAAAAGAATTATCATTGGCAAGTGACCTTCAGAACAAAAAAAGAAAACTCATTCTCCCTTTCCTCTTCAAATATTTATTTAATTTATGAAACTTATAGTGCTGAATTGTAAGGGATAGCAAACTGAATGTGATTTCTAGGACCTTATAATTTAGCAGAGCAGACAAAACATTAATGCTAATAACAGTTATATACAACATTCTCTGAAAATTAGAGAATATTAAGAAATAATATCTAGGGAGGTAAAAAAAATTTTGTAATATTATTATAGCCGCTAGAGTTCTTAGAGATCCAAGAATTCTTTCAACACATGGTTGAGGAAACTGAAACTCAAAGAGCCAGTGACTTAGTTCCCATGGCAAAATCCCTCTAGAAGCCAGACCTCCTCAGACACAGTCCAACATTCTTTCTTACCACCCCACCCTACCTCTGTTAGGAGAACAGCAACACACCAAGAAGTTTCTCCAACTGTAATTTTTCTTCTGTTTAACTTAAAATGGAGAATCTTAAAGACCACACTAAAATAAGTTTGACTCTCTTTTTATCATTTACAGAGGCAAAATAGTAAAGCTGTGCCTCAGTTATCAGAGATTGCCTTCAATTTCTGTAATGGTTTTTGTCCCATTGACTTTTGTTTTTTATTAGACTAACCTTGAATGTGTAGCATCCCTGCCTGGAAAAAAACCCCAAACAGCTTGTTTTGAACAAGCTAGACAAGCTAATGGAGTCTGATAGCCCAAACCAAACGAGTTAGCTAAGTTAAACTTAATACAGAAAGTCTTCCTGGCTGATTTCCCAAAGAGGCAGTGCCAGCCTGCAGAAAATACTAGAACACTGCAAATTCTAATTCTGTTGTAAGACTTGTGTCTAAGGAAATAAAGGAAATGCAATGATTCCAAGCTGGTACTGCTGTTCCTAGATGCCTTGATGTTAAGTATTTACAAAGACTAGTTCTCATTTGAAATAATTGCTATGAAGAGCACCTGGGTGGCTGAGTCAGTTAAGCATCTGACTCTTGATTTCAGCTTAGGTCATGATCTCCTGGTTTGTGAGATTGAGTGTCAGTCTCTGTGCTGACAGCACAGATAAATAAATAAATAAACATTGTAAAAAAAAAAAGAAAGAAAGAATTGCTATGAAGTATGTATTTTTGCAGTGTCACTGAGGTGGGAACCCCCATGAATAATCTGAGAAAGTGGATTAAAAATTTTGTTACAAAGAAGAACAAAGTCAGAGGGCACACTTTCTGATTACAAACCTTGCTGTAAAGCTAGAGTTACGTCAACAGTATAGTACTGACTTAAGGACAGACATGTAGACTAATGGAATAGAATAAAGAGCCTTGAAATAAACCGTTGGGTGTATGGTCAAGTGATTTTTCCATGTGGAAAGAATGGTCTTTTCGACAAATGGTGCTTGAAAAATTGGATACCCATATGCAAAAAGATGACATTGTACCCTTATACCATATACAAAAATACAGCTGACCCTTCAACAACACAGGCTTGAGCTGCATGGGTCCATTTATGTGTGGATTTTTTTTTCATAAATACAGTACACTACTATAAATGTATTTTCCTTAAGATTTTATTAATAACATTTTCTTTAGCTTATTTTATTGTAAGAATACAGTATATAATGCATATAACATGCAAAATATGTGTTAACTGTTTATGTTATTTGTAAAGCTTCTGGTCAACAGTAGGCTATTAGTAGTTAAGTTTTGGGGAGTCAAAAGTTACATGTGGATTTTCAACTGTGCCAGGGACTGGTGCTCCTAATCCCTGTGTTGTTCAAAAGCCAATTGTAATTCAAGATGAATCAAAGACTTAAGCATAAGAGCTAAACCCTATAAAGCTCTTAGAAGAAAACACAAGAAAAAGGCTTCATGACATTGCATTTGGCAATGATTTTTTTGATATGACATCAAAAGCACAGGTAACAAAAGAAAAAAATAAGTAAATTGGGCTTCATCAAAATTGAGAACTTTTGCGCATCAAAGGACACCATCTACAGAGTGAAAAGGCAACCTACAGAATGAGAGGAAATGTTTGCAAATAATTTACCTGATGCGAGATTAATATCTAAGAATAAATATATGAAGAATAACTCCCACAACTTGAACAATGACAAAAAACAACACAATTCAAAAATGCTCCAAGGACTTGAATAGACATTTCTCCAAATAAAATGTACAGATGGCCAATAAGCACATGAAAAGATGCTCAAAAACATCTTTTTTAGGGGAATTTCTATACTCTTTTCTACAGCAGCTATAGAATTAGGGGAATGCAAATAAAAAACAGTGAGAAACCACTTCACACTCATTAGGATAGCTATTATGAAAAACAAACAAAACCCAGAAAATAACAAGTGTTAGTTTTGGAACCCTTGTATGGTGCTAGTGGGAATGTAAAATGATACAGCCACGGTAGAAATATATAGAAATTCCTCAAAAAAATTAAACATAGCATTACCAGATAACCCAGCAGCCCCATTTCTGGATATACACTCAAAAGAATTGAAAGCAGGACTCAAACAAATATTTATCCTTCAGTATTCATAGCAGCATTATTCACAATAGCCAAGATGTGGAAGCAACCCAAAAATCCATCTATATGTGGATATGTAAAATGTGTTTATACACACACACACACACACTGAAATATTATTCAGCCTTAAAAGAATAAAATTCTGGGACATGTTACAGCATAGATGAACCTTGAAGATATTATGCTAAGTGAAATTAAGCTAGACACAAAAAGCAATGATTGTATGATTTCACTTAATATGAGGTACCTAGATTCGTGGGGTCACAAAGTAGAGGCTGGGAGAAGGAGGGAACAAGGAAGTTGTTGTTCAGTGGGCACAAAGTTTCAGTTTGGGATGATGAAAAAGTTCTAGACATAGATAGGAATAGGTTGCACAACAACGTGAATGGACTTAATGGCACTGAACTGTAGGCTTAAAAATGGTTAAAAGGGTAAGGTTTATGTTATGTGTATTTTACCACAATAAAAGAAATTAGGGCTTTAGGCATATAAGTACATGAAAATAATTTTTAAGAGCCAGACTTGCTGATTTGTACAATTTTTTTTTTTTTGGTCAAACATTAATATGTTCTTTGGAGTTTCATTCATTCATTTTCAGCATGAGCTCTGACGTTCCACTTATAAATATTCATTGACACCTTGCTGAGGTTACAAAAATGAGCAAAACAGACATTGTTACAGCCATAGCAAGCTTACAGTTTATTGGGGAAAACAGGTTCAAGCAAATAATTAAAATAATGATGAGTTATGTTAAGTGTGAAGAAGTAAATATCATAGTAAGAAGCAGATTAACAGGAGCAGGGAAGACTTACTTTAGATGGATCTGGAAGATGGTGTATTTGCCTGCTAGTGCTGAGTAATATAATAAAAGTAAGCATGTGGTCTTTGTCCTGAGTTCCTGGCACACTGCTCCTAAAACCCTTGGAATCTCTGGAGAGATAAGAGGATCTTTTGTGTGCTAATGAGATGACTGGTGGCTGGGGTCCCTAGATAGCTTCAGGATGGGGGCTGGTTGCCAGAAAGAAGGAGGCATGATTACAGGGTTGAACTTTCAGTCCCACTCCATGACCTCCCAGAGAGAAGAATATTGGGTTAACTACCAATGGCCAGTGATCTAATCAATCATGCCTCCATAATGAAACCTCCATAAAAACTCCTACGTTGTGGAATTTGGAGAGTGTCTGAGTTGATGAACACAGGAGATAATGAGAGGGTGGTGCACCCAGAGAGAGCATGGAATCTCTACTCTTCCCCTGTACTTTGCCCTATGCCTCTCTTCCATGTGGCTGTTCCTATGATGTATCTTTTTTTTAATGTTTATTTACTTATTTTGGGAGAGAGAAAGAGAGAGTGTGAGCAGGAGAGGAGCAGAGAGAGAGAGAGAGAGAGAGAGAGAGAGAGAGAGAGAATACCAGTCAACCTCTGCATTCACAGCATGGAGCTCGATTTCATGAACTGTGAGATCATGACCTGAGCTGCAATCAAGAGTCTGAGACTTAACCAACTGAACCACCCAGATGCCCATGTTGTATCTTTTATAATAAAATGGGAAGAGTAAATAAAGGGTTTCCTTGAGTTCTGTGAACTGTTCTAGCAAATTATTAAACCTGAGGAAAGGGTTGTAAGAACCCCTGATTTATCACCAGTCAGAAGTGCAGGTGGCAGCCTGGGACTTCCAAATGACATCTGAAGACAGGGCAGTCTTATGGGACTGAGCCCTTTAATTTGAGGGATCTGATGCTAACTCTAGGTAGACAGTGTCAAAATTGAATTGTTGAACACACAGTTGATATCTGGAGAGTTGGAGAATAGGTTGATGTAATGAAAAAACCCACACGTTTGGTATCGAAAGTATTAGGAAAAACAGTTCAAAGGCTGACTTAACAAAATACCATAGACCAGAAGTATCTGGCATCTCTTCTTCCTTTAAGGATACCAAGTATTCCTATAGGACTATGACTCCACACTTGTGACATCATTTAACCATAATTACCTTTCTAAAGACTCTGTCACCAAAAATAGCCACATTAGGTTTAGGACTTCAGCTATGAATATGGCCAGGGGTGTGGGGGGCACAATTCAGTCTCTAACAGAAGGGTGATCAGAGAAGGCCTTTCAGAGAAGTTGACATTTCCACTGAGACCTAAAGGCTATAGGAGCCTGTTTGGGATGAGCCAGAGGAAGGTCACTCTACAAAGAAGAAACATGCAGAGGTATAATGTGCATTTGTTATACTGTTAGAGAATATTGACTTATGATACAGAGGAAAAGAAAAAACACAGGATAGATGAAACTCATGAGATGTGTTAAATATAGAGAAGTAGCCAGTGGGTAGAACACATGTGTGTTAAATGTGGATAGAGATTAAAGGACCATGAGTAATACTTGAGAGGCACTAAATATACATGAAGCACCTAAGCACTAAATATTCATGACAAATTAAATATATACGAGATATTTAATGTCCAGAATGCACTAAATATACATGAGCACTTAATATTTATGAGGTCATAATCCAGTAACTCATTGGTAATATCTATTCTGGTCCATGTGTCCTCTGCCTAAAACACATAAACCCTTGGCTCAAATAAAACCCATAGCTGTTTAGCAGGTTAACTGGCAAGGTACAGCTATTGGCAGGGTATACTTGGCCCCATGTCTTGCTGGTAGAGCAAATGTATGTCATTGGCCTAGGACACCTTCTGTCTGTGGGCTCCCTTGCTTGAACTTCAACTCTGGTTGAAGTTAGCAGAGAAGGCTAATGCAGCAGAGAGATGTAGGACATACAAATATTATGTAATCTAGGATTTAAGTAGCAAGATCTTTTGCTTCTTTTGCACCCTTTCCTAATAATGTGTTAACTTAACCCTGCATCTCTTTTCCATTGGTTTTCACTGTATTTTAAATAAATAAACTGTGTGACTCAAGCATTTTTTTAAGTTTTTTTTTTTAAGTTTATTGTCACTGAAGCATTTTAATTTGATCTGTGAGTACTTCTGTTCTATAATATTTGGGATACCCTGCCTAATAATATAATTGATGTTTACCATTGCTATCAAGGTAATTTCCCATACAACAAAAGGCCTTAAAATGGGAAAAGCTCAGTGTGTTCTAGAACTGCACTGCTCAATATTGTGGCCACTAGCTATTTAAATTTAAAATAAGTAAAATAAAATAAAATTTAAAATTCATTTCCTTAGTTACACCAGCCATATTTCAAGTGCTCAATAGCTACATGTAGTCCAACAGCAACTGGACATTGCAGAAGAACATTTCCAGTATCATAGAATGTTCTGTTGGGTGGTAATGCTTTAGAAACTTAGAGGAGGCTAATAAGGTCAGAGGGTGATGATGAGGAAGGTAGCTGGAGATGAATTTGTGGGGGAAGGAGCTGTCAACATCATGCAGGGTCTTATGGATCATGTTAGAACTTGAACTGTAGTCTAAGTACAATATACATAATTTGGTTTATATTTTAAGAAGATTCCTTCTGGCTATTGACTAGAGAATGGGTTGGAAGATGTGCAGAAGAGAGTTAGCATAGCTGGCCTGACTGCTATCTTTTGAAAGTCTGGCTAACAAGATTGGTGTTTAGCTCATGTTTGGCAACTCAGATTTTGGAAGGGTTCTCACCACGCAAATGTATGAATTGCTCACTTTCTCAAACTGAACACCTGCATAAAGTTGAACACCTGCCTTCCTTTGAGGACTCTGGAATTTTGGTACCTGCTAGGCAGAGGATGCCTATATGACTAACCCCCTATAAAATCCTTGGTTACTGAGTTTTAAACAAGCTTCCCTGATTAACATTTCACATGTGTTGTCATAACCCATTGCTAGGGGGAATTAACCACATCCTGTATGACTACAATGGGAGAAGACTCTTAGAAGCTTGGGTCTGGTTTCCCCTGGACTTTGCCCCATGTGCCTTTTCCCATTGGAGATTGCTTTGACTTTTTTGCTGTAATAAATTATGGATAGCTATGAGTACACTATACTCTGAGTCCTGTGAGTCTTCCTAGCATATCATTGAATATGGGGGTGCGTAGTCTTAGGGACCCCTAACAAAGAGGAGGCGGAGATAACAATGAAGGGGGAAAACCATTTAAGGAGCAATTTCAATCATCCAACCAGGTGAGACATAATGATGACTTGGACTGGAACAGTGGCAATTAAGATGGAGACAGACAAATCAAAATTTTCAAAATAGTGTCTTCACTGCAGACATACAGACTTAAAGAGAGAATCCTAGGCTGATATAGTGTTGGGAAATTTGGTCTTTCTCCCAAGTTCCCCACTTCTTTTTGTGTTTTAACTTGGATTCAAGAAGTATGTATATATCTGCCTATAACTTTCAAAGAGTGAAAGCAGCTATATGTAACTCATGCAGGTTTTTCATTATCCATGTGCTCCAAAATTTGTAAGTTTTTCCCTTTAAACAGATTTCATTTCTGTCCCTTCTGTCTCTGCTTTCCCATTGCTGATCTCACCAGTGTACCTCTTGATTCCGTATTAATGCATCAACTTACGGAATCATTCTTCCTTAATGTTTATTTATTTTTGAGAGTGAGAGAGAGAGAGCAAGAGAGGGGGGAAGGGGCAGATGGAGACACAGAATCCAAAACAGCCTCCAGGCTCTGAGCTGTCAGCACAGAGCCTGATGCAGGGCTCAAACCCATGAGTGGTGAGATCATGACCTGAGCCTAAGTCAGACACTTAACCGATGGAGCCACCCGGGGGCCCTAGGGAATCAGTCTTCTTAATATCAGGTTCACCCACATAATCTAATCTTCCTTAATCACCAACCCTTCCCTAGTCTCATTACATTAAATTCCTTTATCTCAGTTTTATAACTCCCATAACCTATCCCCACACTATCTGGCTTAACTTCCCATCCAGATCCTCTCTGACACTTGTCCTCCTCTCCTTAGGGCTCCAGTGGCCCAATGTGCTCATTTCTAGTCCAAGGCTTTAGTTAGGCACTTTCTCTATTTTCTCTCTCCTTATCTCTTTCAGTCATAAAGACTTCCCTGATTGGCCCTGCCCCAATTGTACTTCTTAGTCCCTCTCAACCAAAACATTACGGGGTACCCCGTAATTCAGAATGTATGTATATATCAATTAGGACCTTTTTGTTTGGAAGTGACAGAAAACCCAACTGATTTATTAAACAATAAAAGAAAATTTAGTAATTCATGTCACTTAAGTTTTAGGGTATATCTTCCTTTATTGGAGTTCTATCCAAAGATTCCAACAATGTCATCAGGATTTGGTTGTTCTCCATTTTTGGGTTCCACCTCCCATTAAGTTGGCTTTATTCTTGAGCTTTATCTATGTAATTTAATCTCATCCCCCAACACACCTCAAACCTCCAACTTCGCATCTTCCCAGGTTCAAGTCCAATGGAAACATAGCATTTCTTCCTGGAAATTTTTAAGCAACTCTTGGAACTCACCTTCTCTGTCTTGAATTGGTCATACCCATCCCAGTACCAACATTGTGGTAAATAGAATTCTGGGTGGTGGCTGGTCAGACCTGGGTCACATGTTCCACCCCCTGAACTAGGAGGAGAGCCCTATCTGAATCAAGTGGACTCAGAATGAAATAAGGAGCATTTCTAAAGGAAAGTTAAGATAGGGTTATCAGAAGGGACACTGGGAGGCAAAACCAACAATTATGATCACCATAATTCATGTAATCTTATGAACTGCTTCATAACTTGCAGAAATTTCACCCTTTTTATTTTTCTAAATTGAATTAAATTTGGCACTGGCTAATATTAATGATCAATCTTCATGTGTCCTTCCCCACTTGAACATAATAAATCCTGGAAATTATGGAATTCAGGAAAATTGAACCAAGAGCTTTGGCCTAAGTTCATCATATTAGATAATAGCTTGGAGATATTCACTGCCCTCATTTTCCATTTGTTTTTTGTTTTATTTTGAGAGAGAGAGCAATAGAGAGCACGTGAGCAGGGGAGAAGGACAGAGGAGGGGAGAGAGAGGGATAGAGGGAGAGACAATCCCAAACAGGCTCCATGCTCAGCACAGAGCCTGATGCTGCAGGACTCTAAACCTATGACCCTGGGATCATGACCTGAGCCGAAATCAAGAGTCGGATGCTCAACCAACTGAGCCATCCAGGTGTCCTCATTTTCCATTTAAATATAAGCAGCTCTACTGAGGTCCTCTACTCTTTCTAGACCACTGGGATTTTTACTGTAGATCCTAAGGCTAAACTGCATAGTGTTGGACATCCATACTCCTCTTCAGTGGTTTTTGCACCTCCCTAGACAGACCCGTATGGTATCAAAACTCACATCTCTATTAGTCATATACTTATATGCTTTCAGAGTAATTGCTACAGTTTTACATAGGTAATATTTTTCTTCCAGGCTAAACTATTTGTTTTCTAATTTATGCTTTTGTGTGCCTCACTTTGCTGAGCATAGAGAACACAGCAAATACTTGTTGATAGGTACAAAGAGGAAAATACATAGTTTTTCCTAAGAGAATTTACAACTGGCCAAGGGGATACAACCCAGAAGAAGAAACCCAGGTAAGACCACAAATCAAGGAAGAATAGGAGATTTAGAAAATGAGAAATGGAAGCACTATAGGGACTCTAGGAGTATAAGATTAGATCTTACTGGGGGTTTAGGACAGGTTACATAAAGATAGACTCATTAAAGAATGCTTCTGAAGTCTTGAACCCTTTTGAGAGAGGAAAGAGACTTTTGTTTTTGATTTTGTAATATTTTGAAAGAAGGATTTTTTAAAAATCTAAAACAACACTGTTGGAGATGGATGCAGAAGTCTGGAATACAAATTATTCTCTCTGTCTCTCTGTCTCTGTCTCCAGATCCCTCTTCATTAAGATTCAGACTTCATTTAAATTTAATTTGCAAGAGGTGTCATTTTTATTAATTTAATATTTAATATCTATTAATGTGGATTCAATCTGTGTAATTTGATTTCATAATGGTTATGCAACTAGTGCTACCATTCTTTCACCCACTCTTTTCAACTTTCATGTCAGTGGCAGGAGCCCTTGACCTGGTCTGGAGGGATAAGAAGGTAGACCAGCAAACTGCAGGCACTGTTGTAGCATTTGTCTGCCCCTCAAATCCCAGGCCCTAAAGAGTAGTATAGTGTTTAGGTATATAATAACACTAACTGGTGAAAAATATATCTGATATTCCCCTCTTGCTTTTCCCAGACACTTTTCTAATAGAATTGACAATGAAACTAGCTGGCCTAATATAAGATATTGGTGAAGAAGAGCACAGTGACTTAAAGCATCAGACACAAGAAAAGCATCCTCTTTTATTATAAGAAAATGCTAAGAAGCAGAGAAATAAACATTAAGTTTTTTAATAGGAATATCTACATCTCATTTGTCTGTGAGTGACTGATAACCAATAAAAAATGAGGGGCGCCTGGGTGGCTCAGTCAGTTGAGTGTCCACCTTTGGCTCAGGTCATGATCTCATGGTTCATGGGTGCAAGCCCTGTGGTGGGCTCTGTGCTGACAGCTCAGAGCCTGGAGCTTGCTTCAGATTCTGTCTCCCTCTCTTTCTGCTCCTCCCCTGTTCACGCTTTGTCTCTCTCTCAAAAATAAATAAATATTTAAAAAAAATGAAATTCTGGAATGCTATTTGCATACTTTTGAAAAAAGAGGTACCAGAATAACATTTGTGTGCGCTCTTTTACAAAATAGTACTAACAATAGGGTCATTACTGTATTTCAAATAACCCACCACAGGACTGGATAAGAGAGTGGGGTCAAAGCTGGAAAGATAATTCAGTATGGAGAAGGGGGAGCTAGTATACTCAGAAACTGCTTTTGTTTCTGCCACCAAAGTTCTCTAATTGTTCTTTGATGGTTATTATGTATCAGATGTTAGATGAAAAAGTGGTTTGCACTTCCCTTAAAGAGTCCCTTAAAGATGGGGGCAGGAATCTGCATTTTTAACAAACCCTGTAGGATTCAAATGTAGGTGATCTGAGGATTGTACCTTGAGAAACACTGCACATTCAGAGCATTCGGTGCTTCAAATCCCTATACAGAAAGTAAAGTGTAGAAAGCTCTCTAGTTGGAGAGAGTGGTTAGGGGGACTCATCCAGAAAGTTTGTTTAGAAGACAAACACCCTGGGGACACCTAGGTGGCTCAGACTGTTAAGTGATTCTTGATTTTGGCGCAGGTCATGATCTCATGGCTTGATTCATGAAATTGAGCCCCGAGTCAGGATCTGCACTGACAGCTGGAACCTGCTTGGGATTCTTTTTCTCCCTATCTCTCTGCCTCTCCCCCACCTGCATGCTTGTTTTCTCTCTCTCTCTCTTTCTCTCTCTCAAAATAAATAAATAGACTTCAAAAAAAAAAAAAAAAGAAAGAAAGAAAAAGAAAACAGACACCTTGTATGTTTATTTAAGATGATGGGGGGCTCTTGAGGGACACTGGTGCAGGAGTTGGTTAAGAAATGCTTAAGAAGAGCGCTTCTTAAACTTCAATGTGCACACAAATCACCAGGGATCTTATTAAAATGTGGATTCTAATTCAATGGGACTGGGTGGGTCCTGAGGATTCTGTGTGTCTAACAAGCTCCCAGGTGATGCCAATGCTGATGGTCCCAGGACCGCCCTTTGGTAAGATTTTAAATGAAAGTGGGGTTATGTAATGGAGAGGGGCATGGTCAGAAATTGTATGTGAAGTGGAAAACTAAGACATGAAACATAGCCAAGGTCTGAAGAAGACTTAATAACCAAAGGTTAAACAAATCAGAATCAGGAAAGAGGAGGTAGCTGGTTAATTCAGACAGGCTAAGAGTGAATCACCAAGATTTTTTTCTCCTACATGGAGCATGTTTTATGTGTACACGAAAAAAGAGTGGTCACAGATAGGGTCACAGACCAGGTCTAATCAGCCTATAACCAAAAAAATCCAGCCAAGTTTCTTAAAGAAACTTCATTGTTCTCTCTGATTAAAAAACCCACCTCCCACAAGCTAGAAAATGCAACTTTGCAACACAGGATAACTGATCATCACCACAGAAGTTTCAAAAACCAAGATCTTGTATCTTTCTTTGCTGAAAATCTTGGATGGTTTCCCCTGTTAGGACAAATCTAGGTTTCTGAGCTCTTAGTTCAGTTTCTTCCACTTCCTTTAAAAAAAAAAAAATTAATGTTTATTCATTTTTGAGAGAGAGACAGAGACAGAGGGTGAGTGGGGGAGGGGCAGAGAGAAAGGGAGACACAGAATCTGAAGCAGGCTCCAGGCTCTGAGCTGTCAGCACAGAGCCTGACACGGAGCTCGAACTCACAGACCAGGAGATCATGACCTGAGCCAAAGTCGGATGCTTAACCGACTGAGTCACCCAGGCGCCCCTAATTTCTTCCACTTCTGCCCTAGCCCTGCATTTCCAGCCCTGTATCTCACCAATATCCAGTTTTCTCCAGGGTATTTCCTACTTGTAGGCCTCTGCTCTAGTCAGTTTTTTGTTTGTTTTTGTTTTTGTTTTTTTTGCTGGAATGCCTTTTTTCTAATATATTATTCAAAGCTTTGTTTAAACATAATGATGATGATTATGTTTAACAATCTCTATTTGCTCTGTACTGTTTGGTAGGCACTACATTATCAGAATGAATTCCTACTATGACTCTGAAAGGTAATGATGATTATGATTGTCCATTCATTCACTCAGCAAATATTTATTGTGCCCCTGAGGTGTTCCAGGAACTTAAAACTAAATAGACAACTCCCTTCCTTCAACAGGTTTACATTGCAGTGTAAGAGACAGATAATAGACACCGTGATAAACGCTATGGGGGAAAAAAAATGAAGCAGAGTATGGGGATACTGGTAAAGGGAATGATTTGAGCCTGAATAACAACAACTGCTACCCTAAAGGATTACTGGAGGCAGAGAAAAAATTAAATGCAAAAGGTCTGCTTGACATGTTTTGGCAAGGAGAGGGTGACTGAAGAAGAGGATGGTTGGAGTTGAGGAGAGGTGGGGCTAAATCCTTAGGAGGGCCTTATAAAGTAAGGCCTCTCCCTCTAAGTTAGATGTGAAGCCACAGTCCTTTTTAAAGGAGTTAGGAGTGATAGCCTTGACAATTGATCATAGGGGAACAAGAGCAGAGTCGGAGATGTGTTAGGAGTCTGCTGCAAAGATCCAGGTGAGACATGATGGAGGCATGGCCCAAGTTAGAAGCAGTGGAGTCAGGGAGTAGTGGTCAGATTCTGCATCTATTTAGAAGGTTCAGGAGGCAGGATGTAGGTGGCAGTGAGAGAATGAGAATAGCTAAAGACAGCTGAGTGCTTTGGCCTCTACAATTAGTGGGATGGAGTTGCTATTTGTTGTTATCTTATAGATAAAGAATTTGAGGTTTAAGATGGTGTCGTAACTCCTCCAAAGTCAACTGTCTAGTTGTCTGTTACAGGTTTATCTGGAAAGATTGAGTAGTAGTTTGCCTTTTTCCCATCTCCTCAAGAAATAGCCTTCTTATGTAAAGACAGCACTGAATCCAGGAAGCGTTTGTGGGATTTTAGGACTTCCAAGTGTCTCCCTCTCCCAGAGCATCCAGCAAAGGACAGTTCCTAGGCTGGGATGGCTGCAGGATGCTTGCAAAACAGGTTACTAAGCACTAAGACCCTAAGTGCCATAAGAGTGCTGGGCTGTTTTGCTCCCCAGAATGGAGAAGACCTCTGGGGTCTTCTGAGGACTGTCTCTGGCCAGACAAAGGAGAATCAATAGCATAACCGCAATTCAGAGTCTCAGGACCACTCAAACCCTAGAGGTTTTGTACAGTTCACTGCAATGGGTAAAAGAGTCCCAGAAATAATTCTTGCCCACATCAATGAGTGGGAGCTCTGAGCCACATTTTATTTGAAGGAAGGAAGGGAAAGAAGGAGGGAAGGAGGAAAGGAAGGAAGGAAGGAAGGAAGGAAGGAAGGAAGGAAGGAAGGAAGGAAGGAAGGAAAGCTTGGGAATGCAAACTGGTGCAGCCACTCTGGAAAACAGTATGGAGGTTCCTCAAAAAATTAAAAATAGAACTACCCTATGACCCAGAAATTGCACTACTAGGTATTTATCCAAGGGATACAGGTATACTGTTTTGAAGGAGCACATGCACCCCCATGTTTATAGCAGCGCTATCAACAATAGCCAAGTATGGAAAGAGCCATATGTCCGTTGATGGATGAATGGATAAAGAAGATGTGGTATATATATACAATGGAGTATTACTTGGCAATCAAAAAGAATGAAATCTTGCCATTTGTAACCATGTGGATGGAACTAGAGAGTATTATGCTAAGTGAAACTAGTCAGAGAAAGACAAACATATGATTTCACTTATATGAGGACCTTAAGATAGTAAACAGATGAACATAAGGGAAGGGAAGTAAAAATAATATCAAACCGGGAGAGGGACAAAACATAAGAGGCTCTTAAATATGGAGAACAAACAGAGGGTTACTGGAGGGGTTGTGGAAGGGGGGATGGGTTAAATGGGCAAGGGGCATTACGGAATCTACTCCTGAAATCATTGTTGCACCATGTGCTAACTAACTTGGATGTAAATTAAAAAAAAATAAATAATTTTTAAAAAAAGAAAGATAGAAAGCTGATAGCAGTGTTCATTATGGCATTGCTAATTAAAGGAAAACCTTGGGAACAAACTAAATGTTCAACAATGTGGGAATAACTGATTAAATTATGGTATTTATATAGAGTATAATACTATGTATCTGTTTAGAAAGCTGGAGCAGATCTGTATTTATAGATATGGAAAGGTGTCCACAATGTGTTACAGAATGAAAGGATCAATTTACAGAACAGAATGTAGAGTATGATTCTGTGCAAGTGAAACCATGTGCATATGTATGCATATACAAATATATATGTGAAGAGACAGTTGGAAGCAAGTTCACAAAATGTTAATAATGCTTATCTGTGGCTAGTGAGGTTTATGTAATTTAACTTATTTCCTGCTTTTCTGGATTAACTGAATTTTTTAAACGAGCATGTCTCAATTATGTAATCAGAAAAAAAACATTTTCATCTTAGGAAAAACATCTATTAGAATTTTGCAATTTTGTCTTTAATTGTGCTATAAAACAGTTTTATCTAAAGCTAAATTTAAAATATTAGACATTTGTGCCTTAGAAAATTTTTATTAAGCCTCCATTTTTATCAATTAAATGTTGAAACATTAGGTACATTAAGTGGTGTCTCTTTATGCTAACCGCTAAGCACTTTGGTAAAAACACTCAGCTCCATTTACTAATTTTTAGCATTACTTTCCTTGGGCTTTCTTCCTAACAAAAATTAAGTGGTTATTTTTTTTAAACCACAGTTATTTCCACCAATAAGATGACGTGAATTCCACTGATACTCATTTTTTTACTGAGGCAGAATTAGTTTTGAAACAACCAAAGAAAAAAGTACTGTTCAAAGGCTGGGATTTTAGCACATTTTTCACAATAATTCTTTCTTTCCAGTTGATTACAAGACTATATGATCTGCAAGTTACTTTTTCTATAATCATTAAAATGCTAATGCTATGGACACTGTATTTATCTTTATGATATTTCTAAATACATGGTTCTTGGATAAGTAGATGAAGTCAAATCAGGTGATAGGTTAAATTCCAACCCTTGGAGTGTTAGGTTCAAGACCATTATTAGGTATTAGAGATGAAAATCACCAAATTAGTTGAAAGACAATTTCAAAGAATTAGAAGGCCATTGACAATGACATCAAGACCTGTACCATGCCTGGAAAATACTGAATAAAGGAAATCAAGCTAGACTTGTTTTATATTCAAGAAAAGGAGACATCTTATTTTCTTTTGTTCACTAAAAAGTAGGAACGGGAAAAAGAGAAAAAGAAAAATGAAGTAGAAGGTCGTGAAACATACAAATTTGCTGGAAAATAGGCAAAGTAAACAGAAGCATAATTAAATTTGAAAAAAGCAGATCAGTGATAATAGAAATGGGGCATAGACCATAAGATGTTACAGGTGATGAAACAAGTAGATCTAAATAAAAAGGAAACTTATTTGGATGGGTGAATAATAATTTATTAGACTTCATTTCTATATCTAATCAGTCACCAGGTTCTGCCGATGCTTGAATTCCCAGAAAAACTGGTAGATATTAAAAAATGGTCTTCAAGTGGCACCTGGCTTGCTCACTCGGTAGACTCTTGATCTTGGGGTCATGAGTTTGAGTCCCACGTTGGGTGAAGAGTTCTCTTAAAAAAATAATGGTCTTTGGGGTGCCTGGGTGGCCCAGTCGGTTAAGCGTCCGACTTCAGTTCAGGTCATGATCTCACAGTTCTTGAGTTCGAGCCCCGTGTTGGGCTCTGTGCTGACAGCTCAGAGCCTGGAGCCTGTTTCAGATTCTGTGTCTCCCTCTCTCTCTGCCCCTCCCCTGTTCATGCTCTGTCTCTGTCTCAAAACTAAGTAAACATTAAAAATAATAAGGGGCGCCTGGGTGGCTCAGTTGGTTAAGCGTCCAACTTCGAATCAGGTCATGATCTCGCGGTTCGTGAGTTCGAGCTCCGTGTCAGGCTCTGTGCTGACAGCTCAGAGCCTGGAGCCTGTTTCAGATTCTGTGTCTCCCTCTCTCTCTGCCCCTTCCCAGCTCATGCTCTGTCTCTGTCTCAAAACTAAGTAAACATTAAAAATAATAAGGGGCGCCTGGGTGGCTCAGTTGGTTAAGCGTCCAACTTCGAATCAGGTCATGATCTCGCGGTTCGTGAGTTCGAGCCCCGTGTCAGGCTCTGTGCTCACAGCTCAGAGCCTGGAGCCGGCTTTGGATTCTGTGTCTCCTTCTCTCTCTGCCCCTTCCCAGCTCATGCTCTGTCTCTGTCTCAAAAATACATTAAAAAAAAAATTTTTTTTTAATTAAAAAAAATAATTTTTTTTAATTAAAAAAAATAATTTTTTTTAATTAAAAAAAATAATAATGGTCTTTGAGTTAACTCACTACCTGTTCCTAGTTCTAATTCTCTTCCTTCAATCCTATCCCAGGTTCTTTCTGTAAATCTGGTTTCTAAACAGCTTTACTATCAGTGAAAGATAAACCTAAAACTCTAAACCTTATTCATATTTTATTCCACCCATGAGCTTATTTACATTTTTATTAAGGGATGCTTGCATGAAAAAGCCTTCAAAATGTGTGTCCATCTGCAGCCTGACCTTGCCCTCTTTTGAGTTCCATGCCAGTGTTTTTAGTGGCCCACAATACATGCTGGACTACGGACCACTCAAACGCACTGCCTCAAAACTTGCTCCTCCTCCTGGATTCCACATCTTCCCTTTCCCTCATCCCTCACATTCTAAAAATTGGTCCTCCTAAAAGCCCTCTGAATCAATTCCCCCTTCTCTGTTCACAATGCTAAGGCCTTAGTTCAGGCGCTAATCACTTAGTGACTGGACTTGCAATAGCTTTTTAAATGGCCTTTCTGTAAGTATAAAAACAGGGAGGGGGACAAAGCATAAGAGACCTTAAATATGGAGAGCAAACAGAGTGTTACTGGAGGGGTTGTGGGAGGGGGGATGGGCTAAATGAGTAAGAGGCATTAAGCAATTTACTCCTGAAATCATTGTTGCACTATACGCTAACTAATTTGGTTGTAAATTAAAAAAATAAAATTAAAATTAAAAAAATAGTAAAAAAATATAAAGAAAAAATAATAATGAATGGCTTTCTACCTCCAATCCACTTTCCATTTGGCCATCACTCTAAAATGTACAATTAAGAATTGTAAATTTAGGGGCACCTGGGTGGCTCAGTCAGTTAGGCGTCTGACTTTGGCTCTGGTCATGATCTCATGGTTCGTGGGTTTGAGCCCTGTGTCAGGCCCTGTGCTGACAGCTCAGAGCCTGGAGCCTGCTTCGGATTCTGTGTCTCCCTGTCTCTGATCCTCCCCTGCTCATGCTGTGTCTCTTTCTACCTCTCTCAAAATAAAGAAACATTAAAAAAAAGTTTATACTTCCAAAAAAAAAAAAAGAATTGTAAATTTAAAAGTGATCATGTCAGTTGCCTGCTAAAAAAATTCTTCGATGGCCCTTCATTGCTTTCAGGATTAAAAAAACAAACACCTGGGCATAGCATATAAAATTTTTTGTGAACTGGTTGCTGTCTACTCTTCGAATCTCTCTCTGCCTCATTCTTTAAACACACTGCACCCCATTCATGCTGAACTGATTGTTGTTTTTCAAACAAGTCATGTCCTCTTACTTCTGGCCCTGTAGTCAAGCTGTTCCTTCAGCCTGAAATGACTCCCCTTGACCCTACATCCATCTGCAAGCTCCTACTCGTGCTTGAAGACTCACCTCATGTCCCCTTTTCTGAAGACTTTTCTGACCTATTTAGGCAGAGTTTCAGATAGACATTTATTCTATAGAATCTATGGTAGTATAGTGTTTTATTTATTGTTGCACAACAAATTATTCTAAAACTTAGTGGCTTAAAAAATAATAAACATTTATTATCTGTCATAGTTTTTATGGGTCAGGAATATGGAAGCCACTTGACTGGGAAGATCTGGTGAGGGGTTTCTCATGAGGTTCAGTCAGATGTCAGCTGAGGCTGCAGTCACCTGAGGGCTTGAAAGGGGCTGGAATATCCACTTCCAATGCCTTACTCACATGGCTGGCAAGTTGGTGCTGGATGTTGGTGGAGGCCTCAGTGTCTCCTCTTGTGGGCCACTCCACAGAGCTGCTTAAGAGTCTTCATATGATGATTGCTGGCTTCCCCCGAATCAGGCAATCCAAGAGGCCAAAGCAGAAGTTACAAGTCCTTTATGACTTACTCTTAGAAGTCACCTACTATAACTTCTGCCATAGTCTGTTGTTTACATAGACCAGCCCCGATTCACTGTGGGAGGAGACCACATAAGGACATGAATACAAAAAAGTGAGGATCATTGGGAGCCATCTTGGAGACTGGCTAAGACATACAGAGTAACAAATATACATCATATCTCACTAGCCAGTGATGACAAAATATCATACATACTTTAGTGTTCAAATTACTATGGCATAAGCCTTCATGGCCTATTTCCTAGAACTAGAAACCTCTTTCTCTTCTGTATTTCTCATGTGGTTCTTACTACAGGATCTTTCTCAGGATCAATCCCTTTCATTCTTATGCCCCAACTTTCTGGATCTGGTCTAGCCCTGCCATCTCTCACCCTTATGAGGATGCAGCCCCACTGGGTACCACTGTCTTGCACAGATGACTGTCACCATTGTTTCTACCACTGACTTTAGCAAGTACTTGATATTCCTCCAAGAAAGTGGAACAAGCTCAGGAGCACAACTAAGGCCAGGATGTGACATTAACACACCTTTTTAGAAGGCTTAGGAAATACTTGAAATGTAATAGAGTAACTTACACTGCTATTAGCCGTGGTTACTCTGAGAGGTCCACTGTCTGCACTTACCCTCAAATAGCATAAACATAGGTCCTCTGGAAACTCCATCACTGCCAGATGATATTCTTTTGCTGTATGTCCTACAAAAGACAAAGTGCAACATAATCTGTCATCACTCCAATTCCTAAGGTCTTGGATTTTCAGTCTTTAAATAACACCACAGATGGAACTCAACAATCCACACCACGGCATGCTGGGCCAAGCACTCTTTATTTTTTGTTCACAGCCTCTCCCCTAGCACTGGCTAAAGGAAGTAAGCCTGTGCTCTCTCCCAGCGTTCCTTCCCATCCCACTTCCATGATGCTTACAATTACCCAAAGAGTAGTTCCTCAGCTCTGCAAATATATTCAGTGATGCATAAGCATAGGACAGTCTAAATTCACACTTATAGTACTAATTATCCATAGTGGCGGAAAACTACTAAGAGATGTCTTATTAACATCTCAAAGCATCTCCATTTGCTTTACCTTAATTATTTGGGGCCTTCTCCAAGAACTAGAGATGGGTGATTGCTTTACATTTACATAGCCCAAGAGATCATTTCAAGGTGTTTCCCAGAGCTAAAGAAGAGTTAGTACCAAAAGGAAATTGGATCCTTTGCTTTTAGATGGTAGTGTTTCCAGCTGCTTTACTCACCAAGGTTAAAAAATAAAACCCTGGCTACAGCCAGCCTGGTTATGTCACCTGCTGTAATTACTTCTTGGAAAGCATGCCTCCCTTCATTAGAGAGCCCCGAGGTCAGACAGCAAAAATAGGAGCTGAAAGAGATACTAAAGGAATAAGTGGTGCCTAGAGATGGAAAATAATGTTGAGCAGATTGTCATGTGGAAACAGTGGGCTGCAGTGAAGTGACCGGAGATTTTGGAGTCAGGCAAATATTGGGCACAGTGATGCTTTCCCTGTAGGGGTAACTCAGACTTCACTTCTTTGGCCTTGGTTTCTTCTCCTGTAAAATGATGGTAATAATCTATACCTCATAGGATTGAAGATTAAATGAGAAACTAAATAACAAGAAAGAAAGAAAGAAAGAAAGAAAGGAAAGAAAGAAAGAAAGAAAGAAAGAAAGAAAGAAAGAAAGAAAGAAGAAAACGTATAATCAAACTTTGGCAGGTAGTTAGGCTGTGCTCCAGGTACAGCAGTGGGTGCTGGGGATAGAGTGGTGAACACACAAAAATGAGCCACTGTCTTCACTTAGATTCCAGTTCCAGAAGCGAAAACCGGCATTAGTTAAACCAAGAACTACCTAATTACATGTGTGGTGAATGCTATAAAGAAGAAGGCTTGGGTATTATAAAAGGATACCTGACCTAAGTTAGGGTGTCAGTGAATGTGGCCTTGAGGTAGTATTGCCAAAGATGGGGACTGTGGGGTAGGGAAGAACATGTCAGGTTTCAGTAAGAGCAATCTAGGCTCAATAAATGGAAACCATTATTAGTATTATTTATTCAATAAATATTGAACATCTACCATGTGTACTGCACTACTATGCATCATGAAGGTACAACAAATCTGTGAACTTGAGCAAATAGCTTAATTTCTTTGAGCCTCAGTATGTTCATCTATAAAATGGGGATATTAATATTATCTACCTCCTTAGTCCTTTTTTGAGGATTCAATGAGATAATGTATGTAAAGTGATTAACACAGTGGTTGGCATAGGAATAAGATAATTTGTGTTAATGATATTATTTTTGTTCATTAGTCAAGACTGGCTACATAATTTGCAAGGCCCAGTGCAAAATGAAAATGTAAGGCCTGATGTTAAAAAATTATTAAGAATTCCAAAACAGCAATAGCACACAGCATTAAACTAAGTGTGGGGCCCTGGGTAACTGTGCAGTGAACACACTCACAAAAATAGTCCTATCACTAATTATGTCATATGTACACGTCTGTGTTTATATAGCTTATCTATCCAAAAAGGTTGAGTTTTTCTTGGGGGCAACTTCCAGAACTCAAATTGCTGAATTTACTTTATAAGGATAAAATATATACCTATTCAGTATATCAATGGATGATTGGTGCTTACATTTTTCTCAACTTTTTATTATGAAAAATGTTCAAACAGCAAAATTATAAGAATTTTATTATGAACGCATGTATACACCCCACCTAGATTCTACAACTAATGTTCTATTGTATTTGCTTTATTACCATCCATTCTTCAAATCATCTATTAATCTGTCTTGTTTTTAGTGCATTTCAAACTAAATTCCAGACATCAATATCACTAACTAAAATCCAATTTACTTAGTTTTTTTCTTTTGATGTAAAATTGACATACAGAGGAGTGTACAGTTCTGAAGAGTGAATTTGCTAAGTTTTGACAAATGCATATACCTCTGTAAACCAGACCTCTAGAACATCACCATTACCCTAACACGTTCCTTCATAACCCTTCCCAATCAGTCTCCATCCCAACCTCCCTCAGAGATAGCTATTATTCTGATTTTTTTTCTGATCCTTAAGTTTTTAAAACTTAAAGCTAAGTTTAATAAGTACTTAACTTCAATGTTTTCTCACAGGGGCACATAGAAAATTCTGCAGACTGTAAAATAAGAGAGATAAAGCTAGGATACTCTGATGTACTCAACAAATATTTGTTGAAACAAAGAGTAAAACTAGGGAAATCACTAGAGTACTTTTTGTTTTTAATAGTTTCAGTTTTTGATAAAAGTGATACAATGTGTACTCCAGAAAAAATGTAAGTGATATTAAAAAATACAGAGAGAAAATTAAAAATCACTCATCATACAGGGATAAACATTTTTAATATTTTGATAGAATTTCTCCCATGTATTTATTTATATATACATATTGTGATCTATGTAATTTGATAAAAATGGGGTCATACACATATACAATCTGTTTCTGTCACTTAACAATATGCTATAGATATCTTTCCTCATCGATAAATATAGAGTGGAATCCTCATTTTTAATGGGCAGAGTAGATGGACATATCATTCTTTAATTAGCCACTTATCTACCCATGAACATGTAAGATTGTTTCCAAGTTTTCAATATTATCAGCAACACTGCAATGGACATCCTTGTACATACATCTTTTTCTGAATTATGTAATTATTTCCTTAGGATAAATTGCTAAGGATGGGATTACTAGGGTAAGGATGGGATTACTAGGGATTACTAGGGTTACAACCTGAACATGTTTTACATTCTGGTTTATGATACCAAAATGCCTACCAGAAAGGAGGCAGAAATTTACATCTATTGACTGGCTAAGCTTTAAATTTTTAAGAATACAAAATGAATATTTTATCTTTTTTCCTTTAGGATAGAAAAGAGGGAAACACACGAAGGATTAATATACCTAGATTTAAAGCAGCAAATGAGAATGTATACAGAAGTGCCTCCAAAAGTGGCCTGGCTGGCTCAGTCGGTAGAACATGGGACTCCTGATGTCAAGGTTGTGAGTTCAAGCCCCGTGATGGGTGTGGAGCCTACTTAGAAAAAAAAAAAAAAAAAAAAAAAAAAAGTGGGGCACGTGTGTGGTTCAGTTGGTTAAGCGGCCGACTTCGACTCAGATCCTGATGTCACAGTTCAAGTTCATGAGTTTGAGCCCCCTGTCGGGCTCTGTGTTGACAAGCACAGAGCTTGGAGCCTGCTTCGGAATCTGTGTTTCCGTCTCTCTCTGCCCCTCCTCCACTCATGCTCTGTCTCTGTCTCTGTTTCTCTCTCAAAAATAAATAAATGTTAAAAAAAAATTAAAAAAAAAAAACAAAACAAGTGCCCCTAAAAGCACTGCAGATCAATCCAGTTGATCTCAATTCAGTAAAAAAAAAAAAAAAAAAAAAAAAAAAAAAAAAAAAAAAAAAAAATTAAGTGACTACCACGTGCAAAGATAAGGCTAGCTGGTAGGAGCAAAAAGATGAGAAGCCATGAACTCAGTATCCAGAATACTCACACCCTAATAGCACAAATTCCTCAGCTACAGTGATTTATCTTTTACTTAGGCTTATATGATAAGAAAGGACCCTGAGGATTTACTCTTAAAGGGGCAATGACTCCTGCTTTAAATTTGGTAAAAAACTCAAAAGATTTAAGTGAAAAGTAAGTCTCTCTCTCAGCCTTGTTCCCCAGCTCTGTACCTTCACCGATTGCTCCACTCTCTAGAGGTCACCACTGCTACTTATTTCCTGTATATCTTCCCAGAAAATGCTTTGCATATGTGTATACAGGCATATGCTGAGCAGGCAAAAAATTGTCCACTCATGGCTTACTCATACAAGCAGTTTTTAAATACAATAGTTTTATACTTACACATGATTTCACACGTTGCTTTTAAAATTATGCCTCGGGGATTATTCCATATGTATTCATATAGAGTTGCTTCATTTATTTTTAACTTGGAGATTGTTCCATAGCCGTTTTAGGAAGCTGCTTCATTCTTTTTTACCATCTACACAATTTTTCATTGCGTGAATGTATTTAACCAGTATTCTGTTAATGGACCACTAGGTTGTTTCCAACATTTTGCTAATATAATCCTGCAGTGAATACCCCTCTAGATACTGAAATCATTTTGGAGTAAGAAATGACTTGGGGCACCTAGGTGGCTCAGTCGGTTGAGCGTCCGACTTCAGCTCAGGTCATGATCTCACAGTCTGTGGGTTCGAGCCCCGCGTCGGGCTCTGTGCTGACAGCTCAGAGCCTGGAGCCTGTTTCCAATCCCGTGTCTCCCTCTCTCTCTGCCCCTCCCCCAGTCTCACTTTGTCTCACTCTGTCTCTCAAAAATAAATAAATATAAAAAAAAATTAAAAAAAAAGAAATGACTGTGGGAAGGTAGTCATATTTGGCTTCAAGTCAAATTAGTAAGTACTTGGTAGAGACATTTGTTGGCTTATAGATGAGCACTAAAAGAACAAATCATTAAAGATGCTGTGTCTGAAATACGTTCCCCCAAACAACCATTAAAACAAAAGAAAAGCATAAAAGCCAACAGGAAGTCTCCACCCACTTAGTCAGACTCCTCAGGAGGAGTAAATAGGCCTTATCCAGTGTCTTCCAGGTCCACAGTGGAGCTTTGTCACACTAATAGTGAGAACGCATTGTAGAATCCATGCCTTGGCACTAACAACTTCCCCTAGAGAATTTGGATCTAGCCATCTGGACATACAAATATTCATTTGTCACACAAATATTCATCAAAAGGCCTTTGGACATGCAAGTGAAGGAGCAGATTTCCTTTTGCCCTTCCTTTTGACTTTTTGTTTTTAACTTATTTTTAAATAATTACAGTTAGAGAAAAGTTTCAAGAATAGCACAAAGAACTCCCACTTCATTCAAGTTTACTATTTTTACTTTCTATTATGATTTTTTTGATTTTTTTAACATTTATTCATTTTTGAGAGACGGAGGATGACAGAGTGCGAGTGGGGGAGGGGCAGAGAGAGAGGGAGACACAGAATCTGAAGCAGGCTCCAGGCTCCGAGCTGTCAGCACAGAGCCCCATGGGGGGCTCTAACTCAGGGACTGAGAGATCATGACCTGAGCCGAAGTTGGACATCCAATCAATTGAGCCACCCAGGCCCCCCTCAAATTTACTATTTTTAAAAGGTTTGGCCACATTTTCCTCTTTTTACATATATATGGGTTTTTTTCTGAATTATTTAAAAGTAGGTTACATATATCATGCTCCTTTACCCCTTAATACTTCAGTGTGTGTTTCTTGAAAACAAAGGTATCCCATTGATTTTGGGGTGGGGGAAACTGACCTGGATACTTCCATCTAAGAGCTAGAAGGAAGCTTAAGGTGTCTACTTTATTTTACACACAGGGAAACCCAGAATTTGGCAAGTGAGTCAGCCAAGGTCACATTGCCAGTATCTGAGATGAGATCCTCTCTTCTGGCTTTTTCCACTCTATAAGCCATTAGGAATCATCTGGTCCAAACAGTTCAATAAATTTTAAAAAGTGTTTTTTTTTCTTTAAGTTTATTGATTTTTGAGAGAGACAGAGAGAGACAGAGAGAGAGCGCGCATGAGTTGGGGAGGGGCAGAGAGAGGGGGAGATAGAAAATCCCAAGCAGGCTCCACATAGTCAGCATGGAGCCTGATGTGGGGCTTGAACTCACAGACCATGAGGTCATGATGTTAGCCAAAATCTAGAGTCAGACGTTTAACCAAATGAGCCACCCAGGTACTCCCAAACTGCTCAATAAATTTTATAAATGAGGAAAGTACAGCTCAGAGAGGGTTTGTGATTTGTCCAAGGTCACATAGAAGGTTCTTGGCCTGGATTCCATAGGTAGCTAAACCTCTTTGCTAAGGTGCTCAAGGAGAAGACAAATTTTCCTGAATGCACACTCAGTGAGTAAGCTGATAAGTGGACATCTAGAGCTTTTGCCTGCCCAGAAATAACTTCCCCTTCTCCTGACAACAGCTTTGGAAAACCATCCCTCTTTCATTGCATACAGAGTTAGTGGGATGGTCCTTCAAAGTGCCCTGCCCTTCTGGCCATGAGATGGACATGTAACCCAACCTAGGTCAGTGGTCTCTGTGGCATTTGAATCTCAAGGAGAGGGACTCAGGACTGAAAAAGGGTGAGATGATTTCTCCTGAAGTTGGTGCTGAAGAGGCCTCCTGAAGAGGCTGCTTATGGGCTCTTGTTGCCCATCAGCTTTGCTTCCCATCCTTCCTGAGATTTGCTTCTTCAGCATTTATTTCCATTCTCTGAGCTACCCCCATATCTTTCCAATGATTTCCACAGGCTTAGGTTGGCCGGGTTAGTTAACAGCTGACTAAAAAAAAAGAAAAAAATGTTGCTTTCAGAAACACTTGCCCAAACAGAACTGTGACTTGGGTTGCATTAAAAAAGTTGGGCCTGGGTATACCCTTCCTTCCTCAAAGCTTAGTGTGGAAGTGCTTTCCAGGCTCATCACACTGCTGTTCAGTCTAATGATGCTTTACTTTCACAGCTCCCAGAAATGAGTTCCTGGAAAAACAGAGCAACCTTTTTGTTAGGTGTGGCTCTTAGAAATGTCCCTGGCAAGGGGGCACCTCTTAGTCAGTGGTTGTTTTAACTCCATTGCCCCAAAACTGCTCCATATGGGTGTTTAGAATGGTAAAGTACAATCTGATTTGAGCACAATAGTCCAGGGTGGGCTCCCTGCCTGATTGACTCTAGGGCCTGCTGCCAGCCGGAAGTGAAGGCATCGCTCTTTGTCTTTCCTGACAATCTGTTCCTGACCTCCTGAAAGAACTTTTGGAAGGAACTCACACATATACAAGAACACACTGATGTCTCCAGAATGACATTCAGATATTGTAGTCTGAATCTGTATCCAGGAAAGAAGTCTCCTTAAAAGCATAGTCATCTGCAAAGAAGTTCCCAAGCTCTTGTTTAAACACGACATTTTTGGGGCGCCTGGGTGGCTCAGTCGGTTAGGCATCTGACTTCAGCTCAGGTCATGATCTTGCCATCCGTGAGTTTGAGCCCCGTGTCAGGCTCTGTGCTGATGGTTCAGTGCCTGGAGCCTGTTTCAGATTCTGTGTCTCCCTCTCTCTATGACCCTCCCCCCGTTTATGCTCTGTCTCTCTCTGTCTCAAAAATAAATAAACGTTAAAAAAAATTTTTTTTTAACACAGCTTTTTCTTTCTTTCTTAAAAAAAGTTATTTTAATGTTATATATAATTTAACGTTATTTTAAATATTATTATGTTGCACAGTTTAGTTTCTCAATAGCCACTCAAGAACTAGATCTTTTCATGGCCAAAGATCCAATCATTTCACAAATATTTTCATGCTACTATGTGCCAGGCACTGTGCTAGGTGCTGAAGAAACAACAGAAAGCAAAACCAGACAGATCCTTCCTCTTAAAATGCTTACAGTCCAGAGGAAAAGCGAACATTAATGAAGATGTTATAGTCATACCACATTACAAATTGTTACAAGTGCTATGAAAGACAAATACAAAGATCCATGAAAGAGATTAAGAGTAAACTGTTTTCCTCAAAATAAAGTTTCCATAATTCCAAGTGTTTTTTTTTTTTTTTTTAAGTTAACTCTGTACCCAATGTGGGGTTTGGACTCACAAGTGTGAGGTCAAGAGTCACATGCTCTACCAACTGAGCCGGCCAGGTGCCCCTCCAAGTGAATTTCTTCAAAGGACTATAGGGCAATCCCTCCCCCTACTGCATTAGTCTGTAAATGTACCAGCCCAGCCCTAGTCAGAAAGACAATAGGAGATCTAGTGGTTTTCTCAGAGCAAAACCAAGAGGTTCTGCCTTTATTTTTCCATTGTGTTCATCGTTATCATTTTCAAAGATAAATGGAAGAGGAAAATCATTCAGACAAAAACATCCTAAAGAGTAAAAGATTACCATTTGAAAGGCAAATACAAATGCGGATGTATTCCTTTCCTACTGCTGCTATAACGAATTACCACAAGTTCAGTGGCTTAAATCAACACAAATTTATTATCTTAAATTCTGTAGGTCAGAAGTCCACCTGTGTCTCGCTAGGCTAAAGCACAGTGTTGGCAGAACTGAGTTCCCTTCTGGGGGCTCTAGGAGAGTATCCGTTTCCTTGTCTTTTTCCAGCTCCTTGAGGCTTCCTTCATTCCTCGGTTCATGGCCCCCCTTTCTCCGTCTTCAAAGCCAGCAAGAGGGTTACTTCTCATGTCACATCTCTCTCACCTACCCTCTGCCTCCCTCTCTACTTTTAGGACTCATGTGATTAAAAGTAGATCCACCCAGATAATCCAGAATAATCTCCCCAGCTCAAGTTCTGTACCCTTCATCATACCTGCAAAGTCTCCTTTGCCATGTACTGTAACATATTCATAAATTCTGGGGACTAGGACATGGATATCTTTGAAGGGCCATTATACTGCCTACTACGGAAAGCATGAAAAATGTTCTTGTTAAGGATGAAAAAAAAATAGAGGTGCTTCATTCTGTGTGGACAAAGCAATGGGTACAAGATGATGCTATTTTTTCTGGGTAGTACCAAATTGCTTATGGTAGTTATCTCTGGGCACTGGAATTATGGGTGGTTTTTCTTTATGCTTATCTGTTTTCCAACTTTTCTACATTAAAAATAAGATGCTAAAAAACAACAACAACAACAAAAACCACAACCCAAACCCAACCTCATATATTGTGATTATTTAGGAGAATGTCTGAATTGTTAGGAAAGGCATGCTGATCTGTTTCGGAGTAAAGTATATTGGTGTCTGCAACTTAACTGCCACAAAGTCCAGAAAACAGGTAAATAGATATGGCTAAATGGTAACAACTTTGAATCAAGAAGGGGTATATATATGTGTTCATTGCAATTTTATTTCAATTTTCCTGTACATTTGAAAATTTTTATAATAAAAAGTTATAATAAAATGCAAAATTTTAATGGGAAGAGATTCTATATTGATTCTATATTATTCTCGTTATCATTTCCAAGAATAACTTCAGAGTCTAATCTAGAGTGAGAAGATGTTACGAAATCAAGGCAAGTTCTCTTCTGCAACCATCTTTGCCACTGATACCAAGTTAAATAATTAGATCTCAGGAAATGGGGAAATGGACCTGTCTGGTTTCACCTAACAAGATCTCATTTCCATACAGATGCCTTTTCACTAATTTCTCCTACAGCATTTCATGTGTTGTGCTTGTCAACATACTAGACTCGTACAGAGAAGACTGGGAAGAGGACCAGCTCCATAATGTGAAGGGCCTAGTGCAAAATGAAAATGAAGGCCCCTTTGTTAAAAAAAAAAAAAAAGAAAAAAAAAGTATGAAGAATTTCAAGACTGCAGAGTCCTTCCAAGTGCTGTCCCCATGTAAGGCTACACCAACCATGAAATTGGCCCTGTACAAAGCTCAGCGGACTCCACCAATGACCTCCCCACCAAGCCTCATACCTGGGCATGCTTGGTGGGGATGAGAATGGAAGAGGAGCAGGCACTTCAGACTCATCTTACTGCGCAGGTCTCTTCACTCCATTTCAACCAGTCTTCATAGGGATGCTGAAGACCAAAGATCCCTGGGAAATCTATCAATTCTCCAAATGATAGCCATTTGGTAAGATGCTATTGACTATTATCTGTGACAGTGTTGTACAGTAGCAGGAACAATGTATTTATTTAAAACAAAAGCTCTAATGGAATTTGTTAAAAGGAAACACAAATAATTATGTTAAAAAATGATTCAAAATGTCATAGTTTTCCCAGAATAAAGGATATACTTAAAACATTTTCTTTTTAAATCACTAGATGTGGGCTTTGGTGGCTCAGTTGGTTACACATCCAACTTCAGCTTATGTCATGATCTCGTGGTTTGTGAATTTGAGCCCCACGTTGGGCTCTGTGCTGACAGCTCAGAGCCTGGAGCCTGTTTCAGAGTCTGTGTCTCCCTCTCTTTCTGCCCTTCCCCTACTCACACTCTGTCTCTGTCTCTCTCTCAAAAGTAAATAAACATTAAAAATTTTTTTTAAGAAATCAATAGATGAAATAAACCACCACATAGAAACAATATCTGATATTTTAATTGGTAATTAAGTTATTTAAAAACAAATCCAAATATACGAATAAAAAAAATCATAAAAAATGCCTTATGTGGCTTTCTGACCCATCTCTTTTATTCTTAAGCATTTGCTGCATTCCAAGTAATGTTCTTAAGTTGATTATAAAAAACAAGAGAACACTTGAAGTAATCAAAAGGGAACTGACACAGGATTGACAAAAATGAACATAATTTCTTCCCCTCCTTACCCCCCTCTCCCCAATACAGGCTTTTTGCTATTGATAAAGTATTGATCACTTTTAGGGATAAGGCTTCTGGTGTTGATTTTCCCATTTCTAGTAAATTATATGGTACTTTTAAAAGGGCATGCCTCATGTGGCTTAGAAAAACATCTGGAAGGATATAGCTAACAAACCGTTAACAGTAGTTGGCTATAGACTGAAGATTTGTGATGAGGCTGGAAAGGATTTTATTTTCCTTACTTTGCCTATTTGAATATATGCAATGAATATGTATCAGTTTTATATAGCCAAAAAAATCAGTAAAGATATTTTTAAAAAGAAGGAAAAAAACCCAGCATGTACTTTACATCTAGTATGCTGATTTAGGATCAGTCACTTAATCTTTTTGAGCCTCAGTTTCCCTATTTATAAAATGGGATTAGTATCACACAAAGATGTCATAAGGAAAATGCCTTCCCACGTGGTAAATACATACTCAATAAAAGTCCCTTTTCTGAGCCTCAGGTTCTTTGCCTGCAAAATGAGGGAGCTGGATTAGTTGTCCGTGATCCTTTTGAGAGTTAATATTCTGATTCCCTCTATTTATGTTCACAGAAAAAGATTGCTAAATGAAAAATAAATGTCTTTACTTGTCTTCAGGTAATTAGTTTTCCCCTATTTCCTGAAGAACCAGGAAACCAAAAACAGATGAGTAGTTCCTCTGGAATGTCTGAGCCACTCCACCCTGGGCACCTGGGAAATGATAGGGTATTTCCACTCATTAGCATCTCCCTAATGAGGAGAGGCTTCTTTATTGAAAAGAGGATGAAACCTTAGTTTTAATAAGCTATTGTGTGTCATAAAAAATATTATATACTCTCAATTTTAACTTTTGACTACTGCAGACCTCTTTAATTAGTTTGCCTACCGATATTTGCAATCCAGATACTCTGCTTAAGCAGTTATGCAAAATTTCCATAATTCATTATAAACTATGTCATTGGTTAAAGTCCAATTAAATCAGTATCACTTAGGGGGGTTGTATATTAAGTGTGAGTTTACAGAGTTGTCTCCTACACATCTGAAATATTAATAATGGCCTATCTTTCATGGTTCCAGGGTACTGATTTTACAGTTCTCTCTTTGCTTTTCTGAGATTGAAAACAAGCATGGATCATAACAGTGGTAGTAGTTATCAGTCTACTAAAAAGGTAAACATTTTAAAAAGGAGAGAAAGTTACAACAGTGGGAATATTACCATTGTAAATTTCTCAAAATGTGACACATATACATACATATATATTTTTTTTAAGTAGGCTCCATGCCCAAAATGGGGCTTGAACTCACAACTCTGAGATCAAGGGTTGTATGCTCTACCAACTGAGCCAGCCAAGCACCCCAAAACATGCCACATTTTTTTATTTAATTAAAATATTGTATGGATACAGAATCATAGAGAGGAACACCCACATGGCTTAGAATTCAAAATATCTCATGTATGAGATTTCTTAATTTAAGCCTTTTCTGTGCCTGCCGAATACCAGTGGGTGAAGAACGCCTTCAGTGCCATTTTGGCATTTCTAGCACCCCGCATAACTTGGTCGGATTCTTTACCCTTCCAGGTTATAGCAATCCCAGATTTTCTCACAGGAAAAAAAAAAAAAAAGCCTTATTCTGTTTGTTTTAAGAGATAGTGTAGTAAAACTCAACATAAGGAGATACTTTTTATTTCCACATTTATGAACAAATTTCTCCATATATGAATTAGGATAACACAACTTGCTCTTTACTGTGGAAGGCTGAGGGAATTCTTACTGTTAGTTAAGAACAAAAAAACTTAACATTGTCTGAGTATCTACTATTTTGGGGGCATCATGGAAGGAAGGCACTTTGTCTTGCATTATGTTACTTAATCCTAACAAAACTCTGTGAGGTATTATCTACTTTTTTCAAATAAGGAAACAGACTTAGAGAAGCTAAATAATTTACTGTTTACAGTGTTGGTAAATGGTGATGCAATGTCTGATTCTGACACCTTGATTTTCATTACTCTGATCTTCTAGGAGGAAGATGAAAATGTTCTGAAGTCTGTTGTTTGCCCTCAAGTCGTTCAGCCATTGAAACTCATTTCTGTGCCCCTCTCCTTGACCAACTCCTACCCTTATGTTTCATTCAGTAACATAGGCCTACTTATAATTGTCTTAAAGTCTTGTTCTCTCAACTTTTTTGGTCTTTGTTTATGATGTTTTCTTGGCCTAAAATTTCATTATCCCACTACTACCAGACTAACTGCCCTACTTCTACTCATTTTTCAAGTCTCAGTTTAAATTACTCCACAGTGCAGAGCCTGGAGCCTGTTTCCGATTCTGTGTCTCCCTCTCTCTCTGCCCCTCCCCCGTTCATGCTCTGTCTCTGTCCCAAAAATAAATAAACGTTGAAAAAAAATTTTTTTTAAATTACTCCACAGTGTTGTATGGTCAATTAAGCTTCGACAAAGGAGGCCAGAATATGCAATGGGAAAAAGCCTCTTCAATAAATGGTGTTGGGAAAACTGGACAGTTACATGCAAAAGAATGAAACTGGACCACTCTCTTATATCATATAAAAAAAACCCCAAAACTTCAAATGGATTAAGACCTAACTGTGAGACCTGAAACCATAAAAATCCTAGAAGAAAGTGCAGGCAGAATTTCTCTGACATCAGCCTTAGCAACATTTTTCTAGATATATCTCCTGAGGCAAGGGAGACAAAAGCAAACAAACTGTTGGGACCACATCAAAATAAAAAGCTTCTGCACAACAAAGGAAACAATTAACAAAACTAAAAGACAACCTATTGAATGGGAGAAGATATTTGCAAACGACATAGCCAATACAAATTTAAGCATTTAAAATGTATAAATAACATATAATTCAACACCACAAAAACAAGTAATTCAATTAAAAAATGGGGAGATGATATGGACAGACATTTTTCCAAAGAAGACATACAGGTGGCCAACAGATACATGAAGAGATGCTCAGCATCACTCATCTTCAGGGAAATGCAAATTGAAACCACAATGAGATATCACTGCACACTTGTCAGAATGGCTAAAATAAAAAACACAAGAAACAAATATTGATGAGGATGAGGAGAAAAAGGAACCCTCGTGCACTATTGGTAGGAATGCAAACTGGTACAACCACTGTGGAAAACAGAATAGAGATTCCTCAAAAAATTAAAATAGAATTACCCTACAATCAAGTAATCGTACTACTGGGTATTTACCCAAAGCAAAGGAAAACACTAATTCGTAGGGATATGTGCACCCCTATGTTTATTGCAGCATTATTTACAATGGCCAAATTATGGAAGCAGCCCAAGTTCCATCAATTTATGGATGAATGGATAAAGAAGAGGTGGTGTACATATATACAACAGAATATTATTCAGCCATAAAAAAAGAATAGAATCTTGACATTTGCAACAACATGGATGGATCTAGAGAGTATAATGCTGAGCAAAATAAGTCAGAGAAAGACAAATACCATATGATTTCACTCATCTCTGGAATTTAAGAAATAAACAAAGAAAGGAGACAAGCTAAAAACCAGACATTTAACTATAAAGAACAAACAGATGGTTACCAGAAGGGAGGTGGTGGGTGGGGCGGATGGGTGAAATAGGTGAAGGGGATTAAAGAGCACACTTATCATGATAAGCACTGAGTAATATGTAGAATTATTAAATCATATTGTATGCCTGAAACATATTAATATAACACTGTGTGTTAACTACACTGGAATTAAATTTTTTAAAATTTATGTATATTTTTAAATTTATTTCTAAAGTTTATTTATTTATTTTGAGAGAAAGAGAGACAAGCAGGGGAGGGGCAGAGAGAAAGGGAGAGAGAGAATCCCAAGCAGGCTCTGCACTAGCACGTCATGGGCTCGAGCTCACAAACTGTGAGATCATGACCTGAACTGAAACCAAGAGTTGGATACTTAACTGACTGAGCCACCCAGGTGCCCCTGGAATTAAAAATTTTTAAATAAAATAAAATAAACTACTCTGCCATGCTCCCATTACTCTTGATATACTCTTGATATACTTATAACAGCAAGTTTCTTACTATATCATCATCTGCATTAAGAGCAGCTTGAGGGAGTTGGGTTTTTTTTTTTCACTGTTGTAGGGCTTTTCAAAGTAGCTATTTCCCAGTAGGCAGTCAATTAAATATTTCTAGAATGAACTAATGAAATCATGTACAAATAACTTATAAATTCATTGCCCAGAACGCATCAGAGATTTGTGGAGGGACCTGTATTACTTTATTCCACATAAGCCTAAAAGTTACCAGAAATGAAAACTTTTTACCCTCTTATATTAAAACTTTTCAACATATCTTTATTTTTTCCCAGAATAAAGTACCTGGAACGCTGTAGTAGTTCAATGCATATTTGCTGAATTAGTGAAGAGTCCTAGAAAAGTACACAAATACCCAGTATCTTTATAATCTAATGCATATTCTTTTCTCCAGACTCATTTTGTGCCACTCCTTCTTTATCCTGTAATAATGAGTAACAGTATGTAATTTTCATTCATGCATCAAATATTTATTTCACTATTATGCGCCAGGCACATTGGTCCACTGTTTCAAATAGCTTTGTTCCTTTCTTGCTATTCTCTTTTACTGGACATTTAAAAAGCCATTCAATAAATACTGTATTTATTGTGGTTTTCCTACCTTCCTTCATTCAGTTCAGTTACCTCCCTCAGAAGGCAGTCCCTGACACCTTTAGCACTCACTGTTTGCTTCCATCTTAGCCCTCATTACATCAAAGTGAAATATCTATGCGTTTGTCTCCTCCCCACCGCCCTTCCTATACCACAGTATCCAGGTGTGCTTTCAGAGGACAGGGATTGAGGTTTTGTTCAACTGTGTCTCCAGGGCCCAGCACAGAACTTGGGACAGGTAGGACAGGGCCAAACTCCTATATGTAAGTATTGAAATGAATTCTCCCAATAACAGGTGAGTTATGTATCATCTCCAAGTAATAGATGAGAAAAAGAGGCTTGAAAGGGTTTAGAAAAGTTTTAGATAAACTCAAGGTCACACAGTGGTAGAGCCTGTTGTCAAAGGAATTTGAAGAATGAAGCCACCATTGGTTCTAAATGAATAAAACTCCTTCCCACCATCTTTTCTTGAAATTTTCTTTTAGGTTTTGTATTTTTTCCTTCTACAGACTCGTCATCTACCATAATATTATGAATGGGGACTATACACTCTTTTTTTTCATATTGGAAATTGTTTGACCTTTCTCTGGAAGCACGGTGATTTTAAACTTTCTGAAGTCACACTCTTTCCGGGGTAGAATCTGCATTGGAGCCCTGGGGGACGTGATAGGTCCCAAGAGAAGAATGGTCATTCGAAATGGAATGCGGAGACTAAGAGTTTTTCTCTGGGCAGGATTCTCAGAAGACTTTTGCAGGGGGAGGAGGGATCTCATTTTAGATGCACAAATCCTGAGACTTGTGGGAATCTGGTTGGCCACACCTAAGGCGGCTGTAGGGGACTGTGTTGCCCACAGCTAAGATGACTGCAAATGAACATCTCCTTCGGATGTGTCTGTTCTCTTCGCTCGTTGGTATCTTCAACGAGAAGTATGATGAGTAAAATTTAGTAAAAGCTGGTGTCTTCTTACCAAGATGGTAACGCAGGAAGTTGTCACGTTTTGTTTGGAAGGCCTTCAACAGGTCAAATTTTCTCTTGCCCTTAACCAAAATGGTTGTAAAGGTTGTCCCATGGTTTGAAGCTTTCAGCCCTTAACTAACATGGCGCCTGGAGGCTCCTTAAAAATTAGCGTGCCCTCTTCTCTGCCCTTGACCATCATGGCTTCCACGGCGTCGAACACGTGACGACCCTGGACTACGGCGCGGGAGAGGGGGTAGGAGGGCCCTTGAAGGGTGCGCGTTCCCGTGGCGGTGCACCGGGTAGGTTTCAGTCAGAGTCACTATGGCGGCCGGCGCTGGCAAGGTAAGCTGAGGCGGTGGTGGCGGCGGCGAGGGAGGCTGGACCCGTCGTGGCGTTCGGGCTCTAAATCCCAGCAGCTCGTCCGCGGAGAGGTCGGCCGAGGTCTTGGCCAGTCGTGGGGACTGGCAAGGGGCGGGTTGAAGGGGGTGCGGGCTGAGGCGGGCGGGCACCGACGCCTGACGGCCGTTTGTTTTGATGTTTTCCCCACCAGGTCGGAAAGTTTCCTGCCTTGTCGGGCACAGCCTGAGCGTGTTCCACCGGCCGCGAGTGGTGGAGGCTGCGGCGGACCCAGCCCGGGGCCTCCAGGCCTCTCCCCCAATCTCCGGGCCAGCCTCCCTCCCCCACCTCCTCGTCCGCTGGGAGCTGCGGCTGCCGTCCCTGAGATGCGACCCTCGTGGGGGCGACCCTGAAGGAAGGCTGCCCGTGTGCTGAGCAGCAGCCAGGAGCTCAGACGTCCAGGGACCAACTTCCTGCCGGCCGAGACCCCCCAAGCCTCCCCGGGGTTGCGCCTCGCTCGGTCCGCACCGGCCTGCCGAGCCGGATCCCCGCCCTGGGCGCGGGGACGCCCGCCAGGTGCCCGGGAGTCCCCACTCGGCCGCTGCCCGCGCCTCTGCCTGTCCCCGTTCCTCGCGCCAAGGACCCCAGCCACCGCTGCCTCGGCTCGTGCCAGGGACCCCGTGCCACCTCCCGGGTGGCCTCCGTGCGGCAAGAGCAATGCAGACTGTCCCGCTGGCCGTCTAGACCCCCTCACCGACCCCCTCGCCCCTGCCCTTCCACTCTCGAGGCCCTCGAAGACGGGCGGTGGCTGCCCAGAGGTGCTCGGCTACACCTTCCTTCGGCCCAAAAGGACCTTCCTGGCCGCACGGAACCGACCCTTCCTTCATGCTGCAGTGCTGCAACATTTCCGCTACCGAGGGGGAAAAGCGGCCGCGATCCCAAACAAAACACAAGAATTGGTGTGTGACTCATCTGCTTGGATACCTCCAGTCCCTGAACTGTCTTCCAGGAGTTTTCTTAGCCGGAGCTGACCGATGTTTGAGCCTTTTCTTCCCAGGGAAGAGGATGGACTGAAAGCTGCCAGTCGGGGACTTTGTCTGATCAGGGCGCTGCTGGGTTTTAAAGGAGGTGATGGGGCTTGCGCTGGCTTGTCTTCCCACTCAAGTGAAGAGTTGTTGATGTTCACTGGTTATGCTTAGACAATGCGCAGTTTGTTTTAATTTAAAATTTTGGGGGGGATAGGGGTATAAGCTTGTGAAGGGCAGTCCGGATCCGGTGGAACTCCTCTTTGTCCCTTGGTAGGAGAGACACCCCAGTCTGTCCTCGATGCCGTCAGCCTTGGCCATCTTCACTTGCCGCCCGAACTCGCACCCATTTCAGGAGCGCCATGTCTACCTGGACGAACCTATTAAAATCGGCCGCTCCGTGGCCCGCTGTCGACCAGCTCAGAATAATGCTACCTTTGATTGCAAAGTGCTGTCAAGGAACCACGCTCTCGTCTGGTTTGATCACAAGACGGGCAAGGTAATGTCACCACGTTATCTAACAATCTTTACTTTTCGTTTCCCTTTGCCCTTTCTGCGTAATATATGCAGGATCCCAGCGTTGCACCCAGAGGAGACTTTCAGCAAGGCCATGGAAGCAACTTTTTGTGTGTCTGATTCTATTGGAAGTTTAGTTGAGGTGGTTGAATGGAAACAGAGAAGGTACTGTAATTAAATGCCTCGGGAGGGCGATGGCATCTTGATAATGTGGTCATTCCCAGTGAAATACCAAACCCTAATTCATTTCGGAAAACTAGATAGTGAAACTTGGCTTCTTGCTTCCAGTCTTTTTAGAAAGGCGAATTTGCGGTTCAGTGCTTTAGTAAGCAAGCAGCAGTTTCCAAAGCAATGCAGGGAATCTGTGGCTGGTATTACACTGAGGCTCAGGTGTCTCAGTGGTGAGATGTAGTTAACACATAGCTTTTAATTGAGTGCAGATCAGGGTCTTCCTAGTAAGGACAGTTGTTTGTGTAAATTTACATTTTTGAAAGATTTGATACGTATTTACCCATGAACGAGTAATTTGCAATTTTAAAAGCCAATTTCATTTAAGCACTAATAACTGTAACTTTACATTTTCAGTTTTGTTTGCAAGATGGATGAACATACATATATTGCTTTTGAAAATCACTTTTTGATGTTCCCTGCAAGAACTTATAAAAAATACTTAATGCATGCTTACAGAAGTGATTTTTAAAAATCAGTGTTAAGAAATTAATTTATTTGAAATTATTTCCCAGTTCTGTCAATTGCATTACCTCGATGTGATAGGATGAATTTAATGCTCTTTATTTTAAGTGTGACTCTTTTGCATTTTATATTGGTGCCCTAATTTATTCTGTAGTGGGTGCTTATATTTTAAGAATGCAAGAAAAAAAAATAAGGCCCTTTTAATTTTTAAAACTCTTTATGTGTGTGGAGAATATACTAAAGAACTGATTTTTGTCCTTATACCTCAGGTTTTAGTTAAGCTATTGTATCAGTTCCAATTTAGAGTAAGTTATGTAAGACTAATAGGAATACCTTGGGTTTCACCTCCTGACTTTTTGCTCTGAGTTAAATGATTAGGTCTTTTTTAAAAGAAGAATTTAAGTCTTGAAGAGTAGGGTTTTGAAATGCAAGAAGCCTAAGCCTAAAAAACAAAAAAAGAAGAGAAAACATTATTTCTGTTGCTACTGAATTAAGGAATTATTATATAAATCATTTTTTAAAGAAAGGAGGCAAAGATTGTGCTTGCATAATACCTATGCCCTACTCTGTGTGTAGGATGAGAACTGAAAAATATGTTAATTTTTCTGTATAACACCAGATGTTCATTTACCTATGGAACAGACCCTTTTTTTCTCCCTGGAAACTAAAATTTGGATGCCTAAAAGACTTCATGGATTACCCATAAGCATTTAAAGTGAGTGTTCACAAAACTCATCTTTCCAGCTATCAAATTCAAACATCAGTTAACTGCTAGTGTCCTAACTTAATCAGCTTTACCTTTCTGTCTAAGCTAAGGTCCAACTTAATCAGATAACAGGTTTCCTTAAAGTACATAATCTGCAAATGCACCTTCTTTGATACACTATTCAAAGGAGACTCAGATTTTTTCTATTACTTATTTAGAAAATAGTGGTTATATGAACAGTGTGTTTCATGGCTATACTAAAACCCTCACAATAGGTTATTTTAAGATGGCTAAGGATAGATCAATAGTGAGTATTGTATAAATTGAGATGATGTTAAAATTTTTAATGGAATTTGTAATTAGAAAAAACTTTAAAAGATGTATAGCTTATTTCCATTTTCACTTTTTTTCTGCTTTAGCTAGAAACACTTCAGGACATGAAGTCATTACTTTAGGCATAGATATAATTATTGATTGTTGTACAAACTAATTTAGTTAAAACAAATAGCCTGTCGGATTTTGCCATGTGATCAAATTGTTTTATGAATTATTTAAAATTTAGGTTTGAACAGACATGTTTTTATTGAGCACCTATTATGTGCCAGATATCCTGAGATACACAAGTCCAAAGAAAACCCATAGTTCGACCAAATATTACTTACTGTTTTCTAAGTGTGAAATTTCCTGTTTGAGGATTTCTCCTAACAAAAGTCACTGAGCCTAATATATATTCCCAGCAAATTTCTTTGTACAACACCAGAATCCCCTCCTGCAAGCATCACCTTAGGCAAGTTTGTATTTTTATTTTATTTTATTTTATTTTATTTTATTTTATTTTATTTTATTTTATTTTATTTTTTTTTATTTTTTTATTTTATTTTTTGGGGGGGAAGAGAGAGAGAGTGAGAAAGGGAGAGAACGAGAACGAACATGAGCTGGGAAAGGGAAGAGAGAGAGAATTTTAAGCAGACTCCATGCTGTCAGCACAGAGGCCTGACATGGGGCTCAAACTCTCAAACCGTGAGATCATGACCTGAGCCAGAATCAAGGGTCAGATGTTTAACCAACTGAGTCACCCAGGCACCCCCAAGTTTTTATTTTTCAAACGTCTTCAAACTTTAGTTTTGTCTCCTGGGGATAATAATGGTACCTACTATTGTTTTGAGGATTGAGATAATCATGTAAATTACTGAGCACCTTTTCGGGTCCTTATTAAGAGATCAGTACTTAGGGAGGAGGGTGTTTAAGGTGGGGAAACAGGGAACCATTTAGGCAGCTCTTTGCAATTTGCTGTATTGCTGTGGAGTCTTAGGAAGGTAATGACAATTGTTTTTCTTTCATGTGATGGCATATGTAGAAATAATTTTTAAAATTGAAACAAATGAAGTTGAGAACTTTGTTCAAATTGGCACTTTCCCTGGGAGGTGGAAAATTGGAGTAATATGCCCTTCGGTTGACTTTTACCTTGTGACTTTTGCATTTGGCACTGGCCATTAAAGGAGACCCATGAAAAGCTGGAGGAAGTAATGGGGCATTTGGGTGGCTCAGTTGGTTAAGCATCTGACTCTTGATTTTGGCTCAGATCATGATCTCACTGTTTGTAGGTTTGAGCCCTGCATCACGCTTGGTGCTGACAGTGCGGGGCCTAGTTCGGATTCGGTTTCTTTCTCTTTTTCTCTGCCCCTCCCTGCATGCTCTCTCTCTCTCTCTCTCAAAAATAAATAAAGAGCTAGAAGAAGCAATAAACACGAAGCTTTCTGATTATTCAAGTAATACATGTTCGTTGTAGAAAATTTGGAAAACAGGGGCGCCTGGGTGGCTCAGTCGGTTAAGCATCCGACTTCGGCTCAGGTCATGATCTCGTGGTCCGCGCGTTCGAGCCCCGTGTCAGGCTCTGTGCTGACAGCTCAGAGCCTGGAGCCTGTTTCAGATTCTGTGTCTCCCTCTCTCTCTGACCCTCCCCTGTTCATGCTGTCTCTCCCTGTCTCAAAAATAAAATAAACATTAAAAAAATTTTTTTTTTAAAAAAAGAAAATTTGGAAAACATAGGCATATGGAAATCTAGGTGACGCTTTTTTAAAAAAATATTTATTTATGTATTTTGAGAGAGAGTGTGTGAGCCTGATATTGGGCTCAATCCCATGAACTGTGAGATCGTGACCTGAGCCGAAATCGAGTATAGGTCACTTAATCGACTGAGCCACCCAGATGCCCCTAGGTGATACTTTTTTAATGCTAAGTGTGTGGAATGTGTTATGGTACTTAAAACCTGCTTGTTGGAGGGCAACAGCTTTGTGACAAAGTGGAATTTAATGTTTTCCCAAATCATCTACTTAGGGGTGTAGCAGTTGGTTTTTGCCCTGCTTGGATGCTGGCCCTGTGTACATCCTTCACTTCTTTTTGGAGGTCAGGCTCTTGAAATAAGATGGCAGATAATGGAATGTTTTTAATCCTTCCGTTGTTCCAAGGTACCACTGAAGAAGCAAATCTCTCTATGTGGTGGTTACATAGAAGGGATAGTGAGTGGACTACCTCTTGATTTTAGTGGTCCCACTTGCTTTGAGGCTTTATGGACAAGTGATAGTTTAGTGGTTGATACGGTAGTCTATTTCCACTCTTACTCTAGTTTACTTAGTAATTAGTAACAAGTGGTAGTAGTAAGAGTATTCTACTTCCAGTTTCACTTTTTTACTTAAATTCTATGCATATTTTTGAGCACCTGTTCTATCATGATCTGTTTTAGTGGAGGGCACAGTGATGAGAGGGAAGAAAACGACAAAAACTGGGAAGAGATTGTCACTCCTTCTTTCTAGGAACCTATGTTTTAGATAGAGAGGGTGAATATACACTTTGAGAATAGTTGATTGAGACAAGATAGTATTAAATAAGTTTAAATGGCAAGAGTGATGGTGTTTTAATTCGACTTTAAAATAGGGGTGGATAGTTACACACTAAGAAAAGGTATCCTTTTTTGGGTGGTTTTTGTGTGTTTTGAGGAGATGAGAGTAAAATAAAACAGACAAAAGCAGATAATTTTGAGTTTGACATCTTCCCATCACTGATGAAATCGATTTTGTTGGATTCGAGAGTGTTTTTGGAGAGTAGCTATGGGTGAACATCCATTCTGTGTGATGTTTTATGTTTGTATCTCTTTTTTATACTTAGTTGTCAGACCATGAAACAGAGGGTGTGTCTGCCTTATATCTGTCTCTTATTTTGTATAAAGTAGATGCTGAGTAACTGAAGCTGAGTAGATAGTTGTGGAGTACCTTAATTACCAAGGACATGGATCCATGCACTATGGGAGACCAGGGAAAGTTCTGTGCGCTGACATAACAGAACCACCATTTAAAAGTGATACAACAACAATATGTAGGGAGGCCTGGAGCAAGGGCAAATGGGTACCTGCTTAATTAACACTTGTTGTGCACTAACTATGTACCATGTCCTGTTCTAACTGCTTTACATGTTAACAGTTAATCCTTAAATAACTATTTAAGATAGGTGCTTATTTTTCCCATGTTAACCTTTGAGGAAATTAAGGCACAGAAAGATTAGATTAGATTAATTTGCCTAAATTCACATAGCTATTAAATGGTTGAGCCAGGATTCGAATGTAGGCATTTGGACTCTTAACTCTAGAGAGTCTAGAACCCAAGCTCTTAACTTCTCTGCTATTCCAAGGCTTTGTAACAGTTTAGATATGATGTCATTTTGTAAGGGCATAGACCAGGCTCACAGTAGGAATAAAAATGATTAAATGCCAGAAAGTGAGAAAACACAAATATATTATCTTGCCTATTAGGACTTGAGCAAAAAGAGAGGTTCTGTAAGTTCTGGAGATTTTAGGGATGATTCATGGATGAGATACAATTTGAGATAGATCTTAGGACTTAAAGTAAGGCAGATGTAAATAACGGATGTAAATACCAGGAGGAGTTTTGGGTGAGAAGAATTACTGAAGTAAAGGCATAAAAGCAGGTATGATATGTCACATTCCAAGGACATTGCAAGGAAGCCATTGAAAGAGAAGAATCTCCAGAATTTGATAGCCAAGATAATTTCTTCTTCCCCGCATCTAAATATGACAGCAGAGATCCTGGCCTCAGCTTTTGGAAAATAGCAGATCATTGATTTTATTTGTTTGTGTATTGCTTTACCAGATTTTTTTGTTGATAGAAGTAAAAATGTCATTAAGAGGTGCTGGTTTTTGTGAGAAAGCGTTATAATCGACCAATGTTATGTTTAAGACACGTTGATGTAAACATGTTTAGAAGGCCAAGTTGTATATCCAAAACACAGATTCATTTCACACTTTTCACAATAGTGGAAAATTAATGAAACATTTTATCTATTCAAGCTGTTAAAAATATGGGTGGTGTATATACTTGAAACCTTTTTTTTTTTTTTTTTTTTTTTTCCTGCTTAGGTATTTGACTTTACTTCTTAGGTTGAATCTACTCTTTGCCTTCTCAGGCTCCTATTTGTTTTTTTCAAGTGGTATTTATGTTAGAGCTTAGTATCTATTCTCTTTGGTAAATAGGGAGGAGAGTGTCTGTCATTTAGACTTTTAAGTGAAAAGACTGAGATTGGTTCTTAATGTATGTCAGTTACTTAAATCAAGGAAAATGATGGCATTTGTTAGCTGCGGAAATGTTCTAAGGATTCTCCTGCTGGTGCTTCTCTCTCTGCCACTACAAATGAATGAACAGTTTCCAAGTCTCCTCAAAAATCTTAATTGTTGCCCTGTTAATTTTTAACTTGATGTACAAACCCATTCAAAATCTCTCTCATTTCTCCTTTTTCCAGCTCCATCTTCTCTTACTCTTTTTTTCCCTTTGCCCCAAACTCTGTGCAGTAGCTGTGTGACAGTGCTCACTGTTCCTAGAACAAGTGCCTTTTTTGCCGTTTTGTCTTCCAGAATGACCTTTCCCCTTCATCCCTCGAGGCCCAGTTCCAATGTGAAACCTTCCCTAACTCCCACTGACTAAAGAATTAATTGCTGCTTCCTTTATACTTCCATAGAACTTTGTATATAATTTCATTATGGGACACAGACAACAAAATAAGTATAATGCAAATGTGCTGTTGCCCTGCCAGATGTGAGCTCTTGAGAACAAGGGGATAGGCACTACACAAATGTTTGAATGAGTGATGTCTGAACAATGGAGCAGTCTGTACTTCTACAAACCCTGAGGGGGGTCAAAGGGCAGAAGGTCATTTGAGTTAGTTCTTAATTTGAGATCATGGACTCAATTACCAATAGGTAGTCTTTGTATAAATCATTCCTTATTGAGAATTTGCAGTGTGCAAGATGCTTTGCTAAGCGTTTTGGGACCATAGATAATCTTGTGTTTGGTGATATTAATTTTGAGGTATTACATACATATCCATTCTCATGCAAAATACTACTTTTGTTTTAAGGATTTTATAGTCAGAGTACTTTCTTATTTCACTTGATATGTGTAACCCTCTTACACATATCTAGGAGGTAGGTAGAGCAGCTACAGGCTGGGTGCATTTTATCCTAAAGGAGTTGGATATTTAGAGGTTCCTGGTACAAGGTCATCTATTAGTAACTATGGGAGTTGGGACCAGAATCTACATTCTGCTCTACTCCCCTCAGCCCCCCCGAAATGAAAGCCAACTGCTAGACATTTATTCTAAACTATCTTATGGACTGAACAGTTATTATAATGAAAATTTGCCTTTTGCTCTCTTGAAAAATAGGCTAAGTTATAATTTTCTGGGAGCATAACTGAAATCGTATCATATGACAAGACTTTTAAAGACTGTGTGAACCTGAGTTAATTATTTCTCTGAGTCAGCTAGTATTTTTTAAACATACCTCTATTACTTCCAGCAGTAAATATATTTTCTCTTAGGTTTGCATTCAGGCAACTGATTTGGATTTGGGTGTTTATGCAAATAACTGAAACAGCCTTGGAAAAACTTGCCTCCCATGTAAATCTTTTATCCTTAAGGAGTGTGGCTGATAGGTATAAAGAAGAAAAGTTGAAAAGTTTGTATAGGCATTTGAAAACATGGAAGTTTTTGGTGATTAGTACTGTATTCTTTGCCAATTATTTAATCTGGGTTAGATTTTATTTAAAGCTGTAAGAAACTTTGTTTTCTTATTTACTTATATTAAGGTTTTGTCAGTACTTTCAGGCTTATAGGTTTGTCTACATTTATAACTACTGATTTTTTTCTGGCTGAGCCAAGCAGAATGAATTTCCAATATGGACTTTTAAGCTGTTACTTCTTATTTTTTACTTCTGCAAATATCAGGAATACATTCTCAAAAATTCAAGCAATTGGAATCTATATAGAGAATATATATGTCCTCCTGAACATAGGTACCTCCCATCCTCCTTCCCTACTACAGAAGTAACTGTTATTATTAGTTTGGTATATAATTTTCAAAACTTTTTTCTGTGTATTTACCTACTTGGGAATGTAGGTAAAGAAACATAGTTTTCTGTTACTTTTTTTCATAAGTGATTGGGTGATAATTTAAAATATACTTTTGGGGCACCTATAGGTGGCTCAGTCAGTTAAGCTTCTGACTCTTGATTTTGGCTCAGGTCATGATCTCATGGTTTATGGGATCTAGCCCCGTGTCGGGCTCATGGAGCCTGCTTGGGACTCCCCACCACTCGTCTTTCTTCTACCCATGCGCACGTGCACTGTCTCAAAAGAAATGTTTTTTTAAAATGTACTTTTTAGCTGATGATATTAAGTGAATTGTGGTAGGCTTATCTGAAATATGTTAATATGCTCTGAGTTCTGACCAGCGTCCAGACTTCTGTAAAAGTGATAGCTATCATTTATTATTTGCCAGGTGGTGTGCTAAGAGTTATATGTATTATCTCATTTAATCCTCACAACAAACTTCTGAAGTAGGTAGTATTATCATCCTGTTTACAGATGAGAAAACTGAGGTTCAGAGAGGTGAAGGAATTTGTTCAGGGTAATAAAGATGGTAGTAGAGTCAGGATTCAGACCCCAGTCATCTGATTGTAGAATGTGCACTTTCGACCAGTCTGTTGCTTGCTACCTCAGCACTCTTCATCATTAATCTCATCACCAGCCTGTTAGTGAAAAACAGATCAGAAGAAAAAAAATGCATTAAATAAAAACCTTATTGTCTATTAATTCTTAGATATTTTGATAGTAAATCAGTTTAGTATTTTTTTTTTTTAATGTTTATTTTTTGGGGGGGGGGAGGGGCAGAGAGAGAGGGAGAAACCAAATCTGAAGCAGGCTCCAGGCTCCGAGTTGTCAGCACAGAGCCTGATGCGGGGCTTAAACCCATGAACCTTGAGGTCATGACCTGAGCTGAAGTTGGACACTTAACTGACTGAGTCACTCAAGTGCCCCCATCAGTTTAGAGTTTTAATTGAAGATTAGTTCCTCAAACAGTATTTATTAATCACTTAATATTTTACAGATTGAATAAAAACAACTCTTTATGTGTAAGGATACTGGAGTATCACTGTTCGGATACTATAATAAACAAAAAAATGATACTTTTTTTTTTTAACATCAGATAATTTCTAAGTTTAGTATGTTTGGAGGTTGTGTTTTATTTATTAAAACAATTTTTTTTTCAATGTTTATTTATTTTTGAGAAAGAGAGAGAGCGTGAGCAGGGGAGGGGCAAAGGGACAGGGAGATACAGAATCTGAAGCCGGCTCCATGCTCCGAGCTGTCAGCCCAGAGCCTGACGCGGGGCTTGAACCTGTGAACTGCGAGATCATGACCTGAGTCGAGGTTAGATGCCCAACTGACTGAGCCACCCAGGCACCCCAAGAGGTTGTGTTTTAAATAGAATGTGTGTGGGGGCACGCCTGGGTGGTTCAGTCGGTTGAGTGACTGACTTCGGCTCAGGTCATGATCTCACGGTTTGTGAGTTCGAGCCCTGCGTTGGGCTCTGTGCTGACAGCTCAGAGTCTGGAGCCTGCTTCTGATTCTGTGTCTCCCTCTCTCTTTCTGCCCCTCCCCCACTCATGCTCTGTCTCTGTCTCAGAAATGAATAAAATAAACATAAAAAAAATTTAAATAGAATGTGTGTGTATATATGTATGTATGACCCCCCCATAAGTAAATCTATTACAGAAAAAATGACTATTTTGTTTTTTTATTGTTTCTTGAAATATTAACTATAGTATTAGATGCTAGTTATAAAGTTCCTTCTGTTTCAAAAATTAAGGGCTGGAAAACAAGATCATGCTGTATGTTACCAGTATAGGAATGGTAGTTACGCTTGTAGAGTAAACAAAATTTGTAGTTTTGAATTTTTTCAAACAGTTTGCATGGTAAAACGGAATGTTATAGAGTTGCCATCTAACCTAGCAATTCTACTCCTATGTATATACCCAAGAGTAATGAAAGCATATGTCCATACAAAAACTTGTATGAATGTTCATAGTAGCATTATTCATAATAATAAAAAAAAGTGGGAAGAACCCAAATTTACCATCAACTGATGAATGGATAAATAAAATGTGATATACCATATAATGGGATGTTACTCAACAATAAAGTGGAATTATGTACTTCTACATAGTACAGCATCGATGAACCTTGGAAACACTATGTTAAGTGAAAGAAGCTGGACACAAAAGGCCACATGTTGTATTCTATTTGTATGAAATGTGTAGGATAGGCAATTCCATAGAGAGAAAGTAGATTAGTGGTTGCCAGGGTTTGAGAGTAACAGGGAGTGTGATGGTTAATTTTATATGTCACCTTGGCTAGGCCACAGTTTCCAGTTTTTAGTCAAATACCAGTCTAGATGTTGCTGTGAAGGTACTTTTAAAATGTGCTTAGCATTTAAATCAGTAGATATTGAGCAAAGCAGATTATCCTTCAGAATGTGGGTTGGCCTCAGTCAGTTAGTTGAAGCCCTTAAGAGAAAAAACTGAGGTTCTTCTGAAGGAATTCTGCCTTCATAGAACCATCACACTCAAGACTGCAATAGCAACTCTTCCCTGTGTCTCTAGCCTGCTGGCCTGCCCTGCAGATTTCGGACCTGACAGTCCACACAGTCACATGAACCAATTCTTTGAAATAAATCTCTCTGTTTATATACACACATCCTATTTATTGGTCCTGTTTCTCTTAAGAACCCTGACTAATACAGAGAGTGACTGCTAAATGGTATGGGTTTCTTTTTGAGATGACGAAAATGTTATGAAATTGATTGCGGTGATGGTTGCACCACTCCGAAATGTACACTTTAAATCAGTGAATTGTGTGGCGTATGAATTATATCTCAAAAAAGCTCTTCTAAAAAAAAAAAAGAATGTTAGATGGAGTAATAGCTTAGTGAAAACAGATTAGGGTGTAGGAAGTAGAAGAGTGCAGAACAACTGTTCAAATGTGGGTGGGATTAGCAGAGCTGCTTTTGAAGTGCCATGTAGCTTAATATTTGTCACTACTTCCTTAGTGTACCTTATTGGTAGACGTTTGTTCTAAAAACTTTAGTAGATGGAGAGGGTTTCCAATGTTGAAATGTTTATTAATATGCACAGTTCTGATATTACTGACGAGTTGTAGTATCAAGGTCTTAATGTGGGAGTTGGGAAATGGTGGAAAGATACAGTTTAAAAGCTCCAGTCTGCATCTGGGAAGCGTAAGGTAATTTATTTACCAGTCAGTCTTTTTTTTAATTGAAGTATAGTTGACATACAGTGTTACATTAGTTTCAGGTGTACAACATAGTGATTGTACTGCTCTATATATTGTGCTATGCTGAACACAAGTGTTCCTATTACCATCTGTCACCATACAATGCTGTTACAATACCATGTTCCCTATGCTGTACCTTTTATCTGCGTGACTATTCATTTCATAACTGGAAGCTTGTATCTCCCACTCCTCTTCATCCATTTTGCCCATCCCTCCACATTCCTCCCCTCTGGCAACCATCAGTTTGCTCTCTGTATATATGGGTCTGTTTCCGCTTTTTGTTTGTTTATTCATTTATTTTGGTTTTTTTTTTTTGGTTCCACATGTAGGTGGAATCATGTATTATTTGTCTTTCTCTATCTGGCTTATTTCACTTAGCAAAATACCCTCTAGGTCTATCCATGTTGTCACAGATGGCAAAATCTCTCTTTTTTTTATGGCTGAGTAATATTCCACTGTGTGTGTGTGTGTGTGTGTGTGTGTGTGTGTGTGTGTGTGTATGTGTGTGTGTACACACTACATCTTCTTTATTCATCTGTCAAGTGGACACTTGGGTTGCTTCCATATCTTGGCTATTGTAAATAACGCTGCAGTAAACATAGGAGTGTCATCAGTGAATCTTTTGGGTATGCAGACATATAGAGGGTGGATAAAAGATTATTAGAATGAATGATGTTGTCTTGACTAGAATAAATTATTCACTTATAGTTGAACTTAGATTGTGACCATTATGCATTCCTATTCTTTAACAAGTATCTGACTGTTTAATGCTTGCATTGTGGTATAGTGCCCAGTAAGTAGCACTGAAAAATATAATACAAATAAGTCTAACAATAGAAATATTTGTTAATCATTGTTTCTGAGTAGCTAAGGGAGTGATGTGTTCCTTCCCCTAAGACTGGGGGCAGAAAATGTGGAAGGAAGGAAGAGGACTTCATAGAGAAAGTTGTTTTACATTGCTGTGTGAAGAGTGAGTGGGGTTTTGCTAGCTGGATAAAAGAAAGCAGGGCATTCTGAGGGCACCTGGCTGGCTCGGTAGAGCGTGGGACTCTTGATCTCAGGGTTGTAAATTCAAACCCTACATTGGGTGTAGAGATTACTTAAAAATAAGATCTTAAAAAAAAAAAAGGGCAGGGCTTTCCAGCCCAAGGGAATAGTATGTGTTTGAGGCAGAAAAGCCTAACAGAGAATGGTGTTTTCTGGGAAATGCAGTTGGGAAGGAGAAAATAGAGCTATCAAGTCTTTGGAGTAGTTGAGCACTGCTGGCAAGAGGGGAGGCAATGTAGCTCCTTTAGGTTTGGTAAACACTACAAGGTACTGGGAGGTGGCTCACCAGGACAGAGGGGGCATAGAAGCCCCTTCTCCCATACCTTGCCCATCTCTTCCATTTGGCTGTTCCTGAGTTGTATCCTCTATGATAAACCGGTAATAGTAAGTAAAACACTTTCCTGAGTTCTGCGAGTCGTTTTAATGAATTATCAAAACTGAGGAGTGAATTAGGAATCCTCTGAATTTATAGCTGATTGGTTGGAAGCATCACTAACAACTTGGGACTTTTGACTGGCATCTCAACTGGATGCAATCTTGTGGGACTGAGCCCTTAACTTGTGGGATCCAACATTAATTCCAGGTAGATAGTGTAGAATGGAATTGTAGGACATCCGGCTTGTATTAGAGAGTTGGAGAGTGGTGTTGGAAGACACCATGCATTTGGTGTCAGAATTGTTGTGTGTAAAAATAGTTCAAATAGTCTTATAATTAATATTCATTATCCAATACTACCTAGTTTGTAGAGTTTCCCTGGTAATAGCAATAAAAATCAGTAGCATACTTGGTTTGCCTTTCTTGAAGATTTGAAATGAAAGGAGCTGAATGAGTAATATGATGAGAATCTAGTCAGTCAATCAGGGAACATGTGAAAGAGTGCATATTCTGCATTAGGCAAATGGGACATGATGAAGGTATTAAGATATTACTTCAGGGGTGCGTGGCTGGTTCAGTTGGTGGAACATGCAGCTCTTGATCTCAAGGTCATGAGTTCAAGTCCCATGTTGGATGTAAAGATTGCTTAAATAAACATAAAAGAAAAATTTTTTTAATTAAAAAATGCTCACTTTGGCAGCTCATATACTAAAATTAGAATGATAGAAGATTAGCATGGTCCCTGCACAGGGATGACACGCAAATTCATGAAGCAGTTCATAGTAAAACATAAAAACAAAGATGTTACTTCAGTCTTTGAGGAGCTTATAGTTTAATTAGGAAGCCAAAACTAACTCCCATGAACAAATTAGGAAAGAATGAAGTTTTAAGTGAAATTAAGAGAGCTATATGATTAAGGTAGTAAAGGCTTGTTTGTCTAGAAAGGGGGACTTGAACTAGACCCTGAAGATTTAGGGTTGAAGATAACAGATGTTCTGGGTGCAAAAAAGGTCTACATAAAAAGGCATCAGCCCAGAAAGGTAGTCAGGAGACAGTTGTGTGTTAAGGAGCTCTACTACTGGATTGACCAGATAGTTTCTATTAAATGGTAGAGGTAAACCTAAATCAGGTTCCATTTCAGGAAGGCTGTAGAGGTACAAAGGTTGCTGGAGCAGTAGGACAGAAACATTGAGGGAACCAAGGCACAAACCTTGGAAGTAAGAATCTTGGATTTGCATGCAACTTTGGAAAAAGCCAAACTGCCCCTTAATCTTCCCAGGTAACTCTAATAACTAAACTGATATGTTTTACAGTGGGTTATAAAACCCTCATCTGCTTTAATATGCTGACTTCATAATAGGGTGATTGGAAAGTGAAGATTGGATTCATAGGTATAGTGAGTAGACAAGATTTAAAGGTTCCAGGGTATGAGTTCTTATTTTCAAGATTGCTTCTCTCTTGGCACATGAAAAGATTGTGCTTGTATTCATCATTTTAAGGTATATTTCTTTTGTCAGTCATTTTAAATTCTGGAATAAATCCATTTATGTATTTATTTTTTAAGTTTACTTATTCTGAGGGAGGGGGAGAGGAAGGGCAGAGAGAGAATCCCAAGCAGGCTCCACGTTGTCAGTGCAGAGATCCGCGGGGCTCGATCTCACCAACCTGGGCTGGATCTCACCAATGGTCGGATCATGACCTGAGCTGAGAGCAAGAGTCGGACTCTTAACCGACTGAGCCAGGCGCCCCTGGAATAAATTCACTTAAATACCATTTCTGATATTCCCAGAAATACAGATTTAATATTTAAATGAAAAATGAATGAAGTTACAAATATAATGATGAAGAAAATAATGCATGTGAATGTCCAAGTCAGAGGCAGCTGTTAAGTGATAGAACATATATTAGAATTTCAGTAGAAAAACATTTTGAAACATAAACCTTATGTGGTAGTGCTAGTCTTACCATTTTAAATTGATGCTCTAAGCTGAGTTTTTGGTTCATAATTGCCAGTTGTGGAGGCAGTTTTCAGATAAGCATCAGTTAAGTTTATTGGCATTGTACTCGCTTTTAATAATTCTTCCCTCCCACTTCCCTCACCAGTGACCTGATTTGAGAATTGAATCAAAATTTTATCCTTTGTTTTAGCTGCAACTGTTTTGAAAGCTGATATAACAATAGGTAAACTGTTAATGTGTGAGAAAGTGATTAAAAAGCACTTTCAAATATTATGTGGTTGTGTTGTAAAAATTAGTCGTTATTCCTTCCTACTTTTATTACTTTTTGTTATTATTGCTTTGTCATTTTACCAGTTTAGAGGTTTAGGTGTGCTAGTAAATTATAAATTTTAAGAATTATTTTCTGAAATGACTGTTTTGTTATAGGCCTACTGATAACCTATTACCTGCTATGCTTCACTTATAAAGTATTGAATTCTGATATTTAAGTCCTGCTTTCAAAATATTATTGCCCCAAAACAAAATAGAGTGTTCGTATCTGAATGTTGAGGTTGGAAAAAAACTCTTCAGGTTTTTAAGTTCAGTCACTTTTAAAAAGACTTGCTAGATGGGGCGCCTGGGTGGCGCAGTCGGTTAAGCGTCCGACTTCAGCCAGGTCACGATCTCGCAGTCCGTGAGTTCCAGCCCCGCGTCGGGCTCTGGGCTGATGGCTCAGAGCCTGGAGCCTGTTTCCGATTCTGTGTCTCCCTCTCTCTCTGCCCCTCCCCCGTTCATGCTCTGTCTCTCTCTGTCCCAAAAATAAATAAATGTTGAAAAAAAAAATTAAAAAAAAAAAAGACTTGCTAGAAAGGGTACTCTCTTTTCTGGAATCAATGTCATAGCTCCAGTTTTATGACTATGTAATATTCTGATAGTAGGAATTAATTCTGTTATCCAACTCACTTAACCTGCTAGCTGTCTTTTGCTTTTGAATTTTGAATTTCCTGGTCGTGTGCAGAGTTGAGCTGGGTAAATCTGATTTATATAAAGCCCTTAAGCAATATAATGTTTATGTTTTACATTTTTACTTATATTTTCCATTTTATTTTGCTATCACATGCAAGTTTGCATGAATTCAGACTTTATGGTTTTTATCTGTTGGCTATTTTTTTTTAATGTTTGTTTTTTGAGAGAGACAGTATGAGTGGGGGAGGGGCAGAGAGAGAGGGACACAGAGGATCTGAAGTGGGTTTAGCGCTCACAGCAGAGAGCCTGATGCGGGGCTTGAACTCACAGAACCATGACATCATGACCCTAGTTGAAGTCGGACACTTAGCCCACTGAGCCATCTAGGCGCCCTTATCTGTTGGCTGTTTTATTTTTTATTTTTAAATTTTATTTATTTATTTATTTATTTATTTATTTATTTATTTATTTAGGTGCACAAAAGGTGATTTTATTAAAACATGGGGACAGGACCTGTGGGCAGAAAGAGCTGCCATTTTATTTTTTATTATTTTAAAATGTTTATTTATTTATTTTGAGAAAGAGAGAGGGAGAGAGAGAATCCCAAGCAGGCCCCACATTTTCAGCGCAGAGCTCTCTATGTGGGACTTGATGCCATGAACCAGGAGATCACAACCTGAGCTGAAATCAAGAATCAGACGCTTAACTGACTGAGCCACCCTGGTGCCCCTCTGTTGACTATTTTTAAATAGTATTATTTTAAAATTTTTATTATTTAAATAGTATTATTTTTAAATTGTTTTTATGTTTATTTTTGAGAGAGAGAGAGAGAGAGGCAGAGAAAGAGAAGCAGAGCATGAACAGGGGAGGGACAGAGAGAGAAGGAGACACAGAATATGAAGCAGTCTCCAGGCTCTGAGTTGTCAGCACAGAGCCCGACACGGGGCTTGAACCCAGGAACTGTGACATCATGACCTGGGCTGAAGTCGGACGCTTAACCAACTGAGCCACCCACTTGCCCCTCTGTTGGCTATTTTATTTTATTTTATTTTATTTTATTTTATTTTATTTTTTTAAGTTTATTTATTTTTGAGACAGAGAGCATGAACGGGGGAGGGGCAGAGAGAGAGGGAGACACAGAATCGGAAGCAGGCTCCAGGCTCTGTGCCATCAGCCCAGAGCCCGACGCGGGGCTCGAACTCACAGACCCCGAGATCGTGACCCGAGCTGAAGTCGGTCGCTTAACTGACTGAGCCACCCAGGCGCCCCTCTGTTGGCTATTTTAAATATCAGTATGTTTTAGATAAATTCTAGTGTTTGTTGTTATTCTAAGTCAGAATTAAGTGAAGGTTTAATGCTCTTCTTCATGGGATTTTACTGATTGCCACAATTCTCACTAATTCCTTTTCATAATATTTTGAACTTTGATCATGTTTATCATAAAACTTAACACTTGATTATGTTATGCTGCCTTAGTTCTTGAATAATAATAATAAAAATAATTTATGTTCTTAAAGGTAAGTGTAATAGGCTTTACTGCCTTGTAGCCCTACAATATAGGTGCAATGCCTAGTATTTAGTAGGTGGTTAAAACACTTATTACCAACATACTACGTTTCTCCAAAGAAATTCTGAAAAAAATTTTTTTTGTTGTTTGCTTATTTTTGAGAGAGAGACAGAGCACTAGCAGGGGAGGGGCAGAGAGAGAGGGAGACACAGAATCTGAAACAGGCTCCAGGCTCTGAACTGTCAGCACAGAGCCTGACATGGTGTTTGAATCCACCAGCTGTGAGATCATGACCTGAGCTGAAGTAAGATGCTCAGCCAATGCTACCTAGTTGTCCCATCTCCAAAGAAATTCTAGAAGTACTACTAACTTTAGAAATTTGTCTTTTTAATTTATTTTTAATGTTGTTTATTTAATGAGAGAGAAAGAGAGAATGGGGGGAGGAACAGAGAGGGATGAGAGAGAGAATCCCAGGCAGGCTCTGTGCCAATAGCACAGACACAGGGCTCAATCCCACAAACTGTGAGGGTATGACCTGAGCCGAAATCAAGAATCGGACGCTTAACAGACTGAGCCACCCAAGTGCCTCTGCCCTTTTTTTTTTTTTTTTTAAGCCTCTTGGAAGAGAGTGTGAAATATCTTTATGACCTTGGGGTAGGGAAGGATATATTATAAAAAATTCACAAAGAAGCATAATTGAAATAAAAGTTTGATAATGCAAATACATTAAAATTATCTTTTTCATTAAGAATGAAAAAAGTGAAGAAGGAAAAAAAACTAGGGGAAGATATTTGTAAAACACATCACGTATAAAGGATAAGTGTCTAGAATATAGAAAGGATTTGTTCAAATTAACAAAAAAGACACAACCCAAGAGAAAAAAAATGGTTAACACAAATAAGAATTTCACAGAAGAAATAAGAATGACCAATAAACTAACGCAAGATGTTCAGCATAACTAGGAAATTTTAAACTTAAACCTTCAGTTCCATTTATGCTCATTTAAAAAGTTGGATAATTTTGGAGTGCCTGGCTGGCTCCGTCAGTAGGGCAAGAGACTCTTGATCTCAGGGTCGTGAGTTTGAGCTCCGTGCTGTGTGCAGATTACTGAGGGGATAAACTTTAAAAAGTTGGCTAGGGGTGCCTGGGTGGCTCGACTAGTCTGTTGAGTGTCCACCTTTGGCTCAGGTCGTGATCTCACAGGTTGTGGGTTCAAGCCCTGTGATGGGCTCTCTGCTGTCAGCACAGAGCCTGCTTCAGATACTGTCTCCACCGCCCCCGCCCCTTTTTCACTTGTTCTCTCTCTCTCACAAAATAAATAAATGAACTTAAAAAAGAAAAAACAAAACATTCTTCTGCCTTTATTATTTTTGTTGTGGTTTTTAATTTAATTTAGTTTTTTTAATGTTCCCAGTTTTTATTTAAATTCTACTTAGCATACGGTGTAATATTAGTTTCAGGAGTAGAATTTAGTGATTCATCCATCACTTACATATAACATCCAGTAATCAACACAACAGGTGCCCACTTTAATACCCATCACCCATTTAACCTATCCCCCCACCCACCTTCCCTCCAGCAACCCTCAGTTTGTTCTGTGTATTTAAGAGTCTTTTATGGATTGTCTCCATCTCTGTTTTTATATTATTTTTCCTTCCCTTCCCTATGTTCATCTGTTTTGTGCCTTAAATTCCACATATGAGTGAAATCATGTCTTTTTCTGACAGACTTATTTTGCTTAGCATAATACGCTCTAGTTCCATCCATGTTGTTGTAAATGGCAAGATTTCATTCTTTTTCATTGCTGAGTAATATTCCGGTGTGTGTGTGTGTGTGTGTGTGTGTGTGTGTGTGTGTGTGTGTGTACACACACACACACACACACACCACATCTTCTTTATCCATTCATCAGTCAATGGACATTTGAGCTCTTTCCATATTTTGGCTATTGTCGATAGTGCTACTGTAAACATGGGGGTGCATGTGTCCCTTCGAAACAGCACACCTGTATCCTTTGGATAAATACCTAGTAGTGCAGTTGCTGGGTCATAGGGTAGTTCTACTTTTAATTTTTTGAGGAGCCTCCATCCTGTTTTCCAGAGTGGCTATACCAGTTTGCATTCCCACCAGCAGTGCAAAAGGGTTCCTCGTACTCCACATCCTCACCAATATCTGTTGTTGCCTGAGTTGTTAATTTTAGCCATTCTGACAGGTGTGAGGTGGTTAGTCTCTCATTATGGTTTTGATTTGTATTTCCCTGATGATGAGTGATGTTGAGCATTTTTTCATGTGTCGGTTGGCCATCTGGATGTCTTCTTTGGAAAAGTGTCTATTCATGTCTTTTGCCCATTTCTTTATTGGGTTATTTGTTTTTTGGGTGTTGAGTTTGATTTAAAAAAAAGTTGGATGATATCAAATATGGACGACACTGTAGAGGAACTCCCATGCTCTGTTATTGATTTGATGAGTTAAACCCTGATTGACTTTTGAATATTAAATCAACTTTGCATTCCTGGAATAAACTCCACCTGATTATACTGTATTTTTTTAATATGCTACTGGATGTGATCTGCTTAAATTTTGTCAAGGATTTTTGCATATCTATTCATGAAAGGTTAGTCTTAAATACTTGGTAGAATTCACTAATGAAGTCATGTAGGTTTGTATTTTATTTATTTATTTATTTGCATGTGGAAAGTTTTAAACTATCAATTCAGTTTCTTTGACAGATACAGAGCTTTTCGGGTTACTTATTTATTGTAGAGTTAATTTTGATAGTTTGTGTCTTTAAAGAAATTTATCTATTTCATAGAAGTTGTTGGGTCAGTTGGCATAAAATTATTCATAACATTACCTGATTACCCTTTCAGTATCTCTAGATTCTATAATGATGTTACCTCTCTCATTCCCAGTATTGTGTCTTTTCTCTCTTTTTTTGTTTTATTACTATAGCCAGAAGTTTTTCAACTTTATTGATGTTAAATATTCAATTATTTTAAATATGTTTTTTTCTGTTATTTTTCTGTTTTCTCTTTCATGGATTTATGTTCTTACCTTTATTATATGCTTCTTTCTGCTTTTTTTCTGTTTGATATTCTCTTCTGTTTCTTAAATTGGAAGCTTAAATAATTGATTTTAGACCTTTCTTTATTAATAAAAGTATGTAATGCTCTAATATAACTATTTTGATAAACAATTTGACATTATTATAATGCTTGTGTATACCTAATGAGATAGCAGTTCTTTACCTAAGTATAGTGTATACACTACAAAAACATTTTTATATCTGCATCAGGAGACATGTTCAAGCACTTTTTTTTTTAAAGAGAAAGAGCATGTGTGCACACAAGTAGGAAAGGGCAGAGGAAGAGGTAGAGAACTTTTTAAAAATTTTTACGTTTAATGTTTATATTAGAGACAGAGATAGAGCACAAGTTGGGGAGGGACAGAGAGAGAGGGAGACAAAATCTGAAACAGGCTCCAGGCTCTGAGCTGTCAGCACAGAGCCCAATACGGGACTCAAAATCATGAGTAGTGAGATCATGACCTGAGCTGAAGTTGGACACTTAACTAGCTGAGCCACCCAGATGCCCCTCAAGCAGTTTTTCATAGTATTTTCTGTAATAGCAAAAAACTGGAAGTAACCCAGATGTTTATCAACATGAATATGTAAGTACTTCTGTTAATTTATACCATGGAATACTGTGCAAGAGTGAACATGAATAAACAATAGCTGTACATTATCAATGCAGATGAATTCAGAAATGTTGAGTGAAAAAAGTAAGTTGCAAAGGAATACTTAGACTATGATGCCAGTTAATATAGAACTTAGAAATCGTGATACTTTTTCATATATATATATATGTTACTTCCTATATAGTAATAGAATGATGAATATTTCCTTGAGAGGGAGGCAGAGAATGGATATAAAAATAGCTAAATATTACATAATATATACTGTAAAGTGTTTTAAATACTTTATAAATATATACTTATTTAATTCTCATAATTAAATGAGTATGTGCTGTGAAGCAGGCACTATTATTGTTCTCATTTCTGAATAAAGGAGCTTATAAATAAGGGTACAGAAAATCTTAACTACTCCAAATCATTCTGCTAATAAGAAGTAAATCCTATAATCAAACCCAGGCAGTCTGGCTCCAGAGTCTGCACTCTTAACTATTAAGCCATACTGCCTGCCCTTCTGGGAGAGGCAGGGGTCTTCTCAGTCTGGGTGTTAGGTACATGAAAGTTTATTTTAATATTCTTTAGTTCTTACTGCTATGTTTCTGTTTATTTTTGTATATATGAACTATTTCATTAAAATAAATAACAGGTTAAGCCAACTGAAAAGGAAACCCATAATCTGTATCCCTAATGTAAGTTTAGGAAGTCAGTACTATTAAATTTCTCTAACATGTGTCTTAGATACTAATAGATCATAAAATATTAAAAAATCAGATAGATGATGTGTTAGTAATGTTTTATATCTTGACCTGGGTGGTGGTTAGTTATAAAGGTGTGTTCACTTAGTGGTGATTCATCAAGCTATATACACTTTTGATTTGTTCACTTCTTTGTATGCATTCCATATTTCAATAAATTCTTTATAATAATAATGTCAGGGGGTGTCTGGGTGGTTCAGTTGGTTAAGCATCCAACTTTGGCTTAGGTAATGATCTTATGGTTCGTGATTTTGAGCCCTATTATCAGGCTCTCTACTGTCAGCACAGAGCCCACTTTGGATCCTCTGTCCCCTTCTCTCTTTGCCCCTCCCCTGCTCAGGGATCTCTGTCAAAAATAAGTAAACATTAAAAAAATAGCAATGTCACATAAGATTTTTAAATTCCAAAGATTTCTTATTGCAGCTATATTATGTGTGTCTTTATTGGGATGAGCATAAGAGGATTATAAGTTATAAAGTATAAAACTAAATGGACTGACTTTCTGAGATTCTACTTCATTGAAGAATCTTTAAAAAGAATGAGATATATTGTCAAGCAACAAAACAACAAACAGGGCATAGCACAATATACACAATAATCTACCTTTTGTGCAAAAGAAAGAAAATAAGAATTCATATTTGTTATTTATTTGTTTATGCATAAAGAAATCTGGAAGGGTTATACATAAAGGAGTTAGTAACCTGGTTATGTGGAAGTACGGTAGGGTGGAAACTGTCTTTATGAGATAAGGATGACAGGAAGACTTTTCAGTGTATATAACTTTTTTAGTATTTCTGGAACCTTGAAACTATACCACCTATTCTAAATAAATAAACATTAACTTATTAAGTTAAAAAGAAGGCATGTTTAACCTGGCCTATTTATTTATTCATTCATTCATTCATTCATTCATGAGGGAGAGAACGTATGTGTATGTATACACATGGGGGAGGGGCAGAGAGAGAGAGAGAGAGAGAGAGAGAGAGAGAGAGAATATCTCAAGCAGGCCCCATGCTCAGCACAGAGCCTTTATGGAGGGCTCAATCTAATGATTGTGAGATCACAATCTGAGCTGATATCAAGACTCAGACACTCAGACTCAGCCAGGTGCCCCAACATGGCTCTTTTAGGTAGATTCAGACTATGTCCTTTTGAGACTCATATTTACTTATTTGTTGGCTATAGAATATTTCCATTTTCAGGAGATTTGGTCTAGTATCTCTTGAGATAGAGAAATTTTGGAAATACTATGCTATCAATTATGTTCAAAGAGGACTTTTTCAGTTAAATACCCAAAACCCTTTCAGAGTTTCTTCTTTTCCAGTGTTATTTCAGTTATTTTTTGATTATCTCCTGTCTTTTTTGGATGTTGTACATCTGTAGGCAGAACTTTTCTCTTTCTTTCTTTCTTTCTTTCTTTCTTTCTTTCTTTCTTTCTTTCTTTCTTTCTTTCTTTCTTTCCTTTCTTTCCTTTCTTTCCTTTCTTTTCTTTCTTTCCTTCCTTTCTTTCTTTCTTTCTTTCTTTCTTTCTTTCTTTCTTTCTTTCTTTCTTTCTATCTTTCTTTCCTTCCTTCCTTCCTTCCTTCCTTCCTTCCTTCCTTCCTTCCTTCCTTCCTTCCTTCCTTCCTTCCGTAATCTCTATACCCAGCATGGGGCTTGAACTCATGAACCTGAGATCAAGAGTTCCGTGCTCTTGTAATTGAGCCTGCCAGCTGCCCCAGCAGAACTTTTATTTTCATGAGAAAGCTTTTTGTTAATAATATGACCATATATTTAAACAGTTGATTAAATAGTGTGATTTAAAAAGTGCTTTGGTACTGTGACTTTGAGCTATCTGACATCATTTAATTTAAAGCAAAAAATAGTGTTAGTGTTTAAATGGCTAAACTGTCCTTTTTTTCTTTTTAAAACTTGATTTATTAAGACACATTTTATAAGCATGATAAAAATTACTGTTTAAATCAAAATCTCCAGAAATTGAAATGGAGATTAAGAGTATAAATCTATACTATTTTAAGGAAATGTTTAAAGCTACTCCCTTAAAATCTGGTCCAGAATTAAATTGAAAGAAAAAGTTTTTAGTTAATATTTTGTAGGGACATTGAAAGAAATATACAGTTTGTAACCTCAGCTTCATATTAGAATCGTCTGGAGCTTTTAAAACACATTGATGCCTCCCAGAGATTATGGTTTAATTATCCCCCAGAGATTATGATTTAATACTTCTAAATTATTCACATTTTAAAATCTGTAAGTTGTTAATATCTGTGAAGATCATGTTGACTGCATGACTATGCTATTTTGAGGGAATATTGAGAAGCAAAAATATATTAACTTAATCATGCATTTCTGCATTAAGTAGAATAAGGTGGTGATTTTTGTCATAGGCGTTTATTTTCCTTTTTTTTTTTTTTTAATTTATTTTTTGGGAGAGCACAAGTGGGGGAGGGGCAGAGAGAATGGGACAGAGGAGCTGAAGCAAGCTCTGCGCTGACAAGCTGACTGACAGCAGGGAGCCCGATATGGGGCTGGAACTCACAAACCTCAAGATCTTGACCTGAGCGGAAGTCAGACACTCAACTGACAGAGACACCCACGTGCCTCTGGCATTTATTTTCCTATTTAGACTGCTGATATCAGCTAAAAGCCCCTACTTAAAAACAAGAAAAAAAACCCATATACAAAAGATCCTGTATGACTTTTGGTTAATGATGTTTGTGAACTGCTTAGGGGTACCTGGGTGGCTCAGTCAGTTAAGCATCCGACTTCCCACTTTGGCTCAGGTTACAATCTGGTGGTTTGAGACCCGCATTGGGCTCTGTGCTGACAGTTCAGAGCCTGAAGCCTGCTTCAGATTCTGTGTCTCCCTCTCTCTGTGTCCTTCCCCTACTGTCTTTCTCTCTCTCTCTCTCTCTCTCTCTCTCTCTCTCTCTCTCTCTCTCTCAAAATAAACATTAAAAAATTTTTATTAAAAAAACTATATAATTGTCATTGTGAAGTTTACTTGTAAAATGAGCGTATAACTTTTTTCAAACTGTTGTTATAATTTTAGGTGCTTTAGAATAAAAATTGTACAAGTGTTTAGGAAAATCACAGAGATTAAGACCTTGTAATATCAACTTAATATTAAAATTTCTATTCTATCACTGTATGTGGGTTTTTTTTTTATAATTTTTTTTTTAACGTTTATTTATTTTTGGGACAGAGAGAGACAGAGCATGAACTGGGAAGGGGCAGAGAGAGAGGGAGACACAGAATCGGAAGTAGGCTCCAGGCTCTGAGCCATCAGCCCAGAGCCCGACGTGGGCCTCGAACTCACGGACTGTGAGATCGTGACCTGAGCCGAAGTCGGACGCTTAACCGACTGAGCCACCCAGGCGCCCCAAAGGTTTTTAATGAATATACTCCAGTATAGAATAAAATGCTAGCAAGATTTAGCAAACATAAGTGTTTACTTGAGTTTAGGGAATTTGAAGTACATCTCCATCTAGATAAAATTTAAAATTCAAATATATTTTAATAGATTAGAGATTATGCCATTTATAATTATGCCATAGTTTCTTGATAGCTTCAGGGAATGAGTCATTTCAGAAAACAGGATTTTCTGATGAGTTGAAAATCTACACCTTTTACAACCAAATAATTTTTTGGGTGGAAATTTTTCTAAAGTGATTAAACATTTCCTTGTCACCTTAAATAGAGTAGAGGAAAAAACCTTTTCTTAATGACCTGGTTATATTTACTAATAGAATTATGCACTTAGAGGCATTAGAGGTTATAAGTTTTTTACCCCTGTGCTAGGTGACTTTGTATTAGCATGTTTTAAAATTACTGAATTAGTGCATTTTTGTAATGTGTTGGTTCTTCTGGATTTTTATTTGTCAGTTTTCTGGGTCAGCCATCACTATAGGAACTATTTAGAAATAAAATATATGTTTTAAACATATATGTAAATATATGTGTCTAAAACATATATGTAACTATGGATCTGTGAGGAAACATGAATTTTATAGTGCATGAACTTGGACTTCTACACTTCTTACCTTCTGGTTATCAATAGAATATGTTTAAATGGTGTTATTGGAATCTTTGATAAACATATTGCTGGAAACTTTTAGGAAAATGTTAAGATACTCTACCTAAGATCAGGTAACAAATGGCCATGAAATCTCTTCAGCTTTTTACACTATAAGTTATTTTGATCTCTTCAGCCTTTCTTTGCAATGTGTTATTTTTATATTACATTTTCAAAAATTTCAGTAACTAGCTTCATTTATTGGAAAATATATGATAGGTACCTCTATAATTTTTTCAGCAAATATTTATCAGTCTTCTACCCAGTGCTAAAGATGAAAAAACAAATGTCTGACTTCTTGAAATCATAAGTCTATTTGAACAAAACAATAAAAAACCTTTGAGTGTAGTATAATATTATAGTGGCATATGCCTGGGTGTTAACGATATTATAGAGGAGGAGCATCTAATTCAGTGTATCAGTTAGTTTATACTAGTTATATTGTGGTAATGAACAACCCAAGACCTCACTTGATTTAGTTTTTGCTCATGTTACATGTTTAAGTAGGTGGCTGCTCCATCCACAGTTGTTCTCCTTTCTGGAATTCAGGCCAGAGGAGCAGCTCCTGTCTGGGACATGTTCTGGTGGTAGAGGGACAAGAGTTGTGCATAGCCATGGAGTTACAGTGAATGCTTCTGCTCAGAAATGGCACATGTCACTTCTATTCACATTTTATTGCCCAAAGCAATGCACATGGCCAAGTGTGATGAAGTTGAGCAGGAAATGTAATTTAATGTTCATAGAGGAAGAAGCAGTGGAATAATTGAACACAGTCATATGTTTTACTACATTCTGCTTACTTCCCAACTCAAAGTGAAAATTATCTACCTGTGGGAATTATCAAACAAGAATGTATTTTAACAAAAATAAAGTTGTTTTTCATTCCCTTTTGAGTGTTGTAATATTCATAAGGTAAATGGTTTGTATTTCTCAGATGAGAAAAGTAAGACATAAAGAAATTATAATTTGAAGTAGTGTTCTTTTAAGCAGATAGAAGACTGTATCATTGATATACTACTTACTGTCTTTTGTGAATAATTCTGACATTTGACATTGAATTATGGGATTTATTCATAAATGTTTTTTTCCAAACATCTCTTTGGTCTACTTTATCTTGCTGATTCATCTGCTTTGTCATGGACTGAATCTACATTAATCATATTTTCAGATAAAACTCTGGGATATATGATTTCATGGGGTCAAATATTAGAGTAGGTAGAGAGTGACATAAATTACATAGCATTTGCTTATTGAGCATCTCTTTATTAAGCATTTACTGTATGGCATATTTGCAAGTTGACAGGGATACAGGGGTGACAAGAGGTGATCCCTGCTTTTAGTGATTCTACATAAACGGACATGTATACAGATAATTACAACAGTACAATGAAATAATTGCTAAGAGAGGTGCTATTTAAATGAACTGCAGTAGAAATGTTGAGGCTAGGATGACCGATTAATAAGGCAATGAAGGAGGGAACAGAATGTCACCAGAAGTGACATCTAAAACAAGTCCTAAAAGAAGAACAAGATTTTAGCATGCACATGAGGGGGAAGTACACTTTAGGCAATATCAATAAATAGCATGAGTTAATAGCATGAAGGAAAAAAAAAAAGGTAGCTTGTTTGAGAAACTTTGTTTTTTAAAAGTAATCTCTACACCCAACATGGGGCTTGAATTCACCACCCTGAGATCAAGAGTCTCATGCTATACCAACTGAACCAGCCAGATGCCCCTTGTTTGAGAAACTTTTAGTGATTTTGTATAACATAATATGGGGGAAGGAAGAGAAGATGAGGCAGACAAAGTAGTTTAGGATCAAATCATGAAGGATTTTAATTTTTTTTTTAGTGTTTTTATTTTTGAGAGAGAGGGAGAGAGAGAGAGAGAGAGAGCGCTAGCGAGCGAGCATGAGCATGGGAGGGGCAGAGTGAGAGGGAGACCCAGAATCTGAAGCAGGCTCCAGGCTCTGAACTGTCAGCACAGAGCCTGATGCAGGCCTTGAACCCCCCAGACTGTGAGATCATGACCTGAGCTGAAGTTAGTCACTCAACCAACTGAGCCACCCAGACGCCCCTCAAATCATGAAGGATTTTAATGTTATGCTATTTTTTTTCCTTTAGGACTGGTGGTGAGGAGTTCGAAAAAATTTCAAAAGAATCACATGGTTAGATCTTTGTTTTTAGAGGAGCAGTCTTGGTGATAATGTGGAAGATATTGCCTAGAGGCAAGGAGACCTGGTAGAGTGATATAGTAGAAAGGACAGTTAGAAACAAACGGGAGTGCAACAAAATCATCTGTATGGAGGGAGACAGATTTGGGAGTCATCAACCAAAGTAGTGAAGTAGGAAATATACTCCCAGGGAAGTTTGTACATCTCTAGAAAAGTAGAGACTAGAGAACCCTGGGGATGATCAGCATTGAAATAGCTGGCAGGGAAAAAGAAAACAGTTGGGAGAACAGCCAGAGAAAGAGGATCAGGAAAGATTGGGTTTGTGAGATACAAGGCAAGGGAGAGTTTTTGAGAAGACAATTATTAACAGCACTAAAATATCACTTTATAGGGAGTATAAGTATTAAAAGCTGGGCTATTAGTGGAGTAGTAGGTATGGAAGCTCACTGGCAATGGGTAAAAGGCTATAAATAGTGAGTGTTACAGCTCTGACAGTGCTTGAATAAGTGGACGCAGAGATTACCTATATTACCATGTAGGGGCACCTGGGTGCCTTAGTTGGTTGAGCGTCCGACTTGGGCTCAGGTCATGATCTCACAGCTCGTGAGTTTGAGCCCTGCATCGGGCTCTGTGCTGACAGCTCAGAGCCTGGAGCGTGCTTCAGATTCTGGGTCTCCCTTTCTCTCTGTCTCTAACCCACTCACATTCCGTCTCTGTCTCTCTCAAAAATAAATAAACATTAAAAAAAATTAAAAAAAAAGATTACCATGTAAAAGATATGTGTATGTACATTTCCATGATGGTAATTTTTTTTCTCCAGTTTTAGTTGTTGGTAATTCTGGGGAGACTTTGGTGGGTGGTGCGATGTGGAGAAAAGTCTTCTAGGTTAGGCATTCCTTATCCACATTAATTTTTCAGTAGACTTAAATGTATGTTGGTATCGTATTGCATTAAATACAATTTGTGCAAATGGGACGTGAATCCCAGATGTCAAAAATGTATGGGAATGTTAAAATTTTGTAATTCCACACATTAGAAATTCAGTAGCATAGATGATATTCTCTGGTACTTTTATATGTATAATATATATAAAATGTAATATGTATATATTAATTTACATTCAAATTAGCACATAGTACAGTAATGATTTCATGAGTAGAATCCAGTGATTCATCCCCTGCATATAACACCCAGTGCTCGTCCCAAGTGTCCTCCTTAATGCCCCTTGCCCATTTAGCCCATTTCCCCCACCTAAAACCTCTCCAGCAATTCTCAGTTCTCTGTATTTAAGAGTCTCTTATGTTTTGCCCCCCTCCCTGTTTTTATATTATTTTTGCTTCCCTTCCCTTATGTTCATCTGTTTTGTATCTTAAATTCCACATATGAATGAAGTCATATGACATTTGTCTTTCTCTGACTAATTTTGCTTAGCATAATACACTCTAGTTCCACGCTGTTGCAAATAGCAAGATTTCATTCTTTTTGATTGCTGAGTAATATTCTATTGTGTGTGTGTGTGTGTGTGTGTATGTACACCACATCTTCTTTATTCATTCATCAGTCAGTGGACATTTGGGCCCTTTCCGTACTTTGGCTATTATCGATATAAACTATATAAACTGCTATAAACATTGGGGTGCATGTGCCCCTTTGAAACAGCACACCTGTATCCTTTGGATGAATACCTAGTAGAGCAATTGCTGGGTCATAGGGAGTTCTATTTTTAATTTTTTGAGGAGCCTCCATACTGTTTTCCAGAGTGGCTGTACCAGTTTGCATTCCCATCAGCAGTGCAAAAAGGTTCCTCTTTCTCCACATCCTCACCAGCATCTGTTGCTGCCTGAGTTGTTAATTTTAGCCATTCTGATAGGTGTGAGGTGGTCTCTCATTGTGATTTTGATTTGTATTTCCCTTATGATGAATGATGTTGAGCATTTTTTCAAGTGTCTGTTAGCCATCTGGATGTCTTCTTTGGGAAAGTGTCTATTCATGTCTTTTGCCCATTTCTTCACTGGATTATTTGTTTTTTGGGTGTTGAGTTTGATAAGCTCTTTATAGATTTTGGATACTAACCCTTTATCTGATATGTCATTTGCAAATGTCTTCTCCCATTCTGTCAGTTGCCTTTTAGTTTTGCTGATTGTTTTCCTTCACTGTGCAGAAGCTTTTTATCTTGATAAGGCCCCAGTAGTTCATTTTTGCTTTTGTTTCCCTTGCATCCGGAGACATGTTGAGTGAGAAGTTGCTGCAGCCAAGGTCAAAGAGGTTGTTGCCTGCTTTCTCCTCTAGGATTTTGATGGGTTCCTGTCTTACGGTTAGGTCTTTCATCCATTTTGAGCTTATTTTTGTGTATGGTGTTAGAAAGTGGTCCAGGTCCATTCTTTTGCATGTCGCTGTCCAGTTTTCCCAACACCATTTGCTGAAGAGACTGTCTTTATTCCATTGGATATTCTTTCCTGCTTTGTCCAAGATTAGTTGGCCATATGTTTGTGGGTCTATTTTTGGGTTCTCTATTCTTTTCCATTGATCTATGTGTCTGTTTTTGTGCCAGTACCATACTATCTTGATCATTACAGCTTTGTAATACATCTTAAAGTCTGGAATTTTGATGCCTCCAGCCCTCTAGAACTCTTTGATATTCTGAGGTTTTACAGCTAGGAATTTATCTTTGCATTTCTCTTGGTACAAAAAAATTACATCTGCAAAGTGTGTGTGTGTGTGTGTGTGTGTGTGTGTGTGTAACTGACAGCTGGATATATATCCAGCTCTTGCTATGTCCAAAGTGTATGAATGAGAGACACTCTAAGGACTGGTTAATCTGTGAATGATTGATAGTTATTTTATATTTGGACAAAATTAAATTTTTAGCACATATCCTATAGTATTCAACGAAAGGGTTAAATGTCTTTGTATCTATCCTGATGAACACTTAACTATTAAAGAATGGTTATAGGAACTTATAAACCAAGATTTAAAAAAAAATGGAAACACTGATCAAATTTAAATATTTTTGCAGTGAGAGATACATTTTGCGAATTATCAAATTCTATTTTATGTTAGTTTGGTCACTTATTTTCATTTCATGTAATTTTACAATAGTTTTTCAGTTTTACATTCTTGTTTTTGTGGTAAGTGCTGAATATGTAATGATTAAAATGTAGTTTCAACATAAAGTAAAAATGAAGATAGCAAGAAATTATTAATTAAATATTTAAGACTAATAATTCCTCTGAATTTATACCATGTAAAATGAGGTCATGTATGTGGAACTGGTTTTTTTTTTTTTTTTAATGTTTATTTTTGAGAGAGAGAGAAAGAGTGTGAATGGGGGAGGGCCACAGAGAGAGGGAGACACAGAATCTGAAGCAGTCTCCAGACTCTGAGGTGTCAGCACAGAGTCCAACGTGGGGCTCAAACCCACATACCGTTAGATCATGACCTGAGCCGAAGTCGGATGCTTAACCAACTGAGCCACCCAGGCAGCCTTGGAACTGTTTTTATGAAGTATGTAGTTAGAAATTAAGTATCTGATTTTAAGTATAGAAGAAATATTCAAAATTCACTCTAAATTTAATAGAAAAACATAATTAAGTTATTCTGGAGCAAAGGGATCAAATAAAATATTTTCAGTTTCACAGAGTTTTATTCATAAATGAAAGATAATAAAGATGTACTGAAATGTATTTTAAAAATACATTTTATATGGGTTCTAGGATGGAAAAATTTATTTTGAGTGGGATGGGGGGGCAGGGAAAGAAGACTTTGGAGGAATGGCTTTTTGTGAGTTTTGGCTCAGTGTAAGTATATAGCAGCAGTCTTACTTAAAAAAAAAAAGTACCATTTTATTTAGCATGTGTTGCAGTTCTAAACCTTAGTAGTCTTTAACTTGCACAATGTTTTCTCTTGTAAAGCATGTATGTCAAAACCCAGAATCTGCACTGTCACTTCCTTGTTGTAAATCTAGCTCTCCTTCTAAGATAACATGCCTGAAACTGAGTGTAAATTTCTCAGGGTCTTGAAAAACAGTTTGAGAACAAAATAAAAGTTAAGGTATGATTAATTTCCTATGTTATGACTATTTACAAGTTCATTTCAATATTTTCAATATGATTTTCAAAAATTATCAAATGAACTCTATCAATGGAAAACTCAAAAAATACCTTAAGTTTTATGGCATAGCATCTAAATTTGCTTACATTAAGTACTCACAAATTGTTAATTTCAGTTAATAAAAGAGATCTCTCATACTTGAACCAGTTTACATTCTTTACTAAACTTTAGAGTTGAAACTCTATAAAGGCATTTCATCTTAAATTTTGCTTGATATTTTAGATTTTATTTTATTATTATTTTATTATTTCTTTTTTAAAGTATTTAGAGAGAGAGAAGGAGAGAATAAGCAGGGGAAGGGCAGAGAGAGAGGGAGAGAGAGAATCCCAAGCAGGCTCCACACTGTCAGCGCAGAGGCGGATATGGGGCTTGAACCCATGAAATGTGAGATCATGACCCGAGCCAAAACCAAAAATGGGGCGTTCAACCGACTGAGCCACCCAGGCATCCCGACATTTTAATATTTAAATGTTTATTTTTAGTTTATTTTGAGAGAGAGAAAGAGTGAGAGAGAACATACACATGAATAGGGGAGGGGCAGAGAGGCAGAACCCCAAGCGGGCTCCATGTTGTCAGTGCAGAGCCCAATGAGGGGCTCCATCTCATGAAGCATGAGATCATGACCTGAGCCTAAATCAAGAGTTGGACACTTAACCGACTGAGCCGCCTAGGTGCCCCAGATATGTTAGATTTTAAATAAAGTCCTTAACTGAGGTGAATCTAAAATCGTATTCAAATGTGAGAAGTATGACAGGATATTTTAGTGGGATATCTTTTTGGTATGTTCAAAGTGAATTGTTTGAATTTGAACTACAGCTTTAATTGCATGTCTGTTGCCTGCACGTATCTTGTTTAAAAAGAAAAGTGAAATAACTGAATAGTGCCATTTGTCATTCTAACAATAGAGTACTTTGATTTAAGAAACAAAATTTTGCCATAATTATGTTAATTAAATGTTTAAATGCAAACTTGTTAGTGATATTTTTATGTAAATACCTTTTGTTGGTATTGATTTTAGTATTTATGTGACAGGCATAGAAACTTTTTATGAAAAACTAATGCTTTACAGTAGGATGTCTTTAGCCAAATTGGTCATTGTTAGAAATTGTTCTCATCTCTGTTATGGGATTGTCATTATAGTTTTTTTCTTTTCTGTTATCTTGAATTCTTTCAAGGTGGGGAACTTTGTCTTCTGTGCTCATTGTTCTAGAGTTAGTACTGTCTAGGTTTTAACATGGTTTTATGTTTTCTTCTTAGATCTTGTAGATACTGATTTTGTCTATTATATTTTACTTAAATTTTATCTTTGTCTTTAGATTTTATTTTCTATATTATGTATTCCTTTTATTTGTCTATGATGAATTCTATGTATATATAATTATTTTTACCATTAAATAGTTAATTTTTTAGAAGTTTATGGAGCCATTATATTTTCTGTTATACTGACAATGTAAAAAATAGAGATTTATGAATATGTTTAAGTATTTAACGACACAAGCAAGTTATATAGACTTATCTACCTCTAGTCAGTGTGGTATTTATTTATTTATTTATTTATTTAAAAAAAATTTTTTTTAACATTTTATTTTATTTTTTTTGAGACAGAGAGAGACAGAGCATGAACGGGGGAAGGGCAGAGAGAGAGGGAGACACAGAATCTGAAACAGGCTCCAGGCTCTGAGCTGTCAACACAGAGCCCGATGCGGGGCTCAAACTCATGGACTGCGAGATCATGACCTGAGCCGAGGTCGGCCGCTTAACCAACTGAGCCACCTAGGCGCCCCTAGTCAGTGTGGTATTTAAAGAGAAATTCTTTTCATGCTCTGAAACTCTAGTCCTATATCTCTGGCTTTTCATACATTACAATTCCGTTTCTAGATGTGTAGAATTCCTTAATCTACATGTGAATTCCCAAAACATAAACATAGTATTCTACAGATTTCAAAATCCTGTTGATTGATTTAGCCATCACTGAGCACTTCCTATGTGCCCCACACTGTTCTAACCAAAACAAAGTCCCTGACTCTACGAAGCTAACATTCTAGCCCTCATGTACCATCATCCATCTTTCATTATTACCTCAGCCTATTTAGGACAAATTGGAATGTTTCTGATTTGTTGACAGGTAATCCAACATAATTCAGTTCCTCTTGTCCTGTAAGTTTGCTGTGTAAAAGCAAATGCTATCATATGGCCCCAAAGTATTCTGGTTAAATTTGAGTTTTGTTCTGAATTACTAATGCTCTACATTTGGTGAAATTTGTACATATCTCCTTTAATTTTATAAATTTAGATCATATATGTATCTTGGCCTCTTCTTTACTAACAGGTAAACTTAAAAAGTATTTTTCAAGATCATCAAGGAACTACTTAGACAGTTATTTAATGTCTAATGTTATATTAGACATTGAATGATTTTGTTTTGGTGGTTATTTCTTTTGTTTCTTCTCTATTCTGAAACTCACTTTTCTGTCTTCCTCAATGTGACTTTTAATAGAACTTTTAAAACTTTTGTTTGCCTGACATTGTAGTTTTCTAGTTCTTAACTTTTCGACAGTTTTGACATTTCTATCTTTATTTCCATTGTCTGTGCAGACTTTATCCTGTCGAGTTTCCTCCCTAATTCTCTCAAAATTCACATATTTACAGTCTTAAATTACTACTTCTAAGAGCTTTATTCCAAAATTTATGTACTTATCATGAATTTCTTAAATGTATTTTTAGTTTATTTTTTAACTTTTTAAAGTTTACACTTTAGTGGTTTTCAGTATACTCACAAAATTTACAACTATTACCACTATTTATTTCCAGAACATTTTTATTGCTCCCCAAAGAAACTGTACCCATTTAGCAATCACTCTTCATTTCCTCCTCTTCAAGCCTCTGGCAACCATTAATCTACTTTCTGCCTCTATACATTTGCCTATCCAGGAGTTACTTCATATAAATGGAATCATATAACATGTGGAGTTTTGTGTCTGGCTTCTTTCATTCACTCTGGTGTTTTCAAGGTTCATCCATGTTGTAGCATGTATCTGTACTTTATACCTTTTATTGCCAAATAATATTCCATTGTAGGCATATACCATATTTCATTTATCACTTTTACTACATACTCAGTTGATGGATGTTTGGGTTGTTTCTACTTTTTGGCTATTATGAGTAATACTGCTGTGAACATACATGTACAAGTTTTTTTGTGGACATTGTTTTCAGCTCTCTTGGTTATATACCTAGGAATAGAATTGCTGGGTCATATCATAACTCCATATTTAATGTCTAAAGAAACCGCCAAACTGTTTTCCAAAGTGGCTATACTATTTAACATTTCTACCAGCAGTGTATGAAGATTCGATTTCTCTACTTCCTGGTCAACACTTGTTATTGTCTTTTTTATTGTAGCCAGCTAGTATGAAGTGATACCTCACTTTGATTTTTGTTTTGCATTTCCCTAATTAATAATGTTGTGAGCATCTTTTCATGTACTTACTGGCTATTTGTATGTTTGTTTGTTTTTTCTGGAGAAATGTTCATGTCCTTTTCCCACTTAAAAATTATGTTATTTATCTTTTTATTGTTGAGTTGTGTATTCTGGATATAATTCCCTTATCAGCTGAGTGATTTCAAAAATTTTTTTCCATTCTATAGATTGTTTTGATGGTGCCTTTTTTGTTATTACAGTAAAACATACATAACATAAAATTTACTATTTTTTAGTATTTTAAGGGTACAATTCACTGGTATTAAATACATTCACAGTGCTGTGGAACTATCACCTTTATTCATTTTCAGAACTTTTCCATCACCCCAGACAGAAACTCTGTACTCATTAAACAATAACTCTCCGTCTTCTTCTACCCCAGTCCCTGATAACTCCTCTATTTTTACTGTGTGGCTCTATGAATTTCCCTATTCTAAGTGCCTCATGTAAGTGGAATAACATAGTATTTGTCCTCATGGTGTCTTTTATAGCAGAGAAGTTTTTAATTTTGATGAAGTTCAGCTTACCTTTTATTTTTCAAGTAATTTTTAGTGATCTTAAAATTCTTCATTTATATGCTTTTTATGTCATATCTCAGATGCTATTGCCTAATCCAAGGTCATAAAGATTTATTTTAATCATTTTTGAGTACTCTCTTACTTGGTTCTTTCATCCAACATCAATGTTTGTTTCATCAAACATCAATGTAACTATCAGAGGTTTTGTGAGAAGGCTTTGTTAAATGTTCTTATTTATTTATTTATTTATTTATTTAATGTTTATTTTGAGAGAGAGAGAGAGAGGGAGAGAGAGAGAGAGAGAGAGAGAGAGAGAGAGACAGACAGACAGACACAACATTCAGGGGAGGGGCAGAGAGAGAGGATCCCAAACACTGATAGTGCAGATCCCAGTGCAGGCTTGATCTCACAGCCATGACATCATGACATGAGCTGAAATCAAGCGTTGAAAGCTCAACTGACTGAGCCACCCAGGTGCCGTTAAATGTTCTCTTTTAAAATTTTTAGATCAGGATAGTGGCTTTCAAATTTTAGAATCTCCTGGGATGCTTACTAAAACTACAGGTTCCTGAGAGGATATTTGTACATTCGTAGAAAACTTCTAGGAGACTTCACATCACATTGAAAAAGTGTGTAAGTAAAATAGGCCAGCATAGTGATTAAGAGCATGGATCCTGGAGCCTCACTACCTGGGTGTGAGGTAGACAATCCTGGTTGTCACTTTTTAGCTGTATGATCTTGGGCAAGTCACTTATTCTCTAGGCATTCATTCCCTCTCTTATGGGGTCCCTTGCTCTCTCTGTTGCAAGGATTAAACAAGCAAATATCTGTGAAGTGCTTAGAGTAATTTGGCAATAGTGTTAACCCCATAATTGTTAGATATTGTCATACCCTTTAATTTTAGTAATGTCATTTCTAGGGACCTAATCTAGAACATTATCAGCGATGTTGCAAAAAGATGTAGGTATAACAGTTTCATCACAGAGTAATTGCAAGAATTTACCATATATAGTCTAAATTAATGAAATTTATGAAATGTCATTTGCTAGTCATATTTTCAAAAATATTTAATACCATGAAAAATAATGACGTAAATGAAAAAGTCAAGTAAATATACAACTATATATAAATTATGTCTCTAAACTTCTTTGAAAATATGGGGTAGGGAAGCAGAGTGTTGGTCTTACATTGCATATAAAGAAGTATGTTAAAATGTTGACATGGGTTATTCTTGGAAGCCGGGAGGAATGATTTTAATTTTCTTCTGTACTTTATTGTACTCTCCTGACTTCAACAGTAAGTATACACAGAAAAACAAATCATTTTATTTATTTGTTTATTTTTATTATTTTAGAGAGAGAGAGAGCACACAAGCAGGGGGGAGGGACAGGCAGAAAGAGAAAGAGAATCCCAGGCAGGCCCTACACTGAGCGCAGAGCCCAACATGGAGCTTGGTCCTACAACCCTGGGATCATGACCTGAGCCAAAATCAAGAATCAGACGCTCAACTGACTGGGCCACCCAGGTGCCCCCAAATTATTTTTTTTTAAAGACAAAATATGGGGAAAGCTCACTGTAAAATAGGAAAAATGACAGGAAAATAGGAAAAGCCCAATGTGAAATAGGAAAGCAGAATGTAAATAGGAAACCTGAGTCCTAGTACTAGTATTGTTATTAAATAGTCTCAAGCCTCGGGATGCCTGGCTAGCTCAGTAGAGCATGCAACTCTTGATCTTGGGGTCGTGAGTTCAGGCCCCACTTTGGGCTGGCAGATTACTTAAAAAAATAGTTTTCAGCCTTGAATGAATTTTCTGTCTACCTTGAGGGACAGAGTTTCCTCATCTGTGAAATGGGAAATTGAACTAAAATTAAAAAGACAGTGTGTAGACTGGTTAAGAGTTGGGAGGTTAGAGGGGGGAGTTAGGGACTGCAGTTTAAGAGATCACTGTGTGGGTTCATGCCCTGGTTCTTCTTCCTATTCACTTGGTGACTTCTGGCAAGTAATTTAACCTCTCTGTGCCTCAGATTTCTTGTTTATAATGTGGGGATAGTAATAATACCTCATAGGAGGGGTGTGAGAATCAAATGAGTTAATAATACATGTAAAGGACTTTATATAGAATCTGGCACATAGGAAGGATTCAATCAATGTTACCTATTTTTCCTGGTATATAAGATTCTTTCTAATGCAGTCATTTATTTCCAATAATATTGTTAGTCAAGTGAGCAATTCTTAAATTTGTCATTTGAAATTTAGCTCATTTTTTATTTAGGTATTTTGAAGTCCCCGTTTCCCTCCCCCAGCTTTACTATTATGTCTTATGTTTAGTATAGGCAGCTTCTTTGGGGTCTAAATTATCTTATTGTTGAGGGTATTTTGTAGACTTTTTCAGTAAAAATCTCATTTGATTTTATAGAGTTTTTTTTTTTCCAATTCTTTTTGTTCTGAAACTAATGCATGTAACTTAATATATTTGTAGTTAAATTACATAGGCTGTTAGGTTGTACCTAGTTTTCTTCAACTGATGTTTCAATTTTAAATTTAGGAACCAGCATAAAGCCCAAGAGAATGTTACAGCTCAATTAGTCCATTCTAGTGAAAGCTAACTTTGTAAGGTAAACAACTGAACTGTTCCTAGAGCATGACCTACAGTAATGATTCAGTTGGTGCATAGATGTTACTTAACTTAATCCCAGAAAAAGAATGTATCCAAATGCTTTAAGAGAGAAATCTGAGTATGTGAAAATCACTTTCCGAGTCAGCAACCATGTTAATTCATTTTGGAACTCCTAACAGACTACAGAAATAGATGACTTTCATAATATTATATCATTTTCTTTCACTGACTATATATGACATACTTAATTAAAGTGACTCAGCTATTCCATCCCTTTGGAAATTTTCATCTGTAAGCAAGTCACTGTAGGGTACCTCAGTTTATGGTGGCAGTCATAATGAAGATGATTATTTATTTTTTTCCCTGCGAGGGATAAGAATGAAAGTTGTATTTCAATACATTTATTCTTAGATCTTTAGAAGCTCTCCCCTTCTCTGCAGGGTTATAGCTGCAGTAGATAGCCCACTATAGGGGTCATTATTTCTGTGTTGGAGAACAAATTAGTTGAGTAACATTGTCAGGAAGCAAAAGGCAGGAGTTTGACTCCACAGTTATGGAATATAGTTTGTTACTTAAAAACATATTAGAGGATTCCTCTTATTATAATAACTTTTGTTTATAAAACATATTTATGTAATTGCCATGACAGGAGAAAAGTGCTGTGTCTTCTGATTTGATAGACAAAATCAGCTCAAGACAGCTTTGTGACTCACTGACAGAAGAGGGAAGAATTCTTCTTGCCTTAAGGATTGGATTTTATTTTAGGATGAGTTATTTGTCTAAGTACAGATATGAGAGAGTTCCTACCCTACATGTCAAGTCTCCTGTTCTATCTTCCCAGAAATTTGACGCAATGCCTCCTAACTCCCAAATGTATACCTTTGTATCATCTGCTACTTGGGTCATGTTAATTACATAGTGTTTATATTTCTTCCTCTATGTTTTTCTGAATGTAAGAATTTGTGAGTTTTTCCTTTAAACATTTTGAGCTAGAGTTTTAAACATTCGTTGGTTTGTTTCAGTTAAAAAAAAATCATTTCTTAATATAGAAGAGACTGGTAACATGTCTGCTTCTGTGGAGGGAAATTAGGAAACTGTGGGATGTAGGGAAGACATTGTGCTTTCCACTGCATCACTCAACCTTTGGAACCCATTACATTTTTTTCCCCAAAATTTTAAACCTAATTTTATAGCATAGCATAAACACATTCACAAAGCTTTGTTTGTTTTATGGGTTTTAGCCCTTTTAAAGTTGAGACCACAAAATCTCTTAAAGTTGACTATGAATGTTTCATTGAAGACATAATGATGAATTTACAGTCTTCCTTTAAATGACCCACTTAAACTTGATTCACTGATTCACACCATAAACTTTAAAAGGTGGATTGTTGGTGTAGATTGATGGCTTAATTCTTCTAAAGTTAGTTCATAATCAACTGCTGCAAACTGGACCATATTCTCAATTTGTTTCTTCACTTCAACATCAATGTCCTTTAATTCTTCAACATTGGCTATATTGCTGTCTACTCTTCTATCTTTGAGAAGCATAATGAGGTCACTCTTCTTGTATTTCTTCTTGTGTATGATAACTGACTCTAGGATCACTCATACTGTGTCCTGGATATTGGTGAGTCTGCAGCTACATCAGCATGACCCCCTTCACAGATCTATGATAGGCAGCTATGATCTTTGTTGCTTCCTGGACACATAGAACATACATTCCATCTGCTCTTAGCCCAGGAATAAAATTTTCTCTCTTGTAGTAATCAGTGCTGGCTGTTGCTCTCTCAGCAGATGCTCCCATTCCACAGCAGTTATTCCCACAGATGAAAATAAAGGTTGATTTCCACAAAACTGTCATATTGTAATTTTCAAATATAAAGTCAAGCAGAACTCATCTTTTCCATTGTATTTACAGGCCAGACCCATACCGGCTCCCAGGGGGACCTGAGCTCTGACAATGTCATTGCCCCAGTAGCTAGCAGTTCTTGGCATACGTGTGCATTGACCCTTCTTTGTCTTTAGTACAGCCTTCTCTTTGTTCTGTAAACTCTACAAATTTCTGGGACAGAAGGGCCACAAATAAAGCAAAAGCCCAGTAGGTTGAGATGAGATGATCCATGATATTTATCCAATCTCAAGTTCCACACAACCTTCTTGACACTTCATGAGCGATAAAAACCACGAATAATATTCTGTTAATGCTCTTGGTGAAGAGTCTGATCATTCTCTGCTATTTGAGTCCCTCTTCCCTGATGAGCACTGTTATGATAGGAGGGCCCTCTTCTAATCCATGAAGGTCACATTTCTTAATTTAAAATGTAGCATCATTTGCAAAGTTACAGGATATGTCTCTAGCAAGCACTCTCCTAGCTGTGATAGTCAGGAAATGGTGGGTATCTTTTTCTTAGAGCATCTTCCTCTTGAGTGCAGGCCCTGGTAATAGCTGCAGTGGTGGTGATGATGTCATTCTCTACACTGGGCCATAGGCCCACAAACATTTTATAAGACTGTATGATATTCATGAATGGGCTGTAATTTTCTTAACCATCCTTCCATTGTTATAGTTACCATTGCTTGGAAACTATTATAAATTTTGCTTTGCTGAATATCTTTATACGTAGATCTATCTTTATTCACATTTTTTTTTTATTACTTCTTTAGGCTGAATTTTCAGAAGTGAATCAAAAGTCACATTTTAAAAGCTCCCTTGGTATACCTTGGTAAACTGCTTTCCAGACAGTTTATTCTCCCATGATCAGCTTGTTAAAATGTTTCTTTTATGTCAGTCTTGGAAGCACGAAATATTTGTTATTTAAAATACTTCCTGCTACTTTTATTATTGACAAATTGAACCCCTTAAATTTTTATATTTCAAGGTCAATATGGGTGTGTGTATATTTATTCTTTTTTTTTTAGATTTTTTTTAATGGTTTTTTTTTTTTTTTTTTTTTTGAGAGAGAGCGCGTGCGTGTGAGAGCAAGTTGGGGAGGGGCAGAGAGAAAGGGCGACACAATCTGAAGCAGGCTCCAGGCTCTGGCTTGATGCTGGGTTCAAACTCAGGAACCATAAGATCATGACCTGAGCCGAAATCAGACACTTAACCAACTGAGCTGCTCAGGCATCCCTGTATTTATTCTTCTTATCCTTCCTCTGTTCAGTGGCTTTTCAAAAACAGTCTTATTAACATATAATTTACACTCCATAAAATATTCCTATTGTACATGTCAGTTGTGTTTACTTGAAGTGAATGAGTTTTAGTAAATCTGTAGTTTGTTACCATCACCATAATCCAGCTGTAAAATATTCTCATCACCCAAAAAGTTTCCTTTTGCCCATTTGCATTCAGTCCTTTATCCCACACCTAGCTTTAGGCAACCACGGATCAGCTTTCTGTCTCTGTAAATTCGCATATTCTAGAAATAACAAATAAACAAAATCATATTCAATTCCTTTGTGAATGGCTTCTTTTGCTCAGCATTGCTTTTGAGGTTCATCTATCTTGTAAAATATATCATAGTTCATTTTTATTTATTTAAAAAATGTTTATTTTTGAGAAAAGGAGGGCGCATGCTCAAGTGAGTGAGGGAGGGGCAGAGAGAGAGAGAGAGAGAGAGAGAGAGAGAGAGAGGGGGAGACTGAGAATCCCTAGCCAGGTGAGGCACTCCAACTCAAGAACTGTGAGATCCTAACCTGAGCCGAAATCAAGAATCAGACACTTAACCAACTGAGCAACCCAGACGCTCTTTTATTGCCGATATATCTTATTTGTTCAGTAATTGATAAACATTTGGTTTGTTTCCAACTTTTGGTTATTATAAACAAGGAACTATTGCTGCTAGGAACATTTGTGTACGTTTCTTTTTGTCTTTGATTTCTCTTGGGTAGATACCTGGGAGTACAGTTGCTTGAAACCCATTAAATTTCTTATCATTACTTAGCCACAAAAATGTTTCTTTAAAAGAATAGATGATAGCACTAGATTTGAGAAGGAACACAGTTCTATGATGTAATAGTTAACGTGGAATGATTAGAGTAGGCAAGTGAAAAGTTCTAACACATAGTATGACTAATAATGGAAACCACTTCAGGATTTATTGGTAGATGAGCAACTACCAGAACCTAAAACCAAGTGAAGGCAATTAAAATTAATGGGTATCTAAAAAAACATTGAAAACTTTGATTCCATGAAAAATGTGAAAAATGGAAATGGGACTTCATTTGCATTTATTTTGACAGAAAAGTGAAAATATGTAACACATAAAATGTCCTTCTTAACATAAAAGAAGGCCATCAAGACTTTTGTAGATAAACAGGCCAAAGATATAAGCAGTCAGTTCATTCAAGATCAATGTATACGGCAAGTAAACATTCCTTCTTGCTAGTGATCACAGAAATATTTAACAAGTTGGTTATATTAAATTAGCAAAATTGATAGCGCTGGATAGAAAGATTGTGTTAGTGATGTTGCTTTGTATGTTGATCTAGTTCATGTACAAAGCAATGTGGCAAAGCCTATCCAGATCCTCGGAATAGTAGATTCGGAAGTAACTTTTATTTTAGCTTTCTTGAATGTAATTTAAAAAATTTTAATAGTAAATTATTAAGGGAGGGCATACATCAGAAGATAAGAAAACAGTACAGATTTTCCCCATGTGCTGAAGGTGAGTCTGGTTGTGCTATCCTCTCCACTCTGTCTCTGTGACTCATTCAAACTCTGGAGGCACTAACTCAACGCAGCTTTTTTTCTTTCCAGCCAGAGAACACATGTTTGTTCTTCTGTAGCCTGAATCTTGCTTTTACAGCTTTGGCTAAATCCTGGATCCAGTTGTTCTTTAATCCAATGACTCACACCTTAGGAGTTACCCATCCCACTCCACGAAAATGCTATTAACTTTCTCATTTGGAATAAATAATTCTGTCATATTCTGTCTACAATTTATATCAGTAAATTTGCTTTAGACACTCACAGGAGAATATGCTTCCTATTGATTTTTTTTTTTAAAGTTCTTTGTGGAGTTCTTCTGTATGGGTGGGACCAAACACTTGTGTCACTCCCAGTTAGTACACTTACAGTACAGTCATCCAACAGTAAGTGATTTTTTAGTTTGACAAATTGTCTGCCAAAAAGTGATAAAGTAGAACATTCATTGAATCAAGAAATGGAACTTGATCCTTGCTTTATTTATTTTCCCCCTGCGCCTTTCAAGTTATCTTTTTTCTTCTAACTTCAGAAATTCTTTCCGTTTCTGATAAACTTTTATTGGATTGATATTTCCCCCTAATTATTAACATTACGGATTTTTACATTATCATACTTGTTATACAAGGCTGTAAGATTTTAATTGTTAGTTGAGCTTATGTGAAGTCATAGGTAATGTGTAACAAGAAGTTAGGAATGATAAAAGGCAAAAAAATTCTTATTCATTTTATTATGCTTGCCAGCAACTTTTGGTTTATTAAGAATTATATTATCAATTTCCTTTACATAGAGCAACCATAAATACTCTTCTACTAAAACTGTAAATAATCTTTTCCTATAGGTAGTAGTGTAACTGTATCTGGTCCCTTTAGGTATTTCTACTCAAATTGGCTTAACTACTTAAGGATCTCAGGAAGGGATGGCACTGTAGGTCCTATTAGTTTTTGATTAATTAATGCAACAGAATCGGAAAGTCCAGTCAGTTAGGTGACTTGACTTATTTTGAGCTCTGATTTCTGCCAGCTTATTCAGATCACTTACTGTGTCTCTTTTTTACACTGGGAGAGGTATTGTTAGCCCTTGGCCATTTCCCTGGCATCTTGGATGTTTCTTTTCCTGATTTTCATATACCTGATTATCCTATCTGGTGTTCCTTCAAGCATTTTCTCCATTAATTTCTCCTTAAATGCTAGTGTTTCTAAAAGTTCAGTCATTGTTTTCCCTGTGATTGTTACTTTTGGATCATTTCATACATCACAATATTAGTAACCACTCAAATGCTGATACCTTTCAGATATCTTGAGCCCTAAGTTCCAACTTTTCTGTCCTCTGCCTGCTGACATTTACTCACTTGGATGTCCTATAGAGACTCCAAAAGCAATATACTCCAAACTGAAATGAATCATTCACTCACCACCCCCCTCCAATATTTCCAAATATAGATAATGGCATTATCATCCAGTAGCCCACGCTAGAAACTGCTTTCTTCAACACTGAACACATAGGATCAATCACTAAACCCCTTTCACTACTAACTAAGATCCTAGTTTAGAATCTTATTATTTCTTTATTTTAGTACCCTCATAACTGGTCTTTCTGCCTTCAATCTAGTACGCCTCAAACAATGTCAGTTTGATCTCAGTACTTTCCTGCCTAAACCCTGTAGTGGCAAGTGCCCTGTCATCTATATGATAAAGGTTGTACTGCTTGACATGTCTTAAAAGGCTTGGTGACTTCTTACTTCTTGAGCCTCAGTGCTATACTTCACATGCCAGACCTTCTCCTCAGTCTCCCCCTACTGCCGCCCCCCATGTTGTTTCTTACCTCTGTTTGCTCATTCTGTTTAAATCCCTTCTCCACTCATCTTGACTCTTACTCAGCCTTCATGATTCAGCATAGACAGTTCCTTTAAGAAGTCATTTTTGAATCTTCAGGGTGCCCTTCTAAGTGCCCTTCTTCTCTACTGGATTATTCTTATTCGTATATAAAAATGTTTTTTCTTTTAAAAAAACTATCTTGACTTCACTTTCCCTTCCAGCTATTGCTCATCTTTTTTGATAGAAATTTTTTTATTGAGGTATAATTGATATACAACATTACATGAGTTTGATATATAATGTTGGTATACAACATTATATGAGTTTCAGGTATACAACATAATGATCCACTATTTGTATATATTGTAAGATGATCATCATAAGTCTAGTTAACATCCATCACCATACATAGTTACAGAATTTTTTTCTTCTGTTGAGAACTTTTAAGGTCTACTCTTTTTTTTTTTTTTTTAATTTTTTTTTTCAACATTTATTTATTTTTGGGACAGAGAGAGACAGAGCATGAACGGGGGAGGGGCAGAGAGAGAGGGAGACACAGAATTGGAAACAGGCTCCAGGCTCTGAGCCATCAGCCCAGAGCCCGACGCGGGGCTCGAACTCACGGACCGCGAGATTGTGACCTGGCTGAAGTCGGACGCTTAACCGACTGCGCCACCCAGGCGCCCCAAGGTCTACTCTTATAGCAACTTTCATATATGCAGTACAGTAATATAAACTATAGTCACCATGCTATACATTACATCCCTGTACTATAACTAGAATTTTGTACCTTTTGACACCCTTCACCCATTTCTTCTTACCCTCACCCCCTGACTTTAGCAACTACCAGTCTGTTCTCTGTATTTATGAGCTTGTTTTTTTGTTTATTTTTAGATCCCACATGTAAGTGAAATCATACAGTATTTGCCTTTCTCTCTCTCAATTTCAGTTAGCATAATGCCCTCAAGGTCAATCTATGTTGTCACAAATGGCAAGATTTCATTTTTTTAATGGCTAAATAATATTCCATGGTGTGTGTGTGTGTGTGTGTGTGTGTGTGTGTGTGTGTGTGTGTATTTATCCATTCATCCATCAGTGAACATTTAGGTTGTCTCCATACCTTGGCTATTGTAAATAATGCTGCAGTAAACATGAGGGTGCATATATCTTCTTGAGTTAATGTTTTCATTTTCCTCAGGTAAATACTCAGAAGTGGAATTGCTAGATCTTATGATAGTTGTATTTTTTTTAACCTCCGTATCATTTTATGTAGTGGCTGAACCCATTCACATTCCCACCAACAGTGTACAAAGAGTCTGTTTACTTGACATCGTTGCCAACACTTGTTATTTCTTATCTTTTTGGTAATAGTCATTCCACCAGGTGTGAGGTGATATCTCATTGTGGTTTTGATTTATATTTCCTTCATGATTAATGATGTTGAACATTTTCTCATGTACCTGTTAGACATCTGTATGTCTTCTTTGGAAAAGTGTCTATTGTGATCCTCTGCCCATTTTTAAATCAGATTGGTTTTTTGTTTTTGTTTTTGTCTTGTGTTGGATGAGTTCTTTATGTATTTTGGATATTTACCCCTTAATAGATTAATGATTTGCAGGTGTTTTCTCTCATTCAGTAGGTTGGTTTTCTTGGCTGTGCATGCACATTTCTTTGCTTCCCTTTAGAGCAAAACTTCTTAAAAGATTTGTCTATAGGTGTGGTTTCTCATTCCTCTTCATTCATTTTCTCTTGAATCATTCCAGTCAAGCTTTCATTTGCTGCTATATCTATACAGTTCTTGTCAAGGTCATCAGTGGCTTCCAAGTTGCTTTTCCAGTGGTCTATTTTTGTTTTTTATCTTACTTGATTTTTCAGCATCATTTGACGTAGTTGATTTCTCCCATATTCTTGGAAAACATCATTCCCGTAACTTTTGGGACATATCACTTTCCCTTGGTTCTTCTCATACTTCACTGGCCACATTTTAAATTTCTTTTGCTTGGTCTTTTTCTCCCTGACCTGTAAATTTTGGACTGCTCCAAGGCTCTGTCCTTGGTCTTCCTGTCTGTCTGTACTTGCTGTCTTGGTGATTTCATCCCATCTCTTGATTTCACATTCTTTGTATGTGGTTGGTGACAACCAAATTTTTATGTCAAGCCCAGACTTCTTTCCTGAACTCTGAGTTCTTATCCAACTGCTTTTTTTGACATTTCCACATGATGTCTAACAGCTCCCTCAAATTTAATATGTCCAAAGCCAAACTGCTAACCCCTCCCTCAACCTCAATAAAAGATTAAAAAAAAAACAAAAACAAAACCTTACCTCCTTTAACCCTCCCAGCTCACACAGACACAACTACATCCTTCTAAATTGCTTAGGTTAAAAACTTTGGTATTGTTCTTGACTCCTTTCTTTCATGTTGATTCATACAGATTCATACATCCAATCTGTCAGGAAATCTTGTGTTGTATAAATTACATTTCCTGTGTGTGCTGTGTTGTGTAAAGGTTAATCTTATGCTTTTTCAGTTTTACAACTGTTTTAAGGGCAAGAATCCTGAAGACCGTGGTTATACCAAATCTCTTAGTTTGAATTACCTCAGGTAAAGAATTCTGGTGGGTTGTTGAAGCTATTCCGTTCAGAATTGAATCTTATAATCTGAAAGAACAAAAAGGAAGTGAGCTGTGAAAACTCTTAAGTACAGTTCAAAAGTCAGTGATTTTACATCTGAAGTCTGTTGTTCACATGTGCAAGATGATGACTAGCCCTTTTGAATTTATTGGACTTCTTTCCTCTTTGATTTCCCTTGATGTTTACCTCTTTTTTTCCTAGCAGATTCTGCTTTTGTATGTCATGCAATTGAGTGTGTATCCCTCTTTTGCTTTTTTTTCTTTTTTTGTCTCTTTTTTTTTTTAATTTTTTTTTAACATTTATTTATTTTTGAGACAGAGAGAGACAGAGCATGAATGGGGGAGGGTCAGAGAGAGGGAGACACCGAATCTGAAACAGGCTCCAGGCTCTGAGCTGTCAGCACAGAGCCCGACGCGGGGCTCGAACTCACGGACAGCGAGATCATGACCTGAGCTGAAGTCGGCCGCTTAACCGACTGAGCCACCCAGGTGCCCCTTTTGCTTTTTTTTCTTTTTATCTTCCTTTCGCTCTCTTCCTCTAAATTTTTAAAAAATATTTACTTATTTTGAGAGAGAGAGAGAGAGACAGACAGACAGACAGACAGAGTGCGAGCAGGGGAGAGGCAGAGAAAGGGGAGAGGCAGAGCCCAACGTGGGGCTCGAACCCACGAACCATGAGATCATGACCTGAGCCGAAGTTGGACCTTAACCAATTGAGCCGTCCAGGTGCCCCTTGCTCTCTTCCTCTAAATGACTAGAATGTGGAATTGAAAATTTGCTAGGCTTATTGAATAAAATATTCTCTTTTAATTTTAAAGTATTTAAGATTTCTTTTTTTAAAAAATGCTTATTTTTGAGAGAGAGCATGCTAGTGTGAGCAGGGAGAGAGACAGAGAGAGACAGAGAGAGAGACAGACCCAAGTAGGCTCCACACGTGTCAGCACAGAGCCCAATGTGCACGGCCCCATCCCACGTCCATGAGATCATGACCTGAGCCGAAATCAAGAGTTGGTTGCTTAACCAACCGAGCCACCCAGGCACCCCGATTTAAGATATTTTTTGGTGGAGATAAGCACGGTGAACATTTTGTATACATTCTTTCAGATTTTTGTTTTCTAATGGTATATTAGCATATATATCATTCTTTCTGTGAAAAGGGACTACTGTATATCTTGATATATTTTAATTTCAGTACCAATAACTCTACCTCATTATTTTTTATGATTGTGATATTGTGATTGTGATGTCTGATATATCATCAGATACACGTATGTAGTTTGGTTTGGCATTATCTGTCTCCAGTTTTTAACTTCTGTTAGCCTTGCTTAGTGAACATGCTTATGCATTTGCCGTTGCACATGTGTGTGAATATTTCAGTGTTTCTATAGGTTAGATTTCTGGATGTGGAATTAGTCAAAGAGTATAAGCATTAAAAATCTTTGTGGTGCCTGGGTGGCTCAGTCAGTTAAGCATCTGACTCTTGATTTCAGCTCAGGTCATGATTTCATGGTTGGTGAGATTGAGCCCTGTGTCAGGCTCTGTATTGACAGCAGGAAGCCTGCTTGGGATTCTCTCTCTCTCTCCGCCCCCCCCCCCCTTCTCTCCCACTCCCCTGCTCATGCACGCACATGCTTTGTCCCCCTGTCTCTCTCTCAAAAATAAACAACCATTAAAAAAAAAGCTTCATAGGTATTGCTGAATCATTTTCCAAAAAGGTTGTAGCACTTTATATTCTCATCCCCAGTATATGAGAGTGCAATTTCTCCACATTCTTGCCAGAACCAGGTATCAAACTATTTTTAATTTTTGTCAAACTGATATTGACCACTTTGCTAATTGCCCATCTTCCTGAGCTTTTAGGTCTCTTGAGAGTTTCAGAATTAGAGGCTTATTTACTCCTTCACATACATTTCACTCTCTTTCCCTTTAAACAGAAAATTCAAATAGTATAGGAGGGTGTAATGCAGTAAACTCTGTCTCTGCCCTGATAGTTTAAAGGGTGTCCAAGTGGCATTTTGAGTTTTGAACTGAGTGAGTTATGGCGTTCTGTTTGCATTATTCTCTTGACTGGGTTTCCAGACCTGTCACTCAGGGCCAGGAGTATAGTAGGACTCTTGTTTAGAAATGGAATTATGACATCACTGAATATCTCATGGCTTAGTTTATTCATAAGTTGGCTCATAATGTTAAATGAACTGTAGATTGCTAATCTATGTAATACTTTCTAAGTGTATTTATGTATACTTGAGAGCAGTACTTTCCTTTTGATTTAACTTTGATTTGGGAATCCCTGGTCCGTATTGTGATATGTATTTTATATTTTTCATGAAAAGTTTTTAGTTGTGCTGTGAGACAAAGGTTTAGCTGCTTTTGTTCTGTGCACAGGTTGTGGTTATTTATGGTAATATTCACGTGTATTGGGGGCGGTGACATACTATTTTTAACACTGTGTTAGAGTTCAGCTGTTACTGATCTATTTATATCTCTATCAGCTGTTTACTATTTAATTAATCAGCAGAGGACTTTATTTTTAAGAACTTTAACCAATAAAGGAAAATCTTGTATCAGTTCCTTTGAAGAAAGTCAGTGATTACATATTTATGCATATTCTATGGATTTAATAATAGCTTCCATTTTTTTATTATTTATAACTTGTAAGAATTTAATGTGATATATTATTCTATAAGTATCAGAACTAATCTAGCTGGTTGACAGTGTTTTACATATATATGTGTGTATATGGATGTAGATATATGCTGCCATTTGTTTAGTATTCACAAATATTTTGCTTAGTACTTTACATGCTTAGCATAATTTAACCTTTACAACAAACACTCTGAGCTAGGTACTGATATTATTCTCAACTTATAAATAGCAATTTATAAGTATCTTTATAACTAAAGGGTGGCTCAAAGAGGTTAAGTAACACTAAGTAATACTCAAGGTCACACAGTAAGTTAGAAGGTGATAGAGCTGGAATTCAAACCTTAATGTATACTCTGTTTTATATAGCATGTTGTTATTTGGATGTAATACAGTTTGGCCTATCCTATGTTAAAACGAAACTTTTAGTTTCCATTGTAGAGTATGAATCACTTATATTTTGTTCTACATTAAAAAAAATCATTTGTGACTTGTGCCTATTGGAACTTCCTAAGAGGCAATGAATGCTATAGATTAGAAAAGATAGAATAATAGTGCTGTTCCAAGCATGTTTTGGACATCAAGGTTTGGGAGTTAACTTAGAATAAAGCCTTGAGTCTCTGATTTAGGTGTTTACTTAGTGAGAAATGTTATCTGAGAAATAAATCTTACTTGTTAAAGTGTTTAAACTGGGCTTCGGAAAGAAAAGAATGCTTTTAACAAGTAAAGAGTGTGGGTGGGTGGAAGCAAGGGTCCAAGAACAGCATAACCAAACACATGGATGCCTGGGGCTTATGTAGGGAATTGCTAGTAAAGCAAGGCTGGGATGGATGATAGTTTTTAGGAAAAATGGTAAATCAGGTTAGGGTGATTGGTGTCATTTTTAAAGTTATCACAGCTCTTGGATTTGATTTTTGAAGACAATAGAGGGACAAAAGCCCTTTTATAAAGGGAGACAAAGTGATCAAGTTTGCATTTTTAGGAAATAACTTTAGCATCAGTGTGAAGGGTGGAGAATATGGAATCATAGTCCTCATCTTGACAACGATTATGGACCTGGGTTAGAAGGACGGTAATGGGAAGGGAAAGGCAGGGTGGAATTGAGAGATTGTTCTGAATCTGAATCATAATTCATAGGAATTGGTGACATAATGGATGTCTTATGGGGTTATTGGTATTACTTATTACTAATAGTATTTATTATTACTACTGTTTTGCATTTGTTCTAATTGGCTTCTCATAGTCATATTTATTGTATTATTAGTAGGCTGATGGTTGAATTCTTGACCAGAGGTGTTCAGGAAATGGTGGGGGAATGATGCGTTATAAATGTTACACTCAATGAAATATTTATTTAAAATCCTATTTGGTGGGGTGCCTGGATGGCTCAGTTGGTTAAATGTCTAACTCTTGATTTCAGCTCAAGTCATGATCTCACAGTCTGAGATTGAGCCCCATGTTGGGCTCTGTGTTGGGCATGGAGCCTGTTTAAGATTCTCTCCCTCTCTCTCTCAAAAATGAAATGAAATGAAATGAAATGAAATGAAATGAAATAAAATAAAATAAAATAAAATACTCTTTGGTTTATTTAGCAGACATTTTGTTAATGTCTAGGGATATCACTGACAAAAAGGGATGCCACTGATCCTGATCTTCATGGAATTTGCCATAGTGATGAAGAGTCTAATAGATCTTGTTTGCTGTTCTTACTTTTCTGTGTAATCTTTGGGTATATGATTTAACTCTTAATCCTGTCTGATCATGTGGGATAACTGCTTATATAATAGTATTCTGAAGTTTAGATGAGGTAATGTGTGTAAAGTGCCCAGCAAAGTCCCTGGCATAAGCAAATATTTGTTCTCTTTTAATCTGCCATGGGTACATAAACTAGGAAACACAAATTTATTAGGATTATTCCTCAAGTAGATGGCAGTAGGTAGCAAACGCATTTTTGAAAGAGATTTTTTAAGTTTATCTTTCATGATGATTTGGCATCATAAAACCTGACTGCTGTTCTATTTTCTCCATTGTGAGTATAGATAGGTCACTTGGCTTGTGTGTCAGCCTCAATTTGCTGATGTATATGATCAAAATCATTCTTATTTCACAGGGTGATTGGGAGAAATATTAGAGATAGTGGCTATGAAATTGCCAGACAAACCTAACTACATAGCTGAATGGTTGAGGTCAAAGAGTTTAAAATGCTTACGCTCATTGACCTCAGCCATTCAGCTATGTACTCATACATTCATCTCTGTACAGTTACTAGCTTGGGAGGCCCTTTGGCAAGTTACTTAACTATTTTTAGTCCTCATTTATCTGTAGTATAGGGATAATAAAACATCTATCTCTGTAAGATTAGTGTGAAGATTAAGTAAAAGAAAGCACAGAAAGTAGTTTAAGCGCATGGTAGGCACTCAAAAACTTGTGATTATTATGTATTATGTGGTATGCTTTTGACATTATTGAACAGTGAACTCTTCTTGGTTTGGCTTTGCTCTGTAGGTGAAATTTCTATGTAGCTTAATTCTGAATATAAGCCATGTTACCTTTCATGGTAGTGAAGGAAAACTGATGATCCTTTTCAAAGGAAACTTAACTTTGGTCCTAAAAGTTTCCTAGGGAAAAGTATTTTAGGCATTGTGTTTAAGTCATAAATGGAGGTAGAATTGATAATAAATTTCAGTTGAAAATAAAAAAAAGGTTAGCTCTTATCTGGGGGTATTACTTACCCATCCTTAGGAGCTTGGCTATCATGAGGGATTTTGGGGGGTAGATGGCGTTTGAACATCTGAGTCATGTGGCAGCAAATGGGAGCCTCTGCGTTATACTCAGTCTTGAGGGGTTTATTTTCTTTAATTCCAACATCATTTCCTATCTCAGTCAAAAAGATTGTTTCAGGGGCGCCTGGGTGGCTCAGTCGGTTAAGCGTCCGACTTCAGCCAGGTCATGATCTCGCGGTCCGTGAGTTCGAGCCCCGCATCAGGCTCTGGGCTGATGGCTCGGAGCCTGGAGCCTGTTTCCGATTCTGTGTCTCCCTCTCTCTCTGCCCCTCCCCCGTTCAGGCTCTGTCTCTCTCTGTCCCAAAAATAAATAAACGTTGAAAAAAAAAATTAAAAAAAAAAAAAGATTGTTTCATAAGTTGCTTTGTTTATTTCTATTTATTCACGTAATAACCAAAGCACTCAGTTGCAAATGTGTGAATTGTCAAAACCTTGAGGAGATAAATCTCTTGAAGAATTAACTGTCACTAAAAATGAAGAGACATGAGTAAAGACCAAGATGTTTTAAAATTAAAATTACATGCCTGGGCACCTGGCTGGCTCAGTTGGTGGAGCATGTGACTCTTGATTTAGAGTTGTGAGTTTGGGCCCCACATTGGGTGTAGAGATTATTACTTAAAAATAATGTCTTAAGGGGCACCTGGGTGGCTCAGTTGGTTAAGCGTCCGACTTCAGCTCAGGTCATGATCTTGCGGTCCGTGAGTTCGAGCCCCGCATCAGGCTCTGGGCTGATGGCTCAGAGCCTGGAGCCTGCTTCTGATCCTGTGTCTCCCTCTCTCTCTGCCCCTCCCCTGTTCGTGCTCTGTCTCTCTCTGTCTCAAAAATAAACGTTAAAAAAAATTAAAAAAATAAATAAATAAAAATGTCTTAAAAAAGTAAGATTATATGCCAGCTTGAGTGGTTGTGCCTAACGGATGGAAAAGACCATTGTGGTTATTTTCATTACCTTATTAAGCTTTAAAAAGCTATGAATGTTCTTTTGGGAGTAGATGTACTATTTGTATCTTTTAACATTTCCATTGAATTTGTTTGCCAAATAAAGTTTTATGTGTGGGTAGTTTTTTTTCTTTTTTCTTTCTAAGTAAGATCTAGATTCCTATATTTTGCCAATTTTGCTAGTCTTTAATGGAAACTTTTTTTTAGTATCTCCCTCTCCCCCATCTCTTAGTGACTATCTAAATGAATATCAGCTGTCCTTAGATTGAGCCTGTTGTATGCATTATTAAATAATATGTAAGACTACATCCTTTAAATGTAGTACCTTGTTCAGTATTTCCCACAAATGTGATCACAGTGATTTACTTTTGTGGAAAATGAGGCTATTATTCTATGGATGAGGTTTTTAACTATCAGAGATACAGAGTGGAAGTGCAATTACTTTGTTGCTTCAGCTGATCTCAGGATGGTTTAAGGTAACATTTTAATATCACAATATCCCCTTGTTCTATCTCTACTATGCTAAAATACATGATACTTTTTATAAATACCTATTTTGAATATTGAAATAAAATATTTGACATTCTTTGAGGTAATTAGAGATTTCTTGGCATCTAAAAAATTGTGTTAGGGGTCAGTATCTGTTCTTTAATACCAATTACCTAAAGAGGAGCCTCAAAGTCAAAGTTGAATGCCTCTTGCTGTGATTAACACACCATGAGAGGAGAAAATAATTAGTATTTGCTTGTCAACCTGTTTTAGGATGTGGGAAATTGGTTAGAATTAGAATTTGGTGTAGGCTTTCAATAGCCTCACCTCAGAACTAATGTTCTGATGATATATTTATTTTATATCTTGCTGAGCTTCAGTAATCTAATTTACTTTGCTTGAATTCTCAGTGAAGGATTGTCACAATTTGCATATTTCAGAAGGATGTGCTCATTGTAGCTTAATTTTGTATGTTTTGTATTGTTCTTATTAAATTTTAAAAATTTCTCCTTCCTACCTTCTCTGTGTCTGTTCTTCATAATCTTATCTCTGTTCCTATGTAGAGAGATAGAAGAAATACGTTTTCTTTCTCTTTTGTGAGCCGTCTCTATAAGAAGAAATTACTGTACAATGAGTGTGTCTGGAATATCACTTGGAGATGGGAAAAATCTTGGCAAATTCATAACATTTGCAAGATCTTTGGGTGGACAGGTTCATTCTAGTTTATGTGTGAGATTTCATTTTGGTGAAGAACATTTTGCCACTTTTTCGTGTGTTTTCCTATAGCATATGAATGGAACTTTGTATTTCCCCCTCCAGTGGCACAGCTTAAAAATTTCAGCCTCTGAAACATGTGGTTCTTTGCTAGTCAGGAAGCCAAGAATGTTATAGAAACAAAAAATATATAAATATATAAACAAACAAATTCATATATAACAGACATGATGTATTCTAAGAAATAACTAAATTATTGGTGGCAAAAAATGTATAAGTCATGGGTCTCCCTATTTCTAGTTACACCCACTGCAAATCATCCTACACACAGCTGCTAGATTATCAGAGCTGTTAGAATAATCTCCCTAAAACAATATTTGCATCAAATCCTTTAGTAGTGGTTTCTCTTAAGAAGTCTCAACTCCTTAGTATAGTGTGCAAGACCCTCTCTTACAGCTTCACTTTCTCTTGCATTTCCCCACTTCTTCCTTTGGCTTTGGTTACCTTCTGGGGCTGGGCATTAATTATACATAAATGTATTGCAATACCTGTTCCTTTTCCACCTCCTCCTTCGCCTTGCCTTTCATTCAGATCACCACCCTCACTTGTAAATGCCTCCTTAGCAACTGACTGTTCCTAACTATACTTCTTAGCAGCCTCTCCAGATTTTGGTACTTAATTCATACTCTGTTAACTTATTCTCAGTGTAGAGGTGGTTGCATTTGGTTTTATAGATGTGCAGTTTCTCCAAGACAGGTGCCAAGTAAATGATGTGCTTTAATTGTGGAGTTAGAGTTAAAATTGGCCCTTACTATTCTGATTGCTTCAGGAAAACTTCATAAACAAAGTCGGATTTCATAAGTTTGTACTCAAAGACCAGAGAGTGTGTATCTAAGTAGGAGAGGAGGAAGACAGTGTGGAGGTTTTAAAGGAATAATGTCAAATCTGTGATAGCTGTGAGACCATGGCAATCTACTTAATATACCTGAGCCTCAGTTTTTTAATCTATAAAATGGAAATGGTAATATCTACTTGGTAGGATTGTTGCGAGGATCAGAAGTACCTGCACATAGCAATTAGTCAATAGATGGTAGCTATTTTTATAGGTTGGGATTTGTTTGATTTGGCCCAAGAAAAGATTTGTAGGTTGAAATAGAACTAATGGGAATGATGTCATGGAAAATGGCAGAGAAGGAAGCTCCAAAGATTGGTTCCTTCACCAAGACAGCTATTAAGCTAGCATGAACTCTCTGAAGCCATTGTTTTGAAATTTAGTCATACACTTGCAGCATCCAGTGGCGTGCTTAATGAAGAAAGAAGCTGGTAAATTTCTGAGAATTTTGGGTTTTACACAGTGACTACCATTTTCTTTTTTTTTCTTTAAAAAAGTTTTAAAAAATGTTTATTTATTATTGAGAGACAGAGTGTGAGTGTGGGAGGGGCAGAGAGAGAGAGGGAGACACAGAATCCGAAGTAGGCTCCAGGCTCCAAGCCATCAGCACAGAGCCTGACGCAGGGCCCAAACTCATGGACCATGAGATCATGACCTGAGCCGAAGTGGGACACTCAACCAACTGAGTCACCCAGGCACCCCCAGTGACTACAATTTTCTATCCCTCAGCCCTGTGACAGTCAGCTGTGGGTATGGTAGCCCATGGTTCCTGATGTGACTTGCTTGTCCTTCAAAAATTGTGGTTTTATGTTTTGACTGCTGCTTTTGATTGCTGAGGGACCAGCACAGAGACTGACCATTGTTTCAAACCCCATAGGCTAATGTGACTTCTCTGGCATCTTCCAAAGAAATTTAAAGAGACAAAATACCTCTACCCCATTTTTCTGATTGGATCCTGGCATTTAAAGAAATTTCTGTCAGGACCCTGGCTGACCACAGAAATAATAGATCAGAGACTTCAGTGACAACACACAACAAGGAATATAGTCTTTGCCAAAAAAAAAAAAAAAAGCTTGGAAAAGTCACTAAACCAGCAACTGTATCCTTCATCTAGTAACAACAGCAATTTGTAGAAAGAGGAGAGAACCTAATTTCTAGAATTACCACGTTACAAGATTCAAGGTATCCAGTTTTCAACAAAAATACAGAACATACAAAGACAGAAATTGTGGCCCTTAATAGGAAAAAGAAATCCCTGAAGAAGCTCAAACATTGGACTTAAGAGACAAAGACTGTAACTAGTTTAACATTCTCAAAATGCTGAAGGAAAACATAGACAAAGAACTAAAGAAAATGAGGGGAACAATGTGTAAACACATGGAGACTATCAATGAGAGAAAGTAGAAAAAGTAAAATAGCTGAAATAAAAATCAGCGGAAGGTTTAGTAGCATATTTGAGCAGGCAAAGAAGGAATCAAAAAACTTAAAGATATGGTGATTGAAATACCCTGTCTGAGAACCAGAAAGAAATAGATGAAGAAAAATGAATAGTACTTAAGGGACATCATCAAGTGTATCAACATGCACATTATGGAAATCCCAGAAGGCAAAGAGATGGGAGAGAAAAGAACAGAAAAAAAAAAAAAAATTGAAGAAATAATGGATGAAAAGAATTTAATGGTTTTAGCTCTTATATTTAGGTCTTTGATCCATTTTGAGTTAATTTTTGTATATGGGATAAATTAGCTTTATTTTTTTGCATGTGGTTATCCAGTTGTCTGAGGTCCATTTATTGAAGAGACTATTATTTTCCTATTGGATGGTCTTGGCACCTTTGTTGAAATTCAGTTGGTTATCGATGTACAGTTTTATTTCTGGACTCTTAATTTTACTTTAAGTATGTCTGTACTTAGGCCTGTACCACACTGTTTTGATTACTGTAGTTTTGTAGTAAGTTTTGAATTCAGGAAGTGTGAATCTTCCAACTTTGTTCTTCTTTTTCAAGATTGTTTTGCCTATTTAGGGTCCCTTGTAGTTCCATATGAATTTGAAGATTGACTTTTCCATTTTTGCAGAAAAGGCTGTTTGAATTTTGATAGGGATTGTATTGAATCTGTAGATCACTTTGGTTAATGTTGACACCTTAACAATATTAAGTCTTTCAGTCCACAAATACGGGATGCCTTTCTGTTTCTTTAATATTTTGTAGTTTTCAACGTATAAGTCTTTTACCTCTTGGTTAAATTTATTCCCAGTTATTTTATTTAGGTGCCATTATAAATGAAATTGCCTTCTTAATTTCTTTTTTGCATTGTTCATTGCTGATGTGTAGAAACACAACTGATTTTTGTGTGTTTATCTTGTGAGCTGCAACTTTGCTGAATTTGTTTATTAGCTCTAGTAACTTTCTTGTGGGTTCTATGGGATTTTCCATATATAGAATCATGCCATCTGTGAATAGACATAGTTTACTTTTTCCTTTCCTATTTGGAGGCCATTTGTTTCTTTTTCTTGTGTCTAGCTAGAACTCCAGTGCAACATTGCATAGCAGTGGTGAAAGCAGGCTTCCTTTTCATGTTCCTGATCTTAGGAAGAAAGCTTTCACTCTTTCACCATTGAGTATTATGTTAGCTGTGGGATTTTCATGAATGTCCTTTATCATGTTGAAGAAATTCCTTTCTAATCCTAGCTTTTTTTTTTTTTTAAATCATGAAAGGGTATTGGTTTTTGTCATGTGCTTTTTCCGCATCAATTGAGATGATTGTGTGGGTTTTTTTTTTTTTTTTCTTTCTGTTAATACGGTATGTTACATTGATTGACTTTCTTATATTGAACCACTTGGGATAAATCCCACTTTTTCAGCCAGCCTCTGCTTTTCCAGCTTGGGTGAATTGCAAGTTAGGCTGAATAGAGGTGAGGGCCTTGCATCAGTCCTTTAGGTAGCCCCAGACAGGTTAGAACAGATAGACAAAATAATTTGTGATTTACGTCTACTCTGCTCTCTCTGGAACCGGGTACCAGGGTCCCACACTAGAAATGCGGGTTGATCTCTTCAAGATTTCTGTTGTACTGGGGAAGGGTATGGGACAAGAGTAAGTAATGCCACAAAGATGTCCTACCATTTTTAAGTTGCCTTTTTCTTGATTCAGTGTTCACTTAGTTGCTGTAAGACTACTTTCCAGAATTCTAATTCTAAAAAAGTTGGTTTTGACAGTTTCTACTTGTTTTTCAGTGTTTTTGAAGTGGGATAGGAGCGTGGAACTGCCTACTTTGCTGTTTTGCTGATGTAGCTTTCTACATTTTTTTTTTTTATTTTAAAAAATGTCCTTCTTTTCACCTTTTATTTTTCTTAATGGATTATTTGTTACATTTAGTCACTTGTGTCCTAATTTTGTATTCATTTCAGAATGATTCTTTTTCTCTTATTTTTTGAGTTCTTTCACCTTTTCTGGAGTTTTGTAATTGTGATTTGTATTTCTTTTTCATGTTTTGAATTATTAATGTCTCTTAGCTTGCTTTGAAATTGTATAATTTTGATCTCAAGGTCTGTTTTTCATTATCTGTAGGGATGTTATTCTGTTCTTTAGCCTCATTTTTCTTAAAATAACTGTATGGGATGGGGCTTTGATATTTTTCTGTTGCTCATTTTTATGTGAAATTTGTATTCCTGAACTTTAAGAAGGGAGTCATGGTTCAGGAGAACTTTTCTAATGTCACAGAGCTCCCTCTCCTGTTGTTTTTGTAAAATGCTCAAAAATACAGTGGCTCCTTTTCCCTTCTCCAGTTTTATTTGGATCTTTTCTTTCCTTGTCTCTCTTGTCCCTACCTTGCTCAATTTTGGTTTCAACCCAGCAACTTTCCTTATTATAGAACCCTGCCTTGGAAAGCAGTTTTGGTTGGTAGGTTGATTTTAAGAATTTATATGACTCAGGCTGCTCTAGCCTTTTTCAGAACTTAAGTCATGCTCACTTGTTATTGGATTGGGCTAAACCTTTTCCAATTTCAGCTTCTCCTCTCAAATTGCCATCACACTGTCCAGTGAATACCTACTTACTATTTAGATGTTCTCAAATCCCTCAAATGTGCCATTGCTTCCTTATGCATCCTTTTGAACAGATGCAGATTTCATGTATGTCTGCTGGCTATTGATGTTTTCCTCACTCATTTTTATTTTGAGGTTTGTGTGGATACCTTGCCACCTACTTTTTTTTTTTTTTAACAATTTCCTTAAAACTTTTTTTAACATTCATTTTTGAAAGAGAAAGAGAGAGAGAGGGAGGGAGGGGCAGAGAGAGAGGGAGACACAGAATCCGAAGCAGGCTCCAGGCTCCAAGCTGTCAGCACAGAGCCCAATGCAGGGCTCAAACTCACAGACAGCAAGATCATGACCTGAGCCAAAGTTAGATGCTCAACCAACTGAGCCACCAGGTGCCCCGTCACCTACTTTTGTTGTAAATATTTTCTGTGGGATTTTGGTTTGCTATCTTAGTCAATCTGTTTGATTTTAATTCAGGTAATTAAAATTTTATGATGCAGTGCCTGCCATATCTAGAATCCATAATCCATTCTGTGTTCACACTTTAAAAACTCTCCTGTATGGGCTTAGAGGTTCTGGCCCCTGGGCTATGGCATGTCTACTATATAGTGCTTTGTTCTGAAGTTTGAGTGCAAATGTTATTGACCTATTGGTGTTTGGATATTGCAAAACCTATCAATGTAGAAAGGGTTAGAAAGAAGCAGTTTATCATTATAGTGGAAATGAAAAAAGTATTTACACATTTTAGCAAAGTTGAAAGTGATGCAAATGTATTTGTTTCTGGAATGAACAACAAGAACTTTCTGAAGGCCAAGAACAAATTATGCAACCTGTGAAGTATAGTTCCTGTGTCATTGAAAATAATCAGAATCAACAGAACCAGGGAAAAATGGTGGGGCAGGGAGAACCTCTCAGTTTAAAGACAACTGTCAATGCCTGATTTCAGGGAGCTTAACATTTATTCAGAGGAAAACAAGGGGTTAATTGGAGATAAAATCTGAAAACAGTGAAAAGTTGAACTTTGGCCACAAGCTACAGAGGGTTTTATAAATTAAGGGCTCCTTAAACACCTGCTCTAAGGGAATACCTGGTGGCTAGTACAAACACTAGAGCTACTCGGGCATTCCTTATGCTACTAGGAAGTAAAGATAGTTAAAGCTTCAACAGGATTTGAAAAAAATTTTTAGAGTAGCCAAGATTGATCTCTTTTAAGGGAATAAAAAGAAGAAGCCTGATAGAAGGTTTGTCAGCATAGAGAAGAAAAATATTTCTGGCTTAAAAGTGACAAAAGATCAGCTAACATACCTACTTATGGGGAATGCATCCAGGGACTGTAAGCACAGTCCCTTCCCAGGCTCTTACAAACAAATTAACCTCTTTATACCTTCAGGAGCCTAAACTGCACCTAGAATAGCTTCTGTACAATTTAGACTGAATAATAGTAGATTGTTTCATAGAAGATGCAGAAGCATAATTTTTAATAGCAATTTTTCAAACAGCCAAGGGTAGAAGGTTAAAGCATACTAATGAAAATAGTTGTGCAGGGAAGTAGACTGATGTGGTCTAGCTATACACAAATGCAAAGGCTCAGGGGCAGGAGTGGAGGTTAGTGTGGCTGAGAGGGATGAGGATAGAAAATAGTTGGAGTTAATGAGTTTGGAGAGGGAATGGAGAGCAAGATCATGCAGGGCCTTATAGGGTGTAATGATAAGAGCGTTAGGTTTCATTCTAGGTGTTTGGAAGCCACTAGTAGGTTGAGAGCAGAGGGAGGGTGAACAACTACTGTAAATGATATGTGTTCAAGCTAAATGGAGGCTGTGCTTCGGGCAGTAATACAGGCGTGTCAAAATGAAAAGAACCTGGTTTAATGTAGACTTTAAGTTTTTTTTATTTGAAAATTTGTGGTTTTAGAGTTACCTAAGAGCTATGTAAGAAGTGTTGAAACACACACACCTTTTTGTTTGCTAAAGTTTGCTAAACAGTACTGAACCTCATTTCATATATTCTTATTTCTATACAGTTTAAATCAAAATGCTCGCCACAGACTACTAAATTGACTTAGTAACACGCTAATGGATCAGAACATGAAGTTTGCAAAACATTGTAAATTTAGTATAATCCCTTTATTTGGCCTGTCAAGACACACAGTACTGCAAATGAGCAACCTAGAATCCAGATATTGCCGCATTTCCCAAGAATATGTTCATTGAAAAACAAAACCAAACTCTCTTATATAGTGTAACAGTAGGTTGCAGTGTGGGAAACATTTGGAGGATAAGCACTCCTACTTGACTGTATTACCTGTGCTTTTCTCCCTGGTGTGAAATGGGAAGGCCTGTCCATTTCAAATGGACTTGTCACATATCAATACAATTTTCATTATTAATGGTCTGTAATTAAATATATGAACTGCTAGCCAAAGTAACAGTTGGTCTTTTTTGAATTACAAATGGAGAATAAGTCATTTATAGACAGCGTGGTAGCCTTTATATTGTCACCTAAGAATTAATGAAAAGAATGTCATTTTCGTATTTTCTGCAAGTTGTTGTATTTCATTTTGGAAAAGTTTGTGGAAGGAGTGAAAGATAAATGAAATATAAAGGTCAGTGCGAGGTAATGGGGAAAAAAATGGCCCTTTCAGTTCTGTTATTTGAATCCTTGCTCCTAGTTCTGTGGCCTTTGGAAGATATTTGCCTATGCCTCATTTGTCCCAGTGACAAATGGAAGTAATATCTATATCATAGCTTTAATGTTAAGATTAAATGAGGGCCTGGTGGTGTAACATATATTTTAATAAATATTAGTTTTCTTCTTTCCTCTCTTCCTTAGGAAGGAATTCAGTGAAAATATGTTGCTAGAATAAGCAGGGCTGGAGAGTGTAGAAAAATGCAAAAAGAAAGGTACATCTTTTTTTTATTGGTTGTTTTCTTCCTAGTAAGTCTATTGTGCATGATCCCAATTGTTTCTAATTTCTTTTAGAAAAGGTAGGTGATAAATAGGTAGGCTTCCTGTGCCTCTTGCTCCCCACCCCACCATTTATTTATTTATTTATTTTAAGTTAATTAAAAATTTTTTTATTTTAGAGAGAAGGAGAGCATAAGCAGGGAAGAGGGTCAGAAGGAAGGGGGGGGGAGAGAGAGAGCAAGAGAGAGAGAGAGAGAGAGAGAGAGAGAGAGCGAGCATATCTTGAGTAGACTCCACGCTCAGTATGGAGCCTGACACAGGGCTTGATCCTACAACCCTGGTATCATGACCTAAGCCGAAATCAAGAGTTGGACACTCAACTGACAGAGCCACACAGACACCCCCTCCCTCCCCTTAAAAAAATTTTTTTTAATGTTTATTTTTGAGAGAGAGAGAGAGCTGGAAGGAGCAGAAAGAGAGGGAGACAGAGAATCAGAAGCAGGCTCCCTGCTGACAGCAGAGAGCCCAGTGCGGGGCTTGAACTCGACAAACCATGAGATCATGACCTGAGCTCAAGTTGGACGCTTAACCTACTGAACCACCCAGGCTCCCCTCACTCCCCTTTTTAAAGAGGGAAATTGCCCAAGTGATGAAAGGCAAGTTTAGGAGACCAGGAAGTAGTAGCTTTGTAGCCAATTCTAGTATTTGAGTTCCTGGTGTCTCCAGTCTGCTTTACTACAAAGAGTTTACTGAAGATGTGTCGTTCTTGATACCAAGTACATTAGCTAGCTGATAGCTGTTAATTCTAGGTGTTACCTAAAACCAGTTGTCCTTGCCTGTGAAATAAACACTTCCTTTGATTTAACCCAGATATTCTAGGAACAAAATTACAAAGAGTGAGATGGAAGTATAGAATTAGAATCTTGTCTACCTGGCTTTTTAAAAAATAACAGATGTATTTTTTTTTATCATCCCAAAAAGAAACCTTGTACCCATTAGCAGTCATTCTATACCACTAATCTCCTGCCCCTTTATCCTTTTTCCTCTGACACCTCAACCTCTTACAACCAAAAATGTGCTTTTTATCTCTGGATTTGCTTATTCTGGATATTTCATATAAATGAAGTTCTATAGTATATGGTCTTTTGTGACTAACTTCTTAGTGTAGTATTTTAAAGATTCATCCATGTTGTAGGATGAATCAGTATTTATTCTATATTGCCAAATAATATAATATAATATAATGTAATATAATATAATATAATATAAACATATTACATTTTGTTTACCTGTTCAATAGTTGATGGACATTTGGGTTGTTTTCACTTTTTGGCTGTCATGAATAATGCTGCTCTGAACATTCATGTACAAGTTTTTGTGACATATGTTTTCAGTTCTCTTGCGTATATACCTCAGAGTAGAATTGCTGAGTCATATGCTAACTTTTTGTTTAACATTTTGAAGACTTTATAAACTCTTTTCCAGAGTTATTGCACCATTTTGTCTAGCTGGATTTTAAATCACTTGGTGTCTAGGTTCTAATTTCATATATATTAAATGCGAACCTTAGCTGAAACAAGAGGTTTGAATTGATAGGGGAAGAAAAGCTACCTGTTGTAGTTTGTAGAGTTGGAAGTCCTTTTTCTTAAAGTGGGTTTGGAATTATTAGTATTAATCTTTGACTCTTTTTGTTTGTTTGCAGTTTTATCTCCAAGACACTAAAAGTAGTAACGGTACCTTTATAAATAGCCAGAGATTGAGTCGAGGCTCTGAAGAAAGTCCACCATGTGAAATTCTTTCTGGTGACATTATCCAGTTTGGGGTAGATGTAACGGAGAACACACGGAAAGGTACGGGTATGGATCGATTTTCCTATTATTTGTCTTTTTAAGTTAAAAAAAAAGTCTAATGTTGTAAAACATTTCATGTTTGTAAAAGCAATTTAAATACAGCATTATATGCAGTGAAAAATTAAAAACCTCTTCCTTCCACTACTGCTTTTCTAAAATTTTAAATTCTGAAGTGTTAATAAGTGATTTATATTTTTCATCACAGTATGAAAATATAGGACATTCCTGTGTTAGTTTAGGAAACAGTTGGCTGCAGTGACAGCATACCCATCCAACAAGAGCTTAAACCATATGGATATTTATTGTTAACAAGTCAGGAGGGTAGCTCAGACTTTGTTCACTTGACTCAGTAATGTTGTCAGGAATCCAGGGTTCTTACCGCCCTCCCGTTCTACTGTCCTTAACATGTTGTTTTCTTACGCCTTTGCTTGTCTTATGTTTTTGCTTGTCACCTCATGGTTAAAGAGGGATGGCTGGGGCCCCATGCCTTATTTTCCTCATGCCAGTGTCCTTGGCAAAAACTGTGAGGCTGGGAAAAAATATCTTCCTGTGTGGCTCTTTTTTTTTTTTTTTTTTTTTATGTTGAAAGAACAATCTTCTGTAGAATCCTCTGAGCAGGTTTATACTCTTCTTGTCTCATTGGCCACATGCACAGCTACTTATGGCTACAAAGAAGCCTGGAAGTTACATACGTGGCAAACAGGAGCTCCGTGATTGTCAGAGGTCAGGTATGATTTAACCCTTCCAGTTTTGCATACATTTTGGCTCAAACAAAATCAGGGTTCTGTAGGCAGTTCATACTACCTATGGAGATATAAAATTTCACGTCTCACAGGGTTTGAAACTAGAAGTTCTCTAGCTAAATAAACGTAGATTGGCTTTATTTTTACAATTCCGAAGCTTCCTGGCTCTACCTGCTTTACTGCCTACTTTATGACCATGAAATTATATGGCTGGATCACAAAACTAAATAAATAGGAACCAAAAGTGTACAGTTCCACTCTCTTAGTTTAATACGGACAGTGGAAGCAATTGACAAGTTTCTTCTTTTGCTTCTCTGAACATACTTTGATCTGGTGATACCCTGAGTCGTCAGTCTGTGACATTTTGCCTGGTAGACATGGGGATGGATGATGGTGGCTGGGTGGTGATGCTGCTGCTGTGTGTGTACATGTGCGTATGTGTTTATATAATTTCACTGGTTGTTGCAACTGAAGTTTATTTTTATTGGGTTTTGGTGGTCTCCTCCAGGAGTTAGGTTTTGATGTTTGATTTCGATTTGGGTAGAATGAAAGTCTTAGGAATTTCCATTTACAATTGTAAAATAAAAAAGAAAGTTTATATTTTGATGCAAAGTATTGAGTCCTCCTTACTAAGAGAACTCAACTTATTTAAGACCATACTAAGAACAGCTGTGTTGGACACAGTACCATCTGTTGCCACATCGTACCACCTCTGGTACCAAGGCATTCAGCAAACACTGAGCCTCAGCTGTAAGTAACCCACAGAGAAGACAGTTTGTTTACGTGTTTTCTCCAAGGAATGTCTGTTCTTGGCTTGCATTTCCCCAAGAGAATTAATGGTGTTAATTAAGAAAAGAATGAGGTTATCAAATACATTTAGGAAATGCTTGGTTAACCAAAGGTCAACAGGACTTCTCAGAGTCTTTAGTATGCTAACATATATGCAGATCTCCACGAGGGTGACTGTTCTAGAATGTAGCTCTTTCCAAACTCCTTCCTACTCCTCCCTACTCCTCTTTCCCATATAAGTTCCCATAAGGAACACTCTTTAGGACATGTTGTAAGAAGCTTAAGAGGACAATCCTGAAATTCAGGTTATTATTACTGCACTATTATTTCAGCAGCATTAGATTCTTGCAGGCTTCTTTGAAAATTTAACTATCTTTTATGTCAACTTTAAGGAAATTAAGAAGATGTCTTCATCATTTAAAATGTTGTTTCTTTTGTTATTTATTGCCTCCAAAAAGTTGACTTATGTTATGCATGGCCTCTTAGGATAAGCTTTGTCACTAAGTTGAGTACTACCCGTTTAAGCATATGCCAGGAAAAAAGTTAGACTTTGTCCCATGCTAAACAGTACTATGATAAGCTTTATATTACTTGGAAAATCCTACTGAAATTATACAACACTACAGGGTAACCCCTGGATCAAAGAAGAAATCAAAAGGAGAACTTTATATAGAAAGGAAAGGAAAGGAGACTTTTATACCAAAATACAGTAAATCCTTTACTCAGATAAAAATTATAATTTTAAATTCCTTCTGTACTAAAGAAGAAAGACAATGAAGGAACTTGGCATTTAGAAGAAATTAGAAAAAGAATGAGAAAAAGAAGCTGGGAAATAAAAAGCAGAAATTAAGAAATAAGCAAAAAACTATAGAAGGCATAAACAAACCAAATGCTGGTTCTTTATAAGTCAGCCAACCAACCAGCAGACAATAAAACGGGTAATTCATAAGCCTTGATTCTCTTACTAGGTTAAAAAAAAATACTAGCAAAAATATGTAAGATAAGGAATGAGGAAGGATACGTAAACACAGATACAGGACATACTAAAAGAATTTTGAGAAAGTATTACATGTCAACCTATGGCAAAGAAGAAAAAAAAACTAGAGTAAATTGTTTTCCTAGCAAAATTACCCAAGATGTAAAAAACTTGAGTAAATTGATTTCCTTAAAAGAGACTAGGAAGTTATCATGGATTGACCAGAAATAGGCCTTAACAGCTGAATTTTAGCTTATTTTTAAAAACAGATAAATTTAATGTTATTTAATCCAAACATACATAAAGGTGGAAAACTGTCAAAATCCTTAGTGCCAAATTCTAATAAAGATATGGTAAAAAAAAAAAAAGAAAAAAAGAAAAAAAAGAAAACTAGAACTGATTTTACTCGTGGCAATAGGTGAAAAATTCTGATTAAGGTATTAGTAAATTAACTTCAGAAATGAAGCTAGAATAAACAAAAAAGGAGATTTTATTCTAGGAATGCAAAAATGATTCAGTATTGGGGAAATCTAACCAACATCATCCACAAACTAAAACTAAAAAACACATTACTGTGTAACCAGCAGGTATTGAAAAGACACTTGATCCTTCTCTTCCCATCTTAGGTGGTGGCTGGCCTCCCTCCTCTCCAGCTCCATTTTACCTCTAGCCCTGGCTTCCCTTTCCTGTCAGGCTCTGAGGAGCCTGAGCACTTCCCATATCACTTTAGGGTGGCCTTATAGCCCCTGGCCCCTAGAGTCCCTGTGCTTTCTCCTTTCCTTGGGTGTTGGTCCCTGCCCTCCCCTTGCCATGAATGAGGAGTAAGATGTGAACTGTGATCATGCTGGGCACTGGCCTGATGGAATATATCCTGTCAGGTGTAACATCAGGGAATGAAAAGAAAATTCTTCACATTGATAAAAACCTATATTAAGGAGGAGAAAGTACATCTATAACACCTCTGGAAGATTTCTATAGAAGATTTAAAATACTGGAGCACCACCAGCATTAATGGGGAGAGGAAGAGACTGGAATAATGTCTTAATTCCTAAGTTCCTTATGGCCAATGGTTAGCTGGTTATGATGGTGCTTTATACGTGGGCACCTGGGTGGCTCTGTCAGTTAGGTGTCCAACTCTTGGTTTCAGCTCAGGTCGTCGTCTCTTGGTTCGTGGGTTTGATCCCTACTCTGTGCTGACAGTGCGGTGCCTGCTTGAGATTCTCTCTCTCTCTCTCTCTCTCTCTCTCTCTCTCTCTCTCTCTCTCTCTCTCTCCTTCTCCTCTCCCTGCCCCTTCCCCACTTGCCCTCTCTGTTTCTCTCTCAAAATTAACTTAAAAGAATTAAAAAAAAAATGCTGCTTTATACAGAAGTTACCCGCTATCTGGATTTCAAAGTGACTGAAAGGAACTTTGTCTATAAGGGAGGAAAAAATCTACAAGATTCCTTCCACTGAAGCAGAAGCCCTGGCATCTAGCTAAATGGGACTGTTTAAAAAATGTCACTTCCCAGAACTTTTGAGAGTGTTGATCTTAAGAAGACTGCAATGAGAGAGGTTGACAAGAGATTTGACTTGGGACAAGATGTCATAGATTTTACTGGCCATGCCCTGGCACTTGATAGAACTGATGACTATTTAGATCAACCATGTTGTGAAACCATTAATAGATAGACTTTACGGTAAGTCTCTCGCAAGATATGGTAAAAGCCCATACCTTTATCCACTCTATGACCTTGGACAACTGCCATAAGAATTTGCAGGGTTAAGTGCTATTTATGGTGGTACCTCATGTGCCTACACCTTCAGGTAGGTAGGTGGTACCTACACCTTCAGTAAACCACTGAAGAGATAATTCTGCAAAATGGAAAAGTGATTGGTGTGAAATCTGAAGAAGAGGTTGCTTGCTATAAGCAGCTCATTTGTGATCCCAGCTATGTGAAAGACTGGGTAGAAAAAGCGGGCCAGCTGATCAGAGTTATCTGCATCCTCAGCCACCCTATCAAGAACACCAGGGATGCCAACCCCTGCCAGATTATCATTCACCAGAACCAAGTCAATTGGAAGTCACATATCTACATCTGCTTGATCTCCTCTACACACAATGTGGCAGCACAAGGGAAGTACATCTCCATAGTACAGTGGAGGAGACTGAGGGACTAGAGAAAGAAATCAGACCAGCTTTGGAGCTTTTGGAACCAATTGAACAGAAATTTGTTAGCATCACTGACCTCTCTGTTCCAAAAGATTTGGGAACAGAAAGCCATATCTTTATTTCCTGCACATACGATGCTCCAACTCACTTTGAGACAACTTGTGATGACATTAAAGACATCTGTAAGAGGATGACCAAATCCAAGTTTGACTTTGAGGAAATGAAGCACAAGAAAAATGACATCTAGGGGGAAGACTAACAGCAGTACATTTTATCAACTAATTAGGACAAACTTAACTTTTGACAAATGATGTATAGTGTATGAAATCAATACTGTATTGTAAGGCCTTTTCTTTTCTTTTGTAAAAAAAATTTTTTTTTAAATGTTTATTTTTGACAGAGAGAGACAGAGCATGAGCAGGGGAGGGGCAGAGAGAGAGGGAGACACAGAATTGGAAGTAGGCTCCAGGCTCTGAGCTGTCAGCAAAGAGCCTGACGTGGGGCTCGAACCCACGGACTGGGAGATCATGACCTGAGCTGAAGTTGGAAGCTCAACCGACTGAGCCACCCAGGTGCCCCTCTTTCTTTCTCTTTCTTTCTTTTTTTTTCCTTTCTTTTTCTTTCTTTTTCTTTCTCTTTCTTTCTTTCTTTCTTTCTTTCTTTCTTTCTTTCTTTCTCCTCCCTCCCTCTCTTTCCTTCTTTTCTTTTCTTCTCTCTTTTCTTTTCTTTTCTTTTCTTTTCTTTTCTTTTCTTTTCTTCTCTCTTTTCTTTTCTTTTCTTTTCTTTTCTTTTCTTTTCTTTTCTTTTCTTTTCTTTTCTTCTTTCCTCTTTCTTCTTCAACAGACTAAGCTGCAATGCAGTATTGATTTCACATAGACTTCACTTCAATGATGTCTGGCTCCATATAGCTCCAAATGAATTCTTTACTGCAAAATAAAGCCAAACTCTGAAAACAAAACAAAATAAACAAACAAACAAAGAACAAAAAAAGAAGAAAGAAAAGAAAAGGCATTTGATCAAGTTTAGGAGTTATTACTAATAAAAATTTTAAATGAATAGAATGAATAGAAAAAATTAAGTAAAGTAAGAATTCTAATTAAAATAGAATAAAAATGGTGCAAATATTATACAGGTGTAAAATGTATGAAGTAAATTTACATATCAATAAGGATAAATTTCAAACATTATCTCAAGCAAATTACAGAAGGATGTGTGTGGTACAATTCTATTTACATAAAGCATGAATTAATGCAAAACAGTACTACATAGTGCTTTTGAATACATTTATAATAAGGATATAAAATTATGAAATCACAAAATAGTTTTTAAGGATGTATGAAAGGATTTTTTTTGCATCAGTGTGCATAGAACAGAAAAACAATGGAAGCATAATTTAAAAATTGCCTGTGATGTAGCTATTAAAAAGATTAAATTAGGATTATATGAATTGCAGGGATTTCTATAAGATATATTGTTGAGAAAAGAATTACTATTAATAATTTCTATTTTAAGAGTCTTATGCTCTACCGACTGAGCTAGCCGGGCTATAATTTCTATTTTAAAAAGTCTCAGGGCACCTGGGTGGCTCAGTTGGTTAAGCGGCTGACTTCGCTCAGGTCACAGTCTCACAGTTCGTGGGTTCGAGCCTGGCTTCGGGCTCTGTGCTGACAGCTCGGAGCCTGGAGCCCGCTTCAGATTCTGTGCCTCCCTCTCTCTCTCTCCCTGCCCCTACCCCGCTCATGCTCTGTCTCTCTCTGTCTCTCTCTCTGTCTCTCTCTCTCTCTCTCTCTCTCTCAAAAAAATGAATAAATGTTAAAAAAAAATTTTTTTTTAAAGTCTCACCAATCCCTATAAATGTATACATATATGTGTATGTGATTGTTTGAACATAGGGAAAAAAGCACGGAGGGATGCGTGTGGTCATTACTATGAGTCGTCCTGGAGTGGGTGGAGAGGAAGAGTAAAGAGGATGGAGCCAAATGAAAAAGGGTGGGGATAATAAAACTACAATTAAAAACCTTCCACTTCCTGTGACATTTATGTATATATATAAAATAATGTATGTATAAAAGGAAATTTCAGAAAATAGACAATATATGAAAATGGTTTTTTTAATACATGTATGTGTATAAAATCATAATTTTATTAAAAAGGTGATAGGAACCTGATGTCATTGAACATACCCATTCATACTAATGTCTCTTCTATTCCAACCTCTCCAAAACAAGCTGATTTTGATGTTTGGATTTCCACATAGTGTGACTCCAGGAAGAAAACTCACTGGTCAGTACTGTCCAAATAACCTTCCCTAAAGATACAAAATATTGTAAACAAATAGGATGACATTCTAACAGGTTTTTTTTTTTTTTTTTTTTAAGGAAGTGAGGAAGAGAGAAAGCCAACCTATCATATTTTCCTGGAATCGGGGCCTTAGGAACCCAGTGCTAGCTATTCCTCTGTTCCCAAACTCACAAACTGCTCAGACAGGGCATGAGTTTTCTGGGTCATGTAACATTTCAGTAACCCTCTGCTGCAAAGGTTGGGACCAGTTAGTTCTGTAAACTTGACATATAACTGCACTCAGTTCATCACCGAGGTCTACTTCACCAATATCTGTTCATAGGTAAGCCCCTGTGAGCAAGGGGCCTAGTATGAGCAAGGTCAGTGGTGTCTTCCTTTTGCATTGTGCTCAAACTGCCCTCAATTACTTTTACTCCCCACAATAGGCCTTGTCTTTTCTGGTCTTCAAGCCCTTGCACATGCTTTTTCCTTTGGCTAGAAACTTTTCTAGGCTGGAAAAGGTGCCTTTTCATGTCCCTTTTGCACACTACACTCCCCTCTGTGTGTTTGCCTCCCTCACTAAACTGTAAGCTGCACAAGAACAGGCAGTGTGTCTGTCTTCACTGTGGAATCCCCGTGCTCAACCTGGCACATACTGGTTAATAAATTTTAAAATGTCTTGTGAATCTTATTCTACCATGTTACAAAAGTTCTTTCTACCACCTTATCTCAACTAAGATTTTGACAACCTTCCTCCTAACCCAGAAGCTTAATATGAGGATCAGAAACTGGCAACCTTCTTGTTTCCCACAACCCTTTTTATTTTGCTGTGACTCAGTTACCTCTCTTTAACCTATCTAAACTTTATTCATCTAATAAAATGGGACTCTTGATACTACTACCTACCTCAAGGTTTATGGTATGATGTTCAGTGTGAATGTTGGTAAAGTGTGTACAAAGTTCTCATCTCTGGGACAGGTACTTTTACTATTAACAAAACCTTTGCCAGGCACCTGTACCATCTCTTGCCATTAAGTCTACCTCTCTTTCTCAGTAGCTGCAGCCCCAGGCTCCTTTACCTGTCTGTCCTTTCAAACCTGTCATTGGCCATTTCAATTCTTACTAACTTCTAGACTGCCCCTTCACTCTTAGTTTTGCTGTCCTTGTTCATTCCTAGCTTTTGGTAACTTTCACCAGAAGCTTTACTTCCTTCACTTTCTAGCTGCTAGGGAAAGTCACAAAGCTGATTCAGCAGAGACTGTGCCAGATTTGCTGGGGTGACTAAGAGAATCTTTCTGATGGCATGGCAGTCTTCTTTTGTTCATTTAAAAAGTGGATTCTCAGGGTACCTGGGTGGCTCAGTTGGTTAAGCGTCTGACTTCAGCTCGGGTCATGATCTCACAGTCCGTGAGTTCAAGCCCCACGTTGGGCTGTGCACCAACAGCTCAGAGCCTGGAGCCTGCTTTGGATCCTGTGTCTCCCTCTCTCTCTGCCCCTCCCCTATTCACACTCTGTCTCTCTCTCAAGAATAAAAACATAAAATAAATAAAATAAAGTAAAAAGTGGATTCTCGACCCAGGAATTATCTGCACCACAATTACCTGCAGAACTTTTAAAACTATGGATATCTGGATCCCACTCTTCAGTCCTAAGAAGAAGATTTGCAAGGTGTGGAGACTGAACATACCTATTTTTTTACTTATTTATTTTGAGAGAGAGAGAAAATGTGCATGCATAGGGGAGGGGCAGAGAGAGATGGAGAGAGAATCCCAGGCAGGCTCCATGCTGTCAGCAAGGAGCTCACTGTGGGGCTTGATCCCCCGAACTGTAAGATCATGACCTGAGCTGAAACTGAGTCAGCAGCTTAGCCGACTGAGCCACCCAAGTGCCCCTGAACATACCTATTTATTTTATTTTATTTTTTATTTTTTAAAATTTACATCCAAATTAGTTAGCATATAGTGCAACAATGATTTCAGAAGTAGATTCCTTAGTGCCCCTTACCCATTTAGCCCATCCCCCCTCCTACACCCCCTCCAGTAACCCTCTGTTTGTTCTCCATATTTATGAGTCTCTTCTGAACATACCTATTTTTTAAAAGCCTTGGTTGTTCTTTTGGAAACTAGGTTTAAGAACCCTGTTCAATTAAGTTTCTGGCAGCAGCTGTGTTATATGCTTTCCCTTGTCCTCGAGCCCCTTATGATTACCCTGTACATAGCTTAATTTCCCCTTCAAACTAGAACATTCTACTGATTTCCCAATTTCTTGTATTATTCCATCATTCTCTCAAACACTCAGAATCCTGGTATTTTTTTGAATCTTGTCTCTTACCTCTAGCAGCTGTGCCATCCAGGTCATTTGTCCCCTTTCCCTGCTCCTACTTGTTTCTCCTGGTGCCAACCTCAGGTGTTACACTAGCTCTCCCCTTCTCACTGCCATACTCTGCCAATCCATTGCCTCCAACATATCCTTCTGTTACACTTTTGGCATTCTCCTTGTAGAAGGCTGTGCCATACTGTACAATAAAGTCTGAAATGCGTAATTGTACACTTGAGGCCCTCAAAAATATAGATTCAGTTCAGAGTTTTTATTTTGTTTCCCATTACTTTCTTGAATATATGGTAAGCTGTTAAACTAAAATAGAGGTAAGATGGTGTATAGAAAAGATTCTTTTGAATCCTGGCACTGCCACTTGCCGAAGGTATGATCTCAAGCAAGTTAACTTTAGCCTCTTTGACCTTGTCTTATCTGTCTCATCTGTCATATAAGACATAAAAATGACTATCTGCATGGTTTGTTGTAAGTAGTTAACATGTATTGTGTAATTAGCCTGGGGCCTGGCACCTAGAGGGCCTTGAAATGTATTCTTCCCCTGCTCTCTCAAGTCTCCTCCAGCTGTTACATCCTACTCTTTCTGTGTCTTTGCTCAGGCCGTTCTCTCAGCCTTTCCTTCCGTTTCCAGTTTTTGAAATCTTTTTTTTTTTTTTTTTTTTTTTTTAGCCTTTTTAATAAATCCTTCCCCTGCCCTTGTCCATTCCAAATTCCCATAGTATACCTCTTATAGCATTTGTGAAAAATGTCCCCCTTGGTTGTTAGGTTAGATACTTCTTGTTCTCTCTACAAAATAAATTGAAATCTCCTCGAGGACAAGGACCTAGTCATAATCATGTTGGTTTTCCCCGGCTTTACCAGCATACTGCTTTGTAGCCAGCAGATTCTCACTGAATATTTAGCAAATAAGTAAAGCCAAAGAACCACTACTCCTTGTGCATAAATCAAAAAGTAAACCAACAGTAAGTATTGCTCCATTGTATGCTAGAGAAATAAAACTGCAAATGAATTCACATGCACAGAGAAAGGATTTTTCCTACCAAATAAATAGCTAAAAACGGGATTTCTGGGAGAAACAGCTGACTCTGAGTCTAGGCAGGAAATGTACAGGGTGAGCCTAGAAGATTCTGTCATATTATAAAGCAGTGAAGCTATCTAAGACTGGTAGGACTGGTAGATCAAAGATGGGACAGTTTGCACATCAAATAATAACAATGGTGGATTGAAATATATCAAATGTGCTTAAATCCATGAATTTAAATAATACAAGAAGGCAAAAAGATTTGATCACCCTTGGAAGCCTAGACAAACCATTCTGAAAACAAGTGAATAAAGAGAAGGCATAAACCATGTATGCAACCTTTCCTATAGAAATTATTCCTGGCATATACAATTAGTTGAGGAGGGACAGCTTTTTGTTACTGTACTCCAGCTCACAAGTGAAGACAGAATGATAGAATATCAATACAAAAAAAGTTCTTTAGAATTAATGTTACTTGTCTCTTCAGCGAACTTTCCCTACCTCTTTTCTGACTTAAAAAAAAATCTTTAAGTCGAAAGCTTTATGAAGGGAAAAATTCAGGAATGAAAGTTTGGGAACTCTTTTATCTTAGATTGCAGTCAAAAGACAATTAAACAAATTATTCCCCAGTTTGGAAATGTTAACACCTCTCATTTAGGTCTTGGTTTTATAAATGTTTCTTGTACTTCTTTGGTCTTCTTCCTGTTACTTCCAGTCATTTCAACAGATCTTCCAGGGGTGTCTGGGTGGCTCATTCGGTTAAGCATCTGACTCTTGGTATCAGCTCAGGTCATGATCTCACTGTTGTGGGATCAAGCCCTGCATCAGGCTCTGTGCACTGGGTGTGGAGCCTGCTTGGGATTCTCATTCTCTCACTTACTCTCTCTCTCTCTCTCTCTCTCTCTCTCTCTCTCTCTCTGCTCTCTGTCACTCTCCCTCTCTGTCTCTCTCACTCTCCCCCTCTCTCCCTCCCTCTCCCCCTCCCTCTCCCTCTCTCCCTCTCCCCTTCCCCCACTCTCCTCACTCTCTCTCTCTCTCAAAATAAATAAATAAACATTAAAAAAAAAGGTCTCTCAAACTACTCAAATATAGAGTAGTGTTGATCTTCCTACTCAGTGCAGGAATAGAGATAGAACCAGACTACAACATATCCCAGAAGTTTCAGTCTCCCAGTCCAGGGCCTTAAACAGCTTTTTAAACTAATCACAGTGAACATGGGTCTTTAAAGTGATGTTTGTGTGAAGAGGCAATAGAAAAGGCTGACTTCATACCGTAAAGTAAATATATTAACTCAAAAGCAAAATAATCTGTGTAAGATACTAGAGATAAAAACCCACAAACGACAGCTTGGGTAGTCTTCATTTTGATTTTTAATAAAGTCTCACAACTACAAGTAATTGCAGATTTTTCTCCATAGATACCTTATTTCTTTGATTCAGACACATCTGTTTTTCATGTTTTAACATTTCTGAAATTTACATGTAGCTTATAATGCATATGCATACAGGTTCCCTTGCTGTCAGAAAAAAAGTGCATTCCTATGAAACCTTTTCAAAATGGCGTAAAGAAGCAATTACCATGAATTTATGTGGAAAGAGTTTTTAGAGTTCCCAGACCCAAAAAGTAACCTCTCTTAGGCTTTTCTGTTACCTTAGGACATATCTTGCTAATAGATGCACAAAATAAACTGAGATTAAGTACAGATGCTCACAGACACAGTTCAAAGTTATGGCAGTTCAATACTGAGCTGCTGAGTACAGTTTGTGGGGAAGGAGCTTTGTGGGAGTGTTCTTACTACCTCTGTTAACAGCTTGTTGCAAAACAAATGCTGAATGCTGCTTACACTTTGATTTTCATAATTAGCTAAAATCCTTTCCAGTTATTTCTTTCAGTTAGGAAAACAGGTACTAATGTAGGTTTTTCATAGATGCAAAGTAATGTAACACAAACTTTTAAAAAGCAATGGGTGCTTGTATTTAATGTGACAGTGATCCTGTGGCCTCCTTAGTCTGCCCAAGAAACTTTTAAATTGTGTGTTTTACAATTAATTTTGTCTTTGAATCTTGTAAATATGGTAAATAATGTTTCTGAGTGAATTTTGAGTGAAATTTGTTTACAAAGTACTTCATAGAATATTTTACAGCAGTACTTTTCCAAAGTATCTTTTTATAATACTGTACATATCGTATATAAAATACCCTAATATTAGTTCCTGTGTTAAGTGTTCTGAAAACAGGGGCCAGGGATGCTCAATGGTCAAATAAGCTTGGAAAATGCATCTTACTTTTAGAGCCTCATGATGGACAAAAAGTCCTTTAAGCTCTGTGAAAGACTTGTAAAAAAAAAAAAAAAATTCTTTCCATCTCTTTTTACCAAGTATTTCCCAAACTTTTCTGACTCCCGAATCCTTTTTTGTTAACACCTGCTAACACTCCATTTTGGGAAATACTGCTATGTAGAGTTGATTAATGTAAGTGTTAGAACAAAACGTTTTTATCAGGTAGTTTTAAATACTTGTCTGTTGCAAATTAAAAAAAACTGTTCTGTGCATCTAGTTATCACAAGAACCTTTTCAAAGGCAGGGTTGGCTAGACTAAATGGTCAGCTTAGTCAGACGTGATCTTTAACTGCTTTCAGTAGTACACCAACCCTGTGCTACCCAATCAGTATTAGCCCTTGATTCATCTCACACATTTGTATGTCAGTCCAGGTGCTGGACTTTGGGGTGATAAATCTGAGCAATGGGGGGTGCCTGGGTGGCTCAGTCGGTTAAATATCCAACTTCGGCTCAGGTCATGATCTCACAGTTTGTGGGTTCGACCCCCACATCGGGCTCATGCTGACAGCTCAGAGCCTGGAGTCTGCTTCAGATTCTGTGTCTCCTTCTCTCTCCACCCTGCCCCCACTCGTGCTCTGTCTCACTCTGTCTCTCAAAAATAAATAAATGTAATAAAAAAAATTAAAAAAAAAATAAGTCTGAGCAATGGAGATTCTGATGTAATATATCACAGCTTGTCAGCTCTGGCACTGCAGTTTTATTCTATTAACTCACTACACCTATTTTTTTAGACTTCATTACCAATTTAATAAATATATTGGTCAGGTGTCAGTACTCTTGGATCTTCTTGTATTGTGCTCGTGTATTTATTGTAACCTGTTTATAGTAAATCTCTGGGAGAGCCGTAGAGCTGGGATGAATCTGTCTCTTCCTATGTTCTGCCAGGAAAAGGAGGGAGTTAGGTGGTTCTTGAAAGTGTAGGTGAACCCTACTGTCCTCAAAGTAAGAGATGTCTTCACCCCTGGTAATTAAAGCTGTAAAATATTAACCAGACATGTGCTTTGGCATATTCAGTAACCATTTATTAAATGCCTAGTTTGTACCAGATAACTCTCCCTAGTACAGGATTTAAAAAGTGAAAAGCAACCAATCCTTGTTCCTGTCACAGAGTTGACTCTAACTGGTGAGACAATAGTTGTATAAATGGTAAATATTCATAATGCAATGTGTTCAGTATTATAAGAAGTAGATATAGGAGACTTTGGGGGACCTCTAACTCAGATACTGAGTTTGGTGAAGGAAGTAGAATGTCTGAGCTGAATGGATAAGTGGCATTTGGTTATGGAGGCAAAGGGATAAAGGACATCACTGACAGAACAGCTTGTAAAGTGCATGGAGTTGTGAAAAGTCTTGCACAGGGTGTTTTTGGTAGCAGGATGGAGGATGAGGCCTGAAAGGAAGGAAGGAGCCCAATGTTTCAGGGCTGTGATTGCTGTGTTAGGCAGTTTAGAAGCCTGTCCCATAGATGGTTCCTGATTTGTGTTAGCACTTTTCAATAATAAGTTAATGAAAATTGAGTAAACTATGCTAAATTTCTTAAGTTTACTGTGTATTTCCAGATGTCAGAATAATATCCATGTTTATAAGATCATCTTGATGATTCATGGGTTTGAGCACTTAATGATTTACCTGTACCTAAATGCATTAGCTCTATTCTTAATAAGTTTCATTGAAATATAATTTACTTGCAACACCAGTTTTACAAGCACAACCCACTGAGTTTTGACAAATGTATACAGTCCTATAATTGCCACCGCCCTAATCATGACACAGTAAATTATGCATATACAGTATATTATGCATTAGCTTTTAAATTAGATTTTGGTACACTAAATAACTCTTTGAACCCTAACCCTGGAAGATGTAATCTCTGAAGGACAGAGACATAAAAAGCCATCAACCTTAAACCAGCAAAAAAGTTTTTTTCTGCAAAGCCCATATAAAAAGAGAAGCTCTGTATAAATGCTGCTTTTGGGGGGTTTTGTCTCTTGAAATCCTCAGAAGGAAGAGGAGGAAGTAAGAAGGAACAGTAAGAAATTGTCTATAAAGTGAGTGCTGTAATGTTATATAAAAATGTTTGGGGGTGAAGGAAGAAAAAGCACCAAGAATACAGAACCACAATTTTAGATACTGAACTGGAAACCTCAGACTTGAGCTCTACCAAAATCTCTGATACTTAATAACAGAGTTCAAGAAGCAGTCTCACTTGTCTGAGGTCTTGGTTTTCTCACTCATCAAATGGGGAATTGAGTGGCATATTTCAAGCTGTATTATGCAGGATGTTAGAGTTTTGTGAGGCGTGGGTAGAAGTTACAGGTTGAGGACAGGAGAACTAGAAACTAGGGCTAACTTCTAAATTGGGGAATAGTTGGAGTTAGGTTTTGATGCCAACAGATGGCAGAGAAAGTGCATTTCCTGACCTCAATTGTATTTCCGTGTATTCAACTGACCTTTTATGGACTGTCACAGCATTGGAGGCTAGGACTTAACAATTCTCTCTGTAATTCTGCCTTGCAACTGTGATTCAGAATGAATAGAGGGGACTTTCTCCAGGGGAATAAATATTGTCATTAAGCCACCAGATTTTTTTCTTTCCTGGAAGTTATTACATTTAAGAATAAAATATATGTTTGAATATGAGAGATGTGAAGGTTTGTATTTTTAAAAAATTACTTTATCCATCTTATTTGTTTTTTTAACCAGTTACCCATGGGTGTATTGTTTCTACAATAAAACTTTTTCTACCAGATGGTATGGAAGCCCGGCTCCGCTCAGAGTGAGTATAATTTAGTTTTTGTTTCAACTACCTTGGTTAATAATATTCTAGATGACGGTATACTGTTAACACTTGAGGATTATTCTAATAATGGTAGAAAATTAATGCAGTACTTTTACAATATAATATACTTCATTTTAATTCCTTTTCATGTTAGCTACAATTCTAGTAAATAATAATGTATAAGGAGGCAGGTTATTTTGTTTCCAAAGTTAACTTTACAGTTTATATATATATATTTTTTTTTTAAATTTTTTTTTTTAACATTTATTTATTTTTGAGACAGAGAGAGACAGAGCATGAATGGGGGAGGATCAGAGAGAGAGGGAGACACAGAATCGGAAGCAGGCTCCAGGCTCTGAGCCATCAGCCCAGAGCCCGACGCGGGGCTTGAACTCACGGACCGCGAGATCATGACCTGAGCCGAAGTCGGACGCTCAACCGACTGAGCCACCCAGGCGCCCCTACAGTTTATATTTTGATGGATAATTAGTTGTTTAAAAAAATTTTTTTTTAACATTTATTTATTTTTGAGACAGAGAGACACAGAGCATGAACGGGGAGGGGCAGAGAGAGAGGGAAACACAGAATATGAAACAGCCTCCAGGCTCTGAGCTGTCAGCACAGAGTCTGACGCAGGGCTCGAACCCACGGACTGTGAGATCATGACCTGAGCTGAAGTCGGACACTTAACCGACCAAGCCACCCAGGCACCCCGATTAGTTGTTTTTAAAATATTTAGGGTATGTAAGTCACTGGTGAATGATAACTGTATGAAAAAAAAAATTTTTTTTTAATTTAGTTCATTTTGAGAGAGAGAGAGAGAGAGTACAGATAGAGGAGGGACAAAGACAGAGAATCCCAAGCCCTGATGCAGGGCTTGAACCCACAAACTGTGAGATTATGACCTGAGCTGAAACCAAGAGTTGGATGCTTAACCAACTGAGCCATCCAGGCACCCCTAAAAATATTATTTTTAATGTTTATTTATTTATTTTGAGAGAGAGAGTGCTCACACTCGTGTGGGTGAGAATGGGAGAGGGTCAGCAAGAGAGGAGAGACACAATCCCAAGCAGGCTCTGCTCTGTCAGCACAGAGCCTGATGTGGGGCTCCACTCACAAACCCTGAGATCATGACCTGAGCTGAAATCAAGTCTGGTGCTTAACCTACTGAGCCATCCGGGTGCCCTGAGTGATAACTGTATTTTGATCTGCATTTAATAGAGGATTCTTAAAGTATAATTCCCTCTGAAGTTAATGCCAGTGTCATCATCTTTTAGGACCTTGAGGGGTGTTGATATAGTTAGTAGCCTATTTTGATGGGAATTTTGGAGGGATTTTCCAATGCTGCATTTTTTTTTTTTTCCTGAAGCAGTGGAAAGATTACTTAGAGGAAAACAAATATGAAAGAGAAGAGTTACTCATAAAATGTAAATGTTAAGATCTAAACATAAGTACATTTTAATCTTGGAGCTTTTCACAGATTATCATTATGTAGTAATCATTAATTAAACCATTTTTTTATTGGGGGGGGAAGACCTTGAATATGCCAGAAGCTTTTTTCTATACCCAGCATAATACTTTTTATCCTTCAAAAGCGAAGACAAAGATCTGAGGATGGGAGGTTAAGATAAGCAGTAAGTTGAAGGCAAAGCAGAGTAGTGAGAGGAAAGAATGAAAAAGAAAGCAGAGAGGCTCTCCTATTATCATGACAGTCTGTGCTTTCATTAGAATTACTATATATGTTGCTTCAGTTAGAAGCTACCAATTTTTGGGGCTCCTAGGTGGCTCAGTTGGTTAAGCATCCGATGTTGGCTCAGGTCATGATCTTGCAGTTTGTGAGTTCAAGCTCCGCATCAGGCTCTGTGCTGACGGCTCAGAGCCTGGATCCTACTTCAGAGTCTGTGTCTTCCCCTCTCTCTGCCCCTCCCATGCTCATGCTCTGTCTCTCTCTGTCTCTCAATAATAAATAAACATTGAAAAATTTTTTTTTAAATTTGAATTCTCTCTATATAACCTCTGGCAAAATTATCCCAGATATAAAAAAATAAAATTAAATTAAAAAAAAGAAGATACCAATTTTTGTTAGCTTTAAGGATATCTGAAGCAAAGCAAAAATTTTTAAACATTTTATTTTATTTATTTAAATCTTTTAAATATTTATTTATTTATTTTTTTAATTTTTTTTTTTAACATCTATTTATTTTTGAGACAGAGAGAGACAGAGCATGAACGGGGGAGGGTCAGAGAGAGGGAGACACAGAGTCTGAAACAGGCTCCAGGCTCTGAGCTGTCAGCACAGAGCCCAATGCGGGGCTCAAACTCATGGACCGCGAGATCATGACCTGAGCCGAAGTCTGCCGCTCAACCGACTGAGCCACCCAGGCGCCCCTATTTATTTATTATTAAAAATTTTTTTTAATGTTTATTTATTTTTGACAGAGAGAGAGAGAGAGAGAGAGAGAGAGAGAGAGAGAGAGCATGAGCTGGGGAGGGCAGAGAGAGAGGGAGATACAGAATCTGAAACAGGCTCCAGACTCTAAACTGTCAGCACAGAGCCCAACGTGGGGCTTGAACTCACTGCGAGATCACGACCCGAGCCAAAGTCAGACGCTCAACCGACTGAGCCACCCAGGCGCCCCTAATATTTATTTATTTTTGAGAGAGAGAGAGAGAGAGAGAGAGAGAGAGAGAGAGAGAGAGAGCGCGAGAGTGCACACGCGTGCACAAGCAGGAGTGGGGGAGGGGCAGAGAGAGAAGGAGACACAGAATCTGAAGCAGGCTCCAGGCTCTGAGCTGTCAGCACAGAGCCTGATGCAGGGCTCGAACTCATGCACTGTGAGATCGTGACCTGAGCCGAAGTCAGACGCTTAACCAACTAAGCCACCCAGGTGCCCCTAAACATTTAAAATTCATAACAATCTGTTTCCTATTCTATATTATAGTTTAATTATTAAAAATACAGTTTACTTTGGAAGCTTTAATGTGACTCAGCTTTTATGAGTCAAGGGTTAAGTTTTTAAAAATAAGAATAACTATTAGTCATCTAATGATGTGTGACTTCTTAAAAACCTTGATATTTCTGTGCGATAATGAGATTTTTCTTTCATGGAGTTAAAAACTTTGAGCAGTTATATAAAGGGTTATCTGTAATCTCAGGTTCCATCTAGTAGGGCATGTGAATTTCTCAGTCTATGTTGTGAATTGTGTCCCTGCCCTTGTTTCCCCAATGCTTTTCATCTTTGTCCTTGTTTCCTTATTGTTTGGTTTTTCTTATGTGGTTAAATATTAGCATTTAGAATTTTGCTGCCAATCTCTTTGTACACAACCTGGCTGACTTTCTGGAGAAGACGAATTTGGGACAGGCACTTCTCCAGAGCTGGAGGAAGATCAGAATAGTCTTTAGAGGCAGATGGTCTGTTTCAAAGCCAGACTCCACCTATTCTGTGACTTGAGCAGGCCTCCCTTTTCTCATTTGAAAAATGAAGATAACAGTAGTACTTGTGGAGCAGGAATTTTATGAGGAGGATTAAACAAGTTTGTGCACTTAAAGTTTTGTGTAGTACCTGGCATATATTAAGCACATGATAATCATTGACTGTTTCTATGACTGTAATCTTTTATAGCAATCAAGATATATTTGAGTACACCAGAATTTTAGAGTTTCAGATACATTGTATACATAGCATTTAATGCTTTTAAGATCTTCACTAGATAGTTCTCAAAAAGCTGGTTATTGGGGTGTCTGGGTGCCTTGGCTGAGCATCCGACTCTTGATTTCTGCTCAGGGCATGATCCCAGGGTTGTGGAATCGAGCCTTGTGTCACGCTCCACACTGAGCATGGAGTCTGCTTAAGATTCTCTCTCTTTCCCTCTGGCCTTTTCCCTTGCTTGCACTCTCTTTCTCGAAAGAAAAAAAAGATTCTTTTTTCTTCCTTGATTTTTATTATATCACACAAATATTATTTTTTAAAGTAATCTTTACACTGAACATGGGGCTCAAACTCATGACCCTGAGATCAAGAGTTGTATGCTGCACTGACTGAGCCAGCCAGGCACCCCTGTACAAATAATTTTTAAGTGATAACAGAGAAATTGCCTGTAATTCCGCAGTCCTAACACTAAATAATGGTTTTCTTTTTCTGCATTCCCTTATTGCAATGAACTTTTCTTAAAATCCAAACAGAATACATCTATATCCAAGATAGGTTCTGTAAAATACATACTATACACACACAAATACTTATTACTTATGGAATGTTTAGCTGGATTTTCAGCCTTTGGTTAACTAAATTTTCATAAGAACAGAATATTTTGTACTTTGGTCACGAAGAAAAATGGAATTAAAAAACCATGAGTACTATTTGCTTCTATTTAGACTTTCTTAAGTTCATTTGCCTATATGTGCGTATCTATAGAGAAAAAGGTATATACCCCAAATGGTTACCTCTGGGTGCTGGCATTAGGTAGTTTTTACTTATTTTCTCTTGCTTTACTGCACACACATAATCAATATGTATTACTTGTATAGTGAAGAAAACAAAAGTTATGTTTAAGGTATCTATCCCATGTTTATGGGGTAGAGAGAAAAACTAAAGTTGGCATAATTTTTTAAACCTTCATTGGGCACCAGCTTTTCCAGGGCGTTGTGGTAGGTTCTGGGCATCCAGAGGTAAATTGGTCACAATGCCTAAAAACACACATGTGAAATTGAAGATATAAAGGGTTATATGATCTCAATGGGAGTCTGCACAGGATCATGTGTGTTCAGAAGGGAAGGGTGTGCTGGTTCTTAATATTCCATTTTATTCAGCATTTTAGTGTATTTGTGACTAATTGAATTGAAGCAGTACTTAGGATGTTTGTGGTTATTACAGTGGGATTAGAATTGTCATTTCTATTTTTAAGTCATAGATCAGTTTCTCATTAGTTTACACATAATTAACCAGTTGAATCTAGGAGCTTTCCTCTAGTCAACCTTCAAGGTGACCATTATCAGAGTAGCGTCTAGGATATGGAGTGATTAGCCACTGGGAGGGGACGTGGGTAGCAGCCTTGCTTCGTGTTTTCTCTACTCACCCCAACCCCCATACAGTAGCTTACAGGCATTGTAAGATAGGGCCCCTGGCTTCCTTAGCTGCTGTGTTCTCATGGAACTGGTAGTAGGATCAAGTGCTACTATGTTAAAGGTACTGTTTAAAGCTCTTTATTTATATTAACACATTTAATACAGTAACCCCTGGGCTTGTTTTTATGATTATCCCCATTTTATAGAGGAGGAAGATGAGACCTATAGTGCTTAGGTAACTTGCCCAAGATTATACAGCTCGTAAGTAGAGCCAGAATTCGGACCCAGGCTTCTGAGCCTGCATACTAAACTGATACACTATATTGCCTATCTGTCAGTACTTTATAAGGCTGAAGAGGCAATTAGTACCAATTGTACTGTCTGTTTGCTGCTTTAAAGAGGTATACTGAGTTTAGTTTCCTATTTACATTTAAGCTTTCATTTGTTAATGTGTGAAGGGGCTGGGTGGAGAAGAACAGTAATACTGTTTGGTTAGCTAAAATTTTTCTCCTAGAGCAAGTTTCCAAATTATAGCTTTCTTTCAAATAGAACTTTGGTTTTTAAGACTTTGTGTATAGGAATATTTAATTTTAAAAGAATGTAACTTACAGATTCCAAAATTAAAAATGGATATGTAGAAGTTGTAGAGCCCAGAAATTCGCCAGAGCCCTCGTTAAATAGTGGATCCTCAAAAGGCATTTAATACGTTTTGAATTTTGAATTTGTGTTTAAAAATATATTATGTGTAAAAAGTAGATTTGTGTATTTATTACCTTGTTTTCTAAGAATGCTATGTATTTATGAAGGATTAAAAATAATTCACATTCTTTTAATTATATGAAAGCAAGTGTAGCAACTTTGGGGTTTAAGATATTCTGGTACTGTCCTACTCTGTTTCCTCTGTTGTCAGGAAATTAGATAAAAATTCTAAATTTTTCTTTTCAGTGTCATCCATGCTCCATTACCAAGTCCTGTTGACAAAGTAAGTTAGTAATGATTTTTTACAAACTAATTCAGCTATATTGCTTTGCAAAATGTTTTTGTTTTTAATATGCTTTACCTAGAAACTTATTTTTCTTCTGTAACAAAATACATGCAGTGTATATAGATATTTGGTTATTGCAGTCCTCTATCTGGAGAATTTAGGGTGGATGTTTCTTAGGAAAAAGCTTTTGTTATCTCGAGTAAATGGCTGGTTGTATAGACTAGGAGTACTTGTTTTGTGCCTAGCCAGAGGTACGAAGTGTTAGTTACTGCTGTTTATTCTGGAATACAATTCTGTCTAGAAATATTTATTAAAGCTTTCTACCCAAATATTCACCCAACATGTACCTACCCATAGAAATAACAGAAATATGGGTTTACAGGAATTGTTCTTTTATTATCCTTGAAAAGCAGTTTTATTTAATCTGATTTGGTCAGAAACTTTGTGATAATTACTTGTTAGTATTTTCCTCAGAAATAATGGTGTAATAAACTATAGATATCATTGCTTCATAACAAAAAAAAAGATGTCTTTTGACATTAATGTAGATGTTTTTTCTTAGTGTACTAATTAACTATTGGGAAAATATTTTACATTTTTTTCTTCCATGTGGATAAAGACTGAAAGCCTGCCTGAAACTGAAGTTCTCTGTTAAATTCCTTTTTTAGAAGTAAAAGTGGCTAATCATCAAGTTCAGCAATACCAAGAATTATTTCAGAAGTAAATAATGACCTTGCCAATATAAGACTAACTTTTAAAAATAATGCCACGTCTCTGAATTCTAGTTAGCATATTTAAAAAAATATGCTTTCTGAGCTTAATCGGGAATGATGCTATTAACATCATTAATAGTTAATACATAAGACTTAGTAGTATTGATATGAGTAAATGTTACAGCAGCCTATTAGTACCTTCTTTGGGGTGGGGGATGGTGGTGTGTGTGTGCGGAGAAATAATGCCATGATTATATGTTCCACACTTGGGGGAAACCCTGATAGAAGGTAATTTTTCCTAATACACTTGAATTCTAAGTATTTTTTCTACAATTTATAGTTTAAATACTATTATTTACTATCTTTTTCTTCTTAAATCTACCTATAGTTTAAAGAAGAAAAAAAGACAAAGCTATTTTCTTTCTCTTTTTCTTTTTCTCTTTCTTTCCTTCTTTCTAATTTTTTTTTAATGTTTATTTGTTTCTTTCATTTGTTGAGACAGAGAGACAGAGCATGAGTTGGGGAGGAACAGAGAGAGAGGGAGACACAGAATCCGAAGCAGGCTCCAGGCTCTGAGCTGTCGGCACTGAGTCCGATGCAGGGCTTGAACCCACAAACCATAAGATCATGACCTGAACTGAAATTGGATGCTTAAGATGCTTAACCAGCTGAGCCACCCAGGCGCCCCTCTTTTCTTTCTTTTCTTTTTTTTTAAAGAGACAAACCTATTTTCATTGCCTCTGGCCATTGGACAAAGCATTATATTTCCTGTCCTGTCTCTCCCACACCCTCACATACAAATAACATTTTGAAGATGGCTGCCTCAGAATGAATTATGACTGTTGACATATTGAAGAACTATTTAACAATGAATCTTAAAGGGGGAAAATATAGATCTGTTGATTTAGGAGGTATTATTTCTGGATTAAGAAAGGGCTGTCTTGCCTTTGCCTTGTGCTTGTGATTTGGTTTATCAAGGAATGTTTCCATTAGTAGTACTTGTTCTACCACCCTGCTTATAAATCTCAGACTGGCCAGTGAAATATAACACCATTTACAAATTCTACACATGGAACAGAAATATTTTGAAAATGAAAGGAACTGGTTAAGCTTAAAAATAATTTTTATTTTGCATATTTCAGTAAATAGACATTTCAAAGACTTGGCTTGCTTTAATGTCTTTTATGAATGTTTTGTGTGACTATTGATACTTGTGTCATTTTGTTTCTAGGTTGCTGCTAACACTCCAAGTATGTACTCTCAGGAACTATTCCAGCTTTCTCAGTATCTACAGGTAAAAGTAAATCTTGAAAATTCTTAGTTTTTAAAAGTAGAATTAAACAACTTAGGTTTGATTTTGCTAGTTCACAAATACAGGCTAAAGAAATATTGGCTGGCTACAAGTACAAAAGAAATATCTTTTCAAAGTAAAAAAAAAGGATTAAAATTAGGTCTTGTGAAGAAAGGATAAAAGAATCAGGATTATTAAGTCTAGAAAAGATAGGGTTCTGTACAAGAGAAGTTTTTGTTATTTAAATATGAGGAAGTGTCAACATAGTTCTTTATCCATAGATGATTAAAAAAAAATTTTTTTTTAATGTTTATTTATTTTTTGAGAGAGAAGTTGACAGAGTGTGAGCCTGGAAGGGGCAGAGAGAGAGAGGAAAACACAGAATCTGAAGCAGGCTCCAGGCTCTGAGCTGTCAGCACAGAGCCCGACACGGGGCTTGAACCCACAAACCGAGAGAACATGACCTGAGCCAAAGTTGGACACTTAACTGACTGAGCCACCCAGGCGCCCCATCCATAGGTGATTTCTAAAGAAAATTAAACCTGGAGAGATTTTGGTTGCTTAGTATAATAGCAAATAATTACATAGCACTTACTATATGCCAGACTCTACCTCTTTGCCTCTACTCATTTAATCTTCAGAACAATCCTGCAAGGTACATATTTTATTCCCATTTTTATAGAGAGAGTAACTGATGGTCTGGAAGGTTAAATAATTTACACAATATTACACACTGTGTAGTAGAGCTGGGATTTGAACCCAGACAGTCAGACCTCAGAATCTGTACCCTTAACCACTGGGCTGTGCTGCTGAGTCTGTTGGAAGATATCTTGATGAGGCAGATACATCGAGTGGGCTCCTGAAGAAGTTAATACCATATTTAAAAAGCCTTTCAAATCTTTAAAAAGGAAACGTGTGTGTGTGTGTGTGTGTGTGTGTGTGTGTGTGTGTGTTTCCCCTCTTGATTTGGGGAGATTTGGGCTAGATTATGTTCCTATTATTATGCTGGTGAGGGAGCATATTGAAGAAAAATCCTAGATCAGGAATTTAGATATTGAACTTTTTATCTTGGCTCTGCCACTGAGTTCTGTAACTTTGGGTGACTCATTTTACATTCATAAGTCTTCAACTGCTTTTTAAAAATGATAGGACCAAACCAGTGATCCTGGCTCCTACATTCTTTTATAGGAATCAATCACTAAAAGTGGTTCTCCCTCAGTTAAGAATGTACAAGTCTGTGAAAATTGTCAAAGTACTAATCACATCTTACTTCCACTGGGTGTTATGTAATGGTGCATAGAAAAGCACTGTTACACATTTGTAATTTAAGTAGAATTTCTAACAGCACAAACCATAGCCAGAATTCCCTGGACTCGATCTGTGGCTTTAACCTCTGACCTTTTGGGAAAGTTGTTTAACCCTTTTGCGTGCCTCATTTTCTTAATCTGTGATATGGGTATAATAATAGCACTTACCTCACAGAATTGTGAAGAGTAAATGAACCAATATATGTAAAGCTCTTAGAACAGTGCCTGGCACATAAAATGTATGCCATACATGTTAGCATTTGTGTACCACTCAATAGGAAGGTACATTAATTGACCCAGATCTCTCTTATTTTTAGAAGTAGAAGAAAACTTTGAGATTAATCTGGTCTAACCTCCATTTTTCACATGAGAAATATGGGGCTCATCTAGATAAAAATGATTTCCCGAGGCTATACACACTATATACTCACCAGTCATCATGGACTGTCGATCTAATGTCCTGACTCACTCACTACTTTTTCCACCTTTGTCAGTTCTTTGCATATTCATAGGTGGGCATGCCTTTAATTGTTCTTTTCTGATTTTTGAGAGAATATTATATTGTGCTATCTTTTCTATATACATCTTTGTGAATTGCTGGAATTCTTACGTAAAGTGTAAAACTTTTGAATAAAAACTGGAGTAGATATGTTTTATGCCTTAGAACTAAAAGTAAAGAACTGGAAGTATTATTAGATTTCTATTAGGATGTGGTTCATGGAATTATGAAACTCTAAATGGGATTGAGTTAAAAAAAGGTGAAATTCCACCACCTAGTGGGAGTAGTGATTATTTGGTGGTTTTGTGTTTAAGTAAAACTTTTTGCAGCATTAATGTAATTTCCTGGATATTAGGAATGTTTTAAGAGCTTAAAATAAACTTGGCAGCTCATCTCTTTTAAGTGTAAGTTGTGTTTTATGGCCTTTGTTAGATTCCTTAATCTATACTTTTACAATTACATTAAAAAACAGTACCGCTAATTCTTAATTAGGTCAGATTTTCTCTAATCATTATTTATCAAGGATGTGGACAACAATAAATGCATGCTTTAAACCTCAAGAAATGTGTTTGAAGCATACCCTTCTTTGCTGAGGTGGCTCCAGAGGTATTAGGGTAGTAAGTGTTCTTCTTTGGCTAATGACAGGAATAGAAGAAAGTGAAATTTAAAGATGTGCCATAACCACCGCTGAATGCTGTGTGAGCATTTTCACCTTGACTTCTAGTGAAGGAGACCCTCTTAACAGCTATCAAATGTTAATAAGTGACCTAGAGATAAGGTTTGCTTGCCAATGTCCTTCTCTGGAAAAATATTCCTTTGGAGCTGCCAAATAGTTATATAACTCCTTGATTCCTTAATTACATTAGTGGACTCTTATTTTTGGCATATTTGATTGCTGCTAAGTGGTATACAGTCTCAGAGAATCAGAACACCTGACAATGCAATAGATTATGATAGTGAAACAGTCTTTCTCTCTTCTTAAGTATGTATGTTTATATATATAACATTCTTAAAAGGAAAAACTAAAAGACATTTCTAATTTAGATGTCATATCCATGCACCTAAGCCATTAAGAAGTATCTTTGCTACTGACCACATTGTTTGACTTAGTGTGGAATGAGTTAGTGCTGAAAGATATGTATATATTTTTTAAAATATGTATATATATAAAATGCAGGGTTGAACATTTGTTGGATTCTTCTACTCTGGATTTCCTTTTTTTTTTTTTTTTTTAAACTCACTCTTCCTATGTATGTATGTGTGGAAGGAAGGAAGTAAGCTCTATGCCCAACCTGGGGCTTGAACCCACAACCCCGGGGTCAAATGTCATGCTCTACTGACTGAACCAGCCATGCTTCCTTTTTAAAGTCACTCTTGCGAATTATGAGTAAAAAGAAAACAAAAACAGGGGGCTTGATTTCTGTTAACAGTGGAAGGTGCAGCTAGAGTACCCCTAACAGACCAGAAAATGAGGCTAAACTGATGTGGTTTATATATATTTTACAAGATTTATCAGGTTTGAAAGTAAGATACAAAGTGGGATATAAGATGAGAATGTGCTAAAAATTGATTACTCTTCAAGGGATCATGCTGAGTTCTTTAGAATCTCTTTTGTGATTTGTATTATTAGGAGGCCTTACATCGGGAACAGATGTTGGAACAGAAGTTAGCCACACTTCAGCGGCTACTAGCCATCACCCAAGAGGCTTCAGATACCAGTTGGCAGGTATTACAGATGCCTTTATATTCATAGTTTAATATTCCTTAAATGTTGATTAAACTAAAACTGAATTTTTTTAGCAGGGAAAGGCAGTTATTTCCTAATGACCAAATATTGAAAATTTAGCATTTTACAGTGGATGTTGGTTTTATGATTTTACATCTTTTTTTTTGGCGATAGCAACCATTTTGATATGTGTTATTTTTTAATTACCCTGGGATTTTATGTATATTTAATTTTTTTTCAACAGGCTTTAATAGATGAAGATAGACTCTTATCACGGTTAGAAGTTATGGGAAACCAATTACAGGCATGCTCTAAAGTAGGTATTAATCTCAAGTAAGGATTCATAAAGAAAAAAGCATAAATTATGCATTAAAATGCATAGTTTTTTGTGTAGCTTCATTTCTTTGTCATTTTGAGTACATTCTAAAACATTTATACATTTTCCCCATTCTTTTAAGTCTTTTGTCATAAGAAATTCCAAACATACATATAAGGACAGAATTGTATATTGAATATCCATGTATAACTCTCTTTTTTCTATCGCAGTTGATATTTGCTGGAGAAACTGGGTCATTTGTCCTCTATAATTTCCCTCAACCTAGACTGTTATTTAACGATTCTTCTAGCTCCCCTCCCACACCATAAATTGGTAGTTTGATCTAGAGATTTGATCTGATCTCTTTTTTGCCAACAATACTTCATGAATAGTATTGTGTACCTTCACCAAAAGGCACCATAATGTCTAGTTGTCCTTCTTTCTGAAATATTAGCAATCTTTGATGTCCCTTGCCTAATCCATGATTAAGGGTTGCAAAAATGGTTAGGTTTAGTGCTGTCATTCCTTCATTTATAGCTGGGTGACTTCTATGAATACTTCTGTTATGCCCCTCTCAAACTATTTTGTTACCTGAAGTCTTTTTTTTTTTTTTTTTTTTTTTTTTAGGGAAGGCAGGATAAGTGATTTTCTCTTGTTATTTACTGGATTTCAAAATAGTGAATTAGTTCTTTGTCATACACCAAAGAATGACCACGAAGTGTTTTTCTTTTCTCCAAACTAGAGTTAAATATATTTCATGTGTTTCAACCTATTCCATTTGTTGTTCTTATTGTTGTTCAAATTATCCCATCTTTGGTGAACCATAGCTTTTTCAGTTTGGTGCCTGAGTTCTTTTGGTACAGTCTCAGCAGGCTTTCATAGCTTCCTGCTGTCATTTTAGACAAGATGTTCCAGACTCATCTTGTACATTTCCTGCCTCTGGAATCAGCTTTTTCTTCTGAGTACTCTTATTCCTTTGGTTTAACCATTGTGTTAAAATGCTGGGCCCCTTTGAAAGTAAGAGATCATTTTTGTACACAAATGGAAATATTGTGGCTTACAGAGAATATGAAAACTGGAGACTCAATTCATTTTGTACATTTGAGAAATTCTTATTTTCCTTTGACTTTTTTAATTGTAAATGTGAATTAATATATTTGTGAAGGCATAATTCACTAATGAAACTTTTCAATACAGCTTCAAGCTTCAGTTAATACAAGGCCAACATCATTTGGATTTAGTGATACCTTAATATAAAACTCAAAGAGTATAATAATGTGTTGTTCTTTCAAATGATAAATACTTAAAAACAATAACTTGGTTATAATTATAAGTATCTTTTAATCTTAGAATCAAACAGAAGATAGTTTACGGAAGGAACTTATAGCATTACAGGAGGATAAACACAACTATGAGACGACAGCCAAAGAGTCCCTGAGGCGGGTTCTTCAGGAGAAAATTGAAGTGGTTAGAAAACTTTCAGAAGTTGAGGTATTTTAATTTAACAAATATACTTTGGTAGTATGATTAAAAATTTTTAGCCTAAAATTGCTCATATTCTAGAACATTTTAAACTTGGGTGTTATATTACTAGGAAATATTTCCCATCTATCAAGTGGGAAGGGGTAGTATGCTGTTTTTATTGTTAGGGATTTTCAGCATAACCATGTGAGTTTTGGTGCTTGTGGTCCCTAGTCAGTGACTGGGCAAATAAAAGGCTAATCAAGGAGTCTTAGAATTTGCATTCTGCTTAGGATTCAGTCTTCACACAGTGGACCATGATATGTGCCAGGGAATCGATCTCCTGTCACCTAGTTTTGTTTTCCTTCAAATTGAGGATAGTCACTGTAAGGTGGAGAACATCACCACTATTCTTATTTACCCATCCTCTAGAGAAGAAAACTGTGTCTAACTTTGGAGGTCAAAGGGGAAAATATCTCTACGGTCCTTTCTGGGTCTTTTAGAAACAATCAAAATGTGATTCTTGCTTTAAAAATGACCTAGTTGAGGGGCGCCTGGGTGGAGCAGTCGGTTAAGCGTCCGACTTCAGCCAGGTCACGATCTCGCAGTCCGTGAGTTCGAGCCCCGCGTCGGGCTCTGGGCTGATGGCTCAGAGCCTGGAGCCTGTTTCCGATTCTGTGTCTCCCTCTCTCTCTGCCCCTCCCCCGTTCGTGCTCTGTCTCTGTCCCAAAAATAAATAAACGTTGAAAAAAAAAAATAAAAATAAAAATGACCTAGTTGATAGTGGAGGTCATCCCTTTGAACCACTGCACAATTATACAGAAGTTACTGGATTTAGTTAAAATGCCCATTTTAAACACAATAATAAAAATACCATATATAGTACATACTATATAGCATATAGTATAGTAATAGTTTCTGTAAAAGCCTCATCCCATAATAACTAATTCACTTCCGTGTCATTAATTTGACATGCAAGAAAGTTGCTAGTTGTCTTCTATTTTTCTTATTAAGTTGATTGTGCATATTATTAAACTTGCTTTCAGGAATTGTTAAGCTTAAAATATTTTCAAGGCTAAAAGTCATTCTCAGTGGCCTTTTAAAAGAGTAGTTATATAAAAGTAACATCCTTTCCTCCCTGCCCCCTTTCTGTTGTTTCGTTTTTCAAATTTTTTTGTTGTATTTTCTGTTTTAGTATATACCTAAAGTAAATTAAAATTCTTATGTTATTTAGCTCAGTCTTATATGAAGGTTAATTTAGAACAGCCCATAGAATTATACTTTTTACAAGTTGAAGTTAAAACACGCCATTTATTCTAAATCAGTAATCTGTAAACTTGAATTACAGCGAAGTCTGAGTAATACTGAAGATGAATGTACCCATCTGAAAGAAATGAATGAACGGACTCAGGAAGAATTAAGAGAATTAGCCAATAAATATAATGGAGCAGTAAATGAGATTAAAGATTTATCTGATAAATTAAAGGTATGTATTTACTCAACCTGAAAATATGTTAATTGTCCCTAACACACTGGATAGATTAAGATGTTAGGTATTGCTGAATAGTTGTTGATATAAAATTTATAATGGTTGAAATTTGTAGTAAAAATAAGTTTCCATTTAGCCCAAACCCCATTGCCAGAGACAGCTGAAAGACTGTAAAAGCTGACATATTTCCTTTGGAAGGAAATAAATAGTACTTCACAACATGCATCTTTTAATATATAACAGGAAGTAGATGCAAATCCACAAACCCCAAGATATTTAGACCTTTTAAAAACTTGAATGTGCTTCTCCTTGGGCAGCCCCAAAAGCAGATGTTAGTGCTGGAACAAGCCCTGAGGGGACCTTGGAGTGATCTGCAGTGGACCCTTGTAGCCTCTAGGGATGCTGTTAACTGCTTCAGCTGCAGCTCCCTGTAGATTAGCTGTAGGACGTTTAGGATAAGGGCAGACCAGACCATAATGTCTAGATGGTCCTTTAAAATGTTATAACTGAGTTTGTGAAGTCCCATCTTTATATCATTCAAACCATGATTCAGTGGCTAGAAGATAAATATTTCTTAGAGAAGACCAGGGCATCCTCTGTGTGGTTGGCGAACCTCTAACAGTGTTATTAAAGATTGGTCTTGTTAAAAGGAGGTCATTTTGAAAAGTGCTTATGATCATCATTCCTTCAACTGAACACAATTTAGTTTAAAATTTCAGAGTAACTTACATTTTAGAACTTACAAACTGATTAAACAATAGTAATTTCAGGGGAAAACTTTATATATTTCCCTCTTGAAAACTGTGGAGTTTAAAATTTTGACCCATTATCTTTACGTCTTAGGCCTGCTTGCCTGCTACAAGGTTTTCTTTTCTAGTTACCTAGAAGCATGACCCCAATGCAGACTACTTCTGACATCATTTTGACATTTATAAATATGTTCTATAATATTGAATATTCTTGTTAGAAGTTTATGTGAATACAAGCAGCCCTGCTTTGGGCCTCTAAAAGCAAGTTCAGACTATGAAATAACCGTTTTTTTTTTTTTTTTTTTTCTTTCTCAACAGGTAGCAGAAGGAAAACAAGAAGAAATCCAACAGAAGGGACAAGCTGAGAAAAAAGAATTACAACATAAAATAGATGAAATGGAAGAAAAAGAACAGGAGCTCCAGGCAAAAATAGAAGCTTTGCAAGCTGATAATGACTTTACCAATGAGAGGCTAACAGCTTTACAAGGTAAGTTAGCTAATCCAGAAATTGATTTGATTTGATTTTTTTTTCTTTTATCTGTGAAATACCTTTTTCTTGGACTTTTATTTACAGTACGGTTAGAACATCTTCAGGAGAAAACTCTTAAAGAATGCAGCAGCTTAGGTAGGTGTGTCACCAAATTTCTTATTTAAAGCTGAATTTTTATCATTGAACTTTGGTATTTACTGTCTCATTGGGTACTTATTTTCTGTGTATTAGGTGGAGTGTATCCACACTCTTAGAAAATTTTCTTTAAAAATATGCTTGATTGCCACCAGTGGGCACCATTGTTTAGGCTTTAAGATGAAATTTGTGCGTCTGAGAAGCTCTACTTAGAGATATTTAAATAAGGAAAGTACAAGCCCCGCAGGATTCTTTTCTTTTGAGGTTCATTGCAAGGCTTCTAGGCAGTTGTAGCTTTTTCTCTGAGTGGATAGAAAATGGCCCGTTGAACCCTTCTTGGAAAAATAAATTCAAAGTGTTCTATACTGTCTTAATGCAAATAGGAATACAAAAATGCCGTGAGACCAGTTTTAAAGTAACTCTTTCTTTGATCAGGCAATGATACACTGTCTTAATCCTAGGGATACAAGTTGATGACTTCTTACCTAAAATAAATGGGAGCACAGAAAAAGGTAGTGTAAAAAACTTAAATGTTTTTCTTTCATGGTATCCTTTTACTCCTCAAGCAGGATAGAGAGATCAGCATTTTAAGGTTTTCATTTTTTGGAACAAAAAGCATGCTGTTCATAGACCATTGAATCCCAGCTTTTAAAAAAAAGCTTCCCTTTATTTTGTAATTCTTAATGCTATGATTTTTGGTTAGATATCCCTTATTATATGGAAATTTTAATTATTTAAATAAAGGAAACTGCTAAAGTTCAACGTTAGCATTGGTTTATATATATATAGCATAATAATTGGTTTCTCCCCCAATATATTTTTCAAAGAACTCTACTACCATTTTCTTCCATCAAGTACTGCTTCCTGGGAATATGGGGCCTCTATTTTTAATGTTTGTGTCATGCCCCATCCCAGGCCAAGAGTTTACTTAACAGCCCACTGAGCTCTTGGATATGTCATAGAAGCTACTTTCTTTATAGTGTACATCTCTTTGTTTAATCAGAGAAAGCAAGGCCAGCCATTTCTGTTCTCTGAAAAATCCTTTATTAGTTCTTGATACTGTGACCTTTCTTTCTGGATAGCTTGCATTATCTCTTGCCAAAAATGTATAGCCACTATTGGTTTTCTTGTTACTGCATGGGGTACTTTTTACCCATTGACTTGTACATTCCTTCAGTTGTGAAGATCCCCATTCACCCTCCCCTTTCCATCCATCCAACATTAATTGAGCACCAACTATGTGCCAGATCCTGCATTAGACGCTTGAAGTGCAGAATGAATAAAATTATTTTCTGTGTTTACAAATATGTGTACCTCTGATCTTAGTTTTTATATAGAAGTAAGTGGAAAATGTTAAGGTCGATACTCAGAACTTCTAATTAAATTTTTTTTTTTTTTCATGTATCAGGGGATAGCTTTATAGTTCTTGGGCAGCAACCAATTCTGATAAAGTTAGGAGGTGCTTTTTTTTGTTCTTGTTTTTGTTTGTTTGGTTTTTAATTAGGAACTGGCAAAATAGGCTTAGGTAATCATGTATATGTGAGCTTGCAAGCTCAAGACCTAATAATATTACATATGTTCTACAAAAAAATCTCGAAACTCTAAATTAGAAATTATTGTCATTAATCATTGTTGACTATTCTGTATATGTTTTATAAACTACATCGATATTTTAGAATTCCAGTTTGAGTTTCGATTTGAGAATTTTTAAAGGTGTAGTTTATATTCTAATATTACTAATTTTATTAATATTACTAATATTTCTGTTTATTAACTATATTTAGTGAACATATATAAAATGACTTAATCCTCATTTTCTAAAAGTTTGTTATCATTAAATGAATTTTTATTTTTTGTTGTCATTATTTGCCTTTTTTTCCTCTTTCTGGCATGAACACGTTTTATTCCAATCACCAGTTTGATTGGCGCATGTATTTATTAATAATGTTAGTGTTAACTCAAGCTGGGGACATGCTATTCCTTCAGTTAAGAGAACCCTTTAATATACACGAAATCATCTTTATACTATTTAGAGTTGTCAGATTACTGCTAAAGTTTTTTTGTCAATTCCAATTGAGTTAGATGAGAATAGTTGTAGACAACTCCTTAAGACTGAATAAGGTATTTTGGATACTTTAAAGTACTTCTTACTGTAACTTTTCCCTTGCTGGTATGTTTGGTTTTTTAGTGATGATAAATCGTTGTGGGGATGACCAATAGTATATCTTTAATGAAACCGAATAGTAAATATCTTGATATGCACAAAAACTTCATTACACCAGATTTAGCATGCAGTGGATTTTGGGAGTAAGATGGATTTGTTCTGAATCATTTGTTATAGAATAGTAAACCAGTTATCCAGCATTCCAATATTACCAAAAATCCATAACCGTAATGTGCTATCAGATATGACTTTAACTAAAATTAGTCTTTAAATAGTAGAGAGCCAAGTATAGTTGTAAGAGAATATTTTAAAAATGTCTGGAGATGTTAAGATTAATACTATGTATCTAGTAAACTATTTTTCAAATTACTTAAACGTAAAGTAGCTGCTACAAGCATAGGTTTTATACTATAAAATTTTTGTATCTTATCTAATAATTGTAATTTGAATATATCTTAGTATAGAAAAGCACTGTCTAATAGAAATATTATGGGAACCACATACATAATTTAAAGTTTTCTGGAAACCACATTAAAAATATAAAAAGAAACAGGTAAAGTGTTAATAGTGTATTTTAATAATGTTATTTACTTTAACCTACTATATCCAAAATATTCTTTCAACATGTAATCAATATTAAAGATTATAAATGAATTATTTCACAACCTTTTTCCTTACTAAGTCTTTGAAACCAGTATGTAGTTATTTTACACTTACAATACATCTCAATTCACACTAGCCATTTTTTCAGGGCTCAGTACCCACATGTGTATTGAACATGTGTATTGGACAGCACAGATAGTATAGACAATCAAATTTTATAGGAAACTAACGTGTATAAATAAACCCATTTTAAGTAGCACAGTTCTCTATTATGTTTCTGTATCTGTCTGGTCTTTGCATTTCCACAACCCTGTTTGGGATCTTACAACCCTGCTTCCCTGCCCCCTGACTTCCCCGCCCTAAGTATCTCATTTTTTTTGGATTTTCAGTGACATCTTTTATAGTTTTGGCAAAGTGAATTCCCAAGGAACTGAATTCAAGTCATCAAGTATTAAAAGTGTCATGATCCAAATTCTTTACATGTACTATCTAAAAGATTTTTCTCTCATGTGTCTTAGAAAATGCCTTTATAGAAGTCATATATGTATAACATATATAATAATATATTAATCTTGAATTTTATCTAAACTAGTATAATAAATATTTTAATGTAGGGTCCAGATAGTAAAATCAGAGTAGATAAAAGGGTGATTTGAGGCTTGATGAGTAATGGTGGGAGGTACCGCATTAATAAATGTCATCTAAAGTCCTGTGTTGATAGTCTGAAATTTTGTTTCAAATAAGTTCCATAAGGTCCTTTAGGTTAAAATTTGGTTTCAAATGAGTTTTCATATTTAACCATGATGTTGTATAGTTGGAGTTCTGAAAATGTTAGCTTAGATAGGATTTATGTAAAACAACTTTTGATCTTGGTAATTGCTATTCAACTGAGGGGCTTCTGTTTTGGATTTCTTGGCTCCAGTCAGCAAGTGCTATTTATTAGATTTTTTTTACTTTTATCTTTTGTATTATTATTATACATAGAGAGAGAGAGTACACACACAAGCAGGGGAGAAGGGCAGACGGAGAGAGAGAGAATCTTAAGCAGGTTCCACGCTCAGCATGGAGCCCGATGTGGGGTTTGATCCTACGACCATGATATCATGGCCTGATCTGAAATCAAGAATTAGATGCTCAACCGACTGAGCCGCATAGGTGCCCCTAGGTTTTTAAAAAAATTTCTGTTGCAGTTAGCCATTTTTTTCCTTTTGGGGCTATATTTTATCTGTATATAGTATAACTCTATAACTATGCAATTATGTACAACTATGTACACACATTTATTACATATATATACATATATATACATATATACATACATATACATATATATAAAATTATTGACTGGAAGTTCTGTGTACCATGTAAATAGATAAAAGATAATGATAGATTCGAGTATGAAGGTAAAGAAGATGTCTATTGATAAGGATGTCAAGAGAAGCTAACCAGTGATTAGAGTAGGAGATGCCTGATTCTCAAAGTTGAGATGATGAGAGTGAGATGGGTTGAAATGAGAAGGAAAAGAGGCTTTCACAGTCAGAGTGGTACTAACTCATGTCCTCTTTCACAGGTTTCAGTGCTTTCCCACCTTCCAGATAGTCATCATATTGTGATATATTTTTAACACCTGAACTTCCAAAGTCTATTTAGTAGTTTTGAAAAATCCAGAGATATAATTGAAAGATGTTATCCAGATTTAGAAGTTAGCTCTCTGAGTCAAAATAGATAAAGATTATTGTAAGAAAAGAGCTGAAGCTTTTCTCTACTGTTAGATTTTGATTCTCTTTACTCTTAAAGAAAACCAAAACAAATTATGTTTGACCTGAACAAAACCATTTTCCAAGCTCTTATTTTAAAATATGCATGACATTGATTTTAATCATTTGGGCAGAGATAAGCAGTGTAATATTTTGAGAGTATAGAAAGTACAGATTAAATGGCTCAAATGCAAGGTTATTTGTGAAATGAAAGTACAAAAATGGAAATGTTGCATTAGTTTCTTAAATTTGGGGGCATTATTTTGTGGTAGTCTTCAAATATTTATCTTTTGCCTCTTAAGAAGAATAACTTTGAAGAGGGACTGTTAGAGAATTGTTATTTGACAATTAATTCAGTAAGAACAAATAATAAAATTTAAAAATTATTTATAGGTATTTATTAAATGTCATGGAGAAAGGTATATTTTAAAAGAGAAGCTTTTTAAAGCAATATATGTCTATGGTTTTCTTGAGCTCTTTGGATAGAAACTGCACCTTTAAAAGCTAACCAGTCAGGGTACAAATTAATGAATATAATTATAATTTTCAGTCATTTAGCTTTATTAACTCTAAAATATGTCTGCTATTAATATTAAAAATATATTAAACTTTTATGAATCTTAGAGTTACTCATGTCAATACATTTCAGTTTTCCTACCTTTGCTGTTGTTATTCAAAAACAGCAACAAACTATATCCTTAAAGGTGTTTCTTTCTTTATTAGAGCACTTGCTTTCAAAGAGTGGCGGGGACTGCACTTTTATTCATCAATTCATAGAATGCCAGAGTGAGTACAGAGTATTTTTCACATTGATTTTAATGAAGTCAGGGGCTAACATTGAAAAATGAGAAGAAAAATGAAGATCTCAATGTGTTTGTTATGGTAGAAGGTGCACAGAGGGCCATCTTCAGACAGCAGCGATACTTCTCATACTGTTCGGCTTCTCTTTTAGAGAAAAATATTTTTGTGGCATTTGCCTTCAAAGATGGATTTCATATTGCCCACAAAAAAGAGGAAATTTAAAACTTTTAAATAAAAAATTGTTGTTGAGCAGGGAATGAAATAGAATGTCAAGCACCTAAACGTTCTGTGTGGACACTTAAGAGATCGTAATAACATTAGCCTGTTTTATTTACATTCTAGTTCTATCACAGATTTGGAATTGGATTTCTTAAGTAAATTTCTTAAATGATTAAATGAAGCCATGAAAACAGTGATTTAGTTTGGGTACTCAGATCTGAAGATGACCCTTAAGGTAGCAGGAGCTTTCTAGGGAAGGAATAGGAATAGATTGTCCTACATTCTGACATCAACCACCTACCCTTGGGAAGCCTATCGTTAATAATACTTTAAAGATAGATAGGTTAGCTTTTGAGGTGATTTAGACCTCTGCTGAATTCTGAGCGAGAGTATCATGAATCTCCTCATACTTGAAAATCATGTGGCTGCTTAAATCATGAGGTTGTGATACTCTCTTGGTCCTCTTGGTGACAATTAAAGGTCACTATGTGTAATAAAGATTTACTGATGATATCTACACTTTTTCCTACCAGACACACAACTTTGTTGTTTTTCCTCTCCCTGTTTGGTCTCTTTTTGAAATGAGTGACTTTCTGTGTTTTTATGCTAATGAATTCATTCTGTGGATATGCAAGCGTATGTGATCTTTCCCCTTCCTTCTCACCCCCCCCCCCCCCATCTCAGGGGCACTTGGGGGTTGTCAGGGTCACACCTGGTAATTATAGCAGGCACAAACTCAATAGATCCAGTGTTATATACTCCTTAGAGATGCCTTAAGGAAACCTGGAATTTCATTTAGTAGTTTTAGAAGAGCTTCTATTTTTGTCCATTTTATGTTGAATATAAGTTTAATATTATTTTGGGGAAAATTAATGAATAAATATGGCATATTCCTTTGTCCTTTAAATTTTTCTCATAAAGCAAAGATTAGTTCATGTTTTTGTTATCTTCTGATTACTAAATTTCACTTTTATGGGAAATTGACATGGGGATTTGGGGCAAAATAATTGGTATCCACTGAAACCAACTAAAAGCAGAATATAAAATTTAAAATATAAATCTTTAGGGGAAGGATCTTATACTTTGTTTTATTACATGTGACCATTGTTTAATAAGTTAATTTTATTTTAAACTTTTGGGCTTGTATTTTGAGCCCAAAGAAACAAGAACAGAGAACTATCCAAAAAGAAAGTTTATTACTAAGTTACAATTTGCAAAAATCATTTAAAATATTATAAAATGTGTACATAAAATATTTAGCTGTAGTTGTAACACAGAACGATGTTTGTTTTACATTAAGAAAAAGATGTTTGGAGATTTTTATTGTATCATAGATACGGGGGGCAAATGGACCAGTAAACATTCAAGATAGAGTAGAAGTTATAAGTTACAGCAATCCCCTCAATAAGGATATTAGCCAATTAAATTATGTTTACAAGGACTATGCAGTGGCATGGGAAAATGTTAGATGTGGTATAGAGAGGGAGAAATGAGAATATAAAATGCTTTCCTTGTGGGCAAAGAAATAATGAACCAAAGAACAAAAAATAAAATACAAGTATTCCTAGATGTCTGAATCCATTGGGTCCCTAAGTGCAAACAGTGGAAGTTTAGGCTGTAAATTCATGTATATCCCTAGGGATATAGCTGGGGGTATCGTCCATTATCTGAATCTGCCTAGTTCCTGAGTTTTGGTAGCAAGTAGCAAGAGTTTGGTTAATGAGGATACCGTTGTATCTCAGAAATTTCCAATATGTTGGCTCCTTAAATTTGGATACTCAGAGTTGGCATAGTAAGAGTTAACTTTGAGTTGATTTGTTGTCAGAAGGGGTATTTTCATTATTTTATGACAAGCTGCTGGTATAGAAATTGTGGTGTTTAATTAGTATTATGGCAAGCAAGGCACATACAACTAAAATCTTACTCAGGTGAACTTCCAAAATAATTTTGGATTATTTTTTGATAATCTCACACAAACTTTTTTTTGCCATTATTTTAATTGATAGACATCTTGAACTGATTTATGATCCTGAACATGAAGTTTATATTCTGTGAGCAGTGACACCTCATAGTCTTATTTTCCTGTCTTTTATTTACTTTTTAAAGATTTTTTAGTTTTAAGTAATCTCCACACCCAACATGGGGCTCGGATTTACAACCCTGAGATCAAGAGTCACATGCTCTACTGACTGAGCCAGCCAGGCACCCCTTATTTCCGGTCTTTTAAAAAGCAGATGTTAAGTACCTAGATTTCATTGTTTACTGTGCTTGTTGTATAGTCCAAATTCACCTTGTGAATTCTAAATTTAAAATTAGAAAGCAAATAATTCACTTCTGTAGGATTCCTCATGTCTTTTTAATATATTAACAGAGTTTTTCAGTTTATGTATATGAACCCATAAGAGAATGATTTAGTTGTTGGCTGTCTCCATTTACAAGGTGATTTTGATGAAATTAAATGAGTTGGAACACATTTCAGTTTGTTTTCCTTTTATGGTAAAGGAGACTGTGTTTCTTTTAATTCTCTTTTAGGAGAAAAGCTTTTAATCCCATGCAAAGAGATTGGATTTTGAACAGATTTAAATATAACCTTTGTGTAATTCCAGGACTGTGAAGTAATTTTCTGTGTAAAAATATACCATGTAAAATCTAGAATTAACAAGTAACTTTAATAAAATTTGTTAAAAAGCTCTAGCAATATTTTCTTCTGAAGGAATTCAGGCAAGAAGTTTGATTTGAGCAGAATTCCACATTCCTTGTTCCCTCTGCAAATTTTAGTTACTCAAGGTTTACAGTGTAAACTTAACAAATAAGTTGAGGGGCACCTGGGTGGCTCATTCAACGAAGCGTCTGTTGGCTTTGGCTTAGGTCATGATCTCTTGGTTTTGTGAGTTCGAGCCCCACATAGGGCTCTCTGCTAACAGAGAGGAGCCAGCTTGGGATTCTCTTTCTCCCTCTTTCTCTTCCCCTTCCCCGCTCACTCTATCTCTTTCTCTCTCAAAAATAAATGAATAAACTTTAAAAAAAAGAAAAAGACAAATACATTGAGACTGTTGTGTTTGATAAATGTGCTTTCTGAGTTAACAAATTATGCACCTTGTATCTGTTTCATATGTGTCCTATGAACTCTGTCATTTGATTAATGCGTATGCTGAGTGCAAAGATAAAGGGTAAAAGGTGGAGAACCTCAGGACATGGAGACTCACTTCATGGGCATAGAGTGAAAGACAGCTTTCTCCAGACTACTGCCTGTACTTTCTTCTGCTACTGTTTGTCTGGGTGAGGGCAGAGGCATCATGGCTGTGTTCCAGAGAAAATTTCTTCTGTGGTCCGCTTTGTACATACAAACTGCCCTCTCCCCAAGTGGCATCTTGCTTTTAATGACTGAGTTAACAAGTGCCTTGAAATAAACTTAATGTCTTTGTATTCTTAATCTATGGTTACTATGAGACTTAATGGTTTTTATTATTAGAAGCAGAAGTCTAATTCTCTTAATATTTTGTGTCTTATGTAAGTTTTTTGCCCGATTTAAGAAAAATTCTCTCCCTGCTTCCCACCCCCCTTTTGAAATTATAGTCACTGTCTGTGTATGTTTGTCTCATTCTCTTCTTTCTCTTAGGGCTTTGCTCTCATATAAAAATTGCCTTATTTGGAGTAATGCATTGAATCAGTGTTGCTCCGTGACTGTTTACTTTTCATCACTCTATGAGATCAGCGTCTCTGAACAATCTCAGGGTTATTCTGATTACATATTCCACTTAAAACAGATTTTTAAATTTTCATTTTTTAAACTTTTATTTCCCTAAGCCAAAGTAGATTAGTTAGGACAAAGAGTAGAATACACTTGGTGTGGTTCCCTGCTCATAGTAGTTTATGTCCCCATTATAGGAAGATTCTTAATTTAAACTAGATGTTGCTAAATTTCTTTTTTTTTTTTTTTTTTTAATTTGAGAGAGAGCACGTGCATGAGCAGAGGAGGTGCTTGGGAGGGGGTGGGGGGCGGGGTGGAGAAAGAAAGAGAAAGAATTTTAAGCAGGTTCCATGTTCACCACGGAGCCTGACATGGGGTTTGATCTGACGACCCTGGCATCATGACCTGAGCTGAAATCAAGAGTCATACGTTTAACCAACTGAGTAACCCAGGCACCCCACTTATTTTTTATTTCTTTGTATTTAGAGTTGACCAATCTAGGATATATTGGAGGGTTTTTGTTTGTTGTTTATTTGTGCCAATCATGTTCCCAGTCAGCTAACTTTCCAACATTTGTACCAGATTTTCTCCCAGTATAACTGCGTAGCAGATAGTCTTAAATTTATGCCAACAGTGTTTTGATATGTAGATTGCTTCTTTCTTAAAAAACTGTCTGTATTCTTTAAATTGGTTCATTTTATTTAGCTTTCAATCTATGAATTCTCAACTTTTTTCTCTTTTGTTCTTTATTCTCAGGTTTTAGGACAAGTAGCTTCTGGAACTGTTTTTATGAAAAAGCAGACTATCTTCTATAGCAGGAATTGCTTTAATTAATTTTATTTTGCTGCAAAAACTAATACTTTTGTAAAAGTCTGTCCTATTAAGGTTAGGCCTCCCCTGCTTTAGGTTCTAAAGCTTTTTTTCTATTTTGTGAACTGCTACTCTGTGAAGGAAATAAATTGTGGGTTTGATGTTGAATGCTGATTGTTCATTTTTACTTTGTTATGTTTGATGTTAATTCTAATGTCAGTTTCTTTGCTGATGTCCCTTTAATGACTTTCTAGGTGACCTGTAGTTCATTTTCATTTATGATATTTAGAATTGGATCAGAGGATCTTAGATGTGAATTCTGTTTTGGTTCCTCTTTGGCAGTATGAATGGGCGGTATAACTTCTTTAAACCTCAATTTCCTCACTTACAGAATGGGATGGTAGTTCCTACTTCATAGGATTATTATGAGAATTAAATGAGATCATATTTACTAGTACTCTTAGTAATGCCAGCCACACAGAAATATATGCTAACTAATAGGTAGAAAACTTCTGGTGGGGAGATTGGAAAGAGTGTTAGTGGGAGTTTTCTTGCAGGAGTAACTTTTTTCCCCTTTTTATTCCCAGTCACAAGACAATGAAAGCTGATTGAGCTAGTTTTATTGTTCTTGTTAAAATCATATGTTCCTGACAATCTAAAGATTCTCTAACTTTTTAATTACTAGTACACATGCCGTTTAGAAAGTGTGGTCTCTAGCACATTATTTTGATACCCAAGTGATAACATTATTTTTTGAATGAAACGTAACTTTCAGACTTAAATATATTTTCCAGGTCGGCAGTTACAAATAGCTGATATGTAGTTCTTTTATATTGATCTGCTTTTCTCTTCTGTCACTTAAGATCCCTAGGCAGCTGACAGCAGTATCTGAATAGTGCCGTTTGAGTTTATATTCTGCTTTTAGTTGGTTGTAGCTGTGATGTGAGGAAAATGGCTCTTCAGCTTGAAGAATTTGATCCAGTCTAGGCACACCTGTGCTCCCTTTGCACTTTTTTTTTAAATGTTTATTCATTTTTGTGAGAGTGAGAGAGCGTGAATGGAGGAGGTACAGAGAGAGAGGAAGACACAGAATCCTAAGCAGACTCTAGGCTCTGAGCTGTCAGCACAGAGTCTGACATGGAGTGTGAACCCACGAACCACAATCATGACCTGAGCTGTAGTCAGACGCTTAACCGACCGAACCACTCAAGTGACCCCTTTGCACTTCTTTTGAATGCATTGTTTTTTATTTTTATTTTGTGCCACATAGTAATATAGTTAGTACATAATTTACATTTATCACCCATAAGAAATAAATTTGGTTCTGTTCTAATCAGTTTTTTACCAGATCTGACAGTTTCTGCAATGCCATCATATGTTTTTCGATTAAATTAAATGCTTAGGTGATAGTTCTCCAATGTCAGACTTACTATGCCCATTAGTTATGCTCTTTGGTAGGTTCCCTACAGAAATGCCTACCCATGCATGTCAGATACAAATGCAAAAATATTCACAGCAGCATCATTCACAGTTCAAAATTAGAAATAACCCAAAAGATCTTCAGCAGTCAAATGGAGAAATATACACTGGGTATATTTGATGAAAGATGCCTGACACAAAAGAATACATACTGTAGTATTACATTTATGTGAAGGTCAAAACACTAAAATTATAGTGTATTATTTAGACATGCATATCTGGGTAGTGTGGCTATAAAGAAATGCAAGAAATTAAATACCACAAAGTCGGGACAGTGGTTACCTTTATGGGGTTTTTATTGGAAAGGGAAACATGGGAAGCTTTAGGGGGTTGTGGTTAGGGTCTTTTCTTTGTTTTATTTTTTCTTTATTTGAGACAGAGAGAGAGAGGGAGGGAGAAAGTCAGCAGGGGAGGGGCAGAGGGAAAGAAAGAGAGAATCTGGAGCAGGTTCCATGCTCAGCATAATCCCAGAACCCTGGGATCATGACCCTAGCTGAAACCAAGAGTCAGACGCTCCCAGGCGCCCTGTGGTTAGGTTATGTTTCTTGATTTGAGCTGTAGTCATACAGACATTTGCTTTAAAAAAAAATTATTAACCTGTACTTTTGTGTTTTGTGTCCCTCTCTGTATGTTATTTGTCACAATAAATAAGTATGGTTTTAAAAGAGGGGAAAAGAATAATTATCTCCCTAGAGTGTCCCTCAAAAAGAGGGAGTTTTTAAAAAGAAAGAAAATCCTGTACTTTATCTATCAGTTGTGCCAGGCCAAAGAGTTCTTTCAAGGCCTGCATTTATCATTATATGGAGGCTCTTGTCTGAGTCTCTGAGTAGCCTCTGACTTTTAGTGCTCCCAAAGAATTGAAGTGTTCACTCCAAGTTTGAGAACCAGTGGTTAGAAGCTTTTTTTAAAACAGTGTTCTTTTCAGGGTGCCTGAGTAGCTAAGTTGGTTGAGCATCCTACGCTTGATTTCAGCCCAGATCATGATCTGGGATTGAGCCCTGCGTGGTTGAGTGGGATTGAGCCTCACATTGCTCAGTGCGAAGCCTGCTTAGGATTCTCTCTCCCTCTCTCTATCTCTTTGCCCCTTCCCTACTCTCTCTCTCTCTCTCTCTCTCTCTCTCTCAATAAATAAACATTAAAAAAAATAAAACAGTATCCCTTTCCTCAATTGTTTGATTATAGGCCACTAATGACTCATCAGATTTGATCATCTAATCTTAAATATTTCAATAGTGACAATAGCAGCAGATAATTATTATTTAGCACTTAGATACTAGTACTATGCAAAACTTTTTGCATATTTAATTCTTAGTTTTTTAGAATGATGAAAACATTCAAATAATTTTTCCAAGTTTGATCCCTTTAAAAATAGATATTCTTATTAAGCATCTATTATGTATATACCAGGCATTATTTTAGCTGTAGGGGGTACAGAAATGAACAAGACAAAGAAAGATTTGCCTTCATGGAGTTTACAGTCTCTGGAGGAGACAAAAACTAATAAACTAATAACATGTCAAGTAGTGATACGTCCACTGAAGAAAAATAAAAGAATGTAAGACAATAGGTAGCAACAAAGGTAACATAGGGAATTTGAACAGATTTGGGACTAAGCTAAGTGAGGAGTACATGTATCTGGGGAAAGAGTGTGTGAGAGAGAAACTGTGTGAAAACTAGAACTGGTCTGAAACTGCACTTTTAGAACAATAAAAATGTTTTCTTTCTTTTCTTTTCTTTTTTTTAAATAAAGGGCCAGGTAGTAAATATTTTAGGCTTTGCAGGCTATAAATTCTCAGTTGCAACTACTAAACTCTGCCATTTTAGTGGAAAGCAGCCTAGGACAGTATGTACACGAATACATTCGGCTTTGTTCCTCTAAAACTTTATTTACCCAACAGGCAGCAGGCTGTTTTTGGCCCTGTGGGGCTTTAGTTGGCTGACCCCTGAGCTAGATAATATAGACTTTGTAAGGCATGGTAGGGACTTCAGATTTTTTCCTAAAGGTGAGCATTTTGAGTAATAAATTACCCTTTTTTAAAAAAATTTCTTTCATGTTTATTTATTCTTGAGAGAGACAGAGACAGAGTGTGGGGGGGGGGGGGTGTCAGAGAGAGAGCGAGACACAGAATCTGAAGCAGGCTCCAGGCTGTGAGCTGTCAGCACAGAGCCCGACGCAGGGCTTGAACCCACAAACTGTGAGATCATGACCTGAGCCAAAGTCGGGCGCTTAACCTACTCAGCCACCCAGGTGCCCCGAGTAATAAATTACTCTTAATGTATGTTTATAATTTTTTAAACAAGGTGCTACTTAGATCTTCAACATACTAGAGAAAGATTGGAATGCCTTTCAAAGTCTGCATTTATATTATTTTATTATTTTGCTGTATTCATGTAACAACATTTGTGGAACCTGTTTTATATGTAAGAATTGTGTTGGGAATTAAATTATTGATGAGATAACTTCCTGCTGTCACTAGACTCTAAATTCCTATATTTATCACATTTACCTTGGTAATCCATGAGAAGTACTTAGTATTGCACCTGGCAGACGGTAAATATTTGAAGGAATGAGTGTATTTCTCAAAGAGTTCATAGTATGTTGGGAAAGGTAGACATCAATAGATACCTGCAGTATAGCTTATTAGAGATGTGAATGATGGGCTATGGATGAGGAGAGGAGAGATACCAAATCAATCCAAGAGAAAGGAAGGGAAAATAAATTCCATTTTAAACATGGTGAGATTAAGTTCTCATGGGGTCACTAGGTGAAGATGTTTGGGAAGTAGTTAGACAAACATGTTCTGAGACCTACGAGAGAGTTAGACTAGGCATCAACATTTAGAAGTTATGCAAATATAGCAGGTAGTTAATGCTATTTAAAGTGAATTTGTTGTTGACAGAGATCTTGAAGATTAATTAACACCTTTTTTTTTCCTGGTAGAACTAAAAAAATTTTTCATTCCATAAATATAGACAATGCTGCATTGAAAATCTGTACAATTGTCTCTTTCCAGGGTAATACATAAAATAGGGGCTGTGGGATCAAAGGACATGTCTTTTCAACATTTGCATAGGTGCTGTCAAAATTGCCCTCTAAAAATAAAATGATACCAATTTACACTCCCGCCAGAAGGACACAAGATTACTCTTTTACGTACCCCTCCTGGTACTGAATGTTTGCTGAACTGATAAGTGCATAAGGCCATGGCGTTGTTTCAGTGGGTAGACCCTGAACTCCACATGTTTACTAGACATTTGCTTTTCTTGGCCTGTGAATTCAATGTTGTTATTCTTTGCCCCTTTTCTGTTGTGGTGTTTGACTTTTCTTATTCGTTTTTGAAGTGCCTCACATTTTCGCTTGCCATCCCCATACTCCCTTTCCTTCTTCCATGCTTCATTTTTCTACATTGCCTCCATCTGACATACTGTTTGTTTATTTCTTTATCCTCTCTCCCTCCTCACCCCATTAGAATGTATGAACCAGAAAGGCAGGGATCTTGTCATTTGTTCATTCTGATGTTTCCAGCACATAAGACAGTATCTGGCACATAGTAGGTAGCCCCTAATTAATTGTTCAATGAATGAATGAATGAATAATAACCTTTTATCTGTTAATTTTTCAGATATTTTCTCTATGTCTGTCACTGGCCCATTAGCTGTGTTTTAGTGAGTGGTCGGTCATACAGAAAATTTTAATTTGTATGAGGGCAGATCTGTCTGTCCTTTCACATATGGTTTTGTGTTCTGCATTATTATGCTTAAGGTCATTTTTTTTTTAACCTTTGAACCCCTTCACCCATTCCTTTCACCCCCACCCCTCCTACCTTGCAACAACCAATCTGTTCTCTTATCTATGAGATTGTGTGTGTGTTTTTTTTTTAATTCCACATGTAAGTGAGATCATATGGTATTTATCTTTCTCTGTCTTTTACTTAGTATAATACCCTCAAGGTCCATCCATATTATCCCAAAAGGCAAGATTTCATTTTTTTAATGGCTAAGTAATATTCCATTGTGTGTGTTTGTGTATACACATACACACCACATTTTCTTTATCCATTCATGCATCAGTGGACACTTAGGTTGTTTCCATACTTGGCTATTGTAAATAATGCTGCAATGAACACGGGGGTGCATATATCTTTTTGAGTTAGTGTTGGAAGAGAAAGTAGAGGGAATATTCCAGAAAATATAACAAAAAAGACATGAGCTGGTTTGAGGTTTTATTTAAGAAACAAAGGAGGAAGATCTAACATCTGAATAATAAGATTTCCAGAGTGTAGGAAGGGAGAGAGTGGGAGAAGAGAAATGAAACAGAATTTGTTAGAATAGAAGGTAATTTCCCAGAATGGAAGATAGGAGCTTCTAAACTGAAAGGATGCACTGAATGCTCAACATGGTATTTTTTTTTAAGTGTTTATTTCTTTATTTTGAGAGAGAGGAGAGAGAGAGAATCCCAAGCAGTCTCTGTGCTGTCAGCGCAGAGCCCCGCATGGGGCTTGATCTCATGAGTGGTGAGATCATGACTTGAACTGATATCAAGAGCCAGACACTTAACCAACTGAGCCACCTGTGAACCCTAACACAATATTATTGTATTGTATTGTATTGTATTGTATTGTATTGTATTGTATTGTATTTTAATGTTTATTCATTTTTGAGAGAGAGCGAGTGAGCACGAGCTGGGGAGAGGGGCCAAGAGAGAAAGGGACAATGAGAGAATCTCAAGCAGGTTCCATACTCAGCACAGAGCCTGATGTGGGGCTCGACCCCATGACTGAGGGATCATGACCTGAGACAAAATAAAGAATTGGACGCTTAGTGGACTGGACTGAACCACCCAGGCGCTCAAAACGTTGTTCCTTCTTCAAAAACAATGTTATGCTTCTAGGAAGTGAAATTCAAGAATAGAGTAGAGTAGGACAGAAGATGGGTAGGACAGCTTACATTATACATCTTGTAGGACTACCTTTTTAAAAATTATCCAAATCTATTACTTAGACTTAAAGAAAATTTTTTTAAGGAGGCAGGGGCAAATAGTACCACATACTGCAAGGAGCCTGTGCAAAATGAAAATTATTAAAAGGAGCCATGGGCTTTGGAGGTTATAGTAATCTTGGAGCAGTTTCATTGGTTGGATGGTGGGTATAGAGTCCAAGCTACATTGGATTTGAAGAGTGAAGGAATAGAGAAATGACTTCATATACTGCAAACGTGTAAATTCAAGGAGACCAGCTGGCATACAGGATTAAATAAGGGGATAATTAGAATAGATACCATTCTCAGTGAAGCATAGAATATGAAAATCTGGATTTAAATAAATTATGAAGAAGCTGTATATTATACATTTACAGAGAATCACCTATAGAAAGAAACGAACAAAACAATATTTGTTTTAATATCTTTAAATATTTGGCTCTTCTAAAATGATTCATTTTACTGAAGCATGTCATATATGCATCTGTGCTGAATTGTATCAATTGGGAAACTATTGGCATAACCTAATTTGTATTCTTTATTTAAATACATACTTTCTCAGAATTCCTTTATTTCAACTTCATATCCTTGATTTAAAGAGGGTTTATTTGTTATGAATCCTTTTTAAAACGGTCTAGGCTTTTTGACTAAGGTAAAAACTAATGAAAATAAAAGACAAATTGTCCCCCTGCCCCCAGATTTCTGCATTAATCTGATTGTGCTGTTATAATTATAGTTCGAGTTTTCTTAGTTCTCCTTCCAGCTTCAAGTTTTTGTACAAGCCTAGTCATGGGAGTAATATTATCATCTTTAAATTTGGTCATGGAATGTGTTACACTGCCCCGCTCAGGGAAATGCTACTCGGTTTGGGCTTGGATAGTAACGTTTATTTTCTTTGGCAGAGAAGCTGATCGTCGAGGGGCATCTAACCAAAGTGGTAGAAGAAACAAAGCTTTCAAAAGGTTTGTTTTCTGTGGGTTTTCTGTGGGTTTTGAAAATTATTCTTTTGGACAATAGATGTTAGTGTACATTTCCAAGGTCATAGTATTTTAACCATCAATTTATTTCTTATAGCTCACCAAATGGCAATCCAGTAATGGTATCATATAAAATAGTCGGAGTTCTGTTGTAAGAAGGATATCTTAATTAGAAAGTTTCTTTTTAATTTTTAAATGGGTATATATGTGTGGGGTTTTTTGGGTTTTTTTTTAATGCTTGAAGTAGATTCTTTAGGTAGTAAAAGATTTGTTCTGATCTGTCTTCCTTCTAGCATTATTTTCAGGTTTTGTATTTGATATTTGTTACATTTGATATAAAATTTTAATTAAATACAATGTAAATCTTTTAATGAAACAATGTAAAACAGGTGAAAAATGCTTGTATGTCTGTTTCTGTAATTGTTATGCCTTTAACATTCCGTATGAAATTTATATTTTGTTAATTTTCGGCAACTCAATTTGATTTAAACAAAAGTGATTATGTGGGGTCTTATATTTTATGATGAGAGTCTTATACATTGAAATAGTTTATTCTATTAATTCTTTTCTGTTACAATTGTCAGAGAAGAAAAGTAAGTTTTAAAGCATTATATTGTCGAGTCACTTTTATGCATTAGGGAAATTGGTCAAATAAATTTGGTATGATACGCTCATTATCATTATCATTATCATACCTAAGATTTTCATCAGAAGATACCGCTATAAAATTTATAACTAGATTCACAATCTTTTTGGCCAGTTAAAACAATGAGTGTTAAAAGTTTCAAATACTCTGCTTCAGTACATTTTGTTTTATGAACGTAACTGAATCCATTTCGACTTTTAAAAATATTTAAAAGAAGAATGTTATTTCAAGTATCTGGTGGCTTCCGTTCTGAATTTTGTGCATGACAGATGCCATATTTGGGGAAAGAATGCATAGAATATGCATCACTAATATTGTTCTGGCAAACAGGCATTGGGTTTCAGAGCAATGAACTATTTTTAGTACATGTGGCAATTTATTTCATCTTATTAAAGTGAGATGAGAGCAGACTTCAACATAGCTTTTACTTCACCACAGAAGCACCTAATCAGATGAGTTGAATAGCCAGCACTCTGAAGTACAAGGAGAGCCTAAGGGGGAAAAATCAGTGCTTCTTAGTTAAAGAAAAATGTCTTGCTACTTTAGTGCTTCTATTTAATACATTCTGAATTAGAATATATTTGCTTGAAATTATATGATGTAATTATTGAAAAAGATTTGTGCCACCTTACATTTGCTTTTGAAACCTGGCCATAAAATATGTGCTGAAAGCTTTAAAGAGCATGCATTTTGATCCAGCAATCCCACTTCTGGGTTGTTATTTTAAGGAACAAATTAGACAGATATGCAAGGGTATTTACATCAATGTTTTAAAGCAAAAAGAGGAAAACGGAAGTGTCCAATAATAAGGGCATTTATTATAGCAAGTAAGTCCACACAACTAATAAAATACATCTGTTAAAATTGATAATATAGACACAAGTTTTACGTACCCAGAGATTATTTTGTCAGCAGTCAACATTTTACAAGCGTTTCTCACGGTTAATGTGCAGAGGTACACTAATCCTTGTAACAAACTAGATAAAATAAGTTACATTTTAAGAATTTCATATCTGGCTATAAAATATTTCTTTTGGATTTGGCTAAATCGTTTTATTTTAAAATGCTCTCATCAGTGACATTTTTGATAGGATTTGTTCTCTGCATGGAAAATATCAGTTGTGGGGCAGCTGGGTAACTCAGTCAGTTAAGCGTCTGACTTTGGCTCAGGTCATGATCTCACGGTTCATGGGTCAAGCCTTGCGTCTGGCTCTGTGCTGACAGCTCAGAGTCTGGAGCCGGCTTCGGATTCAGTGTCTCCCACTCTCTATGCTCCTCCCCTGCTTGTGCTCTGTCTCCTTCTGTCTCTTAAAAATAAATAAAAACGTTAAAAAAAAAAGAAAATATCAGTTGTTAGAAATTGCTAATTACCAGCTGTTACAAGTCTAAGTGTTTCCTTCAGATATTTCATCTAATGCAAAATATAATCATAGGTTGCATGTGCTTTCTATTTAAACCCTAACTCAACTCGTAGTCATTGTGTGTTTACTGTAGTCTTAGGGTGGAAGTAGAAAGAATACTAGTAGATAAAACAGATGGTTTCAACCCCAGGTACTACCACTAACTAGCTGTATGCCCTCAGGCAACTCACTTTAGCTCTTTAAACTTCAGTTTCCTCATGTGTAAAATAGAATTGACGATATTTAATTGTGGGAATTTAATGAAATATTGCTCACAAAGCAAGAAACATTGTTCTGGTATTCAACAAATGTTTAGTTCTCACTTCCCTTCTTGCTTTCCTTTCCAACTAATGGTTCCATTGGTATAGGAAGTGGTCTCTGGCCAGTGTTTTGCCCATCCATCATAATGTCTTCTCAGAGATACAGTGAAAATAGTCACCTTGCAGACTTTCCAGTTTAGGAACAGTTTTGATATTGGTGTTGGTAGTTATTCTTCTGTTTCCTTCTATATATTATTGGTGTGTATCTTAATGATTAAGTACTGCACAGAAAATCAACCAGTAAGGAGGGTTCTTTCTTTCTTTCTTTCTTTCTTTCTTTCTTTCTTTCTTTCTTTCTTTCTTTCTTTCTTTCAGTTTATTTATCTTGAGAGAGAGAGAGAGTGAAGGAGGGGCAAGACAGAGAATTGCGAACCATAAGATCATGACCTGAGCTGAAACAAAGAGGCAACCAACTGAGCCACCCAGGCGCCCCAGGACTTGCTAATACTAGAAAGTTGGGTGCTGCTTCATAGCTAAAGAATGGATGTTTTAAAAAGAAGGAGATACTCTACTTCTCTTTTTTTGTGTCCTGTGTTTCATTCTTGAGTAGATTTGGTTTGCCTCCATATAATAATTGTAATATCAGGACATAACAGTGATGGACCATAATTTGACTTGCTCAAAACTTTGTCTTCTTACTCAAAGTAGACTTGTGCCTTCAAACATCTGATTCTGGAGCACCTACTATGCACTGTGCACTGTTTTCTGCAATGGGGAGATAGCAGTTAACAAAACAGACAAAAATCCCAGCCCTCATGGAACTTAATATTCTAGTAAGATCTTAATGGAAGATTTGGTCCCACCTTTAATTTTACTTTCCCAGCTAATACTTTAATATAAGATAGAGTTCCTTCTAAGCCAGAAGAATACTTTTGAAAATATAGTCTTCTTGGTTTACCTCAGTATCTTGATCTTAAAATTGCCAAGAATTTTAAAATCAGAAGACAGTCATTTTTCTGTTCTCCCACAGTCATCCCTTTTCTGTGTATAGATTAGAAGTATTAGCCTGCCTTGTTTGAGACTGTAACTTTGTGATTAAAACTAGAACATTCAGAAATGTCTGATTATAGCACACTGTGAATGCACCAGAGGTCATAGATTGGATTCCCATGGGCCTCTGTGGTCAGTGACTTCACTTCTAATCTAAGCTCTGTGTCTCTCAGCAGTTGGCCTCGGACTAGAAATGGCAGTGAGAAAAGAAGCAAGAGTCTTCTTGCAATCTGTCACCTATTTCACAAATTAAGCCACCAATTCTAAGGATGTTCTTAATGAAATGGTCATAATAAGTTACATTCTAATATTATTAAATATATTTTAATATTAATGGTTGTGGATGTTTCTGATTACTTTCAAAATGGAAAATATCTCTTGATTTAGTTGATTATAAAATAATATAATTTTTTCAAACGATGTATGACATTATGAAGTTAGAAAGTAAATATCTGCCATGACCCTACCTTCAGATATGATCATGAGTATCTCTGTTGTAGATCCTTCTAGACTTCAATAAATATGCACAACTGAAAATTCATAGCTAAATGTATAGCTATTTTCAATCTTAATGGGGTCATATTATGCACTGTTCTTTAGCAACCTTTATTTTTACTTAATAGTAAGGAATATATCTTGAATGTTTTCCATTCCATAATGAACAATGCTGCAATGAACATCCTTATAATACTATGTGAAGTCTTTTTTCCTTAGAAGTACTAGAAGTAGATACACACATTTAAATGTTTGGTATGTATTACCACAAACAGTATAGCCAACAGCATAACATTATAAAAAATAATCATATGCCCAGGGAATTTATAATCTAACTAAAGAAATCAGATACATATATACACATAGAATATAAAATAGAACATGATTAATTACAAAATCATATGACACAGAGAAGCTGCAATAAAAAGGAGCAGCATGATGGAGAAATGAAGACTTTGTTAGAGGTATTGGGGCTTAAGCTGCATCTTAATGAATAGGCCAAGTAGAATGGTCATTGAGTTTAGCAAAATATCAACTCAAGCAAAGAGTTAGAGGTCGTAGTGAGCTGGCATGTCTCAGCCCTGTAAAGAGGCTAGCCTGACTGAAACAGAGCTCATGTGTGAATTAATGCAGAGACCAAATTATAGCTAAATCCTGGGATATAAAACTTGGCTGAGGCCTTGTGGAGAACGGAGAAATGACCATCTCTGTAAATGCTATTCAAATGCACGCCATAGAACATGCAGATGTGCCATTAGCGATAAGGATCTAATTGCCGGTCATCTTTAATAACATTGGTGGGCTTATAATTAGGATTTTTGAGAGCAATTTGTTGAAAACAGGGCCTGAGATATCTTCATTGGATCAGGCAGCACAGCACTTGCAAATAACCCCAAAACTTGGTATAACTATTGCTAAGGCAACCTAACTAGTGTTTTTATATAAGAGAGCCATTTCCTTTCATCATTTTCAAACAATGTCCACATTGTCCTGGAACTTTGCTATATTTGTTGCAGTTCTCTGCATACTTTAGCAAAGCTTGCTTCATTTTTGTTTCTAGTTGGCCAGTGGACAGCCTTGACAAAAGCCCCAGCCCTCTGCACAGCAGACACGATCCACATTATAATTTAATATGAGCCACGTGTAATAACCAGCATTCCATTTTGGAGTGGAGTGGTGAAGAAGTAAGAGAGGCAGTGACCTCAGTTAATTTTAAAAGTATTTTGCATATAGTAGATTTAGAGTTCTCAAAGCCTAAGGTGGTTTTATTGATATAGTTGTAATGAGATGCTACTTTTATTTTTTTTCTTGGTAGAAAACCAGGCAAGAGCAAAGGAATCTGATTTGTCGGATACTCTGAGTCCAAGCAAGGAAAAGAGTAGTGACGACACTACAGGTGAGTTGTAACGACACTACAGGTGAGTTGTAACGTAGTATTTGCAAATTTACAGACATTATTATTACTGTCTGAGCAGTTTAGGTATGCAGGTTAATGTGAGTGGAGATTTCAAAGTTTGTGTTTGGGGGAAAAGGCAGTCTCCTTCCGTTTGTGGAGATACTCCCTTGAACCTTGGATATATTGTTAAAATTACTTTCACCTATCCAAATACAATACCTGTATAAATTTCACTTACTTATTTTGATAGTGATAGCTTGATGATAGAGCTGATTACTGTTTGTAATTATCTTCCCCCCCCTGCAGACGCCCAGATGGATGAGCAAGACCTAAATGAACCTCTTGCTAAAGTGTCCCTATTAAAAGGTACTTTAACATGTTTTTATAACATTTTAAATCAGAGCATCAGATTTACCACAAAATTGCATGTCTTATGTGAAGTTTTAAGTTCAGTTAAAAGATTAAGATAGGTTCTCTAAAGTAGCAGGAACTAAAATTTAAAATGTTGGTGTTGGTGCCGATGCTTCAAAAGAAAATATTTCAATTGTAAAATAATTTGGATCAGTCAAGGTTATGAAGGGCAGAGTGGTAAATGGTAGGAATATGAAATGCAGCTGTGTTTTTTTTTGTGTTTACCTTTATATTGCTGAGAGAAGCTCATTACCACCTTTAACATAAATTAGAAAGAGAAGAAAATATTAATGTTCTTGAAAGAATTACCCGTTTTCTCTGTTGTCATATGGTAACAGTTGTAAATTTCCTCATTTTCTGGCCCTCATCCTCCAGTAAACATCCCCAGGTTCTTAGGACAGTCTTCTAGAAATTTTAGGTAGGCCTAAGATAAGCAGTGCATGTAATAAACTTTCACTCATATCACTTCTAAATGAGAACTACATTTATTTCTTGATATTTACTTATTTAGACTGATAATAATAGTAAATAAGTCAACATTTATCGAAGTGTTTTTAAAATAAAGTGCTTTGGGTGGCCTACTGATAAGTTTGTGATTGTCACCATATAGGCTCTTTTATATTGCCTTTTGTATACAGGATAAGTTGACATATAAGTTCAGCCCACTGGACTAACCGTAGGCAACTGTCTGGAATGAGCAAAAACAGCCTGTGGAAGTTTCTTTGTGTAGAGATGCTTATGCTTCTGGCTGGGCTTTTAAGGAATCTCTTAGTCCAGACCCTGGGTTTTGGATTATATAAGGAAGCCTTAGTTTCACCCTATATGACCCTGCTGCTGGCCTAGTTGTCAGTGATAGGAATTAACAAAGAGATTACCCAGATTCTTTTAGAGATCCTTAACCTGGGCATCCTGGCCTTCTCTCTTCTTCCCCCTGGATAGTAAAGCTCGCATCACTCTTTGAGGTACCTCTGACTGAATTCCATTACTAAGGGAAGCTCTGAGGATTACTGGCCCAGGCAGCACAATTGTCAACCTGTCTTTCAGTACAGTCATAGTTTCCAGAACTTTTCTGGCACTCTTACTGATCTGCACTTCCCAGGTGACCTTTGGTGTTGATGAGGCATGCTTTTTTTTCTAGCGTTATAGTAATAAGTCTGAGTTAATGTTTGCATAGTCTAGAAGTCTCATCTTGGAGCATTTCTGATTCTTCTCAGAAATGCAATACTGTTGCTGTGTAAACTGTTACTGATGCTCAAAAACTGTCAGAACCCCTGGGCCTTTGTGGGAACATAGAGAAACAAGAGTAATGAGCACCTGTCATACAAAAGTAGCTGTTTTATGGTCTTTTTTACTATAGAAATCTCCCAGAAATCTTTTCAGCAGCCAAGTGCAGATTGATTTATAAGTAACAATTATGCTTGTGTTAATTATATTCAACTGTTACTAGTGCTCTTGTGATTTTATGTGTCAGTCTGTTTTATATTTTACTTTTATCCTGTTGCCTACCACAATGCCAGATGTTCAGTTATTTGTTGATTGAATTAACAATAGACCTCTTACATCAAAGTTATAAAACCATAGAGTGTTAGGAAAGTGACACACTCTACCTAAGAAGTTGAGTCAGAGAGCTCTGGGCTCAGTCCCAGCTCCGCCATTTATTTGTAATTTGTCCTTAGGCAAATTGCTTACCTGCTTTGTGCTTCAGTTTTTTTCGTTTGTCAAATTGAAATTTATTGTGAGGATTAAATGAGATAATGCATGTAGATCACTCACCATGGTGCTGGGAACATAACCTGTTAAGCATCATGATGAAGACACTGCTAATAATGATGTTGGTGATTGACAAAAGCAGACCTATGTGTTAAAGAGTAACTTTTCATTAATTGAATAAGATTATGGGGTTTAAAAACTATTATTTCCTACTATATCTTTTAGGGGAAGAAGTTAGTGGTGGTAAGCCTAAATGGTTGTTTTTCCATTGTTTCTCTTTTGTAAGACTTGTGTAATTTCTTGAAAATAATATATTCACTGGCACCTATTAGAAGCACTTGGGTTATGGTTGATTGTATGTGGTTATGCTTTGTAATCTCTATGATTAGGTTTAGTAGGCTGATAGAACTTTTCTCTTAAATGAAAAAATATCAATTATTAAGCCATAGGGTTAACCTTGAGAGTTGTACAAAGTAGTACAAAGTAGTTGTCCTTTTTTTTTCCTCATTGAACCCCTGTGCTTGACTTTTTGAACCGCTGTTTTTGTTTTTGTTTCTTTTCAATTTTTTTTAATGTTTATTCATTTTTGAGAAACAGAGTACAAGTGGGGGGTGGGGGGCAGAGAGAGTGGGAGACATAGAATCTGAGGCAGGTTCTAGGCTCTGAGCTGTCAGCACAGAGCCCAATGCGGGGCTTGAACCCACAAACCGTGAGATCATGACCTGAGCTGAAGTCAGACCCTTAACTGACTGAGCCGCCCAGGCACCCCTGAACCACTGTTTTTAAATTTTATTCTTTCCCTTCTAAAAAAAAAAAAAAAAAAAAAAGGGCCAATCTTGATTTAGAATTATAATGTGCTACCTTTTGTGTTAATCACCTAGTATGAGGAAGAGAATGAAATAGATCAAATATTCACCATGAGATATAAATAAAATGAGGATAGCAGTAGTGCCTTTTCCCTGAAATGTTATTTTCAACCAATTTATGACATTTTTGAGGGAGAAATAAAGATGTGACTTGAACCACAAGTTTATGTATGTTTAATCATTTCCCCCAAAAAGGTAAAAAGAAAACCAGAATTCAGTCTAAGTAGCATCTAATGCAAGTTTGCTGTATATAAGGAACTATGCCAGGGACTTCAGTGGTTTTAAACTCTGATAAGACTGTCCTTGGGGTTTAAGGAGTTTCTAGTCCAATTGGTGATAGGAGAGATATAGATAATAAGCTGCATCCTGGTGGTTGTTTAAGGACAGAGAAAGAAAGAATGGGCAGTTTTTTTGTTCCTTTTTGTTTATCTTGGAAGATGGGCAGGAAAGGCAATTTGAACCTCATGAAGGAAGTATCATTTGAGATGGTCCTGAAAGTGTGTCATACACATATGGCCTATTCAGTGACAAAAACTGAGTCCTGAATCTGGTTGGGATTCTAGATCCAACTGCCAACTTGCAGGATGTGTAAAGAACTAGGGACATTACCTAAATGAGGTGCTGGGGATACAACAGCGAAATCCAGAATGTGGAGAATTTTCTAGGACACACAAAAGTAAATTGCAAGGTTTGTGGATGAAAAGGAAAGGAGGATTGGGAAGCCTATGAATTAAAAGAGATTTAAGAGATATGTCAACTAAATGCAGTGTGTGAACCTTGTTTGGAACTTCATACAATCCAACTGAAAAAGAATTTGAGACAGTGGGAAAACTTTAATACAGACTAGATACTTGATATTAAGGAATTGCTTATTTGCAGTGTGATAATAGCATTACAGTTATTTATTTTTTTGTTTTTCTTTTAGAGATCTTTTTTGTTTTTCTTACCTTTCTTATCTATCGAGATACAGATTTTTTTAAGCGGGTATGATTATAAGAGGAGAAGATCGAGATACCTTCTTAGACAAAGGGAATATTAGAAACCACAAGCTAGATAATTTGGGTTGGGTTTGACAAGTACAATTAAAGTTTGTTCACATAATCATTTGAGTGTTTTGTAGATTGCAGTGATTCTTTTGGCAGAATTCTATAGCTTCTAAGTGCAGAAATGATATGATGAGACCTGTATTTTGGGGCAATTTGTTGGATGAACTGAATAGGTAGAGGCTGGAGGTAAGGCAACCAGTTAGGAGGCTTAGATAATCATTGAGAGTATGAACTAGAATGCCTGCTGTGAAAATTTAAACAAAGAACAAAATCCAGTTTGGGTCCCTGTTCTTGTCTTTATCATCTTTCCTTCAGTAATCTTACCTTGAATCTGTAGTCCTAAGGAACTGAATATGAGAGATAAATGGAAGTTAAATAGAATTCCAGCATTTGACCCTGAGTTACTAAAAGGATGGTAGTGTTATTAACAAGAATATTATTTCTGGAAGAAGAGATGTCCTGTGAGGAAAGTGATGGTTCAAGTGTGAAACATCACTTCCTGTTCACATCATTGAACAGAGAGGGTGACCTGAACATAGATTCTGGTTTGCCTGGAACCATTTATGCCCATGGTCCCAGCACAATTATTAAAAGTGCTTCCTTTCACATTCAGAGATGCTCCGGTTTTGTATTGTCATCCAAGGAACCAGAAATGCAGTTGGAAGTGCAAGACAGAAAGTAGGACCAGAAAGTCATTTTCACTTATTTCTGAGATATTTATTGACCCAAGAGATACAGAGATACGACACATGAGGAGGCTGCAGTCTTATGGAGGAAAGAGATATGTTGCTAATATAGTAAATGTTTTAATGGGTGTGGTAGAAACTTTGGAGAGTGCAGCTAACTTCCTGGCTAGGGCAGGGTTTGGGTAGAACAGTAGTCAGGATAGGCTCCCTAAATGAGGTGGTTAAAGATAAGTCAGAGTATGCCAAGAAGGGAAAAGGAGCCATGCATTTCTTTAAAATACTGCCTTCATTTACAAGTAGAAATAATGTTTAAAGTCTGAATAACATCTGTCAGAGACAGGGAAGTGTACAAGAACACAAGTGTGATGGAGCACAGGCTATGTGGCACAAATGTAATGAAAGGTAAGACTTGGTCAGAAAAAAGGCAGTAACGTGTTTGGGAATTTTCTGCATAAGAGAATTGGACCATTATAGCAGGGAGAACTTAAGGAGAAAGAAGAGGACAATGGGGAGGATGGAGGAGCCAACAAAAGAACCAGTTGTCAAGAACCCGGCTGGTCAGAAGGAATGGCAAAGAAGCAAGAACCGATAGTAAAAGGATGCTGCCAAACTTAAATTCATAGTTAGGGTGCCACCTAGGACTATCTCACATGGCTGCACATACTTATGATGGAAAAATGATCTTTCTGCACTGTGATGGTTATTCTTATCAACCAAGCCTGCAACTGCCAGACCTTCCAAAGGGACAGCAGTCGTAGTAGAAAGAGGGCACATTCACCTGGCCAGCTGCCTCAGCCAGATCACTTCTGTTAGTTGATGAGGTAACTATCATGACGTTGAGGCTACGTCAGCCTTCAACACACACATGCAAAATAGAACTTGGGAAGAAGTGCTTTGATTTGGCCCTTTTCCACCTGATCCGGAGTATCTCAACCATGTTTAAAGCAAAGGTCAGCTTTTAAATCAAACCTCCAGAATTTAAGTTAAAACCTCTAAGTTAAAACACCAAATTCAGTTTAGGATATCTTGTCTGTATTCTGTGTGCCAGGGCTGATTCATTTCGTGGGTTCTTCTATGGTGTGGATCTCTTTACAGAATTTAGCCTTAGTCTAAGAAAAGCTGGCCCCTAGCCCAGACTACATACACCAGGCAGTTCTAAGGATACACTATTTATGTGAAGGAGAAAACAGATTCTGTTAATCTTTCCACTTTATCATGGTTCCTAAAAAACATTTATTTCTGTTTGACTTGCACATCTAAATAAAATAGATTTGGCTTAGAAAGGCTTTCACTTATTTTCATCTAAACACTTTCCACCAGTCCTCATCACAACACTTTCCCCAAGATTGTGAAGTAGCTTCATACAAAAAAATCCCTTCCTGTGACAAAAGTAAGGCACTATGAGACAGGATCCAAGCCATAGTAAACTAATAATGCATTTTCCCACATAACCATATGAAATACAGTGTGCACTTATCAACCTTAGCAGAAAAAGATTTGCTTATTGGTCTTTGATAAAAAAAATTGGCACTTGGTTTTCTGTAAACAGGATCTGTACAGTACTTACTTGACTAGTTTGAATATAGTCTTTGTGTATATTATATTATATTATATTATATTATATTATATTATATTATATTATATTAGTAAAGATTTTTGATCAGTATCTTCAACTTCTATGATCAAACACTATGTAGAATTTGTATGTGTCCATTATTTGATACATGGCATCTTATTTGCTCTAATTAAAATGCCGATCCTTTTTCCTATGTGGTACCAAGAAATAATTTGCAAATAGTAAATCCCTTGTTAGCACAATTTATTAATGTGTAGATTATATTTAGTTTTCTGAAACATAATTACTTAATATAAAATCTGTTCCATTGTTTTTAGTTTAAAAAACAAGTATTAGTTTTGTTTCACAACATCACTGATCAAGGGAATTGTTCTGCAGACAAAAACTGTCTGCTTTAATAGACCTTAAAGATGGATTATATATGATTCTTCATTTATAAAATGAAATAGTTCTCTAGTTACTGTATTAATTCATATATGATTATTATGTTTATTTTTTAAATCTACACATTTTAGATGCAAATCTTTGGTTACCTTTTATATCATTAATCAGATAGTTAAGTGCCTATTGTATGTCTAGCATTGTTTTAGATGGAGTATATAGTATTTCCATAGAGTATGGAGCGTAAGTGTGAAACATATATGCATTTAACACGCGTTACTAAAAGGAAATCCCTGATAGGAACCCTCTTATTTCTGAAGAAAAAATAAGAGTTGGTTGTTAGGAACGGATGCTAATTAAAGCTGATTTCTGCGATATAACTAAGAAGTTACCATGGAAAGACAATTGGATTAGAGTGAGAATTCTAGTCCTCTCTCTACCACTTCCCAGATGTGTAAGCCATTTCAGATCTCTGGACTTTTATTTCCTCATTTGTAAAATGAAATGAGTAGGTCTCTTCCAAACTTTTATGTATCTATATGGGTTCATGCTCCTTTAAAAAATGAAACTAGGGGTGCCTGGGTGGCTCAGTTGGTTGAGGATTTAAGTTTTGATTTTGGCTCAGGTCATGATCCCAGAGTTGTAGGATTGAGCCCCACATTGGACCCTGTGCTGAGTGTGGAGCCTGCTTGGTATTCTTTCTCTGTCTCCCTCTGCCCCTTCCCCATTCCCACACTCTCTCTCTAAAATTTAAAAAAAAAATTTTTTTAATGAAAGAAAATGCTATTGAACAATTAAGAGAACTTGTAAAGAGCTTATCAGTTTGCTTAGGTTTTACTGTCAAGCTCTTCAAATCAGGCAAGAGACCACTGTGCACTAGGAGTTAGATGTCAGGGGGTTAGATGCAGAGGCTTCAGCCTGGGCTTTAAAGGATGGGCAGGCTTGGAGGAGTAAAAGAGAATGCATGAGCAAAAGTGTGTGAGGAAAGTAGTCATGAGGCAGAGCTACTAAGGAGACTAGTAGGGATTGAGTATATTAGTGACTAGTGGAAAATAAGTAATGACTGGTTTTGTGGAGAAATTTAGAAGTCAGATAAAGATGTCTGCACTTGATACAAAAGAAAGTCAATATAGGTTCTTGATCTAAGTAAGAGAATTGCTTTAATATCCCCGTGTAGGATAGAATGCAGAAGGGCAGGAAAGGTTAAGGGCAAGAATTTGGACAGAAATGATTGGTGCTTATTCTAAGATTGTAGCATTGGGATTGGTAATTTCACTTATCTTTTGTAATTATGAAAAATTTCAAACACAAGAAAAGTTGAAGAGTACCAAAAACACTCATATATTTATGATTCAACAGTTGTTAGTGTTTTGTCATATTTTCTTTATTTTGATTTTTTTCTTTTTTGTATGTATATGTAGATATGTGTTTTTAGAAATGCTTCTTTTGGGGCGCCTGGGTGGCGCAGTCAGTTAAGCGTCCGACTTCAGCCAGGTCACGATCTCGCAGTCCGTGAGTTCGAGCCCCGCGTCAGGCTCTGGGCTGATGGCTCGGAGCCTGGACCCTGTTTCCGATTCTGTGTCTCCCTCTCTCTCTGCCCCTCCCCTGTTCATGCTCTGTCTCTCTCTGTCCCAAAAATAAATAAACGTTGAAAAAAAATTTTTTTTTAAAAAGAAATGCTTCTTTTAACTTTTTATTTTAGTAAAGTATTTTTTAAATTTTAAGTGTATTTATTTATTGAGAGAGAGAGAGAGAGAGAGAGCAAGCATATGAGTGGAGGAGGGGCAGAGAGAGAGGAAGATAATCCCAAGTGGGCTCCACGCTGTCAGCATGGAGTTCGACATGGGGCTCAGTCTCACAAACCGTGAGATCATGACCTGAGCCGAAATCAAGACTTAAATGCTTAACCGACACCCAGGCACACCTTAACTTTTAATTTTAATACAGTTTCAGACTTAAAGAAAAGTTATAAGAATAGAACAAAGAATTCCATGTACTCTTCATCCAGATTTCTCCAAATGTTAACATTTCACTGCATTTGCTGTTACCACTTTACAGGATTTGATTTATCCATCTCCTTCCCTCCTCCATCCACCTTCCTCTCTCTCCCTGACCAATTGAGAGTAGATTGCAGACCTGATAGCCTTTACTCCTGAATACTCCAGTGTTTATTTCCTGTTTCTCTTACATAGCCACCATATAACTTTCACAGTTAGGAAAGTAACATTGATATATTACATGATCACATTCACAGACCTTATTCACACACATCTTGTCAGTTGTGTCAATAATGTCTTTTATAAAGAAAAATAATGTCATTATAAGAGAATATCTTGAGTCATACATTGTATTCAGTATCATGTGTCTTTGTTCTCATTTAATCTGGAACAATTCCTCAGTCTTTGTGTTTCGTGACATTGACATTTTTGAAAAGCACGGTTATTTGTGCAATGTTCCTCAGTAATAATATTGGACATCATATCAAGTGACAACTGATGTTGAATTGTTCTGTCACTGGTGATGTTAACTTTGTATACATATCCTGTTACTTCTCAACTTTTATCTACTTAGTGGTAGCATCTACTGAGGCTTCTTGCCTGAATCAATTATTACTATAATAGTTGCCAAATAGTAATTTCCTAATTCTCATTCCTTCTACATTTGTCAGCTGGCTTTCTAATATAAGGAAGAATTTTCTTCTCTTCCCTTCCCCCCCCCCTTCCTTCTTTCTTTCCTTCCTTTCTTTTTTTTTTTTTTTTTTTTTTTTAATTTTTTTTTTCAACGTTTATTTATTTTTGGGACAGAGAGAGACAGAGCATGAACGGGTGAGGGGCAGAGAGAGAGGGAGACACAGAATCGGAAACAGGCTCCAGCCTCTGAGCCATCAGCCCAGAGCCTGACGCGGGGCTCGAACTCACGGACTGCGAGATCGTGACCTGGCTGAAGTCGGACGCTTAACCAACTGCGCCACCCAGGCGCCCCTTTCCTTCCTTTCTTTATTTATATCATTGTGACATCATGGACTAATGTGTTATTCAGTGGCTTTATAACCTTTCTTTGTCATTATTTATTTTGATGCTCACATTGTCCCATGTTTGGCCAGTGGGAGCCCCTTGTATCTTTTCAACATGAACCAACCATTCTTCGAACCCTTTCCTACTTTCTGACCCAAAAGATGTTTTACGTTCATCTTGTACTTTCCTACCCTTAGCAATGAAATCAACAATTTCTCCAAAGAGCTCTAGTTCTCTTTCAGTGGAGAATAGTATTTAGAAACTAAGATCTGAGTATTTGGTGTGTTCATTGCTTCTAGGCCCACTCAGCAGACATTTAAGAAATAGATGTACACATATACTTATGCCCACACATATGTGTATGTGTATATATACAGCCTCATGTACCTGTATTTATTTCTACATCTACATTTGTCTACACATTCAGATCTATTTGAGTTCATACTCTAATTCGTACCCTATACCACAGGATTAATTTGGTCTTCCCTGTTTCCATATCTTTAATTCTATTCTCCAACGCTGAGAAACCTGGCTCTCTTTATCTACAGTATTTATTTGATCACTTTTAGAATATACAAAAAGCAGTTTCAGAGGTACTAATCAGTGCTTCTGTGGAAGAGAAGTCTACGTATAGATTTGTTTGTTCTTGGTTATCAAATTATTAAGATGAACAGTAGTTCTCAACGTGGAGCAGTTTTATCCCCAGAGGGACATTTGGCAATATATGGAAACGTTTTGGTTATTACAACTCAGAAGGAATGCTACTGGCATCTAATGAGTAGGGACCAGGGAAACTACTAAACATCTCATAATTGGCAGCTCTTTCTGCCCATGGATCCTGTCCCTGTGCCTTAATAAAATCACCTTTTTGCACCAAAAAACAAAAGAAAACAAAAACCCATGTCACAATCCACAGGACAGCCTCCTGAATAAAGAATTATTCAGCCCCAAATGTCAAAAGGGCTAAGTTAAAAAAAAAAAAAAACACAAACAGTGGCACCTGGTTGGCTCAGTTGGTTGAGCATCCGGCTCTTGATTGTGGCTCAGGTCATGATCTCACAGTTCCTGGCATAGAGCCCCACGTTGGGCTGTGGAGCCTGTTTGGAATTCTGTCTCTCCTTCTCTGTCTGCCCCTCCTCCTCCCTCTCTTTCTCTCTTTCTCTCTCTCAAAATAAATAAAATATAACTTAGGGGTGCCAGGGTGGCTCAGTCAGTTAAACATCCAACTTCGGCTCTGGTCATGATCTCACAGTTCCTGAGTTCGAGCCCCATGTTGGGCTTGCTGCTGTCAGTGCAGGGCTCACTTCAGATCCCCTGTCTCCCTCTCTCTCTGCCCCTTCCCCACTCTTGTGTGCTCTATCTCTCTCAAATAAACATTTGAAAAATAAATAAATAAACTGGGGCGCCTGGGTGGCTCAGTCGGTTAAGCATCCAACTTCAGCTCAGGTCATGATCTCATAGTTCGTGGGTTCGAGCCCCATATTGGGCTCTGTGCTGACAGCTTGGAGCCTGGAACCTACTTTGGATTCTTTGTCCCCTTCACTCTCTGCCTCCCCCCATCTCGTGTGTGTGTGTGTGTATGTGTGTGTGCGCACGCGCGCACATGCACACTCTCAAAAATAAATATTAAAAACTTTTTCTTAAGATAAAAAATAGATAAATAAAAATAAAATTAAAACACACACACAGAGAACCAAGAAATTATCCACTGAAGGATTTTATGTAATTTTTGGTGTGGTTTGTTTTTTTGTTTGTTTGTTTGTTTTTTGTTTTGTTTTGGTTTTTTTTTGCTAACCCACTTGAAAATAAGGTGCAGGCATCATGACACATCCCTCCTAAATACTCCTGACAATAACGACATTGTCCTACATAATGACAAATCCAGAGATGGGCAGCTGGGACTTTTGCAGACTCTAATGTGTGGTGTTAGAAGAGAAATTTTGTAGTTGCTGTGACAGTGCTCCTGCCAACTGGAAAATCTCTCTCTGTTTACATGCCTCCCTCTTTACCAAGAGACCATTTGAAGGAAGAATTGATAGGTTGACTAGAATAAATGAAACCAAGCTCAAAATTACTTTTCCCTGCAGGAAAAAGTAGGATATAGTCTAGGAGTATGAAAATATGGGTATGTAACATCTAAGACCAGCTGTAATCATATTGTAAACTTTTATTTTTAGCTTTTTTTTTTTAAGATTTTATTTTTAAGTAATCTCTATACCCAACCTGGGGCTCAAACTTACAACCCCCATGCTTTACCAACCAAGCCAGCTAGGTGCCCCTCTTGGCTCTTTTTTTAGTAGTTATGCCTGAGCTACTTGTAAGCCAAAGTAATAGTCAAATAGAATGCACTAGAAGAATATGGTCTAACTGATAATATACTTATTTTAGGCAGTGTTCAATAGCAGAAAATTTTGGGGCACCTGGGTGACTCAGTCAGTTAAAGCATCCAACTCTTGATTTCAGCTCAAGTTACGATCCCAGGATCGTGAGATTGAGCCCTGTTTTGGGTTCTGCTCTGACAGCACAGAGCCTGCTTGGGATTCTCTCTCTGCTCCTCTTCATTCACACTCATGTGCTTTCTCTCTCTCTCTGTCTCTATCTCTGTCTCTGCTCTCTCTCTCTCTCTCTCTCTCTCTCTCTCTTACACACACACACACACACACACACACACACACACACAAAACAAATAAATAAACTTTTAAAAAATTGCAAAAAATTTTAATATGGTAAAAGATGAGCAGAGTGACAGGAGGAAAGACATTAAAGGACGGGACATATTTGAGACGTAATGCTGGATCTAATTTATTTTGATAAAATCATTTAGATTACATCATTTAATTATTGAGCAGGTATTTGTTGTGTGTGTAGCATTGGGGAAATACTGATGACAAAGTGAGAATGGTGGAGATTTCTTATGTTTCCCACAACTGGGGAAATAATGCTAAAATACTTTTTCTTGAAGAAAAGTTTGTTTTTGTTTTCCATTTCCAGTTCCAAGTGAAATTTTACTGACTTGTTATCAAGCAATTTCAAAATAAAGAAGACTGGCATTATGCCCATCTTACTGAATGTCAAGCCTTACATGAGCTCTACATGAGTGAAATGTATAACTTAGTATATATTAATATGTTTTATAATACCATTGCTATGAATTACTAATATATATTTAACTGTACTTGTGTTCTTTGTCCAGGGCAAAATGACTAAAATGCTTAATATAATTTGCTTCTAAATTTTACTTAACTTAGTTGTGCTATGTTCTTTAACTGTGCATGTCTAAACATGAAAGAGATGGCTAATACGTGGATGTAGAGGTTATAGTGTGATACTGACTCTTGCTTTTAAAATAAACATATTTTTGTCAGATGACTTGCAGGGCGCACAGTCAGAAATTGAGGCAAAACAAGAAATTCAGCATCTGCGCAAGGAATTGATTGAAGCCCAGGAACTAGCTAGAGCAAGTAAACAAAAATGCTTTGAACTTCAAGGTGAGATCAAGATTACTTTGATTCTTTAGGGGACGTGGAAGCAATGTGATATCACTGAATCCAGAGGCGTGGTATCTTGTTCCAGACCCACAGTGTTATTGGATATGTGATCTTGGAACATTCACTTACCCTCCCTGAACTGGTATTTCAGATCAATAAAGTGGGGAGAGTCCCAGTTGCTCTACTTCGTTCACATTGTTGATGTGAAGATCAAGAAGGATCTGTACCAATAAAAGATCTTAACAGTTGATTATATATTAAGTACAACAAAAGGAAAAAACATCATGTATTTCACTTTCAAAGTTTTAGTTACACCTAATGTTGGCTCCTCAGTAGAAGATGAGGGAAGTTTACATTCCCTGTGATTTTATAGCATATTCTTCAGTAAATGGGAGGAACCAGGCAAGATAAAAGTATAGAATCTCTCGCTGTGTCCCAACCACTTTCTTTTCTAGTAGTTTACTTATCCATAGTGTCATAGGCTGGTGGAGTCATAACTGTTATTCTCCAGAGCTTACATTTCCATATCTTTCGCAATAACTACCTAGTTGCAGTCACTAGTATCTTAGAAAGTCTTAGCAAAACAAAGAGAAAATAAGTGGCCTGTGGAGTCCTCATTGTTCTCTAAGATGGCCTTCCTGATCTGGAGGATGATTCACATCCCCAGGAGGAACTCAGAACTTTCTGTTAGTCAGTACTTAACTTACCAAGTGCTTGACGGTAAACATAAGGGTTTTAAGTTTGTTTTTAAAACTTAAGCTCAAAAATGCTGATTAACAACTAGCAAGAATGCTTCTCATGTAAAAAATAGCACATATTATCTTGTTGATACAAGGTCTAGAAAACTCTGCTATTCAATTGAATAGACTTATTACTACTCTTTTGTGCTCCTAAAATCTTTAAACTATCTAACAGCTAATACTGATAATACTTACTCCTTAGCTTTTGTTTCCTTCTTAGAAACAAAATTTAATTTCTTAGAAATTTCCAGCTGCTCAATTCGGAATACTTCCATTAACTCACAAAATTAGATATACTGTATTTTATTTTTAGCTCTTTTGGAAGAAGAAAGAAAAGCCTATCGAAATCAAGTTGAGGAGTCCAGTAAACAAATACAGGTTCTTCAAGGTATGGAACACCTCGGGGCTATTAGGGTTTATTATGGTTTGTTAGTAGTGATTCAAAAGGAATGGAAAGTAAGAGTTGGGAGGATTCCCATTTTTCATGTCTTTGGTTTGTCCCTAGAATCTGAGACTATAATTAGACCTCTGGGTAGGCTTTTTTTTTTTTTTAAGAAGATACAAGAGAAGATCCCCTAGTACTCCAATAGTAGATACTTCGATTGGGAAGAACATAGGTGAAGACATGGGTTTGGTAAAACTGTCACTTTCAGGGTTATGTAGTGAGTTACTACACAGGGGGCCTTTGGACAGGACACCAATTTGAACTGCTCTGTGCATCAGCACTTCTAGCTTGATGACATCATTTCTAATACACATAACACACTTGCATTACAACAAAAATTATATATCACATGGAAGAGCACAATGATCCCTGCCCTGCCTTCATTGGTAGAAGCTGTTCTTCATAGCCACCATTTTGCTTTCTCTTTGTGTGGGCTATCCAGAAATGACCAGAAAGATCCCTGCCTGCCAAAGGTTTTCTTCTAACCAGAGTTCCTGTTACTGTTAGGTTCTAATTGTGAGAGCCCTAGGAGAAACCTTTCTTTCCCCAACTATTGTAAAATTCCTAAAGCAAAATTAATTTGTCTTCACTGTCAAAGAAAGAACTAATGTTATTTTAAAGTTTTAGTTTGAGATGTAGGGTCAGAAGAAATTAAATAGTCAAGCAATCTCAGTTCAGAAAAAAAAGGAAATCACTGTCTGAGGCCTGTGATATTTGCCCTAAAATATCCCTGATAAAAAGCAGTCTTCTGGGTTTTATTTTTGAGTGGGAATTTGAGTTATTTAAAAATTTAAGTTTTATTATGGTCAAGTTATAATTTCTGGGATAGATTGTATATTTTTTTGAATAGAAAATTCTTTAAGCTCATTATAATTTAATGTTTTTATCCATTAGCTTATATAAATCTGATTTCAATCTATATTTCCATTCTGTACTGTATATGGGCAATTTTCCCTAAAGATTCTATAACTAGGGCTGCCTTTTGGCTTAAAGTTGTCTTACCTAGTCATCATTGAGTGCCCCCTAGTGCCAGTATGTGTATTTCATGACTTCATCCGCAAGCGTATGGTCCTGTTCATCTCTGGCCATTATGTCTTTTCAGATTTTGAACCTGTTAACCTCTCAATGCTTCCTGCAAACTTTTTAAAAGGCCTAATTTTTTTAATGCTTATTTATGGAGCAGCCTTACCCTTTCTCAGCCTTTCTTCTTAATTATTCTTCTTTTCTACCCTAAGGAATTTTTCTACCTATAGTTTTCTTGTGTTATAGTAACCAAGACTAGTTTTCTAGTTCTGAACCAAGTATTTTATACAGATTGTTTCCAGTTCAAGTCTTGAGGGCACAAGACTAAATCTTAAGGATACACCTCCTTGATTAGGCAAGCATTCATTAATGTTGTCAGTTCATTAATTCAACCAATAATTCTTGGTTGTTTGCTAGTACTGAGGATAGAGTATGCAAGAGATGTACAGTCAGTGGAAAAGATAAACAGTAAGCAAATATATAATGTGATATCCAATAAAGGCAGAGTAGTAGGCTAGAGAATGAGAGGGCTATTTTTAGATAAGGCATCAGAGAAAGCTTCTTTAAGGAATTGATATTTGACAGAAAATTGAATCAAGAACATCAAACTAATGCATACCATCTGACCAAGCAATTCTGTGTTTAGGAATTCGCTCTAAGAAAAAAATCAGGCTTGCGTTATAAGCAGTATTTTTTATAGTAATTAAAAACTGAACAGCCTAAAATATTTAAAATAAAGGATTAGTCAAAGAAGTCACAGTGTAACTTTTTTGTTATTAAAAGATATTCATCACCAATAGGATAGAGAACACCATATATGTTAGAATCCCTCTCTGTTTTTGCTTTTATATGTGTATAATTACATATAAAAAATCCAGAAGAATAAATACCAAATGTCAGAAGCAACTTTCTCTGTGTGAGAGAAATAAAAAGATCACTTTGGTTTTTTTACTCTCTGTATTTCTGTATTTTGACATTTCTGCATTAAACATGGATTGCTTGTATAGTTTGTGATAACTACAGTCTTATTTGGGCAGTTCATTTATTTGTAATTGCTTTGGACATAGAAAATGACAGATAAATATCCTTTTGTAGCCCAACTACAGAGGTTACACATCAATATTGAGAATCTCCGGGAGGAGAAGGACAGTGAAATCACAAGCACTCGAGATGAACTGCTTAGTGCCCGGGATGAAATTTTACTCCTTCATCAAGCAGCAGAAAAGGCTGCCTGTGAGCGGGACACTGACATTGCCTCATTACAAGAAGAGCTTAAGAAGGTGCGAGCTGAGCTTGAGCGGTGGCGGAAAGCAGCGTCTGAATATGAGAAAGAAATCACAAGTCTACAAAATAGTTTTCAGCTTCGATGTCAGCAGTGTGAGGACCAGCAGAGAGAGGAAGCAACAAGGCTACAAAGTGAGTACACGTATTTTACATAAAACTCTTAATTCTTGACAGTGATAATTTGCACAAAATAACCATTTGGACCATTTTCTCTTTAGTCCAACAACTTGGACTAAAAACTATAAAGCGATGTTTTTATATTGGGGCTATAAAAATTCTCCAGGTCTGCAAGTTCTACAATAAATTGACATTTTTTAAAATATTTTATTTAAATACTATTAGAATTATTTGCCATATAAAAGTGAATGGGAACAAAATATTACTGAAGTTCAAGGTGATGGGACTTACCTGAGGTATAGATGCAAAATAAACAGGAATCAAAAAATAGCCATGTATTTGGTGGGGGGAAAGGTATGTTTTTCTCTGAAATATTTCCCTTATCCTCTGAATTATTATGGAAATTATGTTCCTATATTAATGAATACGTTTTGGGACTATTTTAGGTGAACTAGAGAAGTTGAGAAAGGAATGGAATGTATTGGAAACCGAATGCCATTCTCTAAAAAAGGAAAATGTTTTGTTATCATCAGAACTGCAGCGACAAGAAAAAGAATTGCACAAGTACGCAAGAACTCTTTTTTAGCTTCAAAATATTTCTTTATCTTAAATTTTCATCTAAATTAAATTTAAATTTTATACTTAAATACCTTTTGGGAGCAATGTTCAGCCAGACTCTTTTTGGCTATTTGACAAGTTATGCACACTAACTGAATACTTCAGCAGTGTTTTATTTTTACTTCTACCTTCATCCTACATGTCCTTTCCTTTTGGTGCACTCAAGGAATATATATTCATGGAATACAACTCCCCATACAGAGCCCTGAACAAGCAAACAGCAAAGATGTATAATCAGTGATTGAATTTGTCCTATAAACTAAGTGATAAAAATTTCAAATACAAGTTGTTTTTCTTTCATACCAATGATCCCTTCTGTTAGTAAGGGTGATCAGAAGATTACTATAATAAAGAATTTGTAAGATTGAAAGATACAAATTCAGCTTTTGAATTTCACAGTTAGTTATATAAAGAGTAATGATATATAAGATCAATTATGGCTTTCTAATATCCAGTACCTTACAAACAAACCAACGAAGGCAATAAATTTATTCCAGCAAATTTAGTGGACTCCTGCTTCCCCACCAACATTTGATGTATAGTTTAAAGTTAATTTCTTCCTGGGGCTCCTAGATGGCTCAGTCAGTTAAGCGTCTGACTTCCGCTCAGGTCATGATCTCACGGTTCGTGGGTTCGAGCCCTGTGTCAGGCTCTGTGCAGACAACTCAGAGCCTAGAGCCTGCTTAGGATTCTGTATCTCCCTCTCTCTCTACCCCTCCACCACTTGTGCTCTGGCTCTCATAAATGAATAAACATTTAAAAAAATTAAAATCAAGCTCTTAAAAATTTGATCCATTCCATATTTTTTTTTTTAATTTTTTTTTTCAACGTTTATTTATTTTTGGGACAGAGAGAGACAGAGCATGAACGGGGAAGGGCCAGAGAGAGAGGGAGACACAGAATTGGAAACAGGCTCCAGGCTCTGAGCCATCGGCCCAGAGCCTGACGTGGGGCTCGAACTCACGGACCGCGAGATCGTGACCTGGCTGAAGTTGGACGCTTAACCGACTGCACCACCCAGGCGCCCCGATCCATTCCATATTTTTATTTAAACAATTTTATGTTCTAATTCAGAATGCGAAAGTAGTACATGTTTACTACATTAAAAAAATTTTAATGTTTATTTTTTGAGAGAGAGACAGACATAGAGTGCAAGTGGGGGAGGGACAAGAGAGAGGGAGACACAGAATCTGAAGCAGGATCCAGGCTCCCAGCTGTCAGCACAGAGCCCAATGCAGGGCTTGAACCCACGAACCATGAGATCATGATTTGAGCTGAACCGGACGCTTAACCGGCTGAGCCACCGAGGTGCCCCTGTACATGTTTATTATTGAAGTTACTCTTAATTAATCCATCTCCCTCCCCACAATACACCATAAATGGGAGTCCTTACTCTCCTGTTAACCTTGTGTTTATATCCTCAAGAGCATCAAGGTTAGCAAAAACATAGTGATCAAGGTAAGTTCCCATAAAAATAAGCTTTAGGGGAAAACAATAAAGAAAGGACTAGATATATCAGAAAATGGTAAGCCTCATCTGCTCATAAAGAGTAGCAATTGCAGTAGATTATACATTTTGAAAAATCAAGAACGATTGAAGGAACAAGATGTGTAGATTTATTCTGTAAGATGGCTTCTTACAATACCATGTGTTATCAATACTATAAAACTTCTTTCTCTTTCAGTGTCCTATCTTTCCAGTCTTTTGTACATCTGTGCAATACACATTTATGTGTTATACTTTTTAAATGTTCAGAGATAATTAATAACAAAGAATAAATATGTTTGTAACATCTAAAATTTTGTAAAAACAGTTCCAGAATCTGAACAGGACAAAATAAAGGCCCAGACACAACTATACACATGTGAATGTTTATGTATGTACCAACTGATGTTTGTGTTAACAGCACATTTGGGCAAGTTGTTTGGTATAAAGTGATTGTAAGGGAGGCAGACACACTCAAATTCTTTATATTTGGAATCTTAGTGAATCCATTTAGTTTGGTATTCTATCATAAGCAAGAAATACTTATCTTTGGGGTGCCTGGTTGGCTCAGTTGGTTAAGCATCCAAATCTTGATCTCAATTCAGGTCCTGCCCCTGATGTTGGGTTCTACATTAGGAGTGAAGACTACTCAAAAAAAAAAAAAAAGAAAAGAAAAGAGAAGAAATACTGATCTTTGATTACTAATATTGATTATCTGAAATTGTTCCTGCTTTGGGATTATTGATATTTTAAAGATTTAAACTTGATCCCTCATTCTTAAGATGTAATTAATCGGAATCTGGCAGATTTTTAAGTGCTGTTTTTTAAATTACTTCAAATTTTGTTGAAGCATCGAAAAGCAACAAACTCCTTATGAGTTAGAAACATACATCTTATAAAAATATTAGGTCCCAGAAGGGTGGAATATATTATATCATTAGTCAAGGTTGTCTGCCTAAAGTCACAAACTATTTAAGACAAATTAATTCTGTTTCTTAAGCTTTTCTGGTTTAGTGGCCCTCTCAATTTATTTGGTAAGCCACCTCAGCATTTAAGGCGCGTTTAGAAGTTAAGTCTTTCTTTACAGAGTCTTCTATGTCATTTAGTTCCTAGCTAGATTGGGCTGACATCACACTCGCCCCTAAGAATTGGCCTGGCATACAATCAGAATGGGACTTACGCTCCATAGTGCCTTGGTTGATAATATTGAGCCTGAATCTTATGATCCATTCTGAGAAGCATAAAACTGTCATTTTGAAAACTTTATTCTTCTTTAGCTATTTCTGTTGTAAATGGGAGCCACATTCTTTCAAACAGCTACACTATTTAGGTCTTTTGTTTTTTGTGATGCACAAGGAATTGAACAAAGAATTTCTGTTCATGCCTATCAAGCTGTTTTTGTAGTGTGTAAATTGGATTTTTTTACATCAAGTTATAAAAGTAATTATAGAATTTAAGCCGGAAAACAACCTCCAAAATTATTGAGTTCAATCTTCTTATTTGACGATGGAGGGCACTGAGACTCTCCTTGTGTTATTTGTGTCTGTGTAACATGGTGCCTGGCACAGATCTAAGAGCTTAGGAAATGCTTGCTCAGAGAAGTAAACTGCACCAATTAAGTGACTTGCTCAACATCTTACAACTTAATAGTGGCAGAGCTAGGGTCTAGAACCCAGCCTCCTGGTTCTTTGTTTCATGCTTTCTCCCCAATTTGGTGTGTCTTTTTTCTTTACTTGAATTGACAGTGGCTCCTAAGCTTTAAGTTTCTATTTGTCCAGTACTTAAGTAAATAAATAGTTGAAAAGTGTGCTATTTTCCTGGGGAAGCCCCACAGTGTATCTTTTCATAATACAATTAATATAACGTGATGTAACAAAACATGCAGTTAGTCACCTCCTACTTCTACTTTCAAGATTTCAGCCTCTGAGTATATTTGATAATCTGAAAATAGAACACAGCTTTAAACATGCAATTTTTTAGTGTATAATGCTTTTTATTTATTGAATGTATCTTACTATTTTTTATGTACTTTTTCCTCCTCTGAAATTTACTCCATCCCTCCTAGTGAAATGTATAAGAAATTGGACTTCCTGCTATGTCTAGTTTCTACATGAATTGAATAACTGTTAATATTTATGTTGCAGTTCTCAGAAGCAGAGTTTAGAGCTTACCAGTGATCTCAGCATCCTTCAGATGACTAGGAAAGAGCTTGAGAATCAAGTGGGATCTTTGAAAGAACAGCATCTTCGGGATTCAGCTGATTTAAAAACTCTTCTCAGTAAGGCTGAAAACCAAGCAAAGGATGTACAGAAAGAGGTAAAGCGAAAAGACATTATGAGCCCAATTATGGTTGGACTTAAAGCCAAAAGCAAATCAGATATTCATGCTAGTTAGAAATAAAGGGAAGCAGAAGTCCCATTACCTGTCACAAAGTTGATAATTGGAGCATCTCTGCCTGGTGATTTCTAGCTGTGTATCATGGTCCATATATAGAGAATTCATTAGTAGACTTTGGTCTCAAAAATACAAATATACAAAATTACATTAAAATTTTTTCTCTACCAGTTAGTTGACTTATATGAGAAGCCCTTTGTACCAGATTCCTCAATTCATTGTTTATCTTTCAAAGACAATATCATATTTAATTTGGAATACTTTTGGAAAACAAAGTGGGGCCTTACCGTAATGCTGTCTAAACCCCTCAGTGAAACTGGCCTGAAAGTTACTTAAAATTCACCTCATAGCCAGCCAGCCAAACACAGATCCTGTGACCTTTTACTTTCTTCTCCCTCACCTCCACCCCTTTTTCCCCTTCTTCCCTTCTTCACAAATATGCATGCTCACTTTTCATATCATTTGGCCTAAAACCTTGACTTGATTTTGGAGTAGAGACCTCACCCAGCCTCTTTCTGAGCAAAACCTTGAAGTTGACAATGAGGCAATGAGAGCTACATTCAGCCTTGCTACCTTATCCTCCCTGCATTGAGTCCTGGCCAGCCCAGGGGACCGAGAAGGCTGGTGCATCTTGACCTACTGGTCAGGGCCCACCCCAGTTATAGACTGACTCTCTCTCTCTCTCTCTCTCTTTCTCTCTCTCTCTCTCTCTTTAATGTTTATTTATTTTTGAGAGAGACAGAGAGTGCATGCACGAGGTAGGGAGGGGCAGAGAGAGAGAGGGAGACACAGAATCTGAAACAGGATCCAGGCTCAGAGCTGTCAGCACAGAGCCCGATGCGGGGCTTGAACTCACGAGCCTTGAGATCATGACCTGAGCCAAAGTCAGACAGTTAACTGAGTGAGCCACCCAGGCGCCCCAGCTGTAGACTGTCTTAAATGAAAGATTCATTATATATAGAAGGAAGTTGAAGACAACTCTTTGTCTTTAATAACAAATTTTCCCAAAATTGTTTTTAGAAGATCTGTTTAATCCAGTTTTTCTTTGCACTTCCCTTTCCTTGTAGTATCCTGAACGTGGACATGATTATTGTTCTTCTGTCTTCATGTTTGTTCTTAAAGAAAAAAAAACTGTAACATTTTTTATTTACATGTGGCCATATTGATTTTGTAACATGTCGTTTTTATCTTCTTGCTAAGGATATGCATTTTGGGAGAAATCTCATTTAGTTGGAACACAAATTTTGTGCCAAAGTAAATATCCTAGTATTTAATACTGTAAGCACTTTGTGCCCTTCCAGTCCATATGCCATAGTCCTTTCAAAATCTGGGAAGAATGCTGTGGTTGCAAGATGACTCTGTTGTATGTTACTATGAATGCACTGGCCGTTGTGTCGCATTATTTGTTTGCCTGTTTTCGGTCACTGAGCAATCAGTGAGAAATGCTTTAACTGCTTCCTCAAATGGCAGTGGCATGTTGTCACAGCATCTAAATTGTTGACAGCTCTGGATTGCATTAAATGCAGCGCATTTAAAAATATGTCTGAACTTGTCAATATGTTTCTTTTCTATTTTCTTGTTCAGTGTTTTCCATTGTGAAATGATGTGTAGTCATCACACTCCTTTGTAATGTAAAATTGCTTCTCTTTCTGTTTGTCCTGTCGTCAACTATTGGACACTAGTCTGTAACTAAAATGGTCTTTAATGAGATTCTTTTATGTGTGTAATCCACTGCAAATGAATTACTACTTTTTACTAATGCACATATATTTTCTTTCAACATTTCCCCTTTGTTCTCCTTTCTCTCATAGAATCATGCTTAATGTGCACAGTATCATGTATCTTCAGCACTGTAACAGGCTAAACTATTACAAGCTAAGCAAGCCAGATATGATTATTTTTATGAAGAAGAACCAAAGGTGTTGTTGGTAATATTGTGTGGTATTTCCCTCTTACTCAGAACTGAGCTCGTTTCTTACCTTGGAGCTAGAAAGCAAGATGGAGCAAAAATGATATCCAAGCCAGGTGTGAAACTAAGGCTGCAGAAGGTGACCTTTGTTCCAACAATTAAGTTTTATATACATGGCAACTTTTATTTGAACATTTAACCAAAAAGAAAGTACATAAGAAAGGAAATTTGAATCTTCAGTATTAAGAGGAAATAATGGCATATTGTCTTTATATTTGATTAAAAGCATCTTTATACTTGAATTTAGTAGGGATATCTATAACTTAAGAATTCATAAAATGTTGAGTATACAAGTCAGTCATGCAAAGACTGCCTCAGGAAAGTTGTTTGGCTTCACCACCTGGCTGTGGAGCAAGGGCCTGAGCCCTTGCACAGGCTGAAGGTAAACAGCAGGCACTCCCTGACTGGCTGCCTTCCTGTCACTCTGCTTCACACCCCCTGGAATGGAGAAATGATTAAGTGCTTTGGTGTAAAGGGCAAGCTGGATGTAAGAATAGTGGAAAAGGAACGTAAGGGAAAATTTAGGTCAGCAAAATCACTGTTAAGAATCAGATCATTGAGAACTGATTATGTTCTAAAAGACTAGTCTAGGTATGCTAAATTTGCTTTGGCAGCCTGCCAGCAGCCTTCCGCCTTCTGGAAGGAAGTCCACAGACCCCACAAAAAAAGGTGTCATAAAGTCCATGAATCTTACTCCTTGGCTCATTGTCTGGCATAATACCTGGCCTTTTCTGGGAATGTTGTTAGGTAACAGGGAGTTCTCTTCACATTTTACCTCCCTCTCTACACCCATATCTTTATTCCCATTTACTGGTGATCTCTCTGCTGACCCTAATCCCCCTGCTCTCACCTCTTCTGACTAATGTTTTTATACGTTTGCATCCTGCTTCATATTTATCTTTGGAGTGCATAATGACGAGCTCCTAATTAATCACTCCAAAGTATTTGCATTATTCAGAAGCACCACGTAAAGGTGTCTTTTATTGAGAAATTTCTGGGATATAGGAGGAAAAAGGAGAAACCTTTCTGGTATGCTGGACCCATGGTATATTTATATTCTACTCAGCCATGTCTGTCTGTCTTCCTTCTAAAAACCTTCAGAGATGGGAGAGTGGGGCAATGGAGGCTGAGACAAAGGCATAACCAGCAGCAGAACGGTTTTTGTTCTGTGACTGGGAGCCCAGCTTTCATGTAAGATGCAGTATCTAGAAGTAGAACCAATCTAGAATTCTTGCCTCCTGGGCCATTTAAAGTAGGGGCAAACTATGCTGTGTCTTGCATTGACCTCACCAGTGTTCATAGGATACACAAGTCTGTCTGAACATTAAATTATATTCAGTGAACTGATTTGCAGAGCAAGAAGTGGCATGTTTCACTATAGAAAAGTATTTATCAGGAACAGCTTCTTAAAAATTATTTATTGATGCTTATAAGTTTTAGGTAGAAAGATAGAAATGCCTCAGTCATAGTGGTCAGTACTTCAGATCTGTTTCTTTACTTCATTTGCCTAGAAATTCATTATCCAGAACACTTTAATACCCAGTGATGCTTGGGTAAAAGAAAGTCTGATGGGAGTTAATACTTTTTACTTCAAGACTAAAATAGCTTGGCTGACATTGGTTACCAGGATATAAACTCAGACTTCCTAATCTCACCATTTAATTAGCCTTCGGATTTTTTCTTCACTTGCCTTTCTTTTGGCTCAGTTTGAAAATTACTTTACTTTTCTCCTCTAATTCACTTAATGGAAAGAGTGACCCTTTATATTAGAAACAGATGACACAATGGTGATTTCTCTCTCTCTCTCTCTCTCTTTTTTTTTTTTAACTCCAGGGCCAGAAAGTTCTTACATAGAATAAAGTTAACATGAAAGACTTCCTATTATTAGTGCAAATGATTCTTATCCTCCTTAAAACAAAAAGGCTTGACTTTGGTGTTGCAGGTGGCTAAACAGGGTCTGGTATTAAGCCTGAAGAGAACCATAACTTCCTACCCATTTTAAGTTGAGTCTGCACACTCTTTTTTCTTTGCCTTTAGTATGAAAAGACACAGACTGTACTCTCAGAACTGAAGTTGAAGTTTGAAATGACTGAGCAGGAAAAACAATCAATCACAGATGAGCTCAAACAATGTAAAGACAACCTGAAGCTGCTCCGAGAGAAAGGAAATAATGTAAGTCTTTGCAAACTTGGCTTAGCTTTGACTGAGAGGCAGGTGAAAGCCCTGAGATAGAGTTTTCAGAAGACTTTATTACTGATTTGAGAAACTGAGGCCTGTAGTATGTAAACTAAGCTTTTCGTTATGAAATTCCATGATGGAATCATTGTACTCTCAAATTGTTGAGTAAAAATCTGCCCCTTTAACCTGTATCCCTACGAGAGCCTGAGGACTGCCTGGAGGAAGAGCCTTATGTGCAAGAAAATAATCTACCTAAGAACTGTCAGATTTTCCCCATATGAATCTGAAGTTCTGTTACCAAGCCATCATCTGGCACTTCATTTCCCCTGCTGGGAAATGAAGCACTGTACCACCAGGGACCCACCTAAGAAAGAGTAGTACATGTCGACTCCTCAGCACTTGGCTGTACCAAAAAATGGAGACCTAATTACGGTTTTCATTTTACACTAATAATGTTCTCACTAAGGCATATTCCCAAAAAGCTTGGCGTCTTTTTGACCTCCTATAAATATTAGGGAATATTTGGTGAGTTTCTGTAAAGCCGTGTGTGTGTGTGTGTGTGTGTGTGTGTGTGTGTGTGTGTGTGAGAGAGAGAGAGAGAGAGAGAGAGAGAGAGAGAGAAAGAGAGAGAGAGAGAGAGAGAGAGAGAGAGAGAGAAATTGGAACGTTTTCACATAAATTGAGTTTAATATTAATTTGTTTTTCATTTACTAGAAAGGCAGATAGTCTTTAAAAAGATGTTATACTAAATATATGTTGTGTTATTATATGTTTCGGTGATCATTGCCTTTGTGGGACCTAACTGATGGCTGTTCAGTGTAGTTGGTTGTGCTCTGACTTATTTCAAATCCCTGTCATGGCTTGGACACTGCAGTGGTGTAAGCCACACCCTTCCTACAGAGGAAAACACTCTGCTTAATTTTGCCGCACAAGTACAAAAGAGTGATGTTGCATGGCCATTCAATTATGCAGTTGCACACAAAATGTTCATGAGTTGTGTCCAACTGTCCTTTGCTACTAGTTTTTTAGAATATAAAGTCTTGTTGCTTAGGCGGAAGCCTTTGAGAAGTTGATAAATTGGGAATGGAGGCTTTATGCTAAGCAAAATTGATTGCATTTATTTTGAAAATGTAGATTACAGACCTCTTCTGAAATCAGATCATAATGGTTTGGTTATTTCTCTCTTTTGTGTTAAATCATATCTTTCTGAATTTGGAATTTCAGTCCACCTTCTACTAAATTAACCTACGAAGACATCTAGCATAATCAGAATGGATACCCTTGTACTGTTTAGAACCTTTTCAAAAGTAACCTGGCTTTTATTATTTATAGTTGTATCAATAATTTGCCTAAAAGGTGAATTTCCTTTTTTTTATCATATTAGACTTATGATAATAAATTTTTCTCTGCAGTAAAACTCATTGCAGTAACTCCATCCAATTTTAAAAATTAATTCTATTCTGGTAACATAACTGAAAGCCTTGAGACTCAACTGCCTGTCTTTATATATCAAATGTTTATCACACATTGTGTCAGATCTCTTGCTCAGTTTAAGAAGGATACATCACAGGGCATTTATTTTTAAGCTTGAAAGCAATACCATCTCAGGCAAGCGAGTTTTGGTTTTAAAAAAAGGTTTTGATGGAGGGATAAAATAAACTTTAGCCACTTCCAAGGGACTACATTGTCAAATAATGGATTCCAAATACGGAACAAAAAGAATGTACTGTCAAGCAGAGCGTTGGTCGCTGAAGTGTCGCCGTGGCTCTGTCTTAACATGCTGCATTTCATTAGCGTGTTAGGGGCACCCACAGTGCCCATTGCTCCCAGATGTCCCTTTAAACTGGTGGTTACATACCGCAGTCTGTCATTCTGGATTGTATTAGATGTCTTTAAAATGTTTGAAATCAGTTCAAAACCTGAGTGCTATTACTTCTTTTACCTCAGTCTTCCTACCCTCCTTCCCACCTCCCGGGGTCTAAATCATCTTATCTGATTTTTTTTTTATAGCATAAAATGATTTTAATATCCCTTCCCTTCTTTAGCCTTCCATATTACAACCCGTCCCAGCCGTATTCATCGGCCTATTCCTGGCTTTCCTGTTTTGGTGTTTCGGTCCATTGTGGTAGAGAAAGGTACAAGCACTACTGTTGAGTCCTTGTCTGTTTGTCCCCGTCACCTGTTTGTGCCATATTTGTAATATAGTGCATGGCAGAATCACACAGGTATTTTGTTACCTGAAGCAAACCCTTCATTTAGTATGCCATGTATTGTGTCATACAAATGAACTGAACAATCAACTAATCACATAACATTTTGTCTTGTTTCCTTTGTAGTGATGCTAACCATGAATTAATTCCAACCTAACCAGTTGTTAATGTGCTGCCTTTAACTGAGTCTTTGTCTCTAGCAAACCGGAATACACTATGAATTGTTGCAATATTAGCACCCCCCTTCCCAATTACGTTTAATCAGATTTGAATGAGAAATGAAGCGTTTGCCTCTTTGAAGTTTTCAGCCAGCTTTCTTCCCCCTCCTCCTTTCCCTCTTCTTTTCTGTAGTGTAGAATTTCTTCATTTCAACCCTTTGCCTGTATTTATACTGTGGCTATGAAGATGAAAAAGGATGAGATTAGCATAATGGACCAGTGGCTCATGATCTCAACCCCAGTGTGCATTTACTTATGCGAGTATAAACCTAGCCCATATCTTTCTGAGACGTGATCTGCAACATCAGAATATTTCTTTAAAAGCCAACTTTCTCAGTGAGACTCTTAGAACATGAGTGGAAAATAGAGCTATCAACCAGAGCACAGTGATCTTATAAGGCCCTCCAAAAGCTAACAGGGAACAGCCCGCCCATGCTTGCCTGCAACAGGCATGCATGTTAGTAGATCATATGAGATAATCATGTGACATTACTGCACTGGACATGGTTTTTACCAAAAGTATCAAAGAGACAGCGTCCTAATAGCTCTTCCCCATCTTGAACCCCATCTGATCTTGTCTTCTGTGGTTTCAAATTAGAGGATCAAAGCTTAGACCATTTTCTTTCTATCACCTTACCCACCAGCTCCTTCTGTAAAACTATCCCCACATAGAAATCTGTTTTTTATCAAGAAATAAACATTAAAAAGCGAAGAAGAAGAAATAAACATTTTAAGCAGACATATATTCCAGGCATCTGTGTACATCAGTTAGTTGCAATATTTGGACACTGGAGTAAATAAAGCAGGCTGAGCCCACAGGGTTTCTTAGGGGTCACTGTTAGGTTTCAACTGTAACAAAATTGAAAACTGCTCAAAACTTTCCTGAGCTATCCGTGGCTTCCACACAATGGTCCTCTAAAAGCGTTCCTGCTATAATGGTTCTCCTCACACCTGCACTCCCTCACCTGTTTTCTTCTCTTTTAAAATTTATTCTTATGCAAAGATAAGGTTTTTCTAATATTCTGTTAAGTATTCAGGACTCTCTGGAACCAAGGGGTTAGTAGGTATGAAAAGAGAGGGAAGAATGTGATATTGACTCTCGGTTTCTTTCCACACAGAAACCCTGGCCCTGGATGCCCATGTTGGCTGCCCTGGTTGCGGTGACAGCCATCGTGCTGTACGTGCCAGGTCTGGCCAGAGCTTCTCCATGAGAGCGTTTCTTGAGTCCGTACACCGTCCTCCCTTTAGAAGCTGGCATCACACTCATGCTGGGGACAAACAGAACCATTTTCTTCCTTTTTACCTCTTAAGACAGCAGAAGTGCAAGAATACAGCTGTAGGGTCATTGCTTTAACTTATATAAAATGTATCTATCTATAAAGAGGATATAAAATTGTGACTTTATTCTACTGTAAGCAATAATTTGCTTGCAATTTTTCATGTAATTTTTAAATTAGTATGTTGAGATTCTGAATATTATGGTGGCCTAAAGTAGGCTTCTTGGTACACCAAATTATTTATAACATTAAATTTATGGGTATTTTACTCTGAATTCTAATGGCCAGATAATTCATTTTTCTGATTCGATAACTACCCAAACCAAACAACCAACACATACATGGGAAGAGAGGCCCTGTGTGCTCAGTGCCTATCAGTTTGAAATATATACACATATATATATATTTTTTACATATTTACGCCATTTTTACTTGTTATAAAACCACTGAGCTATTGGGAACAAGACTTAGAGACAACTATTTGCGTGGATTTTCTTTCTTTCTTTCTTTTTCTTTCTTTTTTTTTTTTTTTTTAAGAAGAAATACACTTGGAAAATATTCTGTTCTAGTGATAATTTGGGGAATATGTGCACGCTTGTTCAGCCTTAATGTGACTTGACGATGTGGAGGACATCAACTTTGAAAAACTTTCCATGAGAGTGTGTATTTTCTTGAGCAAACTGAAGTATTTCTGGGAGCAAAAACAGTAATTCTACAATTTCAGTGCAGTAAACCAAACTGTTGAGTCAATTGGAATGCAATTTATTAAACCTCATGTATTTAAAGAGATATTTTCTTTAAAAGCCAAGTTACTTTCTCATATACAGCATTTTAGGAAGCATGATTTTTTTTTCTATCATCTCTTCCTCCAAGCATGTTTAATTGAAGAAAGAATTAATATCTCTTTAGATAAGCTTTTACTGACTTAATTTGGTTATGATATTTCAAAGCTAATTCATGTTCACGGTGAGCTGTTGTTACCTACCAACAGATTTCCTGGTCCGGTATGCAAATGGTTATTTTCTTTTTACTGTTGTTAATTGGGACATTCTGTTTACGAGAAGCATTATTCCCAAGATTAGTAGTGTTCCATGCACAGTGAAGCACCTAAAAGCACTGCTTGATGTTATAAATTTAAAACACAGAAGTGAAAGTTTAGCTATGGTTTTGTGCGGCACCACAGTTATGTCAATAAAATTTATTTAGGTCATAGAATATCCTAAAGTATCACCTAGTTAAATTTTTCAGTCAGCGCAACTGGGAGGGAATGTCAGTGAATTGGCTCGAATGTTCTGTGGCCATCCACAGGACTAGCCAAGTGTTGAAATAGAAGTTTAGGATATAATTTGCCTTGTGATGTTTGGCAGTCGTTGTTTATACTTTAAAGGTTATATTTTAAGCTATTTGGGATTTGCTGTTGGGAGTATCACTAGATTTATGGAGGAATTAGTCACCAGTGACTTGTAGAAAATGCTGTCATATAGTTCATTTCATCATTTTCTGTTGCAGGAAGCCACTCCACCACAGAATGCTAATATGCCAGTGGTACCCAGTACCTCTTGTATATAGGTTATTGCAAATATTGTTCTGAAATGCTTAACTTCAGAATTACATTTTTTAAAGTAAATAATTGTTTTAAATCTATTTTGTAAAGATATAAAGTACAATAGAATTTCTGGAGTACAGATTAAACTATTTGCACTAACACACGTGATGTGCATGATTTAATAAAATAACTTTACTCTCCCTATGCATTTTTGAGTTGGATATCATTGAAATTCTTAGTGTTGACTCTACTGTTAGATTGTTAATAGTCGTTTCTTGAAATGACTCTTTATGCACCGTAATATATATTTGGTGTTCTTCAGGGGTTAAAAGAAAACACTGAGCTGTTGCCTTCAAGTTTTATTAGCCTTTTATTTAACTTGCTGCTCTAATTTTTCCCCTTTTACTATGGTTATTGTTAAAACGTGACTCACTTGCCAGACAAGTCTCTTTAAATGTAAAGTCTAGTATCAATATTTACTTTATTCAAATTGAATTAATGGGTTTTTGTAGTTACTGCCAGTTTTTCTTAAGAATATGAATGAGCCTATTCATAAGCAGTACCTCCAGTTTCGTTCAGTTCACTTCCAGGTTAAATAAAGAATAGGATTGTTCACTGGTAGTGATAGTCATTAAGAAATGTTAATCGTAGTAGTTAAGATTGAACAACCCTGTAATGATACATTGAAGAATTACTCAGAGGTGCTACATGGCTAGCTCAGGAAAGGAAAGGAATGTGGCTGGTGAAGCTAAACAGATCCTTATTGGCATCCTGGCTCTGCCTTTTATCAGCTCTGCTGCCTTGGGCAAATCACTTATCTTCTCCAAGCCTCCATTTCCTTGTGTATAAAATGGAGAGAATAATATCTATGTGTTTAGTGGTAGTATGAAAAGTAAAAAGATGATACACGTAAAGTGTCATCCAAGTGGTAAATGAGAGTTTATGAGAATGTCACACTGGAAAAGCTGCCAATATGTAAGTTTTAAGTGAACCAGTCAACTATTTAAATGAATTGACCCAACTATTGAGACTTTCTGTGCATGTGAACGGGATGTAACTGCAGCGTTAGGAATCCTGAGAAAGTGGCATCACCTAGCTCTGTGTGTCCCCTTCATGGTTTTGTCTCTGGGAAGTAATATGCTTAGTTTGATAATGAGCCAAAGCTTACAACAGTTTGGAATTCCTGTTGCAACTGCCTTCAGAGCCACGTTGAGTCACATGTGAAAACCTGTCACACTGCTGAATAGTCAGAGGCTTGCAACTAAAAATAGTATCGCCTCCCTTGATCTCTGACTGTAATCACCAGATTCTACCCCAGCTGACTCTTGGCTCCTTCCAGTGGCTATATCTACTGTCAAAAGATGGAGATCTGCTACATACAAACTACCTACAAATCAACTTTGTTACAAATGTACAGCCTTGTTTCAAAAAATTCACTTCTGGAAGTTCTGAGAACATAATACGTGTGCACTAAATGGTAATTACCAGGACATTTAATGTAGCTTTTTTTTTGGGGGGGGGGTAATAGTGATGGGTAAATAACCTAAATATCCAGGAGTGGGTCATTGGTTAAATAAATTGATATTGCCACCCAGTAGATTACTGTGCTTGCAAAGTATATGAGAAGATACTCATACTATATTAAGGTAAAAGCGAGAAGTTGCCAGTGTGGAATAAAGCTGGTTTTATAAAGAAACAATGTAGACAGATAGGATATGTTTATAGAGGACTCAGATTTACACTCAAGCTAAGTAGTGGTTTTGTCAGTATGATTGTGGGTAGGTTATCTTCTTTTATGATTTCTGATTTGTTTTTAGTAGCAAATATATATTACTTTTGTGAATTTTTAAAAAGCTATATTTGGTTTTGCTTTAAATTAGAAACAAAAAGAATTCTCCAGAATTCCAAATTGGTTTTCATAATTGAATAACTAACTTGTCAAAGTACCTACATTTAAAGGAACTAATGTTCATTTGCACTTATGAATTCTGGTGTATTCATTTCAAAATTAGTTGAAAATTCATTTCAGAAACATGCTTTGTGCATGCGTGTATGTAGAATGCTGGAAGAGGCCTTAGCTAGCCATCCATTTTCACCTTTTTGCCTATCTGGAGGAAAAAAATCCAGAGAATTTTTGACTCCAAGTCAGAATAATTGTTACAGAGTTGTGAATCAAGAGGATTACTTCTTTTTTTGCTACTCCATTTTGTATCTCCAGACTTTGATGGTTTTATATCCGTTCATTTAGCAAATATTTATTGAGTGACTAGAATGAGGCACTCTGCTAGGTCCTGACATTACTCAGCCCCTCTCATCACAAAGCTTTTGGGGTAGAGGGGAAATAAAGGCAAGGAAGTCAGCGTTTACAATACCATGCACTAGAGGAAGATGTAGGAGCCGGTGGGACCGTTGAGGAGGTCCTCACACATTTCCTATCACTTTCAGCCACCCAGCCATCCAAGCCAGAGACATCTGGCTATGGAGCCAAAGGTGAGTTTCCCTTCTAGGAAGTCAGGGTAACAGGACTGGTTTTTCTTGAAGTACCTGGCTTTGCAAAACCATTAAGATCTGAGACTGATTTTCCTAGAAAAGACATTGTGATTGGAAAGCATTTTTACTTTCCTGGAATTTTGCCCTGTTAAATGGTCTGAACTCTACCTTCCAAGTAACAGGTTAGGGTTAAGTGTTGTGGTTTTTTTAATATAAAGGTTTTTTTAACGTTTATTTATTTTCAGACAATGAGGAGGCACATGAACAGGGTAGGGGCAGAGAGAGAGAGAGGGAGAGAATTCCAAGCAGGCTCTCTGCTGTCAGTGCAGAGCCTGACACAGGCTCCAACCCATAAACCGTGAGATCATGACCTGAGCCCAAATCAAGAGTCGGATGCTTAACTTACTGAGCCAAGCAGGCTCCCTGCCCTCCCCCCGCCCCTGCTTTTTTTTAAAGCCTGTGAAGTATCATAACCAGACAGGTTCTTTGAAAGTAATCTTCCATGAATGGGCTGGGGCATGGATTGGATGGAGGCACCGATCAATAATCCCTTGCACATGGCAGCACATGTTCACCATATCTTACTGCATGTGTTTACAGTGTTTACAGTGCTGCTCATTCAGGAGATTAAGCAGCTCTATATTTCTTCCTAAAGATTAAGCATGTTTCAGCCCAGATCTTGTAATACATAATTTACTACCCCTATCATGCAAGGACACTGAGATCAAGCCTATGAAAAAAACAAGAACATTGAAAATAAGTGAAAAGCCGAAGGGACTGGGGGTGGGGGTGGGGGTGGGGGAGTAAAAGAACTTTTGCTGGTTGTGCTTCTTCCACTGTCTGCAGACACTCTTCACTTCATCTTTTCATTCTGGCCTCTTGAATTGGCCCAAGTACATCTAGGTAGCCAGACTTCATTTAGCAGAGATCAAAACCTCCACTCTGAAATCACAGCCCACAGGGGCTTTTTTGTTTGTTTTTTATCCTGAATTCTTATGTGTGTAGTCATCCCATCATCGTGTTCCACATAGAATTTGAAGCAGGCACACCTGCTTGAACAGCATACCTGCCCTCTTAAATGGCAGGGATCCATTTCTGTGAGGCTGGGAACACTTCCTGGTGCCAGGCTCTTCAAGCAGCCAGGGAAGGAGCACCAAAGGCATTAAAAACCTCAGCCATTTCCACTCCTTGAATCCCAGGTTTCTGCCGTACATTACTTCACTATTTATCAAATCTTTGCATAGTTATGCCATTGTGATTTTGGTTGAAAACTTGCTCTGAGGTAATTAGCCTATGCTTTTTTGACCACTCCCATCACACAGTGCCCCCCACCCCCTCCCCACCGTGTACTCCTTAACTAAGTGTAAAGAGTTAACGTGGATATTTTTGATCAAATTTTTATTCCCCTTAAAAAGTCAGTATATATAAAGCTGATCACCTTTGCTTCTACAAACTAAATTTGGTATCATTTTAAAGTTGGACATTGTAACTTTGCACTTCATGTAGTTAATCACATTTTTTAAAAATCGATGACTGGGGCTGTGGGAGCCAGCACCTTCTAGGGGGCACCTCTACACCTCCCCACAGCCCCATTTCCCTCTTAGTTGATCCTAACACACCAGATGTTTTTTCTTATCAGTGCTTCAGCATGTACATGTTTTAATCCATGCAACACCAGCTAAATATTTAACCCCTAATGTTGGACAATGTTCTGATTTTCATCAATACCATATTTAAGTTTCAAGCAGTTTGAGATGGATGTTCAAATTGTACCTGTGGGTCAATGCTGCACTCTATTTGAATGTTTGTGCCCAACACAGGAGACTGTCCCTGACCCTCCCAGGCAGAGGTGGGCACTTCTTCCTGGACTCCTCCTTTGTACCTTTTGTACCATGGCTTGCTTCATATTCTTAACTGTTTACATGCCTGCCTTTCCTGTTGGGTCTAAACCTCTTTGACAGCAGAGGCCAATTTTTATTTATTTGCAAATCCCTGGTGTCTAGCACCATGTCTGTGTCTTTAGGGGAGTTCAGTAAACATTTGATGCAAAAAAAAAAAAAAAAAAACAACCCACAAAAACAAAACCATGAGATGTTTATCCTGTCATTTTCTCGGAACATTTCTCTCTCTTTCTCTCTCTCTGCAACTATAAAACGGTTTACTTTACAAGGTCATTTGTAGGATTTCTGACTGCAGAAATAAAGTGATAGGTAAGAGTTTCCACACCAAAAGGATCACTCCAAATACTACATAGCCAGCATATCTGACGTGATTCTTCAAATCCATTTGTCTGATACATTGTACAAGTTATAATCAAAGGAATGGACCTTTTTGCTCTGAGAAAATGATATGATGAATAGGTCCATTATATCTTAGAGAATCCATGAATCCATTTGTTAAGTCATGCAACTTTAGAAAAAAGAAAAGCTTTATATATATATTTTTTAATGTTTATTTTTGAGAGAGAGAGCATGAGTGAGGGAGGGACAGAGAGAGAGGGAGACACGAGGATCCAAAGCAGGTTTGGTGCTGAGAGCACAGAGCCCAATGCTGGGCTTGAACTCACTCAAGAACTCACGAGATCATGACCTGAGCTGAAGTTGGGACACTCAACCGACTGAGACACACAGGCACCTGAGAAAAGCTTTCTATTTTAAATTAGGTGGTGGGTGAATTACATACGTGTTGTGTCCACATAAAGCCCTTATTTTCGGTGAAGATGACGAAGTGCCCTGATAGCACCTGGAGAAAATAGTGCCTTCTATGTGCTCAAGTTATCTGTCTTTGAATACTTAAAATAACATTTGTTTTTCTGGTCTCAAAATCTATTTGTTTGTTATGCATTGTCCTATAACAAATTAGCCCCAAATTTATCAGCTTAAATAGCAAACATTTATTTACTTTTTTTATTTTTTAAAGATTTATTAAAAAAATTTTTATTTTAGAGAGCATGCACAAGCGGGGGAGAGGGGCAGAGGGAGGGAGGGAAGGGGGGGAGAGAGAGAGAGAGGGAGAGGGAGAGAGAGAGGGAATCTTAAGCAGGCTCCACACTCAGTGCAGAGCCTGACACAGGCCCTGATCCCATGACCCTGGGATCACGACCTGAGCCACACAACCAACTGAGCCACCAAGGCACCCCAAAATAGCAAATTTTCTTATCAGTTTCTGAGGACCCAGGAGCTGGACAGTTCTGGACCAGGGTCTCATGAAGTTGCAATCAAGCTGGGCCTGGAGAATTCCTTTCTAAGCTCATTCAGGTGGCTGTTAGCCTAAGGCTTCAGTTCCTCACCATAGGGCCACTCAGACACAGCAGCTGGCTTTTCCCCAGAACAAGTGATGGAAGTCTTTTGAATCTCTAAAGTGACACACCATCACTCTGCTATATTTGGTTGGTTACACAGACTAACCCAGTTACAGTTTGGGAGGGTTAATCAAGGGCATGGATACTAAGAAGCAGCAGGGGTCACTGGGAGCCAGTTTGGAGACTGATTCCTCACCTAATTTCTCGTTAGGAAACCTAGATTGTTGGCAGACTTTATGAAATGTATCAAAACAGACAAATTAAGAAGGCTTTTATAAGAACTACATCTTTCCCTCATTTCATTGATTTTATTGATTCTAAATGAGTTGTAGAAAGTCCAAAACAAGACAGCACTTAGGAAATGTATTTCTTTGGGTGATGAATTCTCAAGCTTGTGCTCCCTCAAGGTAACTGTCATACCTGTAAGCTAAGTTCAGAAGCTTTTATCAAGATTTCTCAAAGTAGATATTTTAAAACTAACTATGTCCGTCTTCAACCATTATGTGAAAAACTAAGGGAATAGGTTTTAATGGTAACTCTGGGCTGGGTGCAGCTCTCATAGCTTACCCCTCCTTCCCTACGCTGTAATTGCTTTTTCCTTCTTTGCCTTCCACCACTAGACTCCTGGGGCTTAACTCACTTCGGTGCATTTAGAGCTTAGTACAGTGCCTAGCACATATTCAATGCCCAACAAATACTCATTGGATAAAGGAAGTAGAAATCGTCTTAAGGTGGACTTGAAACACTACTTTCTAGTTGTTAGTGGTAGTCACTGGTGGATAGTATGATGGTGTGCTCACTGATCTGGAATGAAATCGATTAGTCCCAGCAAACATTCTCTTGCCATGGATGTAAATTTGACGGTAGAGGAAGACTTTGTTTTTTTTACAGATTTTTGGCCTTATTTAAAGTATACACAAAAACTCCAATGAGAAAAGCTGGGCCTAGTTTTTATCAATTACCAAGTAGAAAGGTACTGAATAAGCATTTATTCAATAATAAATGCTTTGTCTCAAGGTTTTAAGGTGGCCTACACAGATACCTAAAATATAGCATAGCGTGGTTGAAACGATGGGGGAGAGGGAAAGAAGAAAATAAGAATGAGGATATAAAATTGACTGAAAATTGAGAGGGAAAAAACAAGGTTTAAAAAAAAAAGGCATGGTATGGTCCACTCAGTTTTGCAGTGAACCTAAAATTGCCCTAGAAAATAGTCTTTTAAAAAAGATGTATGCTATATGATATAGGAAGTCCTGAGTATCTTCTTTTCAAAAGTATTCAAAGTAGAAGAAAGAGATTAACACCATTTGTCAAAACTGGAAAGGGTAATGGGGATTCGTTATACTATTTGCTCTACTTTTATATATGTTTGAAATTTCCCACAATAGTTTATTTTTTTAATGTTTATTTGTTTATTTTTGAGAGAGACAGAGACAGAATGCGAGTGGGTTAGGGGCAGAGAGAGAGGGAGACACAGAATGTGAAGCAGGCTTCAGGCTCCAGCTGTCAGCACAGAGTCCGATGCGGGGCTCGAACTTACGAGCCGTGAGATCATGAGCTGAGCTGGAAGTCAGACGCGCAACCAACTGAGCCACCCAGGTGCCCCTCCCACAATAGTTTTTTTAAGTGTGTTTTAAAATGTACAGCAATCATACTTTTTTTAAGTAGTGTTTTTATTCGAGTGGGCATTTTTAGTATTTTTATTCAAGTCAAGAATTGGACTTAGTACTAATTCTTACCAAAATCCTCGACATCGTATTAGCTAATCGTATCCAGGATAAGAATGCAATATAGGGGCCAGAAAGGAAAACACAAATATGTCATTCTCAGGTCTTTTAATGATCTATACAGAAAACTTAAAGACATGAATGATTAGGACTTAAAAGAATTGAATAAAGGTGTCTCAGTGTAAGATAAGCATACAAATATCACTAGTGTTGCTAAATGCCAGTAACAACTAGTTTTACAATGTAACGGAAAAACAGGGCCTATGTATGATAACATCAGAAACTATGAACTACCTGGAATAAAGCTTTGAATCAATAGACAAATATGCTATGATCATGAAGGGGCAAGGCTCAGTATCTTAAAGATGTCAATTCTCCCAAAATTAATTTATAAATGTAATTCCAATGTGATTTTTCTTTGACAGCATACATAAAGAACTGATAAATTTATGAGGAAATTTAAAGTTTCAACAATTACCAAGAACTTCTGCAAAAGAGAAGGGACAGACTTTGCTCCATCAAATTTCAAGGCTTCTAAGAAAGCTATAATGATTTAGTGTATAATATTATATGCTAATAATATTAAAGCAGAGATAGAGACAGATATCCACATACAGCAGAACAAAAGAGCTCAGAAATCAAGCCACTGTGGAATCTTGGTATGTTGTAATATAGGTCTCATTGCATTATAAATCATGGAGAAATAATGAACAGTTTGAGGACAGTTGTTTTTCTGTATAGAAAAAAAAACAATCTTCTACACACACACACACACACACACACACACACACACAGACACACAGAACAAATGCATAGGTGCGTAGGTGGCTCAGCTGGATGAGCCTCAGGCTCTTCATTTTGGCTCAGGTCCGGGTCCCAGGGTGGTGGGATCATCGGACGTCATGCTGAGCGTGAAGCCTGCTTAAGATTCTCTCCTTCCCTCTGTTCCCCGGCCCCCCAAGCAGTCTGCTAAAATAAAAAAATAGGGGTGCCTGGGAGGCTCAGTTAAGCGTACAACTTCAGCTCAGGTCATGATTTCACGGTTTGTGAGTTCAAGCTCCACATCAGGCTCTGTGCTGACAGCTTGGAACCCACTTTGGATCCTCTGTCCCTCTCTCTGCCACTGAACACTCTGAGTGTTCACTCACTGTCTCTTTCTCTCTCAAAAATAAACATTAAATAATAAAATAAAAAATAATAAAAATTTTAGTCCGAGAAAGACAAATACATGACTTCACTCTTGTGAGGAATTTAAGATACAAAACAGATGAACATAGGGGAAGCAACAGTAATATAAAAACAGGGAGGACAAAACATAAAAGACTCTTAAATATGGAGAACAAACAGAGGGTTGCTGGAGGGGTTGTGGGAGGGGCCATAGGCTAAAATAGGTAAGGGGCTTTAGGGAATCTACTCCTGAAATCATTGTTGCAACATGTGCTAACTTGGGTGTAAATTAAACAATAAATAAATTAAAAATAAAAATTTAAGATAATTAACATCAAGTAAATTAAAGACAAATTATTAGTGAGAAAAGAGGGTGGGACAAGTAATTTTATGACCTTGGTGTTGAGTCAACTTATGAAGGTAAAAATAAATTCAACTATATTAACGTTAAAAACTTAATGTTTTAAGTTTTAAGTTTAATGCATGTAAAACATCTAAAAAAAATTAAAAACGCATTTGCCTTTTTAAATTTTTTTAGATGTTTTATGTGCATCTTCACAGTCCCACCCACAATAAATTATATTGTTTTTCTACACCTTTGCTGACACTTAGCATTGTCAGACCTTCAATTTTTTTCACTGTGAAGATGCATGTAAGTGCAATAAGGCTATAAATAACTATATGTCTGTTCAGGACAGGATTTTCTGCCAAATGAGTTTTGGTGCCAAACCAGAAAACTTGGTTTCAGAGCCTTTTGGATTATGGGCCTGTATCAAAAAAAGGAAAATGGACTAGCTTTATGAAAACCTCAGCATGTTGCCCTTATTTTTCTCAGGTCTCCCTAGACCACCGGAGGCTGTTCTAACGGTTGGACATTTGGGGTTTTCTAACGGAGGCCAAGACAAATCTTTACATGCTTCCCCACCTTTCTCTAGCTCCCTCATCGGGCAGCATCTTATAATGGCAAGTATTCCTTGCCACTGGATCCTAGGTCCTTGAATCTCTAACTGCATCTGTCCTTGTTTTGATCTAGCCAGGACTCAACTCTTTCCATGAGGGCTCTTCAGTTACTGGAATGCACCTCTCCAAGCTGGCCCAAGGCCCAATGAGCTTGGCTCCCTCACTTCTCAAGTGACAAGGTTGCCCTCCATGCTCAGTGCCTCAGTGTTTTCAAGAAGGTTCTCAGAAGGATCTGAACTGCTGAGCATGGTGGGATTGGTCAGTTCAAAACAGCTTCCTGTCAGGGCTCAGTGGGTTAAGCATTTGACTCTTGATATTGGCTCAGGTCCTGATCTTGAAGTCGTGAGATTGAGCTCTGTGTTGGACTCTGTGCTGAGGATGGAAACTGCTTCGGATTCTCTTTCTCCTTCTCTCTCTCTGCCCTTTCCTTGCTCATGCTCTCTCTCTCTCTCTTAAAATAAACATTAAAAACAAACAAAATAGCTTCCTGTCCGTGCATACTGAAGGAGCATTAGATATTTGAACAACCAAATCATGTTGTTGGCTCGCATTGTTTCAGGAACAAATGACTTCTCTGAAGAGCAGCCTGAGAAATTGGAAGGGGGCAAGACTTGCAAACAGGCTTTGACAGGCGGGAAAGATTTTATTGGGGCCATAACAGAAAGGCATTGCAAGGGGAAGGTAGGAAAGTGTTTAATTGTTTTCATGTACACTGGAGCTGCCCTGGGGGGAGAGCTAGGTTTGGGCGACACTGGGAACAGGGGATTTCAGGTGGGAGAAATGGCTGAGGCAGAGGGACCTGGGTGTGCACCCGAACTGTGCAAAGGCTGCCCCCGCTGCAGGGAGGATTCATGCTTTTGGTGGTGAGGAGCCAGCAAATTGGCCTAAGCAGAAAGGGAATTTGTCATGAGGCAGTGCCACAGGACATTCCTGTTTCTGTTCAGTCCCTGCCGGCCACCTTCCAAAATTCCCTGGACAGCATCCATGCTCTCAACCCCTGAGGCACTTTTTCTGTGACCCTCTTCCTATGCCTGGAGTTACCTGAGTGTAACCCGGAGTTACCCTTCCTACCTGAGTGTAACTTCTCTCCCACATTAAGCCGTGAGCTCAGGAGGCAGGGCTGTGCCTCCCTCTCCCTTGCTGCCTTCCAGCCCCTGCGGCCCTGGGAAGCCTGTCTTGAGAGTTTCAGATTTCCTCCATGTTGGCCCTGCTTTCGCATCCCCATGGGGAAGGACCCAAGTTCCCCTTCCGTGTTATCTTCTCCAGTCCCTTACAAAGATTCCAGCCTTGGGCTGGGCATTTATTGCATCTTTATGATGAAGGCTCTTATCCAAGCAGGATGTTTTCCATTCCGGGAAGCTTCAGAGGGTTCAGAGTGACCCATGGGGTGAAGAATGAGGTGACCACAAGTTTCTCCGGTTCCTGGGCAGTTAAGCACAAGAAAAGGAATTAGACCTTTTGCTTGGCTTCTCTGAACACCAAGCCAAGCACCTTAGTTAATTAAGCACAGGTGTACTTCCTTTTCTTTGTAACTTTTTATTTTGTGATTTCAGATGTACAGAAACATTGCAAGAATAGCACAAGGAACTCACATTTACCCTTCATCCAGATTTACCAATTATTTACACTCTGCCCCATTTGCGTTCTCACTCTCTATGTATTTATGTATACACACACACACACACACACACACACACGCACACATTTTTTTATGAACTGTTGAGAAAGTCAACTCATCCATCGTGTTTCTTTCCCCCAGTAGGCTTTAGTGTGTATTTTCTAGAAACAAGGACGTTCACTTGGCTTTTTTACTCCTTACGAGGAATGCGCTTTCTTGGCTCTGACAGGCGTTTACTTGAGAAGTTGGGGGAGGGAGGTTCTCGTGAATTTGAAGGATTTAGTGGCACTGTTACAGCGTCCCTTTCCTCCTGACTAGACCTTGCAGTGACAGAAGCCCACACCACAGGGTGGGGCTGAATCCTCTTCTTGGAAAAGTCTGCCTGTTGTTTTCTGGGTGAAAATGTGAGCCTCATCACAGCACCAAAACCAGGCATGATTGGGGAAGTGGCATCAGTTAAGCAAGCCAGTCTCAGACCTTGGCATGTGTTTGCTGTGTGGTGCCAGAGGCCAGGAGAGGCCAGGAGGCACGTTGCCCCAGTGAAGGAAGGTTTGTCTTCCACCTTTCATCTTCTCTTGCTGCCACTGGTGGCCGCTGCACTCCTCACCCCGGCACCGAAGCTGTCTTCTTGCTGTCATCACCTGTAGCTGGGGTTTTCACTTCCCTCTTGCTCCTAACCAGGTTCCCAGAGATTTGGGGATTCGGAGGCTCCCGGGAGACCCGTGCGCAACTGCCCTTTTTAGCATCCCCAAGGTTTTGCTGATGCCTGGTTGACAGAGGACCATGTAGATCAACCTTTTCCTTTTCCTTTTTTTTTTTTTTAACATTTATTTATTTTTGAGAGACAGAGAGAGACAGAGCGTGAGTGGGGGAGGGGCAGAGAGAGAGGGAGACACAGAACCCAAAGCAGGTTCCAGACTCCGAGCTGTCTGCACAGAGCCTGATGTGGGGCTCAAACTCATGAACCGTGAGATCATGACCTGAGCCGAAGTCGGACGCTTAACCGACTGAGCCACCCAGGCGCCCCAACCTTTTCCTTTTTCTGCTTATAAAAGTCATAACTGCTTATTGCAAAAGAAAATTCATAAATGTGGGCAAATATGAAGAAGTGACACAGATCACTTGTAAGTCTACTGGAGTCCTGGTGTCCATCCTTTCAGAGTCCTGGTGTCATGGAACAAGTGTCATGTGTAGCTAGGAATCCACACCCGGGGGTTGTCAGAACTAGACCTATTTCTGGCTCTGCCATTACTACCTGAGTAAGGGGACCAACTTTTGAGACCCACTTTCCTCATCTATAACATGGGATAATAATAGTACCTGGTTAAAGAAGCTAATGCATGTCGAGGGCTTAGTTCAATGCCTGACACAAAGTATTACCAACAAATGTTAGTTCTAGAAACCAAAACTGACTCATGCCTTACCAACAAATGTTAGTTCCAGACAACCAAAAATGACTCATGCCATACCACCATATGGCAGCTAGCTGTCTTCTCTTAACAGTGGTTTATTCATTCAAGAATTTTTTTTTTTTTTTGAGCACCCATTCCATGCTAGGCATAGTTCTAAGTACTCGCAAGTTAACCAAACAAAATCCTCGCCCTCATGGGACTTACACTCTAATGGGGATAGAGAGAGTTAACAAACTTGGATATATGATAAAGTATGTCATGGTCTGATAAATGATCTAAAGGAAAATTCAGCACGGAACTGCAGATGGGGACCCCCTGGCAGGTTGCTATTTTCTATCAAGTGGTCAGAGAAGGCCTCTTCGAAAAGGCAGCATTTGAGCAGAAGTCTGAAGGAAAGGAGGGAGCTGCATGGATATCTGGCAGAGGGTACAGCATGTGCAAGAGTCCTGTGGCAGGAGCATGCTTGTCATGTTTCAGGGCAAGCCGAGTTCAGTGTGGCCAGGACAGAGTGAGTAAGGAAGAGAGGGGCCAGAGGGGAGGTCAGAAAGGTAGTGCGGACCCAACTGTGTTGGGCCCTAGAGGCCACCGTAAGGATCATAGCTGTTCTTCTGAGTGAGATGGGGACTCGGGAGAGTTGAGGAAGAGGAGTGATATAATCTGGCCCTCAGTTAATCTCAGTGCTTGTGTGTCACAGTTAAATGAACAGCCAGACACCTCCTTGGACTCCGTCAACCAGCAACCCCCACGCCGCCCTACCCGGTGGGCCCCTCCTCCCTAGAGCATCACTCAATCCACAGCCGGCCTGATGTGATGCTGGCCACGCGTGAAACCTCACATCCTGTTTCTCTGGATGGTACTTCCATCCAGGCAACACACCCAGATGCTTTCAGGCCAAGCTATGTGTCCAGCCTTACTGCCAACTGTCACGAGCCATGCAGCTAATGGCCTACCATCACCTGAGCTCTTGCCATAAGCCAGGCGCCCTACTGCGGGGGCTCGTTCAATCCTCGCAGCCACCCTGCTGTGCAGCCACTGTCCCTCTCCCTTTTGCATCTGGCACCACAATCCATCTATCTCACACGAGGTCCTGAAGCTAGCAGGCAGGGAAGCCAGGACCCCAGCTCAGTCTGCCAGACTCCCAATGATGGGGACAGTGAGGGACAAAGCAGAAAACCGCAGTGTGTGGCACACCACTACGACCAGACAGCAAGAGAGAAGGCTGAAGTGTTCCTTGTCCTTCCCCCAGGCTCTCGCTCTACTGAGAAAAGTGTCTGAGAAAGCATTTTGCAAGTTTGTGTAAAGCATTACACAAATATGAGAGCAGTTACAAAGATCCTTAGAGCCTGAAATCCCAGGTTCTGGTTGGGCTCCTGACTTTTCTGATAGCTGCCTCCTCCTAGGCTCTGGCTTGTCAACCCCAAACTCCTGAACTCCCCCAAACCTAAGCACATCCCCCAGCTTTTCCTTTGCCTTCCTTGAAACAAAGCAGGTCTTTTATAAAGCGAGGGAGGGGTGTGCGGCAGCCTTGCTTTGGGGAACATGCTTTCACCTCCTTCCAGTTCATTGTTTTCATACAAAATTCCAGACGCACAGGGCAGGCGAACAGAAGTCTCATTCATGGCCAGCGGGCCCCCAGGCTGGTGTGCTTCCCGCCTCCTTCCCCTCGCGGTCTTGTACTGAACTTGTAATCTACAGAAGGCCATGGAGCTAGGCTCAGGGCAGAACAGATTTTGTTCATTGCTGATGGGGGCAGGAGGGCATCCCCTTGGAGGCTACGTGGCGTAGGGGACAGAGCCCTAGATTTGCTTGCTGATAGGCTAGACCCGATGGATACCTGTTTCCGCCAATCCCTTGTCAGATGGCCGTGGATGAGCCACCTTCCCCTTCTCCTTTGAAAATGTGGTTCTCCGAACCTTACCCTGCCCAGTGCTCCTGACGGCCACCACCTTTCATCAGAGTCGACATGGGCTTCTCATGCAACTCCACACCTCCTTCTTCCCACTTGGGTTAAGTGGGCATAGAGCTGAGCGTGAGGTCCTGATGGATCTGCTAAATCATATCGTGGGCAGTAAAGCCTGCCCTTGCGTAAGACACGCGTTTCTGATTTGCCACGGCTGTCCCTCTTCAGGTCCCACACCTCCCTGATTTTTGTCACTTGCAAGTAGTAAAATTACAAGCCGCACAGAACATACCCTTTTTTTTTTTTTTTTTTTTTTTTTTAAAGCTTAAGTCATTGACTCCCTCAGCTCCACACCTTCTGGTCGGCACAGGGCACTGGGCTCCAGACGGGGCTGGGCAGCAGGGGAGGCGCCAGCACGTGGACTGGGGTTGGGGGTGGAGAAGGTGTCTGATCACGAAATTTGTAACGTGTTGCCGGCTTTAGGTGAGCGTGAATTTGGCTCTGGCGCACTGGAGGAGGTGTGGGTGACCGCTCTTGGGAGATCTGCTGGCAATTGAAGAGAACAAAAACAGCAGCAGGCCCTTTCACACTGTGTGCCGTCTTAGGGCGCGGTGTTTTCTGGAGCATACAATTCAGGAAACCTTTATGTATACTTCTGTGGGTCTAAACTTCATGCAATGAGCACAGACCAGTTTTGCACCACGTTTCATAAGGCTAAGATGCCACTGATTGAAAAGCACCATTATTTTATACAGTACCATAAAAGAAAACTGTTACCAATTAAGCTACAACCTGTCACCAATTAGTAAGACACATCTGGGTTTTTGAGATGTTAAAATGTAAAAAGAAAAAAAATGCATCTTAGAATTAATGGAATGCAGTTTAAAAAAATTTTTTTAAATGTTTATTTATTCTTAGAGAGAGAGATGGGGGGTGGGCGGGGGGAGCTGGGACAGAGCCAGACATGGGGCTCAAACTCAAGAAACGTGAGATCATGACCTGAGCCAAAGTTGGACGCTTAACTGACTGAGCCACCCAGACGCCCCAGAATGCAGTCATTTTTAAAAATTAAAATGTATTTTCCATTTTTGGAAAAAAAACCACAAACTAAACTTAAGTTGCTTTTATCTCCCATCCTCCTGCTCAGAGTGATTTATCCCAAAAAGCCAAGGGAGTTGCGTTTGAAAATGACTTAATCTTTTTCTTTTCTTTCTTTCTTTCTTTTTATTTATTTATTTATTTATTTATTTATTTATTTATTTATTTATTTATTTTTTGCACTGGGGAGCTTAGGGAGCCTCATTTGGTTTAGCGTCCGACTTCACCTCAGGTCATGATCTCAAGGTTCGTGAGTTGAAGCCCCATATTGGGCTCTGCTGTCAGTGTAGAGCCCACTTCAAATCCTCTGTCCCCCTTTCTCTGCCCCTCCCCTATCTGCTCTCTCTCTCTCTCTCTCTCTCTCTCTCAAAAATAAATAAACATTAAAAAGCTTTTTGTTCCCATGAATGTGCAAGTTTCATGCCAGTCCCTGTGCTGGTGCTTCCTCATCCCTGAGTCCTTGGAGGCCTCCCGGGAACTGGTGGGAAAGGTGGTCATCTTCCAAATAAAGCAACTGATGGCCAGACTCTTGTTCCGGATCACGCAGTGAGCAGATGAGCAACCTGAGGTGGCCAGTCCGCCAGCATCCCACCACGTGCCTCAGCTCTGAAGGCATTCTGAGAAAGGAGACCCGTCAGCACCCAGGCCTTCTACTGGAAGACTTGGTAAGCACCGAGATGAAGAGCTAAGCGACGCCTCCCAGGCCCACCCTGTGCACCCCAATGGTTTCTGGTTCCGGGGAAGCTGACTTCCTCCTTGCATGCTCTTCTCTGCCGATCTGAGTGAGTCAGCCTCAAAATGACCTCACTGTCCTCGGTGGGCCGTTCGGCTGTCTGTTTTGTGTCACTGAGCCCCGGCCCCCAGCACCTCTGGCGTGGGCGTGTGTTTTCTCTGCCTCACTCCTCAGATGTGGCTGCATTTGGAAAGGTTATCCCTGCCCTCACCTTCTTCCACCTCCCAGCTTTCTGTTGCCAGGCTGGCTTGGCCCTCCAGCTGCTAAAAATGACCGAGGCCAGGGGACCATTTCCCTTCTGCCACCACCTGGGTGGACTGCCATCCGTGGGGAGCTGGGGGCTCAGCCCAGAACTTCCCAGGGCTGGGGACCGAGGGGTGTGCAGGCGGGGGATGCCAGCCAGTGGGCAGAGTAAGCTGCAGTAATAGGTCTGGGTCTGCTGTGGAAAGTTGAAGTTTCAAAAGAACTCTCAAGCAACCAGAGTGATCACATATCAAAGCTGGGTGAAGAGGTTTGAGAGAGTGACTATATTCGTTTCTTCGGGTGGCCATTGCAAATTACCGAGTGGGGGGCTTAAAACCACAGAAAGTTATTCTCTCACGGTTCATGAGACCAAAAGTCGGAAATTAAGGTGTCGGCAGGGTTCATTTCTTCTAGACGCTCCAAGGGAGGATCTGTTCTATGCCTGCCTGGGCTGCTGGTAGTTACTGGCAATCCCTGGTATTCCTTGGCTTGTAGACACATCCCTCCAGTCTGTGCCTCTGTCTTCACATGGCCTTTTCCTTGTATGTGTGTCTGCAGTTTCCAAATCTCCCTCTCCTTATAAGGACACCAGTCATTGGATTCAGAGCCATCCTAATCCTGTGTGACCTCATCTTAACTTGATTATATCTGCAAAGAACCTATTTCCAAATAAGGTCACATTCGCAGGTAAGGGGGGGTGCAGGGGGGGTGGTTTAGGGTTTGAACATGGTGGCACTGGGTGGGGGGAAGACACAGTTCAACTTGCAACAACTACTTCACCAAACTCAGTTCTCATTACTTGGCATCACAGACCCCTGGCTTCGTAGGAGCAGTAAGGGGCGCTGGAAAGAGCAGAGGCACAGGCAACTTTGGTGTCTGCTTTGCTGGCTCTCTGATGTTCTAGTGTTGAGTGTTGGCCTATTAACAAGGCTCAGGGAAAGGCAAGGCATGTCCGTGGCAGAAGTCAGTACAGCACAGGGCACAAAGAGAGCCAGCTTCCAGGTCCGGACCCCTCCAGGAGTGTGTGCCGACATTTCTTCACCCCTCTGGGCCTCAGTTGCCTCATCTGTGAAATGGGAGTGATGGTGGTACATACCCCATAAGATAATACTTAGAACAAGTTCTATGAAGCTGTGAATCAATGTTTACCGTTATTATCATTATTACTTGAATCGCTCACACTCACAGACTCACAACTTTGCTCATCTTTGGGTCAGAAAGGCTGCCCTACTGGAGACACAGGAAAATCCCTTTTGCCTCCTGGGCCTCGTCATTGTAGGGAAAAATAAATTTATAGGCTGCCTCCAGTCTCTGCGAAGCATGGTAAGTCCCCAATTAGGACAAAGACGCCCCTCCAACCCCCGCCCCAATTTTCACCTACCCAGGTGATTTGTAGGCAAAGGCCAGCCCAGGCCCCAGCCTTACTTCTAAACTTGCCTTGCTTTTGTGAATGAGCTCCTTTTTGGCTGCTTACTCTGGGTCTCCTGGTCACTTATAAATCCGTGCAGCTGGTGAGTTCCTTTCTGAACACTCATAACCCATAGTGAACTTGGCAGGGTGGTTTGGGGCCCAGAGGCAAAAGTTGGGAACATGAGCCTTTCCCGCTAGAACTAGATTGGCCAGACCCAGAAACCAGCGCCCCCCACCCCCTCCAGCCCCAGGCCCAGTAGGTCAGGCTAAAGGCCTGAGCAGACACCCGAGCCCGACCTTCGGCCTTCGGCATCCAAGCTGGGTGGGGCAAAGACTTGTCTGCCCTTAGTGAGCATCTCACACACTGGTCCTCAGGGATCATCTGCATCCAGACCTATCCTTTCTTCTTGGGTGGGGGCCAGGGGCAGCCGACACGCAGCCAGGCCAGCCCCTGAGTAGTAACCGTTGCTGCTGACACTTTGATTACTGTCTGTGGAATGACGACATGGGCCGGTAGGACCCACAGTTCTCTGGGAACTCTCTGAGTTCCACCCGGAGGGGCCAGGCTCTGCGTGGACACATCCATTTTGCCCTCAAACCCTTCCCCCTTTTCAGGCCAGAAAGAGAGCAAGATTCTTCCTGGGGCTTTACTTTTTTTTTTTTTTTTTTTTTTTTTTTTTTTTTTGTAGGGTGGGGATTTATCGAAAAGGCAAAATCATAGAGACAAAAAGCAGACCAGTGGTCGCCTGGGGCTGGAGGTGGAGTTGACTGTAAATGGGCAAATAAGGTGATGGAAGTGTTTGAAACTCGGCGTGTGTTGGTGGTTGAACTGCTGTGTAAACTCACTAATCATACAGCCTGCTTACCGTGGGTGAGTTGTGTGGCATGTAAATTGCTCTATATACACACATACATAAAATGAATTCCCTTAAAACCGCAATGGGTGAGGGATTACTGTCTTCCAGGCACTCTGGAGAATGTCCTCGGTCAATGGTTGTGAACTTGAAAAAACGTTGGGGAGGAGCAGAATTGGAAGCCGTGGCCTCCAAAACAAGAGGGAGCCTCTCCTGGCTCTGACACCCTCCCCTGGCTCCCTGGGTATTGCAGACCCTCGGATCATACCAGCCGCCACTGGGAGCTTTGCCTTTGCCACAGAGCACCTCTGCTTTCCTGTCTTTGTGCAGAGAATTTCCTCCCACCAGCAAGGATCAAACATGCAGCCAAGAACAATTGGAAAATCCGGGTTGGCCTGGCCTCGTCCCCCGCCCCCCCAACCTGACCCTGGCCCTTTCCCTTGACCCAGACCAGAGAAGCAACTGAGAGACTGCCCCAGAGAAAACCCCCTCACCCCTCAAATGGCTCAAGCACCTACTGGGCATTTATACACTCTGTGGCCTTTCCTTTCCGCTGGCAGCCCTGACTGGTGGCCTCAGCCTACTTTACAGGTGAGATCAGAGATAGATGCTTGTCCAAGGTCACACAGCTGATAAGTGCTGAGCTTCCTGCTCTTTCCACTAGAACCCACTGCCTAGGAAGAAGCCAGGCTCCTTGCTCAGGTGGAAGCTGGGTGAATTGGAGCGGTTGGCTTGTTTGGGTATCACCTGCCTTCCTCTCCTTCTGCCCCTCTCATTCTTTTCAGAATACCAGGACAACTCAAATGCCACCTCTTCCAAGAAGTCTCTCCTCAAACCTCCACTCACCTACCCAGAAAGTTCTGATACTCCCCCCCACCCCCACCCCCACCCCTCCTCTGGGTGTGAGAGACCCAGGGCAGAGACCCAGAAGTGTGAGAAATTCCTTTCCAGGGACTGGGAGCAGCCCCATCTGGAGCATGGCAGGAGTGAGGTTTTGGGAATCTGAAGAAAACCTGGCCTCTCCTCCCAGGGTAGTGGGGAGCTACAGCAGGGTTCTCAGCAGGGGTGGAGCAAGCAGATGTGGCTTAAAAGAGGGTGATTCCAGCTGCTGGGTGGAGGATAGTTGGACCAGAGCAGGGCTGGGTGGGAGGCTGGGGGGCCACTGAGGAGACTGCAGCTGGAGCTCCTCCCCGTGGAGTGCTCCCGCAGGAGGGCTAGGGCCCACCCCTCCCTTCACCTTCTTCCCTCCTCACACTGTTCCTGTCCCCTGCCCCACTCCCAGGGCCCGGGAGAGCCTGCCCATCTGACAAACTCCAGGAATATGCCGCTGCATGGCCTGCTGCGGCTTCTCGAGAGTTTTCAGCCGGTTTCTTCTGGTGTTGAGATTGGAGGGCAGCACAGCTGTGGGGAAGAGGGTAGAAGAGGGGCTTGAGCCCCCAGGTTGGGTTGGGGACAGGCCTGAGGCCAGGGGAGTCATGAAACAGCTACCGCCCGGTGGTGACTCAGACCCTGTTGCCCTTCTTATCAGGCGTGAGGAGCGATAAGGGGCCAGTTCCTGGACTGTGGGTTCTAGGCTTTTGTTTGGGGCCGCCAGGAAGTGACTTGCGGGTTTTGGTGTGCCTTAAGGAGTGGGGCTGACTCACGGGGTGGGGGGCTGGGTGTGTCGGGGGAGGCTGCACACGCCAGACCCTGCACCGCCAAGCACCAACTGGCCAGGGCAGGGAGGTCCCGGTGGGAGCGTGTCCGGCCTCCACACCCACCTCCTGACAGCCGGCCACAGAGAGGAGGGAGGATTCCTTGCCCGCTGGCGTAGGACAGGAGGGGTGGCCCAGGGCGTCTCTTCTTTATTTTTCAAACAGAAAATATTTCCAGGATATTATTATTCCCCCAAAGGGCTGACTGTCTGCTGAGTGCCGGACACTAAGGGCTCTGCCTACACCATCTCCTTTAATTCCCCCCAATAACAACCCCGGGCGTTAGCGTTGTCAGTATCCACAGTTTGCATATGAGGAAACTGAGGCTCAGAGGAAGGAAGTGAACCGCTCAGATTTACTCAGCCAGGAAGCAGCAGATTCAGGATGTAAGCCCAGTCCAAAATTCACCCACAGCTCCCTTGAAAACCCAAAACAGAGCGATGTGAGCGCAGGGGATGGGCATCGGGAGTGTCATGAACCCCGAGGGAGCCCAAAAAGACCACTGCCCCAGGGAATCCTACGAGGTGGACATGTTTCTTTCCCAGACACCATTCTCTCATGTGTGTGATGGGATGAGACACTGGGTCAGGTGTTCTCCACTGGCCAGACGGTAGGTGAGTAACCTGAGTTCATAAATGAGTGGTTGGGTGACCCTGTGGTGGTGTCACCAGGCTCTTAGAAGGGGAGGAGGCATGGTGCTTGGGGAGGAGATAAAAGAACAGGAAATTCCCAACCCAGTGGGAGAGACAGAGCCTTATTAGTCAAGACAGAAAGCAATTCCAAAACAGGGAAGGTTCTGATTCATTCATTGAACCATCCATTTGTTGTCAGACTCTGCCTCGTCAGCATTTATCAGTCAGGTCTGCCCGTGTTCTCTACATCCGCGGATGCCCCGGGCCCGTGTCCTGCCAGCTCGCTGGCCCTGGTAGAGAGAGTCGGTGGCAGAAACGTCCCGGAGAATATTCTAACTGGCTCACCTTGAGTCACATGGCTCCCTGAACAAATCAGCGTGGCCCCGGGAAGGGGTTTTCTGACTGGCCGAGCCTTGTCTCGCTTGCCCATCTTGGCACTGGATCTGGTGGGGCCAGGACAGCAGCGGAACCACACAGAATGGATGGGAGGTAGAAGGGGAAGAGGTAGAGCCAGGCCAAAGCCACAGGACGCCAGGGGCTAGGCCTCCACCCATGTAGCCTTTGCACACCCAGGCTCTGGTGGGCCATCCCCATCGGGCCAGGATACTAGAGGGTTATCACCTGGTGGGAGCCACTCAGTGTCTTAGTTTATAGTCAGGGTGTTTCAACCTCGGCACGGTTGACATTTGGGACCAGATCTTTCTTCATTGTTGGGACCGTCCTGTGCATTGTAGGATATATAGTAGCATCTCTGGCCTCTCCCCACTAGAAGCCAGTAGCATCTCCCCCTTCTTTCAATGTGACAATCAATAATGTCCCCAGACCTTGCCAGATGACCAGATGGCCCTCGGGGCAAAACCACTGCTGGTTAAGAAGATGATGATCCTGGTTTAGATGATCCTAGAAGCAGATCTTGAGGTGAGGCTCTCAGGAGGCAGAAGCAGGGGGTGGGGAAGTATGAGAGGGAAGAGGGGCAGCTGACACCAGGTGTACGAATGAGCAGCCAGACCCAAGTGGTACGGCAGGGGGACCCTGGGGACAGCACGGAACGGGCAGACTAAGGGACCTGGGAGCTGGACTTTCTATGCTCCACCTCCCTTCAGTTCCCTTGAGGGTACCAGGATGGAGGGGCGCTGATTCCAGGGCACATTGGGTACTGGCAGGGGGGAAGCAAGCACTGAAGTGGAGGGACGAGGGGGTGTGGGGCACACTCAGTAACCCCAGAGTTTCCTGCTCCTTCTTCCCTTGTTTTTCCCCTTCAGTTGGTTGGAAGCCTGATGCTATGTCCAAGCTGGGTGACCTCAGGCAGATTTCTTAACTTTTCTGGGCTTGGATTTCTCCTGTATAAAATGGGGCTTCCGGGGCTTCTGAGGCCGAAAAGAAATAGCGTGGTGGACACACACTAGTTTCACTGTCCCTCCTCTCAGTAGTGACTGAGGGACATTTGTGGGCAAGGGCCACAAGCACCTCTTGCTCAGGAGGGATGGCCACAGAGCACCGCTGAGTCAGCAGACACGCTAGATAAGGAGCCAGAAGCCCTGGGTGCTGTTAGCGGATTGCAGCACCTGAGCCAGTTGTCCCAGCCCGAGCATTGTCATCTGCACCCGCCGATTCTTCGTCAGAGCTGGGGGGGGCGGGGGCAGGGGGGGCTGATGGTGCAGCTGAGGACCCTTCCCCAGGCCTCACTCCACCCCTTCCCACGGCATGACTTGGGGGTGCACTCCACCTCTTTGTACTTTTTCCTTTCTGAAAAATGGAGACGGGAGTCATTTAAGTGACTGGCTCTTGATCTCGGCTCAGGTCTTGATCTCAGGGTCGTGAGTTCAAGCCCCATGTTAGGCTCCACACTAGGCATGGAATCTACTTTAAAAAAAAAAAAGAAAGAAATTAAGGGGCACCTGTGTGGCTCAGTCGGTTGAGTCTCTGCCTCTTGGTTTTGGCTCAGGGCATGATCTCATATTTCATAGGATCCAGCCCTGCATTGGGCTCCAGGCTGTCTGTGTGGATCCTGCTTGGGATTCTCTCTCTCCCTCTATCTCTGGCCCTCCCCTGCTCATGCTCGCTGTCTCCCTCAAAAAAAAAAAAAAAAAAAAACTTAACAAAAAAAAAGAATTAGGGGTCCTGGGTGGCTCAGTCCATTGACTGTCCAACTTCAGTTCAGGTCACGATCTGGCATTTCGTGAGGTTAAGCCCCACGTTGGGCTCTGTGCTGACAGCTCGAAGCCTGGAGCCTGCATTGGATTCTGTGTGTGTCTCTCTCTGTTTCTCCTCCACTCACACTGTGTCTCTCACTCTATCAAAAATAAGTAAACATTAAAAAATGTTTTTTCTTTAAAAAACATTTTTTAATGTTTACTTATTTTTGAGACAGAGTGTGCCCATGGGGGAGGGGCAGAGAGAGAGAGAGACAGACAGACAGAATCCCAAGCAGGCTCTGTGATGTCATCGCAGAGCCCCATGCAGAGAGTCGACTCTGGCCCCTGCAGGCATCTCCCACCCTGCTTGGCACAAGCACGGTGCCCAGCCCCATCAACCAGCTCCCACTCCCAGATGCTAGTTGCCAGGAACTGTGCTGAGCACCAGGCCTGCGGGCCTTGTCTGTACATCCTCCCAGAAACACTGTGAAGTCAGTACTACTACCATTCTAGAAAAGAAACTGAGGTTCAGCATAGCAAGCCAATGTCGTGCTCATAAATGACTGATCTGGGACTTGAACCCAGAGCTACATCAGTCATCAGACAGCATGAAATGACCAGTCTTGGATACAGGCCAGCCACGGAGGAGCCAGTGGCCTCGGCATGGGGCAGCCACCCGCTCCGTCAGGATCTGAGACTTGATAGCTATCGCTGCCCAGAGAGTACACGACAGCTGGGCTGGGTTTCTGGCCCTCGGGAGGCTCCAGGCATTGTGTTCCCCTGACTCATTGCCTGCTTGGCTCAGGAGAGGGGCCAAGGCCAAGGTCTGGGCTGAAGTGCCAGCTGGGACAGCCACAGAGGGGCAAAGCGGACTGTAGGCAAGGGCACCACCTCCCTGTGAAATCTGCCTCCTGCTTTCATGGGAAGGCAGCTTCACTGGTGAATCCTGGTTGAGGCCCTGGAAGAGGTTTATGGATTTAAGCTAAGCTACCACCTCCATGAAGTTCTACTAGATTGTCCCACTGGCTGAGCCCCTCCATTCTGCTCCTACTAGTACTTAAAATATCTAGCTTGCCCTGATATACTCTGTGACCACATCATGGATGTTTAAGTTAGTATGGTGCGTGAAGGTTCTGTACACCTAGAATGATCCGGTACATCTAGAAGGCCTAGGGTCTTTTCACTGGGATTCCCCATAGCCCCCTGCACGGGGCTCATTCCATACACAATAAGTGCTCCATAAATGTTGGCAGATTGATGCATTACCCCAACAGGTGTTAAAAATGGAAACGACAATGTCCGTGTTTTTCTTCACTCCCACTGAGTGGGAGGCAGCATAGGCCCGTGGTCGGCACCCAGGCTCGGGTATAAAATGGCTACTGGCCAAGTTTTGGCTGTGCCTCTCACTGGCCGGGTGACTGTGAGGAAATTACTTGACTCTTCTGTGCCTTAGTCTCCCCAGTGGTAAAATAGGACTCATAATAATAATATAATAATATAATAATATTAATAATATTAATAATAATATAATATATAATATATAATATATAATATATAATAATATATAATATATAATAATATTATATTAATAATAATAATAATATAATATAATAATATGGGACTCATAATAATATCTAGGTGATAATTAGAGAATGTAAAGTCTGGAAAGAGCTCAGGGCTTGTTGGCTGTTTTTATCCTCAGTGTTCAGTATGTCAATGCTCCTGACATGCTGTGTGTCATTGACCCCAAAATGTTTGGATCATAAGGACACATCCTTATTTCCTGTGCTGCTAAGAAAAACAGCGCTGCCAATTAAATGGACAGAAAACTATCACTTAGGATGTCTATCTTTTCCCTCATGGGGGGGGGGGGGGAGTCCAGATTGTGGACCCCTGTGTCCTGACCCCCACACCAAGGTCTGTCCCAGTCATCGGTGTCTTAGGTGCTGGGGAGAAAGAAGTTGCTCTAGGTGGGCTACCAGGCAGGTCCCCTGCCCTCAGCCTGAAGGTCTCTCCATTATGAACGGGGGCGGGAAAGTCTAGTGCCTGCCCGTGTCTTCCTGGCTCTTACACCCTGCCAGCGCCCAGCCCCCAGCTCTGTGGAGGTAGCACAGTCTATGGAGTATGGAAGAACACGGGGGTTTAGCCTCAGACACGCCAGGACTCAAGTCCCATCTCTGCCTGTTTCCAGCAGGTGACATGGCCTCCCTTTGTGCCTCAGCTTTCCTATCTGTGAAAGGAGGGTAAAAACAGTGCATCATTATTTGGGTCGATGTGAGGAGGTGGTCCACGGACAGGGTCTGGCCCGTGGTAAACGCCTACTACATGTTAGCCCCCGTTACACTTCTATTTCAGCTGCTGACTTCTATTTCCACCACCTCTCTCCAGGTTTTTCTGTCTCCATCTTGCCAGCGGGCATCCACTCTGATGGTTGATTTCTGGTGACCTTCAGGGTCTGCTGGGGGCCTGGCATCAGGTCCCAGGGTGACAGGGGGCTGCTTTCTGCTCTCCTCCATCAGGAGACAGACGTGAGGGCTTTCGGGCTCTCCTCCGCCCCTGGACAGCCTGCACGTGAGGCGCTCCTTGCACGGAACTGCCTTGCCTTGAGCATTAGACGCGGCTCTTGTCACACCAGGCGCTGGGGCTCCTTAAAGGCTCTAACTAGGGCCAGGCCGCCTTCCGGGTGAGGGAAGGATGGCCGGACAAAGGACGCAGACGCAGGAGCCGGTGGGTGGCGGCAAAGGGGAGAGGCCAGGTGTGCCGCAGGCAGCCTTGGGTCACACGGGCCCGGGGTCAAGGGCGGGCTCTTCCACCAGCTGGTCCTGGGTCTCCGTTCTTCACCTGTAAACACGGTTAAAATGGTAGCGGTGTGGCTACCCACCCACCACCCGCGTGGCCACGCCTCGTGCGCACTGGCCGGAACCAGTTTCCCAGCCCCCTCGAGGTGCGTGACCTGTGACTCGCGCTGCCCCCGGAAAGTGAGCCCAAGTCCCAAGTGCCCCGTCCAGGCCTGGCCCCTGCTAAGCCCGCACGCGACCCACATCATCTTCTCTCTCCTGCTGGCTCGCTGAGAGCATCCAAGGGACCTGCCAGAGACGTGGCCACACGGGGGCAGGAGCCCGGGCCCCTGAAGGCAGAGCCCCGCGCCAGACCGTGAGGTACACAGACAGAAGCTTCGTATGATGAGCCACGCAGGTCTGAGGCTATTATCCTTTTTTTTTTTTCTTTTTTAAGAGAGAGAGGGCACAAGTAAGCAAGGGAGGAGAGAAAGAGAGAGAGAATCCCATGAGGGACAGAGAGAGAGAGAGAGAAGCGGGGCTCACCCAAAGCGGGACTCGAACTCAGGAACTGTGAGATCATGACCTGAGCCAAAGTCAGATGCTAAGCCACCCAGGCGCCCTGGGGCTATTATCCTTAATAATACAAGTAGTGACAATAATACCTAACTGAGCACTTCGTATGTGCCTGGCACTGTCCTATGTGATGTGTAAGAAATAACTCAGTCCTCACAGCAAGCCTTTTTGTATAGATGAGGAAAACCAGCAGAGAGGCAGCTACTGCCCAGGATGGTGGTGAGGATTCAAAGAGACAGTGCAGGTGCGCCTCCAGCCTAAGTCAGACCCACGGAAAGCACTTCATAAACGTTTGCTGCTGTTGTATGCGATCACTGCGGCTGTAATGAGGGTTAAATGAGCAAATACACATAAACCAGGTAGGAGCTGACACAGAAGAACTCAGTACAATGTATTAGTACTCTATCATTATTGCTATTATTACTATACTGCTTTAATTGCTTTACTAATTGCTATTATTACTGTTACTACTTTTTTAAAGTTTATTTAGGGGCACCCAGGTGGCTCAGTCGGTTGAGCGTCTGACTTCAGCTCGGGTCATGATCTCACACCCCGTGAGTTCAAGCCCTGCGTCGGGCTCTGTACTGACGGCTCAGAGCCTGGAGCCTGCTTCAGGTTCTGTGTCTCCCTCTCTCTCTGCCCCTCTCCTGCTCATACTCTGTCTATCTCTGTCTCAAAAGTAAAAAAAAAATAAATAAACATTAAAGTTTATTTATTTTGAGAGAGAGAGGAGAGAACAAGCAGGGGAGGGGCAGGGAGACAGAGGGAGACAGAGAATCCCAAGCAGGCTCTGCACTTGTCGGCACAGGGCTTGAACCCATGAACCGTGAGATCGCGACCTGAGTTGAAAACAAAAGTCAGATGCTTAACCAACTGCGCCACCCAGGCGCCCCGCTATTATTACTTTTATTAGTACTATCATACTGGCTGCTGTTTGAATTGAGGCAATTCAGTTCACCTCTCTGACCTCATATTCCTCATCTATAGAATCGGGGTACCAGAGCACTTGAGAGGTTAGGAGTAGCTTCCACATGATACTGGGCATGGGGTGGCCACTGGGTAAGTCCCACTAGTACCATGTGGGTGAAGTCATCCTCCTGCCTGGCTTCCAGCCCAACGCCCCACTGGCCAGAAAGGAGTTGACCAGAGTTTTGAACAGGGTCTCCTTGCCAAGGCATAAATCTCTTGGGTGGGTAAGAAACTAGAATGGCTTAAGAGAGGAAGAAGGGGCTTGAGCTGGTCTCTACTCATGTGCTAAATTAATCATGCTCCCCACATCTAGAAGATTCTGAAAGAGTGGCTGCCCAGCTCCAATTTTCTGGAACTATTCTGATTTCAAATATTCTCTCTCAACATCTGCATAAATCTTCCTAATGGCCCAGTGTCCTTGCAACCTTTTTCATTCATATGTGACACCTAACACACCCCTGAAATCTTACTGTTTTTTAAAAAATGTTTATTTATTTTGAGAGAGAGAGAGAGAGAGAGAGAGAGAGCAGAGGAGGGGAAGAGAGAGAGGGAGAGAGAGAGAATCCCAAGCAGGCTCTGCACTTTCAGTGCAGAGCCTGACTCAGAGCTTGATCCCATGAACCATGAGATCATGACCTGAGCCAAAATCAAGAGTTGGACGCTTAACTGACTGAGCCACCCAGGCAACCCAAATAATACTGTTGGTACTTAGATTGGAAAACATGGTGGCCATCAAGAAGAGCTTTCCTTGGTTTTGGTTTTGGTTATTTTGAGAGAGAGAGAGAGAGAGGGAGAGGGAGAGAGAGAATCCTAAGTAGGCTCCACGCTGAGCATAGAGCCTGATGCAGGGCTTGATCCTACAACCCTGGGATCATGATCCCAGCTGAAATCAAAAGCCAGACACTCAAGCAACTGAGCCACCCAGGCACCCCTGACTTTCTTTTTAACCAAGATAAAATTGACATAACATTGTATTAGTTTCAGGTGTACAGCATAATAATTCGATATTTGTACATCTCCTTGGTCTTTAATAAGAAGGGAAGCAAAGATGTGAGAGGTAGTGGTTACAGGCGAGGGAGAAGATGCTTCCAGGGCCAAAAGGACAGAGGACTGGGCCCTGGAGCCTTGTCCAGGACATGCCTGCTTCTCTCAGTGTGAACTTCGACAGGTGCCATCACCCAATTCAGGGCAATAAAGGAATAGCTTTCTGAAACTTACAACTCTGTTACTCCAAGAAGAAACAATTCTTTATTTTGATGGCAAAGGTGTCCCCTGTCTTCATTTAGGGAAAAATCAAAAGTAGGTGTGTCAAAGGGTAGCCTTTGCCGCTTAAGAAATCACCCCAAAGCTTAATGGCTTTAAACAACAACAGTATTTTTGGTGATTTGGTGGGTTGGTGGGTCAGATCTTCTAATCTGGAGCAGCTACAGCAGCTGGGCCTCTCTCTAGTGGTTCCTCCTCCTCCGGGAGGCTCGCCTGGGCCTGCTCACATGTGCTGTAAGGGAGGGTTCCCAGCAGCAAGAGAGGGCAGGCCCCTATGCCCCGGCACTTTTTCAGCCTCTGCTTGTATCACTTTGGCTAAGGATCTGTTGGCTACCAAAAGTCACAAGGCCAAATCTAGATTTAAGGGGGAGAAATAGATCTCACCCCTTGGTGGGATTAGCTATAAATTGTGGTCTCATTCACTTATTTTTTTTTAAGTTTATTTATTTATTTTTAAGAGAGAGAGAGAGAGAGACAGAGGGAGAGAGAGAGCGAGAGCAAGGGCAGGAGCAGAGAGAGAAGGGAGAGAGAATTCCAAGCAGGCTCCATGCTGTCAGTGCAGAGCCAGATGCAGGGCTCCAGCTTATGAACCGTGAGATCATGACCTGAGCCAAAGTCAGACGCTTAACTGACTGAGCCACCCAGGCACCCCCATTAATTTATTTTTTTAGCCCACCACAGTTGTACAGTTGTATGTGATAGACTGAACAACCTGACAGCTTGAGTCTGAGCAAAACTTCCAAGAGGTACCAGGGGTACCGGGAATAGTTTTAACTTAATAATTTCACTTAATAATTTGCCCATGGAACTCAGTGGTAGACTCCTGGCCCCAAGTCAGAATCATTTGGAGAGTTTAGAAAAATACTGATGCCTCGGCCCCACCTCCAGAGGTTCTGATTCAATTGTTATGGGGTGGAGCTGGGCTTTAGAAGTTTTTTTAAAGGGGGAAGATGAGGGGCGCCTGGGTGGTGCAGTCGGTTAGGCGTCCGACTTCAGCCAGGTCACAATCTCGCGGTCCCTGAGTTCGAGCCCCGCGTCGGGCTCTGGGCTGATGGCTCAGAGCCTGGAGCCTGTTTCCGATTCTGTGTCTCCCTCTCTCTCTGCCCCTCCCCCGTTCATGCTCTGTCTCTCTCTGTCCCAAAAATAAATAAACGTTGAAAAAAAAATTAAAAAAAAAAGGGGGGGGGAAGATGAAAGGAAAGAAGCCTTTTTAAGGCCTCCCTGATGACCAGGGCTGAGAACCACTGATATAATTAATTGTGTCTCAGGGCCTTTGCACAGGTCATCCTCTGCTTAGAAGACTCTATAACCAAACTTCCCATGGCTGGCTTCTTCTCATCATTCAGGTCTTGTGTCAATTTCAACTTTCTTTTTTGTCTTTTAAAAATGTAGTAAAGGGGGTACCTGGGGTGGCTCAGTCAGCTAAGCATTTAACTTTAGCTCAGGTCATGATCTAATGGTGAGTGAGTTTGAGCCCCACATCAGGCTCTGTCTTGACAACTCAGAGCCTGGAGCCTGCTTTGGATTCTGTGTCTCCCTCTGTGCCCCTCCCCCACCTGTGCTCTGTCTCTCAAAAATAAATAAAAGCATTAAAAAAAATAATAAAATTGTAGTAAAGAATACTTTTCAGTTTTTTGTTTTTTGTTTTTTTTTAATTTACCATTTTAATCCTTCCTGAATGCAGTTCAGGGCAATTGAATTCATTCACATTATTGTGCAACCATTACCACTATCCATCTCCAGAACTTTTTTTGTCTTTTTGAGTGAAACAACTAATCAACGAAAGTTGTTTATAGAACCTGGTATCCAGATGAGGTGATTTGGGGCAGGGATAGGAGGGAGCAGAATAGCCATATGCAAAACCTGCAGAAACTCCAAATTAGGGAGGGAAAGGGTCCCAAATGTTGATGAGATACCCCCACCATCAGGCTCCAACCCCAGGTCTCTGTGTGGTCTTAGGCCATTAAGGAGGCCAGGCCTGGAGGGGAGGATCCTATGATGTCAGCATGTCCAGCCCCCAGATTCCAAGTAGGACAATGACTCCTCAGGCCCAGGGCTGACACGCCCTCTGCTCTTCACTGGAAAGTGAAGCTGCTCCCTCCTCACCCTGCCTTCCAGGAAAACCAGCCTTTCTGGAAACCCTGGGGCTAGAGCTTTCCTTTTCTAGCCTGAGGGTAGGGGGAACAGATGAAGGGGGGTTGGTAGGAGGTGCTAGAGGGAGGCCAGATCACCCTTACCTCATCGCATTCTTAGAGCCTGGGAGAAGGTGGACCATCTCTCTTCCAATTTCCCAAAGCCTGTGGCTGTGATGTAGGGACTGGCTTTCAGACAGGAGAGCCCAGTGGGCCCCAAGGCCCTGCTGTAGGCAGGGACCTGTCTGCTTCCATTTGGGGGAGGAGGGCAGCCCAAACCTGGGTTCAAGTCCCCACTCTGCCATGTCCTATGTATGACCCTGAGCAAGTTACATAAGCCGAGCTCCTTTCTCATCTGTGAGGTGGAGGTGACAATGAGATCCTAACTCAGGGCTGCTGAAATACTTCAGGGGCACCTGGGTGGCTCAGTCAGTTGAGTGTCTGACTCTTGATTTCGGCTCAGGTCATGATCCCAGGGTTGTGGGATCGAGCTCTGTGCTGGTCTCCACGCTGAGCATGGGGCCTGCAAGATTCTCTTTCTTGCTCACTCTGCCACTCTCCTTTGCTTGTGTTCTATCTAAAAATTAAAAAAAATAAAATAAATTTAAAAAATAAAAAATAAATTTAAATGAAATATTTTAATCTTTTGCATCATTCCTGGGGCATGGTTTTTGCTTTGTAAATATTAGCTACCTGGAAAGCTAAAGAATTTAAAAACAAAGGACTTTTTGGGGACACCTGGGTGGCTCAGTCAGTTGAGCATCTGACTCTTGATTTTGGCTCAGGTCATGATCATCGGACTCTGGGCCTGCCTGTGACCCTCTCTCCCCTTGGCCCTTGAGTATGAGGTAGGATTTTGACTGGTGCTTTGGAAGGTGTGTGCTTTCAGGTAGGGGCAAAGGTGTGGAGGCGGGCCGGGCAGGGCCCAGTGGGCCATGATGGCTAGAGGCAGTGCTGGGATAAAGGCAGGCAGGTAAGGGGGTTGGCCAGCCTCCAAGTGGAATTCAAGCACAAAGCGGAAGGCTGAGGCCCCGGGCCAGGCTCCGAGCCCTCGCCTTTTCCTGTTAGCCAGATTTCCCTTCCTCAGGGACTCATAGGACTTGGGTTCTCAACGAGAAACTACTGTCCCTGCCTCCCCAAATCCCAGGATTTGGAGACCCAAAGAAATAACAGATCCCCCTGCTCAGACTCAGCCCAGGGATCGAGGAGAGTGGGAGGGGGCCTTTTCGGCTCACTTTATTGGTTTGTTCTTCTCTCAGGGTGAACACCTCCAACATGGCGGCTGGTATCCAGCATACACCCAATACGTGTCCTTGGCCTTCCTCCCGTGGCAGGATGTGGAGTGGGATGCAGTCCTGACACGGACCCACTCTCTCACCGGAAGCAAATCCATCTCACCACCAGCAATGGAAGTTCTACTGAAGGTTTCTCAGGAATTTAAAAGGCAAGGTGCCAGGGCACTTGGGTGGCTCGGTCAGTCGAGCGTCCGACTTTGGCTCAGGTCAGTTCGTGAGTTTGAGCCCCACATGGCGCTGTCTACCGTCCGGCTGTCTGCTGTCAGCGCAGAGCCTGCCTCGGATCCTCTGTCCCCCTCTCTCCCTCTGCCCCTCCCCTGCTCATGTGCATGCGCTCTCTCAAAAATATACATTTAAAAAAATAAATAAAAGGCAAGGTTCCTAGTAGAGGAGGGCTTCCTGACAATCCTGCTTCCTCTCCCAGCTCTTTCCCTTGAAATTTTTTCCCAGAAGCCTCAGCCTCCTCTTTGCTCCTCCACTACTCCTTCTCTCCTTGCCCACAAAATCCCAGGTGGCTTGCAGCCCTCACACACTGCACTGAGTGAGTGTCATCAGCAGGACTGGCTTCCATAATTTGCGGGGCCTGGTGTAAAATGAAAATGTGGGGCTCCTGGTTCAGAATTATGAAGAATTTCTGGGGTACCTGAGTGGCTTAGTTGGTTAAGCATCCTGCTCTTCGTATTGGCTCAGGTCGTGATCTGGCAGCTGTGAGATCGAGGCCTACGTCTGGCTCCAGGCTGAGCATGGAGCCTGCTTGGGATTCTCTCACTCTCGATCCCCCTCTGCCCCTCTCCCTCACTTGCGTGCACTCTGTCTCTAAAATAAATAAACATTAAAAAAAAAAGAAACTATGAAGACTTTCAAGACTGTGACAGTAGAACATTAAATCAAGTCCTGGACCCTTCTGAGCACAGAACCCTGTCATCTGCATGGGTCATATGCCCATGAAGCTGACCCTGGCCCTTCATGCATGCCCCACATGGACTAGATGTCAAGTGTCATGAAATCTGAGGCCCATCCCCACCCCAAAAGCACCGCAAAAGAGGACAGCTGCTCTGGATTACACCCACCCCCACCCTCAACCCCTCACTTTCCATCCTGCCCTCAGGCCCACGGCAGAAAAATCTGAGGTCTTGTATTTGAGCCTATCATACCATTTGCAAAGTGCCTTCACGTGTTCTTTGAGAGAGAGAGAGAAGTTATCCCATTTTACAGTTAGGCAAACTGAAATTGAGAAACTCCCCACCTGAGCTGGCACCTTACTGGCCAAAAGCATATGTGGCTTCCAAAGTCTGGCTTCTACACCCCCTCATCCTGGAGCCATTTCCACCAAAGAAAGAATCCAGACACCATCTGAAGTGAATACACAGATGATTCAAACTTCAACATCGAGGGAATTTATTTTATTTATGTTGTAACAGCAATTTCTCATGTTGAAACAGCCTCACCCAACCTCAGACAAACACCAGGACCGAATCAGACCTCCCTGAGTGGAACTGCTGATGAAAATTCAGGAAATGTCCCCATTCCTCCCTGATTCACCACACACTGTACTCCTGAGACCACAGACAAAAAGAAAAAAGGGGGCCCAAACTTATATTCCAAGACGTTTATGGTAGGGTACCTTGGTGACTCTGTCGGTTAAGCTTCCTACTCTTGATTTCGGCTAAGGTCATGATATCACAGTTTGTGGGTTCAAGCCCCGCATCAGGCTCTGCGTTGAAAGTGTGGAGACTGCTTGGGATTTTCTGTCTTTCACTCTCTCTGTGCTCCTTCCCCACTCGTGCCCTCTAAATAGATAGATAGATAGATAGATAGATAGATAGATAGATAGACCTAAAAAAGGGTTTATGGTAGGGCTACTTGTTTTGTTTTATTCCTCATGAAAACTTGGGAAATCTTTATTTTTTTTTTTAAGTGAGCTGTATATTTTGGAATCATTTTCGTTTTACAGAAAAGTTGTAAAGATAATATAGAGTTCTCTCACCCGTTATGCCCGTCATTGTTAACATCTTGTAATGTTAATATAATACTAGCATCATTCCTCGCCTTACTAATGTCTTGTGTTACCCTAGTATATTTGTCAAAACCAAGAAACTGACTCTGGCACATTGCTAGGAACTGAAATCCAGACTTGATTTGGATTTCACTGGTTTTTCCACTAATGTTCTCTTTCTGTTCCAAGGTTCAATCCAGGGAAGCACACGGCATTTAGTGGTCGTGTCTCCTACTGAATCTGTGACAGTTTCTCCTTGCCTTTTACATCTGGAGAACCCTAAGAAGGACGGGCAGCTATTCTGTAGAATATCCTCTGGTCTGAGTTCCTCTGGTGGTTTTCTCCCAATTAGATCAGGGCTATAGGTTTTTAGAACACCACAGAGTTGAAGTGCCCTTCTTATCACATCCAATCAAGGGGCTGTGACACACACATGACACCACTGGTGAAGTTCACCTTGAACTTGTGGTTATGGTGGTTTCTGTTGACCTGCTCCACTGTGAAGTTACTATTTTCCACCTATGAAACTCTACCCTTTGGAAGTGAATCAATAGGTCTACATCACCCACAAGTGGGAGAGGGCAGAACGAGGCTCCGCCTCCAGGAGGAAACCTTGATTTTTTTTAAGTTTATTTATTTATTTTGAGGAGGAGGAGGGGCAGAGAGACAGGAAAAGAGAGAATCCCAAGAGCCGTGAGATCATGATCTGAGTTGAAATCAAGAGTCACTTAATTGACTGAGCCACCCAGGCGCCCCAACCTTGACTTTTAATTTTTTTATTTAAAAAAATTTTTTTTATCGTTTATTCATTTTTTGATAGAAACAGAGCGTGAGTGGGAGAGGGGCAGAGAGAGAAGGAAACACAGAATCTGAAGCAAGCTCCAGGCTCTGGACTGACAGCGCAGAGCCGGACGTGGGGCTCGAACCCACGGACCGTGAGATCATGACCTGAGCTGGAGTCGGATGCTTAACCGGCTGAGCCACCCAGGCACCCCTTGACTTTTTTTAATGTTAGTTATCTTTGAAAAAATCCATGCTCCTGGTTTAAAATGCAAAGATACCAAAGGATTCAGGTGAAAAGTCTCTTCAGATCTCTGTCCCCAAAAGTAACAATATCACTATTTTCTTGTGAATCATTCCAGACGTATTTTATGCACAGGTAAATATATACACTCTGCTCCACCTATCTTACACAAAGGTAACACACCAGCCGCACTGTTCTGCACCCAACCACAGCATAGCTCGGACCAGTGAGACCGTATAAACCACCCAGTTGTCTGACCAGGATGGATGGTTAAGAAAACTGCATCACTGTATAGCAAGGGCCTGGCCACAGCCACCAGCAGTTATAGAAATAAATAGTATCTGGTATCATGGAAAAGTAATATGTCAAATGAAAATCAAGAGCAGAGTACATACTATTTCTGTTGGGTGGTTGCTATTTTTCAGGAGAATAAGGTTCAGAAGAGGTCATAGGAAACTGGAAATCCCTGAGATAAAAACAAAGACTTGTGAATATAATGTTTTGCTATATATAAAAGAAAAATAAAAAGATGGGGCTGTGAGCTTTGGAGAGCACAATCTCGAGGATGCCACCGGTCGATGGCAAGATCCTGTCACTCTTTTTCTGGTCAGGGAGAGAAGGGCTGTTTAACTTTCTAGAATCTGTCTCCCTGAACCAAGGGTGTTTGCACTTAATTGCATTGTGGAAGTAAGAGTAGAGCAAACACCCCACCCAGGGCAGGGACAGGATGTAGATTCTTCAGGCCTGAAGTGTCAGGCTCCAGGCCACACACTTGTGGATGCCCTACACCCCAGCACTACTCACAGCCTGCAGGATGAAGTGCTGTCTTTCAGCCTTGTACCTGCTCATTCATCCATCCATTTATTCATCCATCCACCCATCCACCCACCCCTCCACCCATCCACTCATCTGTTTCCTTTATTCACCCAACATTTGCTGTGTGGCTGAGTCTGTGCCAGCTAGGGGGATTTAGCTGTGGCTGAAACGAGTATATGCTCTTCCTCATTCTGGGGAGTACATCCAAACCTTGAGCTATTTCAAGAACACAGAAGAGGGGACTAAGCCAGCCTTGGTGCAGGGCTGTTTCATGCAGGTGGTGACAACCAAGCCCAGTGGGAATGAGCCAGGCTTGGGGGACAAAGGGGAGAAAAGGGACACTCCACGTGAAAGGGCAAGAAAAGGCCCACAGACCAGTACCAGCCCCAGTTACCAAGCCCTTGTCCCAGTCTGGGCCCTGTGCCAGGTGCTGGGTGGTCAAGAGCTCATTTCATCCCACAGTAGCCCCTGTGAGCAGATATTATGATCTCCACCTTTTCACACCTTTATTGAGATATTGGCATACAACATAGATATGTGTAAGGTGTACGATGTGATGCTTTGATGCATGTGTATATTGTGGAATGATTACCACAATAAGGTGAATTAATACCTGCATCCCCTCACATAAGTACCATTTTGGTTTTTGTGGTGATAATATTGAAGATCTACTCTTTTGACAACTTTCAAGTATATAATATAGCCTTTTAAAAAAGTTTATTTATTTTGGGAGAGAGAGAGAGACAGCATGCATGCGAGTGGGGGAGGGTCAGAGAGAGGGAAAAAAGAATCCCAAGCAGACTCTGTGCTGTCAACGCAGAGCCCAACGCTGGACTTGAGCCCACGAACCCATGAGATATGACCTGAGCTGAGATCAAGAGTTGGATGTTTAACTAACTTAACTGCCACCCAGGTGCCCCCATAATATGGCATTATTATTAATAGTCACCATGCTGTACATCAGATCCCCCAAACTTATTCATCTGATAGCTGGAAGTGTGTATCCTTCCACCAACATTTCCCCCATTTCCTTCTCTCCGCTGCCCCTGGCAACTGTCAGTCTACTTTCTGTTTCTACGAGTTCGGCAACATACAGTATTTGTCTTTCTCTGACTTATTTCACTTAACGTTATGCCTTCAAGGTCCATCCATGTTGCTGCAAATGGCAGGATTTCATTCTTTTTTATGGCTGAATAATCTTGCATTACCTATTTTCTTTATCTGGTCATCAGTCAATGAGCAGTTAGGTTGTTTCTATGTCTCTGCTATTGTGAATAATGCTGCAGTGAACGTGGGGGTGCAGATATCCCTTCAAGAGAGTGATTTTGTTTACTTTGGATAAATACCCAGAAGTGGAAATGCTGGATCATATCGTAGTTCTATTTTTAGTCTTTTGAGGAACCTCCATACTGTTTTCCATATTGGCTGCACCAATTTACAATCCCACAACAGTGCACAAGGCTCCCTTTTCTCCACATCCTTGCCAGCACTTGTTATTTCTTGTCTTTTTGATGACAGCCATTCTAAGGATGTCATTCTAAGGATGACAGCCATTCTAAGGACAGCCATTCTAAGGACATATCATTGTGGCTTTGAATTGCCTTTCCCTGATGATTACTGATGTCGAGCATGTTTTCATGTGCCCTGTGGTCATTTACATGTCTTTTTTGGAAAAAGGTATTATCTCCTTTTTAAAAATGAGGATGCCAAAGCTGAGAGAGGCTGGGTGACTAGACCAGGGTCACACGGCACGTAGATGGCAGGTGCAGCGCTTGGGCCGGGGCGTCTGGCTGTAGAACCTGTCCTTTCAACCTCCATGGAGTTCTGCCTGACATTCGAAGCTGTTTTCCTCAGCCTCAGCTGATCTCCTCACTCATTAGTGTCAAAAGAGAATCCTCAGTAGTCCCGGACCATTTTTCCCCCCTCCACACCTTTGTCCATGCTCTTCCCTCTGCCTGGAATACCCACGCTCATTTTTTGCCCCGTTTAAAAAGTCTCTCATTTATTTGAGGCCAATTTCAAATATAGATTTGAGCTGCAGTCCCGCTTCAAATGTTTCTCCGCAGCAGCATGGCCTCGGGAAGTCACCTCACCTCCCAGGGCTTTATTCTTCTTGTCTGTGGAATGGGCATGATAGCAGCACCTACCGTGTAGGGTGTTGTGAGGCCCCAGTGAGGTTACAGTGCACTTGCCATGAGACCTGCCCTGGGTCATACAGCTCGATACATGTCACCGACTCTTATTCCACTCTCCGCTATAACTTCCTTGTCTTACTTCATTTTTTGAAGTTTATTTATTTATTTTGAGAGAGAGAGATAACTAGTACAAGTGGGGGAGGGGCAGAGAGAGAGGGAGAGAGAGAGAATTCCAAGCAGGCTCTGCACTGTCAGCACAGAGCCCGACAAGGGGCTGGACCTCATGGACCACAAGATCATGACCTGAGCCAAGCCGAAGTCAGATGCTCAACCGACTGAGCCACCCAGGCGCCCCTGTCTTATTTCATTCGTAGATTCAACAGCTATTTCCTGAGCACCAACTATGTGCTTATCAAGGACAGGGCTGAGAGCTGCTTTTCTTGGTCTCTCCCTGTGCCTAGTCCAAGGCCTGATATACAGAAGGCACTCAAGAATCGCAGATGGAACAGGATGGCATGGGCTGGACTCTGTCTGTTGGATTCCCCCATTACTGGGGGAATCATGAATCTGTCCCTAAAACCCTCCACCTGCAGCTTCCTGGTCTATAAAGTAGGAATACTTTCAAAATCAACATTTAAAAAATATCTGTGTGCTGTGCTGGGAAAAATAACAAATGAGACGAAGTTGTTGGCTCAGGAAGTTTCTAGGGTCTGAAGGGTCTGAAAAGGGTCTGAAAAGTGAGCAGAAAGTTATAGCCCATTATAGCAAAGTGATTTGCTCTGGTGGCGGACAGGGTACTGGGCAAACACAGCTTGGGTATCAGAATTAAATATTAGCTAGAGATGGTTTCCTATATGTTGGGCCCTGTGCTGAGTGGTTTATGTGAACTAACTTGTCTAGTCATCACAATTTTATCAGATGGGTACTATTCCAATCAATCATCTACCAAGAGGGGTGCCTGGCCGGGTCAGTCGGTAGGGTGTGCCACTCTTGATCTCGGGTCGGGAGTTTGAACCCCATGTTGGGCATAGGGTTTACTTAAAAAAAAAACAACTATTCACGGAGAGAAAGGTAGTGGAGGCTCACGGAGGTCAGATAACTTGCCCAAGGTCACACAGCTGGTGAATAGCAGAGCTGGAATCAGAGCCCAGTCCTTCTGACCCTTGACCCTTGACCGTAGGCTATCTTGAATCAGGGTGACTAATAGGGAATGCTAAATTTTCCTCTTCTACCTCTCAGAGGACAGATGAGGTTATATCTACAAATCATGGGGCCTGGAGGTGTGGAGGAAGGTGTCCCAGGGTTGAAAAAGCACCTCAAAAAAGGCCTCTTTTTGAATCTCAAATGAGGTCAAGGTCTGTCCAGAATCCCAGGCTCTGAGAAGTTGGCCACATCCTGTCAGCTGGGCTTCTGCAGGGCTTAGAGCAGGGGGAGGACTGAGAAGATACAGGGCCTGATGTTCACACCAACATTGTTCCTGTGGGCCTAGCTTCTCCCATGAGGTAACTGCTGGTTCCCTGAAATGGGCAATGACCTTCCTCCCTCACTCCTGGGGGGGGGGGGGGCGTTTGAGGCCTTAAGTGGCAGCTGCTACAGAGTACCTCTTGAGACTTCCCCCCACTTTCTTTTGTATGTCCACCCCCATAGCCTGAGCATTATTCATGTCTGAAATACCTCCACAAGTCTCAACAGCACTGCCCTTCACCCAAGACTACACAGCCTCATGGCTCATGTTCCTTTAGAAGGTCATCTTCCAGGGGCGCCTGGGTGGCTTGGTTAAGCGTCCGACTTCGGCTCAGGTCATGATCTCAAGGTCCGTGAGTTCGAGCCCCGCCTCGGGCTCTGTGCTGACAGCTCAGAGCCTGGAGCCTGTTTCAGATTCTGTGTCTCCCTCTCTGTCTGCCCCTCCCCTGTTCATGCTCTGTCTCTCTCTGTCTCAAAAATAAATAAACGTTGAAAAAAAATTTAGAAGGTCATCTTCCTCTCTGCCCTTGCTGTCTGACCCCCCATCGGGCCTTTCATATCCTTCTGCTCTCCTGGGTAAGGCAGAGACATGACTGGTGTTCTGGCCTCGAGGTGCCCACCAGGAATTCATCCACAGACACCATCTTCCGATCAGCCTTTGGGGCCCTGGGCTGCCCAGCTGATCTGTCAGTCATGTGCAGTTAAGACACCCCCCAGGACTGTGGGGATATGTTAACATTGACACGTCAGCCTGCCCTGGACAACACCTGCATTTTGGAGAAAGTAAATGATGGTGAGTTAGAGCCTCTCCTAACTGCTCTGAGGGGCCCAGAAGGCTCAGGCGTCAGGCCTGGCCTGCCCATTTCTAAGGCAGAAGGAGCCACACCCCTCTAGGGATGCCACTTTGTGGACAGTCCCAAGGATCAAGGCTCGTTGGCGGAGATGGCCTTGTGTGATGTCTGTAGCACACACTGGGGCCCACCCATGCCCTTTCAGCCTGTGCCATTTACTTCCAGCTGCCAGCAGCCAAGTCTTGTTGCCCAATGGCTTTCTGGTTACCTGGTCACTGGCTGCGTGCTTATCATGACCAAATTCAGTCATGACAAGTCCATGCTCTGCCTGCACATGTGGTAGACCAGAAGGTCACAGCAGCCCTGCCTCCTCCAGTAGACCCGGTGGTGACGCTAAAGGCACACACCCCTGCTCCTGGCTCTTCGTGGCTCGCACGGGTGGCCCCCTCATTAACAAACCCTGGATGGGCTTCCTTCCTTGCCTGTCTCACCTCCCACATCCTCTGCCAGTGCTTCCAAGGATCATTTCCCAAAAGAATGTCTTGCATTTGAGTTCTGGATTCAGAGTCTGCTTGCGAGGAAACCCAAACTACGACAGTAGTGAACTGCCAACATTCATCGAGCACTTTCTCTGTGCCAAGCACCCTGCTCAGTACTTCACATGTTTTGACTCATTTGATCTCATGACAGCCAGGGCTGTGAGGAAGGAACCATTCTCATCTCCATTGTATGGACACAGAACCGACTCAGAGCTGTGGCTTGATGCCAAACGACTCCTCTCATGACACATCCACTAGCAGCCTGAATTGCTTTCGGTTCCTCAAACTGCTGTGCTCGCTCACCTCCTGCCCTCTGCCCTCTGTGGTGGGTTCGATCACTTGGTCACACAGCAAGTTAGAGGTTGAGCCACCTGGTTCAAGAGCAGGACCCCAGGCCTCAAGCCCTCACACTTCACCCCTGTGGTAGGCAGACCAAGAGACCCTCTGCACGGCCCCATCCAGCACCCATGCCTGTTACTTTCTATGGCAACAGAGGCTTTGCAGATGTGATTAAGTTAAGGATCTTGAGATAGAGAGATCATCCTGAAGTATCCTCGTAAGAGGGTGTCTTTCTGTCTCTTTCAGACAGAAGATGACCTGGCGACGAAGCAGAGGGACAGAAGGTTTGAAGATGCCACACGACTGGCTTTGAAGATGGAAGGCTGGGCCATGAGCCTAGGGATGTAGGTGGCCTCTGGAAGCCGGGAGAAGCAAGGAAACAGATTCTCCCCTGGAGCCTCCAGGAGGAGCCGGGTCTGCGAACTGCTTAACCTCAGTCCAGCAAGACTGATTTCGGATTTCTGGGCCTCTAGAACTGACAGAGAACACATTTCTGTTGTTTTAGCCGCTACTTTTGAGGCTGCGCAGCTGTGGCGCGTTCCTGGCAACAGCAGTGCCGAAGCCACCTCGTGGGACTGTCACCTGGCAGGGCACATCTTCGAGCAGCAGGCAGGTGCGACCTACTGCAGGGGACGCCTGGGGCTGAGGGACATCAAAGGGCCCTCCCTGGTCGGTCTGAGGTGTTCAGCAAGAGCTGCCTCAGCAGAGGCGGGAGAGCAGGAAGGAAGTCCCTGGGAGGGGAGGGAAAGGGAGGTGCCAGGCAGAGGGAGCAGCGCGTGCAAAGGCCAGGAGATGGGCGGAAGCTCAGCCATTTGAGGTTCTAAAGTGATTCAGTCCGGACAGAGGACGGGGTGGAGGGAGAAACAACAGAATCCATGTGGTGTCAAGGCTCCGGGAGTGTGTGTGAATGGGGCAAGGCACTTGACCTCTCTGTGCCTCAGTTTCCTCACCAGCCTGATGGGGATAATGCATAGTACTTATGTCACAGTGTTCTGTGAGGTTTTTTTTTTTTTTTAATTTTTTTTTCAACTTTTTTTTTTTTTTTATTTTGGGACAGAGAGAGACAGAGCATGAACAGGGGAGGGGCAGAGAGAGAGGGAGACACAGAATCGGAAACAGGCTCCAGGCTCCAAGCCATCAGCCCAGAGCCTGATGCGGGGCTCGAACTCACAGACCGCGAGATCGTGACCTGGCTGAAGTCGGACGCTTAACCGACTGCGCCACCCAGGCACCCCTTGTGAGGTTTAACCACATGTGCAGCACTTGGTACAGTGTCCCGTGCACAGTAAGGGCTCAGTAAACTCCTGTTCCCATCAACAGCTAAGTGGCTGGCAGCCCCCCTCCTGTGGGCACACAGTCCAGCACTGGCCAGTGGGGGGCCCACATCCCTCTGACAGTGGGATCTGGGTGGAGTTGCCAGAGCCAGCTAGCATGAGCCCAGGACTTTTGCTGGAAGTTCTGGGAAAGCAGGTCAGCCTGGAGTGGCTGGGGGGTTGGGGGCATCTTTATCACCGTGGCAGGGGGGGCCTGCCTGAGAAGGAAGCCAACAGAGGGAAAGGCAGGGCCCTGGATGGAGTGAGGCCGATCTTGGTGGTGTCACCTAGGGTCCTGAATCCAGACATGTCAGACAGTCTGGTTACAGGGTCCACTCAATTCTCCTTTTTGCTTTAGGAGTTTTAACTGAGTTTTTATAACTGGCAACCAGGAGAGTCCCAACTGATAGATGCATTATCAGTGAACACACATTGACTGACTGAGCATTGAGGGCTCTGGTACTGTCTTTAAGTTGGGGGGGGGTGACTTCATGGTAAGGGCCCCACTTCCTATAGGACCACAGGGACTGGGGAAAAGCACTCTCTCCTGGGAAAGCACTGTCTCTGTTCTCCCCACCTGCAGGCCCTGGCAACCACATCTAAGGTTCCCTCCAAAGAAGGATGGGGCTCTGCTCAAGTCAGGTGTGTACCCCACCCAGAAGCTGAATCCCTGTTTTCCTCTCCCTGACCCAAACCTCCCCCAGCAGGGAAGCTCTCCCACCTCACTTAGGGGACTAGGAAAGGGATTCGAGTACTAGAGTCCTAAGGACAGCCCAGGGGGTCCGTGCCATTATCAGTCCCATTTTACAGATGAAGACACTGAGGCCTGAGAGGTTAAGTTACCTGTCCTCAAAGCTGGGGACCACCGAACAAAACTCAGAACTCTTTTCTTGCCCCCAAACATGGCTTCCTTCTCCTTAGCCATTTTTCCATCAGGTGTCCTCATTTTTTCTGGCTTTCTTGCTCTCTCAAGTCTATATACTCTAATTCATTATAATTACTCATTCCTTGCTCCTAGGTCATACGGAAGAATATTTGACCACATCTCGGTTAGTGTCTTTGCTCCATGTGGTAGAAGCTGTGTGTCCTTGGGCCAATGTCTTTACCTCTCTGGGCCTTGGTTTCTTCAACTGTGGTGGTAGAGAGCAAAACATGCTCGTAGTCTTTTTATAAGAACTAAGTGAGTTAATACATGTAAAATGCTTAAAACAGTAAGCCCTTCGGAAGTACTCAATAAATGGAAGTTTTTATAATTCATTTCCTTTAGAAATTATATTGTGTAGTATTTCTTAGAATGAAATAGAGAGAAAGATTCCCTGAATAAGTAAATAAATGGCACAACTTTGAAAACTGCAATTTCACCTAACTTTTCTCCCTTCTTCCTTCCCCCCTCTTTCCTTTCCTTTCCTTTCCTTTCCTTTCCTTTCCTTTCCTTTCCTTTCCTTTCCTTTCCTTTCCTTTCCTTTCCTTTCCTTTCCTTTCCTCCTTCGTTCCTTCCTTCATTCCTTCGTTCGTTCCTTCCTTTTGTGCTTTTTAATTTTGAAGCCCGTGTCCGTTGGCAGAAGAGCAGCAGCAGGGGGTGGGGTGGGGTGGGGTGGGGGGGGTGGGGGGGGGGGTGGGGGGGTGGGGGGGGTGGGGGGGGTGGGGGTCCGGTGCTTCCTGCTTCTCTCCCTGGCAAGTGAGTGGTATAAGGTCAAGCCTCCCGCCCAGAGCACCTGGAAGAGGCCCAGAAACAGGTGCCTGAAACTGGGACTCGCTTTTCTCCGGCAGGCCTGTGCTGACTGTGGCAGCTGAGAGGCTGCAAAGCTGGCAGGGCTTTGGTGTCTCGAGGCCCGTGGCCACAAAAATCTGAATACACCCCCATCTTGGTAGTAGTACCTGGACAAATCTGCAGGCTTGACGTGCGACTCTAATAACTGTGAGGAGTGCATTCAGGAAATAGATAAGAATTTCAGCAGAAAACTGGAAAACATAAAAAAAAGAATTGATGGAAGTTCCCAAACTGAAAAATAACAATGCTGAAGTTGAGATTTGCAGTTCAGGTCGCACACAGGCTCTGAGGCACTGGCCAGGTTCTGGTCCTAGGTCAGCCTTTGCTACTTACAATGCTGGTCCTGGTTTCTTCTTGCATGGAGGTGAAATCCACACAACCTACAACAAACCATTTTAAAGCGCAGGATTCAGTGACAGGGCGTTAACAGTGTTGTGCAAAAACCAGCTCTAGTTTCAAAAATTTTTCATCACGTCACATATACCCCATGCCTATTAAGTAATGACGCCCCATCCTCCCCACCCCATCCTTGGTAACCTCTAATCTGCCTATTATGGCCATATCACATAACATAAACCATACAGGATGTAACTTTTGTGTCTGGCTTCTTTTGCTTAGCATGTTCTCGAGGTTCATCCAAGTTGTAGCATGTGTCAGTATTTGACTCCTACTTATGGCTGGATTATGTTCCGTTGTACGGATGTACCACATTTTGTTTATCCATTCACTTATTAATGGATATTTGAGAATTGTTCCTGCCTTTTGGCTTGAATGAATTATGTTGCTATAAACTTTGCATACAAGTCCCTGTGTGCACATTTTCATTTCCCTTGGGTATGTACCTAGGTGTGGAATAAGCCATTGTTTCATAACTTCTTATTGCAGTTTCCTTGTCGATAAAACGAGCTGGTAGTGGTGCCTAACTCGGAGCGTTACCCGAGACAGTGAACGCAAAGTGCTCAGCTTGATAGACGGTTGCTGTGGATCAGAGCTGTTACCTGATTAGGTTGTAAGTATTTGTTGACGTGTCTGTCTGCTGCGCTAGGTCACAGGTTCCTGGAGGGCAGGGGCTTTTGGATACTTGTCTGCATCCCCTGGTGCCCGGCACCCTGTCTGACATGGAGCAGAAACACTCGGTAACCATTTCTGGAGTGTTTGGAGCTGATTCGTTCCCATGCACAGCTTTGCCCTTCCCTTGGACTCTGCCAGTGCCCTGAGGAACACAGATGTTAGTGCTCTTTTTCAACCACTGAGGAAAATGAGGCTCCTGGAAGCTGAGTACCTTGATTAATTATAAGGCTGAAGAGAAGCAGAATCTCAAGTCCGGGTTCATTCATTCATTCAACATCAAATATTTACTGCGCACCTGCTATGCGCCAGGCATGTTCTAGAGAGTGGGCTTTTCACGAATTATTTAAAATTTTTTTTTCAACGTTTATTTATTTTTGGGACAGAGAGAGACAGAGCATGAACGGGCGAGGGGCAGAGAGAGAGAGGGAGACACAGAATCGGAAACAGGCTCCAGGCTCTGAGCCATCAGCCCAGAGCCCGACGCGGGGCTCGAACTCACAGACCGCGAGATCGTGACCTGGCTGAAGTCGGACGCTTAACCGACTGTGCCACCTAGGCGCCCCTTCATGAATTATTTAGAAAGAACACAAATGAAATCAGTAGGTTACATAGTATATATATATAGGTGATGCACTATCCGCTAGAAGGTGATATGTGCCAAGGAGAAAAATAAGGCAGAAAAGGAAGGTAGGGAGTTGCCAAGGGAGGGTTGAGAGAGTTTCAGTTTCTATGGGGTGGCGGTGAAGGCCTCACAGAGAATGGGACTTGAGTCCAGACTTGAGGAAGTGAGGGAGTCAACCATGTGAATGTCCGTAACTATGACTCAGTAGGATCAAATTAGAAGTTTTGGATGAAGATCTTTCTGGACGACGATGATGCTAATGATGATGACAGCAACTACTTCGTGTTCAGCTGCCATGTGCATAGCCCACGTTGCCTTCGTGATTTCATAAGCACCTCAGAACAGCCATGTGAGATGGTATTACTATTATTCCCACACAACTCATCAGTGGCTGAACAGGGATTTGAACCCGTAAGAGTCCAGAATCTGTGCCATGCATGGACTTCCCACAGCTTCCTGGGAGGCAGTATGGTGCCGTGGTTCAGAGTTGGGCTCTGGAGTCAGATCTATTAACAGGATGCCTTTGAGCTGCTTGCTTAACTTCTCTGGGCCTTAGTTCCTATCTCATAGAGGTATGTGAGGATTGCATGTGGCAATAGACGTAAAACACTTGCTCAGTACATGAGGCAGTTTCTGTTCTGATTGTCATTGTTATTACTAGAGAAGTTTTGCGTTTTGGAGAGCTCTCTGGCCCAGTGGATTCCCTCTGGTCCTAACCAACTTGGGATCGACCGTATGACTCGTCAACTGTCTAGGCCAACAAAGGTGCACACCACTCATACTTGGAGAACAGGGGACCCTCTGAGACCTCACTGAGCGCGGCCAATCACGTTCTAATTGTTCTCATATACTTCTCAATGAGTTTCTGTAGCCAGCAGCATTCCCAGTTTAGGCTCTAGGGACACCAGGGAAAAATGCTCTGTGTTAGCTCTAACCCTTCCCTCCCCTCAATTAAAGATCTACCCCAAGGCCTTTGGAGAGAGGACTGACCTCCAGATATTTTGGAAAAGCCTATCTCCTATCAGGAGCCGATTCTGGTCTGAGCTGAGAGCATATTCATGGGCCAAAGTCTGCTCCAAAGTAAACACGTCATCACATTCCTCACAGCCTGTAACCTCCATGGGGAGAAGCTTGGGCCATCATGGTGCAAGGGTGGTGAGGAAATCTTATCTGACTCCATTTCAGCAGGATCCCACCTAGTTTGAGCTTAGTGGGGGACATGGGGGAGAGAATGGAACAGATAATCTTAAACAAGTTGAATAAAAGAGCACATTTATTGAAGTTATTCTCTGTGGTGATGGGTAGAGGAGACAAGGTTTAGAAGACAAACATGTTATGTAGTGAAAGAGCACACATTTTATGTGGGTGTGCCTTTGAATCCTTATTGCTTTTTTTCTGTCCATAAAAGTTACACAGACTTGTTTTCTTTTCTTTCTTTCCTTCCTTCTTTTTTTTTTTTTTAAATTTGTGAGAGAGAGTGTTCAGGGGAGAGGGACAGAGGAGAGAGAGAGAGAGAGAGAGAGAGAGAGAGAGAGAGAATCCTAAGCATTAAGCAGGCTCCACACCCAACATAGAGCCCGATGCAGGGCTGGATTCCATGACCCTGGGATCATGACCTGAGCCAAAATCAAGAGTCTGACACTCACCCGACTGAGCCACCCAGGCGCCCCTTTTCTTTTTCTTTTTTTAACAGTAAACTATGCATATTTGAAGTTTACAATGTGATGTGTTTACACATCCACCCCACCTTCACACTCATACACACATGCACGTATATATTAATGAAACTATGGCTGCAATCAAAATGGGGAACATATCTATCCTAAAAGTTTCCTTATTTTTCTTTTGTAATCTCTCCCTCCCATCTCTCCTCACCTACCCCCTAGAGCCTAGGCACACACTGATCTGCTCTCTGTCATTTTGGTTAGTTTGCAGGGGCGCCTGGGTGGCTCAGTCGGTTGAGCATCAGACTCTTGATTTGGGATCAGGCCATGATCCCAGAGTTGTGGGATCAAGCCCTGGGTCCAGCTCCACACCTAGCATGGAGCCTGCTTAGGATTCTCTCTCTCCCTCTGCCCTTCCTTCATAATGCTCTCTCTCTCTCAAGCTAAAATATATATACGTATTAGTTTATACTTTCTAGAATTTTCTGTAAGTGGAATCACACAGTATGTATATATTTTTTTTGTCTGGCTCCTTTCACTTAGCAGGATTATTTTGAGATTCAGCTATGTAGCTATGTATATTCATAGGTCCTTCCTTTTTATTGCTGAGTACTAATTAGTTCACATACGGATGCATGACAGTTGGTTTATCCATTCACCTGTTAATAGACCTTTGGGTTGTGTCTAGCTTGTGGTAAATAAAGCTGGTACAAACATCCAAGTACAAGTGTTTTTATAGACACATGCTTTCATTTCACTTGGGTGATTTCCTAGGAGTGGAATGGCTGAATCATATGGTAGTTATATGTTTAACTTTTTAAAGAAACTGCTTTCCAGTGTGGGAGTACCATTTTACATTCCCACCAACAATATATGTTTAAACACATTAGAGACACATTTGAGGTAGAAAGAAAATCCTTAAGGTTGAAAGTAAACGTTCTTGTTTTTGTTTAAGTTTATTTATTTTCAGATAGAGAGCGTGAGTGGGGGAGGGGCAGAGAGAGAGGGAGAGAGAGAGAATCCCAAGCAGGCCCCGCACTGCCAGCACGGAGCTGGACTTGGAGCTCGAACCCCTAAACTGCGAGATCATGACCTGAGCCGAAATCAAGAGTCGGTCGCTTAGCCAACTGAGCCACCCAGGCGCCCTGAAAGTAAGAGTTCTTATAATGCCACCTCCTAGTGATTGCCTGATTAACTGTTTCCTGTTAGTCCTTCCAGCATTCTTTGTTTTCTTATCCACCTATAGACTCCGACTGAGACACAGAGGTGCTCTGCACAGGCTAATAATCTGACAGCCCCTCAACTTAATATTTTAAAAACACTTTTTCAAAATTTAGTTAGGCAGGATGTGGAGAAACTGATTTTCTGTTAATAAAGTATATCATTCCTCTTTCTTTTCAAAATACAGGATTTATTACATGCACAGAAGGAAACCTGACCTTTTAACTTATTTGGAATTATCCTGGAATTGTAGTTGTCCAAGCGGTCTGCTCCTTGGTGCCTGTATTAAAGGGCATGTGACTCAGGTGACACACTCACAGATGACAAGGTCTCGGGGCAGCACGTAGCTCTGACCAACAATAAGCTGACATGACCAAGGATCTGAGAGAATTGTCACCCAGCTGGACTCTGGCTTAGTGGCATAGCCAAGAGTTGCCCCTACTGTTGGAAAGAGAATGTTCTAATTTCCCTCAGAGGATGCTGTTTCTCTTACTGGTTCCTGCAGGGCTGTCCCGCGTGGACCCCTGAGTTAACTGGCACCGTGTTTTGATCTAGTCCATCGCTATTTGGCCTCCCCTTCTAGACCGGCACCCCACTAGGCTGCCTGGCTGATTAGCCCAATGCATATATTAACATATATTAATGTTATTTTTATTTTAAAAGAATGTGTACATAGGGGTGCCTGGGTGCCTCAGTCAGTTGGGCATCTGACTCTTGGTTTCAGCTCAGGTCATGATCTCACAGTTTGTGGGTTCGAGCCCCGTGTCAGGCTCTGCGCTGTTACCTCGTGGGATTCTCTCTCTCCCTCTCTCTCTGCCTTTCCCCTGCTTTCGTGCACACACAGTCTCTCTCAAAATAAATAAACTTTAAAACAGTACATTTATTAAAAAAATGAAAAATGTGTACATAAATTGGATTGTACAAATTCATGTTGGTCTGTAACTTGCTTTTGTTTTTCTCCACTAAACAATACATTTTGAGATCTTTTTGTAGATCCATCACACTCTTTTGTAAAACGTACCAAAGTAACCCCTCTGATGAATGTACTGTGCTGTGGTAGTTATCAACTGTGATGAGCATAGGTATCATCTCGGGGATCGTGTTAAACTGCAGCTCCTGAGTCAGTGGGTCTGGGGTGGTGCCTCACATTCCCAGGTGCTGACCAAGCTCCTGGTGGGGCCACACTTTGAGAAGCAAGGCTATATTTGTAGTGCACGTGAGGGACCCACCAGTGAGAGACATTTGGGCTGTTATAAACAGTGCTACAATAAACAGCAGAGTCAGAAGACCTAACACTGAACTCGTAGCCCTGGTATTAACTGTGTGACCGTGAGTGGGTCACTTAACCTTTCTGGGCTGCCGGTGAGTCCCTCCTCCCTGGCAATTCGGCGAATGGTCACAAACGCCTCTACTCTTTTAAACCCTAGGGATAAAAATAAACAGTCCCTGTCCTTGAGTGCTCTGAGAGTCATAATTCTAATCCTGGCGTGCAGAGCATTGGGGGAGAGGGGAGTGCGCAAGATAAGGATGGAAAAGTCTTTGTCAGCTGTACTGCCGGCCACAAAGGCAGTTCTGTTCCAGTTGGAAGGCAGTCTAGGTTTGCCAGGTGAGCAGTGGCTAGACAGGGTTTTCTTCAGCAGAAAAGTGCTCTGTGGCATTTGTCTGCACTTTAAAAAAAACAAACCAGTCCCGCACATAAATCTTCCGAAGAAGCCAAAGCCAAACTGGGTGGGGGAAGAGAGCCCCGTCATTTGCAAACTGGCTTTTTTTTTTTTTTTTTTTTTTTTTTTTTTTTTGTGATTCCAGCAAGACTGGGGAGGGTGGGGTGGGGTATTCTCTGAGTAAATTCCACCTTGGACTGGGAGGGCCCGGAGGGAGGAAATCAAGGCCCTCAGCAGGCCCTGTCTTCCCACCCCTGCTGAATGAACAACACACACATGTCCAGTGGATGGTGGCCACCGCCTTCATTCCTTTACCAGCGTGAGGCAATTGCTTCTGGCGGCCATGGCTGCAACCTCTGGGGGACTGAGAGCTCAGAGACGCAGAACTGACCTCTGGAGTCGGTTAGACTAGGGTTTGAATCCAGACTCTGACACCTAGTACCAGAGGGACCTGAGCAAGTGACTTAATTTGTTATTTGCAGCCTCAGTCTCCCTGTTTGTAACACGGGGATGATGATAATAGCATCAAGCTCGCAGAGTTCTTGCAAAGATTAAAGAAGGTAAGTCATGGATGTGAGGTGGTCAGGCAATCAGGGAAGTGGCCATGTACTACAGCTATAGGATTCAAGGAGGGAATGTCGATAAAATCACAGTCACGTAGCCCGTTGAGTGAGTCCAGGAAAGAATGGCTCTCGTGAACGTCGCTCATTCCATTTTGAACTCCACCTTAGTCAGTGGGTGAGTGGGAGAGCAGGGTGCCTTCTCTGAGCATCCTGCCTACCAGCACCCCCAGCTTCTCTTAGGGCAGGGCTGGCTGGTCTTTCAAACAGCCACTGCCTTTGCCACCCCGTTGGAAGAAGACCTGCTTCCCCAGCACCCACGCACGTGGCCCCAGGACCTCTGCAGCAGGGGCTGGGGGTGGAGGGTGAGCCCTCTTCCCTCTCCAGTTGCTGCTGAGAGAACCAGCTCCTCTTCCTTGAGGGGATGGAGGCAGAGCAAATGTTCTCACGTACAGTTTGCTCCTCTTTCTTTCTGGCAGGGTGTGGACCTCGGTGTAAAATTACAACTGAGAAGGCCCCCGCCCTGGGGCAAAGATGTAACTGGGGAGGACGTCAGTTCATTTTGCAAGTCCTCGTTCTCCATCTCTGTTCCCTTTGGAAACTTTCAGTCTTTGCTCTTTGATGTCCACTCGTAGCGTAATCATGACATTAACAGACATTGTCATATCATAATCACGGCGGTAGCTCTCTCACAGATACATGCTAAGTGCTTTGCACATGGCTTCTCATTTGTCAGAAACCCTCCAAAGGTACATGGTTAATGTAGGTTACAGGCAACCCCAGCTCCCTGCTCTTAATCTTGACTATTGTCTTTCTTAGCCCTTCCTTAGACTTAGTATCCAGTTTAGCACTCTGTGACCTTAGGCATATGATTATTTCTCTCAGCCCCAATTTCCTTACCTGTAAAATGGAAATAATAACAACATCACCTGGGGTTGTTATAATGATTAAATGAGAAGGGGCGCCTGGGTGGCTCAGTAGGTTAGGCATCTGACTTTGGCTCAGGTCATGATCTCACGGTTGGTGGGTTTGAGCCCTGCATCAGGCTCTGTGCTGGCAGCTTGGAGCCTGGAGCCTGCTTTGGATTCTGTGTTTCTCTCTCTGACCCTCCTCTGTTTATGCTCTGTCTCTTAAAAATGAATAAATGTTAAAAAAAAAAAAAAAAAAGAAAAAGAGAAAATGGCAGTACTCAAGAAAAGGAAGCTTCTATTATTATTATTTATTTTACTGTTTTTACTGTTACGAATATTCTGACATGCTACCATAGCAGTGGACCCCAGGACACCAAGAAACCACAGAATCCAGGTTCACCTGGGACCCCTTTCACAGAGCTGTGGATCCTGAAGTGTGGAGGTGGGTTTCACACATAGGGGCAGGATTCCAAGATCAGGACCCTAGTAAGAGTGTTATGTGTCTCTAGCTTATTAACTGGTTTATTGCAATATCAAGTATATCTCTATACCTGCGTTGTTCAATATGATAACCCCCAGTAGCTAAAGGCAGCTATTGAGCGTTGGCAATGTGCCGAGTCTGAATTAAGACATGCTGTAAGCAGGGCACCTGGCTGGCTCCATCGGAGAAGAATGCAACTCTTGGTCTCAGGGTCGTGAGTTTGAGCCCCATGTTGGATGTAGAGATTACTTAAATAAACAACTATTTTTAATTAAAAAAATTTTTTTAATGTATATTTATTTTTGAGAGAGAGAAAGACAGAGCTTGAGTGGGGGGAGGGGCAGAAAGAGAGGGAGACACAGAATCTGAAGCAGGCTCCAGGCTCTGAGTTGTCCACACAGAGCCTGACGTGGGTCTCGAACTCACGGAACTGTGAGATCGTTACCTGAGCAGAAGTCAGTCATTTAACTGATTGAACCACCCAGGCGCCCCAAATATTTTTTTTTTAAAAAGACATGCTGTAGGTATAAAACACATGTCAGACTTCAAAGACAGTAATATATTTAAAAATATTAATTGTATATCTGAAAATTATAACTTTTCAGATATATTGGGTAAAGTGATCAACTTGTTCTAGTTGCCACAGACATTCCTGGTTTTAGGACTGAAATGAAAGGCCTGCAACCCAAGAAACCCCTTAGTCTTGGGCAAATCAGGACGTTGGTCATCTTATTTTTTTAAGTTTATTTATTTATTTTGAGAGAGACGGCGGAAGGGCAGAGAGAGAGAGAGAGAGAGAGAGAGAGAGAGAGAGAGAGAGAGAGAGAGAATCCTAAGCAGGCTCCATGCTGTCAACACAGAGCCTGATATGGGGCTCAAACCCACACAATCGTGAGATCATGACCTGAGCTGAAGTCTGACGCTTAACCAACTGAGGCACTCAGGTGCCCTGAGTTGGTCATCTTATTATTGGTTAAAATATATTATTATAAGTAATTTCACCTGTTTCTTTTAAAGTGACAGTTAACTTTTAAGCGTTACTAGAAAATTAAAAATTATATTGTGGAAAAAAATTATAATGTGGCTCTCATGATATTTTTATTAGACAGTATAGGTTCTATTAGGTCTTAAACCCCAGCCTACACCCTGCCAGGAGACAGATGTGACAGTTGCCCTCCTTCAACAAGTGGCACAGAAAACAGCAACTAAACCTTAGCATAAAATAGGTGGTGTGACTGCAAGGGCTGTAAGAGTGAGGGACTAGGGGCTCCTGGGTGGCTCGGTGGGTTAAGTATCAGACTTTGGGTCTGGTCATGATCTCACGGTTCTTGAGTTCGAGCCTCGCATCATGCTCTCTGCTGTTAGCGTCGGATCCTCTGTCCTCCTCGCCCTCTGCCCCTTCCCCACTCTCTCTCTCTCTCAAAAATAAACATTAAAAAGAGAGAGAGAGAGAGAGAGAGAGTGAAGACTAAAGGACAGGCATGGGTTTCCCATGTTGAAAGGAGAGATGAGAGCCTTCTAGGCAGAGGGAACTGTCTGAGCAAAAGCATGGAGGTGATCAGGTGAACTTTCACACATTTGCTTAGAAAGAAGAACCCCTTCCATCCCACTGATCCGGCGACTTGTACAACGTTGAGAAGTAGACTCATAGTGCTTCAGTCTTCCACCGGTATTTATCCTCAAGTTCAGCCAGTCTTCTCCTCGTGGGTGTCTGCACATCTGCTGCTGTCCTGCCAGGTCTATGCTGACCTGTAGGGGTGATGGCTCTACTTGTGTTTTCTCAGTCGGTTTATTCTGACTGGGATCTCTCGGGGCTGCAGCAGATTGGTGTCAGCATATCTGTGAGTAACGAACATAGAGGGGAGCCATGGCTTTTTACAGAGACATGCTAGAGTCAGCTAGGGAAAATGCAGCTAATTCCGGCTTTTTCAGGGACTGGTAGTGAGGTCTCTTAATTTTGCCTGGTTTCCAGCTACCTTTATAGAGTGCTTATTGTGTGCCAGGCACTATGCTAAGAGTTTTGCTTGCCTTATCGGAGCACCCTAGGAAGAGGTGTGTTACCTCCACTACCTAGACCAGAAGACTGGAGCTTGCAGAGGCTATTTGTTCAAGATCACAAAGCCAGAATAGCCAAAAGTCACACTCAAAGGCTGGGCTTTTTGCTGCTTTACACTCTTCCACTTTGGACAGTTCTATACCAAGAGATCAGAGAAGGCTAGGACAGAATTTAGAAAACCGGGATTGGGTATTTGTTAAATGAAGGCCTTGTCGGGCAAAACTATGAAATGTACTGGCTAAAATGCTACCTGCAGAAATGTCTACCTGAGTTGTTCAGCCCTTTTCTTTTATCAAATACTGATGAGGAGTCATCTGAAGACTTTGTGTGCTTCCTCTCCTCAGTTCTCAAGCCACTGACCTCTACCTCTACTGTGATTGCTGAGGCCCCTTCATCTCCCATGAATTGTTCCCTGGAGAACTCTTTGGTTTCTTCTGACTGGGTAGAGAGAATCACTAGACTTGTCCTAAAATGGGGTGTCTCAGCTCTGGGTGAAGTGTACTGGATATTTTACATGCAGAATTATTTAGTTATTTGTGTCAAGACCTGATGAAAACAATTATATGGGAAAGGGGGCCTTAGCCCCCTTTCTCCATTAGCTCCAATCTTCCCTGGCAGGGAGCAGGTGCCTTGGGGCGTGGGACACTGGCTGATAAGTTTTGATGGATGAGTTTGGGTGGAGAAAGCATGGGGAACCAGGAAACTTGGGTATGAGGGAGGCAAAGGTTACCAACACTGCCTCTAGTGATTTTGGTGCTCAGATGGTGTGAACAAAGGCAAAACCCAGACTGAGAACAGGGTTCTCAGGGGGCCTTTAGACATAGTGCAGACTTTGGAGTTAGAATCAGATTCAAGACCAGCATTGCCTAGTCCATACCAGCTGACTTCTAGCAAATCTCTTTAATCACTGAAGGAGTGGAATGGTCCTTCAAATAGCTATTTTGTCCCTACTATGGGCCAGGGCCAGGTAATCCACTCTCCCCCCAACCCCCCGGCTGTAGCTGTTTTGAGCATTCCAGTGAGTGAGGCAATCTGTCTGAACAAAGCACTTCAGTGTTGTATGCAAATGACTTGTTTGTATAAATGTTACAACCACAAATCTGCTGGCTTCTCCTGGGCAACCCTCAGGCTGGAAGCCCTTGACCTCCATCCTGCCCAACTCAGATTCCCCAGGAAGACCCCGTCCCTAAACCTGGGTTATGGGTCTCTTCTTGGCCCCAGGACACTCTGTGCTTTTCTTACACACCTGCATTCCAGTCCTGTTTGTACTGTATGCCTTGGGCAAGTCCCTTAACCTCCCAGTTAACTCTTGTCAGGTGTGGCCAATAGCCAAGGAACTGTTTAGCACAGCTCTTAGCACAGGGGCAGAGCAGGTACTCAGGAAAAGCTAGCTGCTACTTTTACGATTATTCAGCTTTTGACAGTAGAGGTCTGGCCTGAGTTTCTGCTATATCCCAGAACCTAGCACAGGGCCTGGATGAGTACACAGCAGGTACTCAATATATGGTGTTTGTAGGCAGAATAACAGCCCCTAAAGATGTCCAAATCCTAATTTCCGGAACCTGTCAATATGACTTACATGGCAAAGAGGAATTAAGGCTGTAGATGGGATTAAGATTGCTAATCAGTTGATCTAAAAATATCCTGGGTTAACCAACTGTCCGGATGGAATCACAAGGGTCTTTAAAAGAGGAAGATGTGACTATGGAGAACCAGAGAGATGACGGTGTGAGAAAGACTCAGCCTGATGTTGCTGGCTTTGAAGATGGAGGAAGAGGCCACAGTCAAGGAATGAGGGAGGTTTCTAGGAGTGGGAAAAGGCAAGGAAACAGATTCTTCCCTAAGCCTACAGTAAGGAATGCATCCTGCCAACACCTTGATTTTAGTTCAGTGAAACCCATGAGGGATATCTAAGCTACAGAACTGCAAGATAATAAATTTGTGGCTTTTTAAAGACAAAGTTTTGGTAAGTTGCTACAGCAGCATTAGTAAACTGATATGCACTGCAAATTATTCATTTCTATTACTACTACTAAGCTGTTTGTGATAGTTGATTTGTACTTTTCTCGCCCATTACTGTATGAATTCCTCAAGGTCAAGGAATAAGTTTGTCTTATTTAAAAAAAATTTTTTTTAAGTTTATTTATTTATTTTGAGAGAGAAAGAGACATCGAGAGTGGGGAGGAGCAGAGAAAGGGAGAATCCCAAGCAGGTTCTGCACTAACAAAGTGGGGCTCTAACCCAAGAAACTGTGAGATCATGACCAGAGTGAAACCAAGAGTGGACGCTTAAGGACTAAGCCACCCAGGAGCCAGGGAATGTTTGTTTTATTTACCATTAGTTCTCAAGTGCTAAGAGGGCCTCCCACACAATAGGCACTCAGTAAATGCTACTGATGACACTATTATAATTCACGTGAATTTAACTGATACAAATAGTAAAGTGTCCATTCCTTCTCCGTGTCCTCCAGTGCCTAACACTTTTGTCTGGCACACAGCAGGAGGTCAATCAAAACCTTTATTGAACCTTACCGAACCTATACGTGGATCAAGTACTATTTACTCCCCTCACTCCCCTCTCTCATGGCCCACGCCGCCGCTCCCGCCCATCCTGAACGCCCCTTACTCCGGTGACCTTCTTCTTAAGCCAATGTCTCCCCACTGGCTTCCTTTTCGCCTAGGTAGTGAGCACCGAGCACGGGGTCCCTGGACACCTTGCCGGCCGTGGGGTGCAGTGCACGCTTGGGACCGCAGGGGGCGAGCGTGGTCCGGGAACGCCCGCCGAGGGGTTGGGACGGGGCGGGGCCTCGAGGGCGGGTCGGCTCAGTGCGCAGGCGCGGGTCCAGACGCCTCGCGCGGCGAGGGGCAGGCGGCTGCAGAGCAGTCCCGGCCGCGGCTCTAGTAGCAGCGAGTTCGAGCCCCGCTCCCGCTCCGCTTCGGTTCTCGCTCCCCCGGCCCTTGGGCCTCCCGACGCCAGTCCCGGGCAGTCGCTGCGCTTTGCGCTCTCCCCGCCGCCAGGATGCCGGTAACTGAGAAGGACCTAGCGGAGGACGCGCCGTGGAAGAAGATCCAGCAGAACACCTTCACGCGTTGGTGCAACGAGCACCTCAAGTGTGTGAACAAACGCATCGGGAACCTGCAGACCGACCTGAGCGATGGGTTGCGGCTCATCGCGCTGCTCGAGGTGCTCAGCCAGAAACGCATGTACCGCAAGTACCACCAGCGGCCCACCTTCCGCCAGATGCAGCTGGAGAACGTGTCCGTGGCCCTCGAGTTCCTGGACCGTGAGAGCATCAAGCTCGTGTCCATCGGTGAGTGCCCTGGCCCAGCCGGGCGCCGAGGTGTACCCTCCCGCCCCCGCGCGTGCGCCGGGGGGAAGCCTGGGTCCCCCTGCCGCGCGCCCCCACCGCGCCCAGCAGCCGCGGGCTGGGTGTGGGCGCTGAAGCGGGGTGCGTTGTCCTCCCGGGAGTGGGGACGCAGGAGACCTAGGTCTCCTTCCCAGTGCCTTTTCCTGGGCTAGGACTTTGTGTGATGGCCTCGCTGTGCGTCCTTGGGGGGCTGTGGATCCTGGGCTTGGGTTGGGGCTGCACGGGGAGAGCTGGGGCTGTGGCATGTTTTCCGCACCCGCGGTGCCCCTGAGGGGGAGCTGGAAACCTCTGGTCCACGGTCCACAGAAGTGGGGCCCCGCTCAGATGTTCTCCAAAACGCTCACCCCGCTGCGCCCAGGTTGGTGCGCTCAGCGGCTGACGAAGGGGCGGTGGCTCTGACGCCTGGCGGGAGACTTGGGGAGGGACAGTTCTCCGAGCCTGGGGCCTCTCCGCTCAGGTGGGGACGGCGACCTGTTACCCTCCCCCGCCGTCTCTGGCTTGGGTGTGGGCCCCGAGGTGGGAAGGGGAGCTGCGGGGGGGGGGGGGGTGTCCTCCTCTCTCCCTCTGCTCCCAGCTCAGCTCTGGCTGGGTGCCTTGGGGTGAGCCAGCTCTGCCGCCGAAGTAATCATTTAGGGACGGTAGTGGTATAGTAACTACTGTTTTGTAGGGAGAGCCCAAACTTGTGCGTGCTGTGTGCCAGCAGCCTTCCAAGTTCTCAGTCCTTACACAAGCTGGGAGTTGGGGTGTCCTTAGACCTACTTTACAGACAAGGAGGGGGGTCCAGAGAGTTAATCGACTTGTCCAAGGTCTTGGAAGTAGGAAGAGTCTCGCTGAGAATGGAAGGGAAGCGGGTACAATGAAAGGAGACTTTGCCTTCCTCTCCTATCCTTCCCCACACCAGGGTCTTCCTGAGAAGGGGGAGGGAGTTGGTGTCAGGTTCCGCTCCCCTCTGCTGGGAAGAGAGAATGAGGGTCAGGTCCCCGCTAGGACCTGGGGTAGTTGAAAGCTTCCAGGAAAGCCACAAGGCTGCTGAGGGTGTGGGCTGTGACTGTAGGGGGAAGGGGTGTGTAGTTATGTGGGTGCGTGTGTGCACTTTTATGTGTACAGAGGATGTAGTGTGTACATAGTGTGGATGGGCAGAGAAAGTGTGTGCACCCATAGTGTGTGTGTGTGTGTGTGTGTGTGTGTGTGTGTGTGTGTGTGTGTGTTCTGCCAGGTGAGGCTCTTGCTGGAGGAGCTGACCCAGGCGTGGGTCTGGGGTCTCTTCCAGAGAAAGCCAGGCCTTATAGTGACTCCTGTGATAGGAGGAAAGGGTGGTGGGTGATGGGCTGCACCGGGTGGGTGTGGCTGCTGGGACTTTCTCCAGAGCAAAAGGGGTTCCCTCTAGGCTGAGTCTCCTCTGTCCTCTCCCTCCCCTTCCCCCACACCTGCCCTGGCAGGTAGGGCCGCTTCCTGCTTCCTGGGCCCAGGCAGCCGCCCCATCAAGGGTGGCTTCTCTGCAGAGCTGTGTAACAGGCTGCCTCTTTTTTGGGGTCCCATCTCCTACAGCTGTGGAAGGAGAGCCCCAGAATTATCCTGGAACTCTCCCCTTTTCAGAAACCAGCTTTCCTTCTGGGGAATCTCAAGGCCTGGCTGAGCTCAACTGGGATCGCTTCTTCTTTGTTTTAAAAATGTGTATTTGTTTAATTAAATGGGCAAAGAGACTTAAAGTAAATCAGGAGTATCCAAACATGACATGAAATCTCTTCAAAAAAGCAAAACAAAACAAACAAACAAATGAAACCACAGCACCAGAAAATCCTGGACTGCCTAATTTACCAACTGTTTACAGAGGCTGTGCTGGCTCCGCCGTGGCTTCCCGTCACTGCCCTGAACTTGGGGGTCTCATTCTAGACTTTGCCTGGTCCCTTACATTTTCCTGTTGACCCTCATGATTTTCATTCCGGAACCCACCTAGGACATAGCGTTGTCCTGACATTCCCAATTAGCCTCCCCTTCTCTGGTTGTGGACTTGTGGGCTGTTGGCAACTTCTTGCTGTGGACCTGTTCCCACCACAGACTACATTGTTTCATTTTATTTTAAAATTATTTCTTGGATCCTATTCCCCCAAGTGGCATTCCTGGGTCAGAGTGTGACCACATTTATGACTCCTATCATTGGCTGCCTAGTTGCTCTCCAGAAAGATCTCACAGTAAACAGGTTTTCCAGCCTCTGAAGACTGGAGGGAGACTTGCCAAGTGCCAGAAGTCCCATGGGGGTGATGCCTGAGGCCTCTTCTCCCTGCTCCCGGGGCAGTTCTGGGTAATGGCCCTTCAGAAGAAAGTCCTGTCCAGCTCGGACTTCAGTTCAAGTATTCACTGCTTAGGCTGTGTTGCACTGTGCTGACAAAGACCCTGGCTCCGGTTTGTTGGGACACACTAGGTGTTCTGTGTGTTCTGTTCATCGCCCCATTGATCACCGCCTGGAATCCTCAAGGTTTGGTTTCCTTGTCTATGTAACCATCTGCTTCACCAAGTCACTGGGAGGGTACAAAGCTTGCCCTGGTTCTGCCTAACTGCTTAGAAAATGGTCATTGCTGTTATTTCTGTGGTTGTTGTTAGTATTATTATCTGCACTTAAAGATGAGGAAACAGGAGTGAAGTAACTTGCGGAGATCACCCCGCTACTAAATGGTGACTGGAAGCTGGGTCTGCCCAGTTGTGAAACTGACCCTTAACTGACCTGCTTTTCATCGTCAGAAATGAGTGAAATACAGCCCCTCTCCCCCAGCCGGAGAGCCCCGGAAACACCAGATTTTGCAAGTCTGGGATGTTGGGGTAGCAGCTGGACACTCACGCTTTGAGCCTTGAACAAAGTCTTGAGCAAAGAGGGAATCTCAAGGCTTTAGGTGAGAGGATGAATCCTCTGAACTGGGATGAGGGTCCCATGAGATGAGTGTCACGTCAGGAGGTGAGCAGAATCAGTTTGTATCTAGCATCAAGATGAACTTGTTGAGGGAATGGCTGCCCTGTGTTCACAGGGGTTTTTTTTTGGGGGGGGGGAGGGGAGTAGTGGTGGCGGCGGTGGTGGTGGTGGTGGTATTTCCTGCTACTTAATGGATGGTGTTTTAGTCCATAATCTGGGAAGGTATCTTTGAATGGATACAGGGTTTTGTATACTTTGGATAACTTCCAACAATGTACATTGTTGAGAATCATAAGAGTTGTATACAGGCGCCCAGCTCTGAGACATGAGATGGTCAGAAGCTGCCAGAGGACTGGTTTTTCTGTCTAGAATTCAGGGAAAGACAGTTCTGGCTGTTTATTCACATTTGTGATTTGTTGTAAGGTGGGCCCAGTCTAGGCTGCATCCAAAAGTTGAAGATTTTCTTCAGTTTCTTGGTCTGTCTTGGGCAGTTCATAGTGAGGCCTCAGCATAAATAATTCTAGTTGCCTGCCAGGAGCTGGCAGTTTTATTTACTTGTTTTTCCAAAAACCTTTCTGACGCTGGGCAGCTTAGCCAATTTGGAGAAAAAGGGGTCTCCCAGCCCAAGAATGACAATCAAGGCTGCCTGGAAGTTTGGGTGGTGTGTTTTGGTTTGATCCTTTAGAAGAAGGAATTCTTTCCTTTTCGGAGGATGCGGTCTGACCCTAATGTTTACTTAAGGTGCCTGTGCCAGGCCAGCGCCCCAGAGCAGGCAGGGTGTGTGTTCCCAAGACCTTGGGTCACCGGGCAGAGTTTCCAGGGTGGTGGGTCACCATGGCACTCAGCCCCTTTTCCTTCCTGTTGCCCTGCCCCCACCCAAATAACATACAAATACAGTAATCCTGAATTCTATTCTTTCCTGAACTACCTGGTAAACGCCAAGTGTGTCTTTTTAGGCGAAAGTAGTAGAGAATGCTTTAAAAGTAGCAAAGTTGCCTACTTTGTCAGAATTAACGAGTTCTGGGCCATTTGCAACAAAGTAACACAGTGCGAGATGTGGATCTTACCTTAGTTAAGAGCAAGGATTCTTGGTTCAAATCCCACTTGCCACTAAGTAGCTGTTAAGAAACTTCGGTGCCTTGGTTTCCTTATCACCAAAATGGGAATGATAACTACCTCCTTTAAAAGGTTGTTATAAAAATTAAACAAGTTAATATTTTAAAAAATGTTTGGAACAGCACATGGTAAGTGCCGTGTGAGTGTTTACTCAATAAATAAAGTACTGGCCAGTAGTGTTCTCAACAGCCATGCTGGAGGGTTTGCACGCCTAAAGGACGTTTGAAATCAGGGCCACACTGGGGAGTCCAGCTTGGTTGGCTAGTGTCGCTGCTGCTTGCTATAACAGGGCTGTGGACTAGCTTCCTTGGAAGGGGAGGACCCCTGGTTATGTTGTGGCTGCCTCCGAGGCCCATTCATAGCAGCTTTGTTTCTGAGACCTGGACTGGAGCTTGGGGCAGCTGGTCATTCCATCCTTTCACCCCGTGCGGGAATCTCTGGGCCAGATCACTTCCAGATGGCAGTTTGGGCTCTGCGGAGCTCCTCCAGCAACGGCAGAGCCAGAGTGCCGGGCAGCAGCTGCCTTCCTTCTTGGAGAGGCTGTGCTGAAGGGAGGGCTTTGATTTGGACCCAGATTACGTCTCCTGGGCACTACCCCTCCCCTCCTTGCCGGGACACTGGTTTTGTGCTGGGGCGGGTGTACCGAGTAGTTGAGGATGGCTGCCTTGCTCCTTGGGCAACAGACGCTCAGGCTCAGAGCCTTTGGGCCTTGGCTGCAGTGGTTTCAGGGCGGGGGGTACCACGTCATCTGCTTTCTCCATAAATGGCCTCTGGGTCAGCACATAGTAGGCTATCATAGATATAGCTGAAGGGTTCAGGGCGTGCGTCTGAAGCTAGATTGCCAGGATTCTAAGCCCCACTCTGCTCCCTAACAGCTGTGCAACTCTGGTCCACTGCCTTAACCTTTCTGAGCCTCAGTTTCCCCATTTGTAAAATGGAGAATAGTTGTTCCTATATTAGTTGCTGAGAGCGTTATATGTGACTAAGTTAAGTTTATAGCATAGTGCTGGCATTATCATTATTGATATCAATATGCTTCTGAACCCTTAAAGTCTAGGACTTTGTCTTGTTTTCCATCTACTCTCTGGCCAGTCCTACTGCTGTCATCTGGTGTGTCAGATATTTCCTTCCCCCCAGCTTGGAACTTCTGATGCAGATGCCTCCTAAGATCCTTTCTTTCTTCCTTTCCTTATTCAGTAAATCTAGGAACGACCAACTCTGGGCCAGGCCCGGTGCTAGGGCCAGAGGGATAATGAGAGTCAAGGCCCCAGCTTGCATCCTATACTGCTCAATGCAGAGGAGGGAGTAACCAGAGAGTGTCCTTGAACCTTCAGGCACACACAAAAATCACCTGGGGACCTTGGTAAAACTGTGGGTCTGATCAGTAGGTCAGGTGAGAAGGCTGAGATTCCGTACTTCCAGCCCCCTCCCAGTTGCTACTGTTGGTGGCGTTGGTGGCGGTGGTAGGCCACTCTGGAGGTAGTAAAGATCTAGAGGGCAAGCCCTCTTGGGGGGGGTGGGGGGGGAGAGGAGCACCTTCCCTCAGGCTGGGATGGGTAGTCTGGAGGGCTCCCTGGAGGGAGGGCCTTTAAGCCGGGGCCTATACCCTGACTAGAATTAGGCAGGCGAACAGTTAGCCAAGTGAGGCACAGAGTTTGTCACACGGAGGTCAGAGGGGTGGCACAGGTGACAGGAGCTGTCTCACAAAGGGCCTTCTGAGGCAGGAGGCTGCCAGCCAGGCATCTTCCTTGAGGAGGCTTGGTGTAGGGTAGGTAAACCCAGCTGAAATGGATCATCTGATCTGGGGCCCTCTTGACTGTTACTCCAGTCATTCCTGCCAGTAAAAAATTTTAATGTGCCCCTTTCTCATGTATGCAAATTTATAAGCTATATTCATATATTATTGTCAGCCTGTATATTAAATATTAGTAACACTTACCTTCATTTTAGAGGACAAATCCAAATATAAAATCTGATTTTTCCTGTGCTCTAATGAATTATCTTGCACACCTTGTGGTACATATGCCCTATTTGGAGGCCCCCTGAGGGCTTGTATTTCTGCATTTCACCTCCCCCTGCCCCCCATGTTGTTGCTATTCTGCATTTAGTTTTGATGTTTGGTTATCCTCAGTTAAGGAGGTGGATCTATAATTCTGTCCCTTTCCCCCAACACGTTGAACCAAATGAATAAACCCAATGGAATGAGTCATTTCAGTCTAAATGGGTGCAATTTCCTGCTCTTATAATGATTAAAATTGCCTTTCATGACATTCTACTAGAAGCCATCCTTCATTACTGTTGTAAATCTAGTTATCCATTAAACGTGTTCAATAATCACCAGATTGGCTCCGGTTACTGTATAATAAACAACAGCACTTTCCCCTTCTGGGGCTTGGAAAGTGGCCTTGTATTTTTTAAGTGCCTTGCTCACTTTTCTTGGGAAATTGAGTCCATGTTCTAGGGAGAGAGTTTTGGGGAAAGATGATTAGAAAACCAAATGGTTCTCTTTATATACTAAAGGATAAAGCAGTACATGAGAGTAGTTATACATGGTATAAAGGATGGAACTGTTGGGTATTTTCATTCTGTCCACTTAGTGTCATGATTTTTTTCATCCCCAAACATACTGTGCTATCCATGCAGTTGCTACCTTTCTTCCAAGAGCCTTACAGCAGTTGCCTTAAATACATTCGTTTGATAAGTTGTAGATAGTTGTCATAACTCTTCTGCAAGCTGTTCAGTTATAAGAAAAAAAAAAAAAGATGGGATTTTACTTATACCCAAACATAACTTTTACCTTCCCTGATCCCCTTTTGACCAGTCTCTGTGCAGTAGAATGTCCCTGGTTAAGATTTTCTTGTACTATTAGCAAAAAGCAGTTTGGTTTTTCACTTAGTCAGGACTGGTTATAGGTCTGAATTATTTTGACAGAACATGTGACCTCCTCCTTTCCCCCATCATCAAAACCTAGCATAGGTAGAATGGATAGGTAAGGAGGACACTTGTCCTCCTCCTGCATATTCCTTGGCTTTTCCAAGGATGCACACGGATGAAGACATTTGTGTACTGAGTGTTGAGGTGTGCACATGCATCCTCTCACATAATATCTAACATTTTCCTATGGCTGCCATCTGCTAAGTATGTCCTGAGTACCTTGCCTTTATTGCTTCTAATCCTCATTATGAACCCTGCAAAGTGAGTGCCTTTGTATTTATTTCCACTTTACAGGTGAGAAAACTGAGGCTCAAATCAGCCTCCCTTCACATGCCAGGCATGATGTTTGCCTGCATTAAACTGCAAAGTATTTTTTTTTTTCGTCTTAAAGTTTGGTTTCATACTTAAACTAGATATACTGTAATGAGAGAATTCATGCAGCTTTAGTTTAGTCCTTTTTTTGTTTGTTTTTTGCTTGAAATGCTCCTTGAGCTTGATTAGTGTGAAATTGAAATTCTCTTCTACAGAACAAAACTTTTTTTTTGGCCCGTTGGCCATGCCTCTTCCAGTACTGTAGAGCTTTGGGGCCTTCTTTTCCGTTCTGGGGCACCTCTGCCTTTATTTGGTTCCCAGGGGCAGTGATTTCACTGCAGGTTTGCAGTGGGGACCCGCTGGAGGCTGCTTTGGGCAGCCAGGCAGGGCTTCCTTTGTGAGGCCTAGAGGCCAGAGATGAGGAGGAGGTGCCCCTGGAATTTCTCCTGGTTGCACTCCTGTGGGGCTCACGGTGCACACCACTTGCGGGGGTGGGGGGGTGGGGAGTGGTGGGGTTTGTGGAGACCTCGCTGTGCTGGGAGATCCTTGGTGACAGTCACCATTGGCACAATCGAGCCCTCTCCAAAATGACCTCCCTCTCCATCCTTTCCTTCTGCCACCTTTAAACATTAACCGGCGGGAGAGTGTGTTGGGTTGTGCCTGCTGCTGAGCAGAACCTTTCTTTTCTGGCTGGCATTTCGCCTTTATCAGTCTGGCCGCCCTGGCACAAGCCGCTGCCCGCTCCCATGCCAAGCCAGCAGCTCCTGGCTCATCTTCATGGAGCCTTGCTGTGTCGCGTAGCTCCGCCAAGCTGCTCCAGAGCTGAACTTGTGTCCCCAAGGGCTTCTCCTACAGCACTCCCAAGAAAGGAAGCCGGGCTGGCAGGCCTACTCAGTGCTCAGCCTTCCCCAGAAATCGCAGGGGCTGGTTTGTTGCAAGGTCTGGGCGTTAACACAACACTCCTGTTCTCCCTCTCTGAAGGCCCTTTATGCTGGCATGAATTCCTTTTCTCATGGAGATCTGAAAGCTCTTTTGACTAAATGGGTCACCTTTCTGGGTATTTTCATAAGGCTGGTCAGCTTTTGCCATGCCAGACAACTTCTCTGGAATTTCCGTTTAGATATAACGAGAACACAGTGTGGAATTTTGGCTTTTGAGCTATAGGGAAATGGGTGGGGATTTGTGGCAGGGATATGTAAATTTGCTGCGGCCCATAAATTCAGATTTTAAGATTAAAAAAGGCACGCAGCAGTCGGCTTTCCTTCTACAAACAAGAATGGTGTTACTTTCGGCCCCCTGCTGCTTGTGACCGAGGCAGAGGCAGGCCTCCCGTGGAGGCTGGGGTCTGAAAAGATTCTCGGTTGCTAAAATCAGATTCCTTCGTGTCCCCTGCCGCCCCCAAGAAAATAATCAAGTTCTTATCGTGCTGGTACTGCACTGCTTGTGTGAATCACCCTGATTCCTCTGTACCTCCCTGAAGTGATTTATCAGATATTCCAGGGAAACGGGAATTATTTGGCATTCTGCGGTCTGTTAGGAGCATGGCTGGGCCTGGGGTTTCTTTTCAAGAACAAAGTGATTGTTCCCTTGGTGGCTTAAAGCCTGCCCGAGGCAGGGGGGTGGGGGTGGGGGTGGGGTACTAGGCGCCACCCTCCAGGGGACCAAAGGTGCTGAGGTCTTAGGGCTCAGTCCCGAAAAGGCCTTTGTAACTAGGCGGTTCTGGGTTGTGTTTATAAGACTCCTTGTCAGCGGAGGCAGAGGCTGGAAGGCCAATGGTGTCTAGCTGGTGGGATGAGGGGCCTCTCTGTGGGGCTTCCAGCCCTCCAGGAGCAGCACCCAGTCTGTTCTGAGAGGAGGAGCCTTAGGAATCTTGGCTTGCGAGCACCCAGGCAGTGGCATGTCACATTCCTTATCTGCACCAAAGGAGGCAAGCTGGCACCTGGGGAATGCCTCTCCTGTCCGGGAGTCCTTTATAGGAAATGATCCAGGTGTCACATTACGTGTCCTGTCGGGCATGCATCCCTTACCACAATTACCTCTCCTGTCCCTTGGCACTCTTGTTTGACACCTGTGGGAAGTCACATCTGAGGTGCGGGGCTTGAGACCCTCTCCTGGACACCCACGTCTCCCCACTCACCCCATGCCCACCCCATTTCATAGCTTCCTGAGCTCTATAGATCTCCTAACTTGCCTGTTTTGCTCTCCCACTGGATCATGACTGCTGATTCAGGGGCAGGTGTTGAATCCTGTGTTCACCTCCTTGGCTCCGAGCTTGGCACCTAGTAGGAACATAATAAGTAAGTTATTGGGTAAATACACAGCTTCAGGCATAGATGGGTTGAATAATAAATCTGATACATTAAATTGGTTTGCAAGAGACTTGCTTTCAGAAAATGCAAAATACTTAGCCTTTGGGGCCAGTAGTGAAGTGGGAATTATGTGCAGTGGACCTCGGGGTCCAGGGTCCCAGTAGAACACCTCATTTTTGGGACAGTGATGCTGAACTTAAAGAATTCAGCGCTTCATAGTCATTCTCTGAACGTCTATGATTTGCTTCAACTGTTAGAGAATAAGGCCTTTTCCTAGTGATCATGCAAGGCTTAGAAAAGGGATATAAATGGAAGCCACTGAGAGTCACTATAGTAATAGTAGCCTAGCTTCATTAATAATAATGAATATATATTGAATCCCTACCAATACCAGAAATTGTGATCAATGCTTTTCACTGATAGCTAAATGAAGCCTAATTGCAATCCTGTGGGATGTAGTTATTGTTGTAATCCCCATTATACAGATGAGGAAACTGAGGCATGCCCCAGATCAGCCACTGAATATGTGGCAGACTATGATTCAAACCCTTGTCTGAGAAATTTTAACCCTCAAAGGAAAATCATCATCATGCATTCAGAATTCACTTCTAAATACTTTTTTTTTATATTAAAATGTTGTTTTGGGGGGTGCCTGGGTGGGTCAGTCGGCTAAGCATCTGACTCTTGATTTTGGCTCAGGTGATGATCTCAGGGTTCATGGTTCAGGCCCCGTGTCAGGCTCTGGGCTGACAGTGTGGAGCCTGCTTGGAATTCTCTCTCCCCCTCTATCTGCCCCTCCCTCACATGCACTCTTTCTCTCTCTCAAAATAAATAAGTAAGCTTAAAAAAGAGTTGCATTTGTGCTTATTGTAAGAGAGTTGCAAGAACAGAGAGAAATACAAAGAAAAAAACCATATCACATGTTGTGAGAAACCTTAACAAATGTTTTTCTACTTTTTGGGAATTTTGGGTAATGGCTGCCTTTTGATCAGAATGGGAAAAGGGGATTGCATTTTCTCAGGAAAAACGAGACTGGACCGGAAACGTTTTGTGAAATCATTTTGATCATACTGATGGTTGTAACAAGACTCATCCTCAAATTACCGCGGAGCTGTGCCAGCATTAAAATTGGAGGTCTTGGTTGAGGCTCATGGTTTGCAAGTCTCCCTTGGTCTAGAAATATGTTTTGGTCAACCACAGAGTGGGGGTGTTTCATCTACTTTCTGCCTCTTAAAAGTTTTTAGTACCAACTTTTATTGGGACTGCCAGGGTCTCTTAATAATAGTTATTATGTTTGGTAACTATTATGCCCTCTTCTCATGGTTAGCCTAGCATGGAAATTCATTGACTTTTTAGTTGCTCAGCTCTATTAGCAATTTAAATGTCTCAAATATGAGCCGAACAGAATGTAGTTGGGCAGCTTGGTTCACCCGTGCCCATCTGGGAACTTTTAGAAGTTTGAATATTATATGCATGGCTGGTGTTTTGAAACATTTTCTCAACAGCCCTCAGGACACTAGCCTGTCTCAGCCTTGTTCGAAGTAAAGGAGTTGGAATGAGACCGCTTCCTGAGTGTGCTTAAGAGGACAGGTCAGTTAGACCCTGCCACTTGCCGGCTGGGAGACCCGAGGCAAGTTCCTTGACCTCTCTGAGGTTCCATGTCCCAGGCTATCAACAGTGCCTCAGCTGTTGGTGTTGTTGAAGATTAAACGGTACAGTCTTTATAAAGCATGTGGCAGATGATAAGTGCCCCATGAATGGTGGTCTTTCCTTCCTCCTCCCCTTTCTCTCTCCTCCTTCTTTGGCCTGGGGTGGCCCCCTCAGACTGGAGGAAGAAGTGACCTAATTATCTTGGAAGAAGAGAGGTGGGTGGGAATACTCCCAGAAATTGGTCAAAGGTACCTCATACTGAATAAGCTGCTTTTAGAAGAGGTGATGGGTTTTTCACTGGCTGCTGGGCAGGAACCATGGGTCAGAGGCACTTCCTGGTCTTCCGGCCAAGCTTCCTTAGGTTAAGGGTAGAAAACAGGTGCCAACTATTCTTGACGTCTTCCCCCACTTTCCCTTTTGTCCTGTTTGGCTAACGGATCTGTTGTTTTAACTAGCTTTTTGGCCCCTCCTTTCTTTCTTTAATCCTTTTTGTCTCTTAGGATGTCCTCCACTCCCATTTCTTTCCTGGTTTTGCTCTCATGGAAGGGGCTGTTATACTGCCCAGGTGATATGCTCGTGGGTGTGAGCCTTGGCTCTGCCCCTTGAGAGCTGGCTGACCCCAGGGAGTGTTTTGCCTCTAGGAGCCTGTCTTCTAGATGCAGAATGTGATGATAAACTGCTCTGCCTTATTGAGTTCTAAGGTATAAAGAGAATGTGTGTCTCAAGCCCTTAGCACCGCTCCTGGTCATAGGCAGTGATCAGTAAATGACAGCTGCTGCTCTTGTGTTGCTGGCATCGGCATAATTACTGTGCAGCCCCACACCTCCCACTTCACCCTTCGCAGGGCTCAGTCGAGGAGGATGGAGAGGAAGTGGCCATGCTGCAGATGAGACTGTGCTCACTGCCTCAGTGTGTGCTTCCAATCTGGAACAAAGGGGTGTGTACCAGCTGCCGTCCCTGAGCCAGGCTTGGCTCTGCCTTGGCCCTGGGCACTGTTTCCTCTCCCTCTAGTCCTGGCCCTTTGATACCTGGGATCATGGTGGGGCTTCCTGCCAAGATTTTTGCTGTCCTGGGTGTGGTCTGAAGCCCAGCACTGCCCAAACTCATGTCATGGAGCTAGTGACAATATTTTTACAGTAGTGCTTGGAAACTGGGATCCTGGGGTCACACCCTGTACAAACAGCATCAGGGTTATTGGACTGGGGTGACTGGAGGAGATCGGCACCAGAAAATTCTATGGCTCCTAAGTCTAGAAGGATGTGGGAGGTTGTGTGGGGAGGGGCATCATTCCCAGTTCTTTTCAGGGGTACACTAGTCTTAGTCCTGCCTGGCTGAAGGGATCTGTGTCTTGTGCGGCTGCCTATTTCCTTCAGTTTCTCCATGAATACAAGCTGCCTGCTGTTTTCCTGGCTGGGCCAGATTTCTAATACTGCAGCCTTTTAAGGGAGTGTCATTTTTAGGTTGTCTCTTTTAGGGGCAGAGAACACCCAACACCTTTCCCAGAGGTAGAATTTGTGGGGGTTTTACTTGAGTGATGACTAATGCGTATCTTTGCATTTTAATGACGGGAAGAAATTAGTCAGCCTGGGCACTGTTTCCATGTGACAGGGCAAAAATTTAAACACTTGCACAATGGCTTTTGTTTCACCAGCTATTAAAGTTGACCATCAGGCGTTATCAATAAGATCAGCAGGTGTTCACCGCTCTGCTTCCGGAGACCAGTCTGTAGTCCTGGGAAAGGCCCAGAGCAAGCTGGATTTGGCACGACTGTGGGTCCTGGGCAGACCTGGGCCCGTTTCCACCATCACTGGGGCCTTGGAGAGGCCCTGCCTCTGTCTCTCAGCTTGTTTTCCTGTCTGTGAAAGGGGAGAACTGGACTAGTCTGTGTCTCCCAAACTTCAGTCATTCGTAAAGAAACCACTTATATTATTTTTGCCATGTCCCATGGCTGCCTCTATTTCATTTTTCTTAATATCTGCCTCCCCCCACCTCCGTAGTTGACTCATTTTGAAATCAAGTGCATTTGAAAAGGAGACTTTTGTCACTGTTGTAACAAAAAAAGCAGTGTCACTAGGTAAATCGAGGTAAGCGTAAATAAACCCAAAACAGTGTTTTGAAATTCTGGCTAGCGCTATTGCCTATTGTTAGCAGGAGGCCAACTCTTTTGGTTAAAAAGGAAAATTAGGGGTGCCTTGGTCGGTTAAGCGTCTGATTTCGGCTCAGGTCATGATCTCATGGTTTGGGAGTTCAAGTCCTGTGTCGCGCTCTGTGCTGACAGCTCAGAGCCTGGAATCTGCTTCAGATTCTGTGTCTCCCTCTCTCTCCCTGCCCCTCCCCCACTCACACTTTGCCTCTCTCAAAAATAAACATTAAAAAAATTTTTTTTAAAAAGGAAAATTAGCCAGAGATAGGTGTTCAGAGTAACCTAGCACCACATTGAGCCTTTTCCCCTGACCTACACAGAAGAATTGAGAAAGAATTGGAAAGAGAGTAATGTCTTAGTGATGCAAAGAGACTGATAGAGTGTCACCAATAGCTCAGAATAGTAATGTATAGATGCTTTGTTTGATACATACTTGTAGAGCCTTCGTTGAGTGCCAGGATCTGTGCCAGGATCCTAGAGGCTAGGACAAAGGGGACTGGGGCTTGGTCACCTGTCTTGGGAAGCTCACAATCTAATGGGAATCCTAGAAGTAGGTTAATGTAAATGAAGAGCAGGACAGGCCACAAAGGTTTCAGTAAGAAAATCACAGAACTAAGTTCTGTCATGTATATAGGAGTCTTTTACAAATAAAAGTTGTTTAGAAAATTAAATTTCATTTGGAATTTTTAAAAAAAGTTGATTGATTGATTGATTGATTGATTGACTGAGAGAGAGAGAATCCCAAGCAGGCTCTGTGCTATAAGTACATGCCCCATGTGGGGCTTGATCTCACAAACTGTGGGATCATGACCTGAGTTGAAATCAAGAGTTGGATGCTGAACCAACTGAGCCATCCAGGCACCCCATAATTTGAATTTTTTTAAGTGAATAAACCCATTTCAGTCCAGAATGATTCTAGAGAAATGGAATATATTAAAGTTGTGTCATTGTTCTTATGGTGTTAAGAGAATAATCCATCTTAACCCTTTATGTGGTGGTAACCGACCTTAATTCCCTAAAGCCTAATTTGAGTTTTGAGCTCTTTTGGAGTCTATGTCCATTGTAAATAGATACAAACAAGATGGCCTGATCTGCTCTTTATGACACTGTTCCCCCCCACCCCTCGCCCCGGTCTCAGAGTAGCATGTCCTGTAGTTTCTGCAAGCAAGATATACCCCAAGATTGGACTTTTGAAATGCCTCCAGCTAGTGTCCAGGAATGAGTGGTGTTTTTTAAGGTAGTGGGATTGAGGCTGAGTCTGATTTTCCTGTCCATCTGCCAGCTGAGGGCAACACCTACTTCTCTTGGGTTTCTGGGAGGAGGGAAGTTACGGTTAAGAATGAGGACTTGGGGGGCACCTGGGTGGCTCAGTCAGTTAAGTGTCCAACTTTGGCTCAGATCATGATCTCACGGTCTGTAAGTTTGAACCCCGTGTCAGGCTCTGTGCTGACAGCTCAGAGCCTAGAGCCTGCTTCAGATTCTGTATCTCCCTCTTTCTGCCCCTTCCCCACTTGCGCTCTGTCTCTCTCTGTCTCTCAAAAATAAATAAACGTTAAAAAAACACAAAACAATGAGGACTTGGGAGGCACCTGGGTAACTCAGTCAGTTAAGCAACTGCCTCTTGGTTTTGGTTCAGGTCATGATCTCACGGTTCGTGAGATTGAGCCCTGTGTGGGGCTCTGTGCTTATCACGTGGAGCCTGTTTGAGATTCTCTCCTCTCTATTCCTCCCCTGCTCATGCATGCACACACTCTCTCTCAAAATAAAAAAGTAAACATTTTAAAAAATAAAAGGAAAAAGAAAAATTTCTAAAAAAGGAGAACTTGGGTGCCAGGCAGATCTGGGGTTGAATCTGGGACTTACTGTGTGACCTAGGATTGAGTTACATGATTTTTCTGGAGCCTTGGTGCACAGTGTTCTCACCTGTAAACTGGGGATAATCATAGTTTCTACCTGAAAGAGTGGGTGTGAAGATTTAATGAGCTAAATTTTGTAAAGTACTTGCCACATGGGAAGTGTTTAGGTAGGGCTAACAGGTAATCCACACTTCTCTGATTGAAAGGCTCAGGTGTTTACTACTCTAGGCTGGTAGTGAGTGCGGTGAAGGGGGACATCAGATTTGGGATTTGGTTAGAACATGCTGATTGGCATCAGGACATTCAGAAAGGATCTGAGATTTGGGACAAGTGGCACCATGATCCCTAAGACACTGTGTATGGATCAAATCAGAATGAAATGGACAATGAGAAGAGCCTTCAAGAGGGCCAGTGGGGCAGTTAGAATCCTTTCAACCGCAGGAATTGGACCCCAAACTGGCTCACATATAAGGAAATTGATTGACTCATGTCAGCAAGCACAGGGTGGGTTATGGGTTTGTGGGACCCAGTGCTCTGTCATCAAGGATCCAGGTTCTTTTTTTCTTAAAATTTTTTTAAAGTTTGTTTGTTTGTTTATTTATTTATTTAGAGAATGAGTGGGGGAGGGGCAGAGAGAAGGAGAGACAGAATCCCAACCAAGCAGACTCTACACCTCCAGCCAAAGTCAAGAGTCTGATGCTTACTTGACTGAACCACCCAGGTGCCCCAAGGGGCATATTCTTTTAAAATAAATTATGCCAATAAAGACAGGATACAGAGCAATAATAAATAAATTAGAACTGCTTAGGTTGAGTTCTGCTGAGAGTGGGCTGGACACAAGGACCTACACCCATGTGGAGATGCTTTTCTCAGGGGAGGTGATCCCAGGAAGCAGGAAAGAGGTACCGTGAGTGAGACAGGGAAGGAGGAGAAACCAGTAGTAGGGTGAGTTATCAGGGCCACTATTGTGGGCAGCAGTGGCTCAGTTCTGCTGGGACCTCCCAAGAAATGTACAGAACGCCTCTAGAACTGCCCTCCTGAGAGGACAGGAAGCTGGCGATCCACTAGCCTCAGTGATAGAGGCATTCACTCTTCAGACTTCCAGGCTGGACACCCATGCGTGCTGGCTCTGCTGGTGCAAAAAGGGAAAAGAAAAGGCGAGTGCTTGGGTTGGTAGGTGGGCCCCGGAGAGTGATTTGTGCCCATCCTAACTGTGGCTGAAATTAGAGGTGGGCCAAGAAAGAGAATGTAGACACAGGCAACAGTGACATTACCAAGTATATCTCCCTGGATCAGTTCTGCAAACAATGTTGAGCAGAAAAAGCAAATTGCAGGAAGATACATATGCTCTGATACTATATAGTTTTACATATGTAATGGAAATACAGATATGTTCATTGGAATGACTGTCACCAATCTCTGGATAGTGGTTGCCTGTAGGGTGTGGGGGGTGTGCAGCCATGAAGGGGTGTGCTGGGGCTTTCAACTCTTTGTAACATTTGATTTCTTCAATTGCATGGTGCTGATATTGTACTGTTCTTTTTGTCCTCTGTTTTTGTGTGTATTTGTTGGAAATATTTCTAAAAAAGTATATCATTTTAATGCTGGTACAGTGCATTAATGAACTTGACCAAGGGAAGGGGAAAAAAGGATCCTACCTTTATTATTTTGTTTGTTTGTTTTAAAGACAAGCTTGGGCCCAACTTGTAAGAAAGAAAACAGATCATCCTCAAGATGTCAGGATGATATTAAGACAAAAGACATTCACACTTTGCAGGATTTCTCCCTCCCACTCCCCAAGTATGTGTTGAAACTCCTGAGCTAATAACCTTAGAATGTAAGGCCCCTCCTGTCGCTTGTGAACATGGCAGGCTTGGGTTTCTCAAAGGCAGAGAGAGCTTCAGACATCTGCCTCTGGGAGCTTCCAGTCAATGGCTTTTTGTCTAAGTGAAGGAGATATTTCTCAAGGAAATACCTCAAGGGACTGCTGAAATATTTGCATTGTCCTTAAAAGTGGGTAATAGTCCAGATAAGGGATGGTTCAGCAGTGGATTGAGTGTTACCAGGGTTGCATTCAAAGAACACCTTTGCATTACGGCCAAAATCAAGTCTGTCCATTTTGTGGTATGGTGGTTCCTGTCTAGTTTCCCAGGCACCTGAACATATGAGCTCAGAAGCATTTAATTTTTAAAAAATTACTCCGGGGCACCAGGATGGCTTAGTAGGTTAGGCATCCAACTTCGGCTCAGGTCATGATCTCACATTTCATAGGTTTGAACCGCAGAGCCCGTGTCAGATCCTCTGTCTCCCCCTCTCTCTGCCCCTCCCCTGCTTACACACAGGCTCTCTCTCTCAAAAACAAATAAACATTTTAAAAAGTTAAAAAAAATTACTTTGTTGGCTGACTCGGTAGAGTATGTGACTCTTCGTCTTGGGGCTGTGAATTCGAGGCCCACAGTGGGTGCAGAGATTATATGAAAGTAAAAGAATTCTTAAAAAAAAATTACTCTATTGGGGTATAATTGACATACAACAAATGACACATTGAAAAGTGTACAATTGGAAGGCAACAAAAACAAAAATAAGAAAAAACTCATTAAACTAAAAAGCTTCTGCCCAGCAAAGGAAATCATCAACAAAATGAAAAAGCGACCTAAGGAATGGGAGAAGATATTTGCAGATCATGTATCTGATAAGAGGTTAATATCCAAAATATGGAATAAATAATTCCAGCAACTCAATAGCAGAAGTCCAAGCAATACAGTTAAAAAATATATAGAGAATATGTAAGACAGAGAATATAGGCAGAGAGTATATAAGACATTTTTTTAAAGAAGACCTGCAGATGGCCAACAGTTACGTGAAAAATGCTCAAACGTCAGTAATCAGGGAAATGCAAATCGAAACCACAATGAGATATCACCCTGTGTCTGTTACAATGGCCATTATCAAAAAGGTAAGAGATAACAAGTGTTGGTAAGGATGCAGTGAAGAGGGAACCATTGGGTACTGTTACTAGGACTGTAAATTGGTACAACTACTGTGGAAAACAGTATGGAGGTTCCTAAAAAAGATAAAAATAGAACTACCATATGATCTAGCAATTTCACTTCTGAGTGTTTATCCAAAAAAACAGCCTGAGTATCTATTGATGGGTGAATGGATCAAGAAAATGTGAGATATGTGTATGTGTGTATGTGTATGTATATATATAATTCAGCCATAAACATAAACAAGAAGGAAATTTTGTTATTTGTGAGAAAACAGATGGACCTTGGGGGCATTATTATGGTAAATGAAATAAGTCAGAGAAAGACAAATACTGTCTCATCTTACTTATATGTGAAATCTTAAAAAAAAAAAAAACAAAAAAAAAAAAACAGCCCAAACTCAGAGATAAGAAGTGTGGGAGGTGGGAGGTGGGTGAAGTGGGTGAAGAGAGTCAAAAGGTACAAAATTCCAGGTATAAAATAAGTACTCATGGGAATATAATGTATAGCATGGTGACTATAGTTAATAGTACTGTATTGCATATTTGACAATTTCTAAGAGATTAGATCTTAAAAGTTATCATAGGAAAATTTGTCACTATATATGGTAACAGATGTTAGCTAGACTACTGTGGTGATCATTTCACAATATCTACAAGTATTTTATTTATTTGTTTGTTTATTTATTTAACAGACTATTTTTGAGAAAGAGAGACAGAGAGAGCAGGGGAGTTCAGAGAGAGAGGGAGAGAGAGAATCCCAAGCAGGCTCCACACTGTCAGCATAGAGCCTGACATGGGGCTCAGACTCACAAACCATGAGATCATGACCTGAGCTGAAATCAAGAGTCGGCCGCTTAACTGACCTAGCCACCCAGGTGTCCCAAGAAATGTTTTCTTTTTTTTTTTTTAATTTTTTTTCAACGTTTTTATTTATTTTTGGGACAGAGAGAGACAGAGCATGAACGGGGGGGGGGGGGGGGGGCAGAGAGAGAGAGAGGGAGACACAGAATCGGAAACAGGCTCCAGGCTCCGAGCCATCAGCCCAGAGCCCGACGTGGGGCTCGAACCCATGGACCGCGAGATCGTGACCTGGCTGAAGTCGGACGCTTAACCGACTGCGCCACCCAGGCGCCCCCCAAGAAATGTTTTCTTAAAGACAATTCTTTAAGCTGGTTGGTAAAAGCACCTGTGGCTTTGGTCACTTCTTTCTGTGTCCTCTACCACAAAAGTTTTCATTCTTGCTGTCATCAAATTCTCTAACTAGTTTACCTGTAGGAAAAGGCCCTGTAGTCCTAACACTGTGGCTAACTAGTAGAGTGGTGAGTGCTTCTTGAAAACAGTCTCTCACGAACCATCATTCAAGGATGGGTAGGTGAGCTAACATCTGTCGTGTACCAGGGATTGTGCTAGGTTGGTGCTTTACATCAAGTATGTCACTTAATTCGAACGGCCCTATGAAGTAGGTATTATTTCTGTGTTACAGTTGGGGAGACTGAGGCACTGAGAGGTTTAGTGACTTGTTGCATAGCCAGGAAGCAGAAGAGACAGACTTTGAAAGTAAATGTATCAGTTAGTCTGTGTATGCTTCCACATCATAGGAAACCCAACTTATCCTGGCTCCTCCAAAAAGGGAGCTCATTGGCTCCTGCAGCTAAACAGTCCAGGGGTAGGGCAAGCAGCAGGTGCATTTTGACCCAGAGGTTGTGAGGTTGTCAGAACCCTGTCTCTGTTTCTCTTAGATTCTGTTTTCTGTTATCTCTGCTCATGGACAGGCTGGGGTAGCAGTTCCTGGCCACACAGCCATACCCACATCCACACCTCTCTGAGGAAGAAGGCAGACCCTGGGGTTTACTGTGATTGGACCAGCATGTGCCACTTGCCCTCTTAACCAATCACTGGCCAGGGTGTTTGACTGTTGGGATTGGCTTAACCTAGATCACATGTCCTACCTCCTCTCTCCCCTTCCCAGTCTGGGACATTGAAGAGGTTGGAAGGATGGATCCCAGGGAGGCTTCTCACACTGGACCACTGCTATACTAGGTTGCTATTTGTTTTTTAGAAACCCCCTTAATTTTATGAAACTCTGGGGTCACTGGCTGTGGTATTTTTTTTTTTTAATTTATTTTTAAGTTTATTTTAGAGTGAGTGAGGGCACAAGTGATGGAGGGGCAGAGAGAGAGGGAGAAACAGAATCCGAAGCCGGCTCTAGACTGTGAGATCTTGACCTGAGCCGAAGTCAGACACTTAACTGACTGAGCCACCCCTGGTTGTGGTATTTATATAGCCTGTAACTTAGGTTATTACCTCTTTCCTCACCCAAATGAGATTACCTCTTCACCCCTGCCAAATGAGATTCCCACCCCCTCAAAGTGAGATCCCCCCACCCAACTGAGATTACTGTTTCAACTTCACAGGCAAATCAAGAAGAAACAAAATGAAACAAAACAAAAAAACCCAACATGTAAACTGTAGCATGCTTGAGGATTTTTAAAAGCTGTCTATATAATTAAAAGGTGTTAGTTAGACTTGTACATAAAATAAAATCTGACTTCAAATTTAAGTGGCATAATTTCCATGGCAAAATACCAGGTAACCTGTGATCCTCAGTCTTGTGGACTTGTTGGATTCCCATCTAAAGAGGGTGCAAATGGCAGCTTAAAAGCAACAGGCATCTCCACCCCCCTTTCTAGGAGGAAGAGTTGAAAGAAAGAATGAATGTGTGCAGAAAAGGGTTTGCTTGCCTTCCAGGGTCCGTGTTGAAGGAGAGGAAAATGTAGCTCAGCCACAGTGACTCTCCCCAATTAAAAACTAAAAAAAGATCGTGGTTATGGGGCTTGGATTTCTGACAAACCAGCAGCCTCAGTCATTTTGAGTGTTATTCCAGATTGGAAGATTCTGTTAGGAGGAAAGTGGAAGCTTCAAGAATTCCTCATTGGATAGTCAGAGGGGCTCCTCATCACAGCCCCAGCTAGAGGAGACCACCCTATCTATTCACTGGGCAGATGAGTTGACCACACGTGAAGTCTGGCCCAGCACAACATACTCGGCCTGGGGCGGCAACATGGGAAAGACTTTTATTGGGATTAACTTTCTATAAGGATGCCCTTGCAAATGAGCCCATCCTTTTCTCACCAGCACCCTTATTCCACAAAGCTTACTTGTTTTGGACCCATAAATTTAAGCCTCTTAATGATTTGACCCAAGACTTAGAGCAGATTTGCTTTTCTTTATAGTGAATCTGCAGCCTTAAATGCTTCTGACTCAGGTGAAAAGGGGATCCTGGAGCACAGAATGGGAAGAGCGTGGGGTCTGCACACCTGGTTCTTATTCTGACTCTGCTGTTCATCAGCTGTGTCTTTGGGCCTCAGTTTTCTCATATGTGAACTTTGAGCATTGATCTAGAATCAGGGTCAACAAACAGGTGGCACCCGTGCTACGCTTTTCTCTCTTCATGGCAGACATCACTGATGTTTTTTTCCCACTGAGCCCAGACTGGGCATTAGAATCCTTTTCAATATGGTGCTCCAGGCAGCCATTTGGTCCTTGAGATGAAACCCATTTATTGTCTTGATGAAAGTATATGAACTTAACTCCCCTTTATCTGTGATAGTTTGAATCTTGCCCTGCAAAGAGCCTACACAAAGCACATTGTGCCCAGTGGGCTGCCTGTGTTGGGTGTTGGCTTCATTTTCACATCGACCGTACCGAACTCCTCGCTGCTGACAGTGCTGCTCTCCTTCACACCCCCATACGTTGGCCCTTGCTCCTCCTTCTGCTTAGCCGCTCATGTTTTCTTGTCGTTCAGGAACCAGTTCACATGCCTCTCCTGTGTAGAAGCCCTCTTCAAATCCCCCATGTAGCATTAGTCATTTCTTCTCTTTTGTTCCCACAGCAGTATACACACAAATTATAATCTTTATAAAATGGCCATGATCCTATTTATGACTATAGCCCTCCACCAGACTGGCCTCTAAGCCCTTTGGCTTTCTTACGTTACCATCATGATTTCTTTTCTTTTTTCTTTTCTCTTTTCCTTTCCTTTCCTTTCCTTTCCTTTCCTTTCCTTTCCTTTCCTAACCATTGTGATTCTGCCAGACTTATTTTCTGAATATTTTTTCTTTATATCTATGCATTTTTGTATTCTGTGTTTCACAAGGAAACTAGAGAACACGATCAATTGTCAATAGAAAACCACCATCACTGGCCATGAAGAATAGGTAGCTATAACGGTAAAAGCAATGAACACAGCAGTGTTACTAATTTCTTGAAAAGTTTGTTGAAGACTCTGACCAGGAGGCCTGCTTAGAATCAGAAAGTGATTCTTAGTGAAGCACGCAATCTAGTAGTTATCGTCCTAACTCGTCTGCTTTGTCTGTTCTGCCCCTTTGCGGGAAAGGCTGTGCTGATTCAGCAGGGGCCCAGCACCTGGAAGAGACAGGCCTCTGTAGGGTTGGATACTATAATCCCAACCTCCCATGTAACACCTTTGTGTACTGTCAAAAGTAAGAATTGTAAAAGGATCATCAGAACCATTGAGTGGAAAATGAGGCACATGTGGCTTTGTTTAGTTCATGTGCCCTTGCCTGGTAGGAAGGACTCATTTCTTTGCTTTGCTGGATTAGTGTTTGATAATGAAAAAAATCTTGTAGAAAAGTAATTCTACCCTTGAGCAAATTCTTATGGAAAATGATGCACTGGATCTCTGTTCTTTGGGAACATCTAGGGAAAACGTGGTGGTACAGACATCCCGCTTCACAGATGGGAACACTGATGCCAGGGGTTAACAACTAACCTGGAAGCTAGTCTGACAGAGGCTAGGTTGCCTCTTCACGCTTTGTTTTCTCATCTGCTAGACTTTGCCCTGTTGTAGTTCAGGTTGTGAGTGACGAACAAGAACCACAGTCACTAGACTGAACAGAACTAACCTCGTGGGGTCTGAAAATAGGAATTTATTGGGGATTTTTCCTTGCAAAGAAATCAGAAGTGCTCTGGTTTGCTCTTGGAAGGATGCCAATCATTTTATTGCCTGTACTCCTTTTTGCCCAGAAGGGTACCATGTTTTATTGGCGGGTGGGGAACTTCAGGATTCGGCCGCAGTGGTTGAACTGTGGTACGTGCTTGCTACAGCAAGGTGGAATCCCACACTGTGAAGATATGTGCAGAAGCAGGCCAGATCCTTGTCATACTACTGCAACAACTCCCCCAGCCCTGGGCTGCAGCATCGGACCTCTATGGCTCTCCCGCAGGATTAGTATTTGTTGAATAATAGTACACCCTGACCCAGGGAGCAAAAGCAAATAGGCCGAGCACTGACACTGCAGGGGAGTGTGAGTAAACAGTTACAGGCTACCCCAAAGAGCTGGCCTTTGGCCAGCAACCTGATGGCCGTTTACATTCCACTCTTATGGGGCCATTGGCCTTCTCATTTAGGGGAGTAGGCAGTTTCCTGGCCTGTGCTTGGAAGCCCTGATGGGGAGGGGTCAGATCTGAGGACATAGTTTCTTTAAAACATATTCCCCCTCCATCCTTCTTAGGTGGAGGTTGGGTGTATCTGATACTTTTCCCTTTTCTTTAAATCTTTATTGGTTTTTTTAAATCACAAAAGGTACATGCTTGTTTAAAAAAAAGTTTGATCCTTATAGAAAATTAAGATATTGAGTGCTGACTATAATCATACTAGTGCCTAGTACATACTTGGTGGCTTTTTTTTTTTTTTTTTTTTTTTGCCTCATAGCAGTTTATCTTCACACTAGATCTGAGGAATGGTGTTCATTCCCATTTTCCAGACGAGGAAACTGAGGCTCCATTTACAGTCACCTAGCTGGTAAGCAAGGGGCTGAGCCTGGACTAGCACCAGTCTGGGTGACTCTGGACAACAGAGCTCTGTGTGGTGTCTTTCTGGACAGAAAGATTTAACTTGACTCAGTATCATTTTATTTATATGCAGAATGAGCTTACATTATTTATTTTCAGAAGAAAAGCCATCCAGGTTATTATACCAAAATAAAAAGACATGTGAACAGGGATCTCCAAACATGAATGGTCAGGTGTGTGCATCCGTGTCAGGCAGTGCTTGGTTAGTCTCTGAGCCAGGGGATATGTTGTCAGGCTAGGATGCCAGCTGGCCTCCGGCTGGGAGGGCTCCTTGCTTCTCCTGAACAGCCCTCCCCACCACCCAACCCACACCACCAATGGGGCAAGCCCAGGAGCTCTAAGGCAGCCTCTCCATTCCTAACTTAGTTTCCAAATCGTGGGTAACTTATCCACCCCATTGCTTTGCTATCTTAGGCAGTTCTTGGCTCGTAAACATACTTGCCTCGAATCTGTGCCTTGAGCCGAGCGGCCTTGACCGCAGCCTTGGGATCCACAGACCCTTGTTTTAACAAGCTGAGGCTAGAGCAGTTGTGTGATTGTGCAGGTCGGTGTGCTGTGCTTCTCAAAGCTACTTCACCAAGAACCCTTGGTTGGCTTGCCTTTGTCAACGTCCCTCAGAAGGCCTTACAGCCTGTCTTGACTGTGGCCTGTGGGTGGTCCCAGCCACACAACTAAACTGTCAGGCAGCCCCACGAGGGGCTCCCCCAGCTGGGTTGCCCTGAGTGCCCTCACAGCTCTTTTTTTAGAGAGAGCTCTGAGATTCATTAGAGTTCAGAGATTTTAGCATTCTTGAGATTCTTTCTGTGGCCAGTTTGGTAAACCATTTCATCTCTCCAGTTTCCCAGTTGAGCCCATTCATCCCTTTGCCCTTTAAGGGACTGTCTTAGGTGCAGGCCAGTTTTGCATTCTCAGCAAAGCCTCCCATGTTTGGTTTGTGTGGGTTTGCTGCAACCTGAGTTGAACAAATCTTCTAGACTCCTAGATAGTCCCTGATTCATACCAGTCTGGTTTCCCCACTTGGCCGGGGACTCTTCATTCACACTGAGGGTAAACCTCAGACTTGCCTGGCACTGTGGGTGGGAGGAGCTCATTCGTTTTTGTTGTCTGTTCAGCTTTTAGGAGTGTTAACATCTGTAGATTTATCCTCCCTTCCAACTCATTGCACGAAGCAGGTCTCAGATCCTCATCCTGCTGGTGATGTGATGCTGGGGATGCTTATGGCAGTTTAGTGTGGTGCTGGGAGGGAATTGATCCCGGAGGCCCAGGACTGGACTGCATTGTGCTGTTGAGCTAGGTCAGGGGGGGACTTCTCGTCAGCTCTGATGGACCGGAAAGGGATTGGGAAATTTCATGGACTTTTCTCTGCGGTGTTGGGTAGTTTGAGAAAATATGCCTCAAACTGTACCCTTGTAGATCGGATAAGTCATTTTGGTGATTTATTGGGCACCATTCTTTTAAGTGTAAGTGAAAGAAACTTACTTGAGTTAGCTTCACTGCAAAATGCTGTTGTTTTTTTGGTTGTTGTTAGGGAGGTTTTATATAGATTGATTTTTTAAATTTAATTTTCATTTTATGTTTTTAATGTTTTATTTATTTTTGAGAGAGTGTGAACAGGGGAGGGACAGAGAGAGAGGGAGACACAATTTGAAGCAGGCTCCAGGCTCTGAGCTGTCAGCACAGAGCCCAATGCAGGGCTTGAGCCCATGGACCGTGAGATCATGACCTGCAGTGAAGTCGGACGCTTAACCAACTGAGCCACCCAGGCGCCCCAAGATTGATTGATTGATTGATTTAGGCAAGTGGTGGAAACCCATCTGAAACTACTTACGGACAAAAGAAGCAGCCACTTGGGCCAGTAACAGAGAAGTTCCTGCAGTAGTTCCCAAGCATGGCTGTGTCTTGAGACTCAAACAGGTAGGTCATCAGAGTTTGATCTCTCCTCATGTCTAGCTCTGTCTGCTTGGGCTCCACGTGGTGGCAGAATGGCTGCTGCATCTCTGGGCCTTCAGGCATCCCAGAACTAAGCCCAGCCAGGCAAGGGAGAGATTGAGAGTGGTGAGCACAGCACTCCTATTCAGGTCCCAAGATTTGCTGATTCGGCCCCTTGAATTGTATGCCCTGCTCTGAACTTCGCGGGGCCTGTCCTATGCACCTCCCCCCATCCGTGGTATCAGAATGAACCAGTGATCCCTATGAACAATTACAGGTTCACCGATGGAGGGCAGTCTGGCAGGGGGCCTCAGGAGGACTGAGAACCAGGAGTTGGAAAGCCATGGAGCCTGCCTCTGGTGTCTGTGTCCCTGCTGTCTGTCTTGTTCCGCCTCCCTGTGGATGGACCCTGCTAGCACACCCCACACAACATGGCTGCCCGGTGGCTCCTGGCTGTTTGCATTTCACTCAGTCTAGCCATACACAGAGACCTCAAGGGAGAATGAGATTCAGCTCATTTTAGAGGTTCCACCCCAATCCAATTATCTGTGGAAGCTGAGACTGGGCCCTTTACGACAAATTTGGATGGGTGGAGCCTTTCGTGGAGTTGATGCGAGGTGGGCTGATGGTCCAGAAGGGACAGATAGGTGCTTCTCCTTATCTGGTTGAGAAGTCTTCTTTAAGTCCAAGCTGTTGATGAGAAATATCATCAAGGGCCTCTGTCCCAAAGTAGGAAAATGTTGGATGAAGTTCCAGCTCAGCTGCATGGACGCCTGCTTCCTGCCTGGAAGCTATGGCCAGGATCAGCACCTCGGGACCTCTCTGAGCTCTGCTCTCTGCTCCTACATGGGCCCTTCCTTCCTGCAGAGGAGACGGTACTGTCTGAGAGGCATGAATGGGAATTTCCTCCTTCTAGGCCCAAGTCAGCATGACTCGGGATGGCTTTGACTGGAAAATCTGAATCAAAGAGTGCACTTAGGCCAAGGATTTCCCCAAACACTAATCAGCACTGATTACTTCCAGCGTGTTGCCTTTGGCTCTGCAGAGAGTTTTGTCCATTGTGGCTGCAGTGTCTGGCTTCTGCTGCCCAGAAGATGAGAAATGAGTTTGTAGGGATGAGCCCTGGTGATGGGCTGAATCCCTTTGCCATACTGACCTTTACTAGGTGTGAGAAAACCTAATTAACAGATTCATAGGTCATTGGCTGGCCTTTCCTTCAGCATTAGCACTTGGGGGGTAGAGTTTGGCTTAAATGAAATCCTGAAAGTGTGTTGGGGAAAAATTTCTATAAAAATCCTTGCTCAGCGTTGAAAATGACTTTTCTCCCCCATGTTTATGTCTTCTGAACAGAGTCGAAATGCTAAGTATGAGTACAGATGCCATGTTATTGAACCTCAAGATCATCTAAAGGAAATAACGCAATTCACATCTTGGTTGAACTGAATGACGGTTTATTATTAAGTTCACAGAAGTTCAATAACTGTGCTGTTTAAAATAGCAGCAGAGGTCTTGTAGTTGGCTCTCAGAATGTCTTGGAGAACCTTGAAATGCTTTCAGGTCCAGCCTTGAATTTGCAGTCTGGAAGATAAAAGCTCAGAAGAGGGACAGGATGTGCTCAAGGTCACTGAGTTGTGGTGGCTGGACTCGAACCCTGGCCTTCGGGGTCCCAGGTCACAGAAATTTTCCGGGCTTAGTCCTGTAACTGCCTTCTGCTAGGAAAAATAAGGCAGAGCTTGTAGCCTGGACAGATATATAGGACTTAAAAACAAAATGAACAAAGACAACAAAAAATACCCAACCAAACAGCTCTACTGAGATACAATTCACACATCATAAAATTCACCCCTTTGAACTGCACAGTTTTTAGTATATTCAGAGTTGTACCACCATCCTCGTTGTAGAACTTTAGAACATTTTATCCCCTCCTACCAAAGAAACCCTGTAACCATTAGCAGTTACTTCCCAGTCTACCCTCCTCCCAGGCCCCGGCAGCCACTGGTTTACTTCTGTCTGTATGGATTTGCTGATTCTGGACATTCATATAGTGGAACCATACAACATGTGGTCTTGCAACATGTGTGACTGGCTTCTTTCACTTAGTAAAATGTTTTCAAGGTTCATTCGTGTTGTATCTACACTTCATTCCTTTTTGTGGCCAAATGTGGGAATCAAGCCTATACAGGGCTTGAATTTGAAAATAAAGCTGTAAAATTTTCAGGTTTATTTTTCCTTTGCCTGGTAAGCTTTTTCCTGGGGAGTCAGTCTCTACATTTGGAGATGAAATGGGAGACTTTCTTAAGCTCCCTGTACCTAAGTAGTTACCACTTTTCTTAAATGTTTTGACACCTGGGAGAAAAGTTGGTTTGTGGAAGAAAGTATGTTCTTTCTTGTATTGCCAAGAATATTAATACATGCTAATGAACACAGATGCTGGAGAGCCTGTGTTGTAATGAGCCTTTGCCTTATATTTATTTTCCAAATATTTGACTTATTTAAAAAAATTTACATTTTAGCATTCATGGAGTTTTCCTTTCCTTTCCCAAATTCGTTGGAAACTTTTCAGTGCTCCAGACAGTACGAAAGAACAGCAGTGAGAGAAAAGGATAGCAAACTCCCATATAACCCTACCCTAGAGTCCCCAGTTGTTAACTTCTGGCCACATTTGTTTCCTTTGTCATTCTCTAAGGGTACACATTACACACCTGTCTCTCATTGAATCATTTGAAAGTCTTTAGGACACGTCATGACCATTCACTCCCACATACTTCAGCAAGTGTCTCTAAGAAAAAAGGGCATTTTCCTAACCACAGTGTCACTGCATACCCAAGAGGTTAGCACTGGTACAATAATATCTGGTATAAAATTTCCCCAAATGCTCCCAGGTGTCCTTTATGGTCATTTTTTTTTTTAACCAAGGAAATAATTAAAGATTACTCAGTCGACTTTGGTTTCAAAGTTACTTCATCCTATCCTTTAATCTAAAACAGCCCCCATCTTTGACATTTTTTTGTTTTTGTTCGTTTCTGACATTGGCTTTTTTTTTTTTTTTTGAAGAAGCTAGGCCAGTTGTCACATTTTACATGCACCAGAATTACAGGGTGAGGAGTGGGGGGGGGGGTGGGCATGCAGGGTGGCAGGGAGGGTCTTTGTAAAATGCACGTTCTGATTCTGGAAGACACTGTTGGGTCTGAGTCTGCATCTCTAGCAGGCTTCCGGGTGATGTCAATGCTTCTTACCTGCAGACCACACTTGAGTAGCAAGGCTGTAGAATATTCCATATTCTGGGTTTGTTTGCTTCCTCATGATTAAATTCACATTAAACATTTTTAGCAAGTGCTCTTTTGAAGAAAGTCATGAATGTGTCTCATTGCATCTCATCAGGAGGCGCATCATGTCCATTTGTCCTGTTATTAGTGATGTTAAGTGCCATCTCATGGTTCAACGGTGTTCACCAGCACCCCCCCAAAATGGTGCCTTTCTCCTATTGTAATTTTCTTAAAAAAAACATTTTTTTACGTTTATTCATTTTTGAGAGAGATTGTGAGGAGGGGAGGGGCAGAGAGAGAGGGAGACACAGAATCTGAAGCAGGCTCCAGGCTCTGAGCTGTCAGCACAGAGCCCCATGTGGGGGCCTGAACCCACGAACAGCAAGATCATGATCTGAGCTGAAGTCGGATGCTCAACTGACTGAGCACCCAGGTGCCCCTGTAATTTTTTTAAAGATTTTATTTTTAAGTAATCTATGCCCAATGTGGGGCTTGAATTTGCAACCCTGAGATCAAGAGTCACATGCTCCACTGACTGAGCCAGCCTGGTGCCCTCTCCTATTATAATTTAAAGTAACCATTGAGATTGCATGAATGTCCTGGACCCCAACAATTTTCACCTATCAATCAACTCATTTTGTGGGGGAAATCATCTTGAGTTATAATCTCCTGCTGACAACACATGCGTCTTATGTAATTAGCAATTAATTATGTGTGTGTGAGTAATTTTTATTTTTTAAATGTAGCTAGTGGCTGGTTGACTCCCATTTGTATTATAAACATTGGCTTTTACATTTTCCCAAATTTGGAAGCTTTACCATCCTATTTTGAATGATTCCCAGGAGAGGTATTTACATCTTACAGCCAGAGGTGGTATGGTGTCTTTAAAAAAAAAAAATCAGTTTAAAAAATCAAGTGAAAAAAAATTTTAAATCAATTAAATTTTTGAATGCCTTCTGAAGTTGCTTCTAGAACCACAATTGGGATTCTTAAATATCTCACAGATTTCAGAAAAACGCTTTTTTAAACTGGGCAGGCAGTTCTTTCATGTCACAAGTTATTCTTTTTGATTGAAATAGAGCGTTGGGTGGCCAAGAAGGGAGTATTTGAGTGGGAGCCACTGGAAAATGTCGAGTTGGTGGAGTTGATGCTCTAGGGTATGTTCTCCTTTCCCCAAACCCCTGTCCCTAAGAAACTGCAGAGGAGAGATTTCCAAATGAGGGCCCTTTGCCTATGAGGGTTGGGGTGCTTGGCAATCTTACAAATCAGTCCAGAATCTTCACTGTGCTGATCAGGAGGTAGAAGAACAAGGGTTGGAGAGTATTCAAGCCCACAGATAGTCAGAAAGACCTGGTTCTAAGTCCTGGCTCCACCTTTCACCACCACTGTGGCCTTGGGCAAGTGTCTTAGCCCCAGTTTCCCTGTCTGTGAAATGGGGATAATAATGGGTCTTGGCCTCCTAGGTTTGTTGGAAAGATGAAAGGAGATGATTGCATGAAATGTTTAACACAAGGCCTAGTACACACTGAAAGCATGATGCATGTTGATTGAATGCATTTTGAGTCCTTAAAAGGGTTAAACCTATTTTATGTATGTATGTATGTATGTATGTATGTATTTATGAAAGATTGAGAGAGAGGGCACGAAAGAAGGTAGGGGCAGAGAGAGAGAGGGAGAGAGAGAATCCCAAGCATGCTCCATGCTGTCAGTGCACAGCCTGACATGTGGCTTGATCCCACATGAGATCATGAGATCATGACCTGAGATATGACCTGAGATCATGACCTGAGCTGAAATCAAGAGTCCAATGCTTAAGAGTCTGATGCTCAATTGAGTGAGCCACCCAGCTGCCCCTATTAAACCTATTTTAATTTAAAACCTACATTTACTTGCCAATTATTTTCAAACACCCATGTTCTTGGTTTTATTTATTGCTGTTTATTCAACAAATAAGTATTAGCCCATATTATCAGAGATTCACATATAAAGTTTTGGTTTACCACATGAATTTAAGAAATGAGGTCACCAAGTTACATACATTTATTCTGTTCTATGCTTGATAGACCCAATCTGACTGGTGGTAGTGAGGAGTAGCACTGGCCACTTTCAGCGTCATTATTATTCTAGAAATAAAGTCCTAACCGGAGAGATTCATTCCACAAAAATTACCTGACCTTCTGTGCTGTGCCAGGCACCGCTCCTCCAAAGCCAGGGTATGAATCTGCCCTGTGGAACCCATGTGTGGTGGCTGATCACCTATCTTTCCATGTAGGACCAGGACTTTTTTTCTGACCGTGCACTGGCTGGAGACCCGTGGATTTCCTTGCACAAAACGTGTTCAAAATGCATCACCTAATTTCTAGTTTTGACATATTTAAGGTAGAGTAAGGACACGTGTTGAAGTGGTGTGAGTACAGAATCCTTCTGGATTTTTGTTCCCTCTCCCCTGCCACCTTACTTCTTATAGTAATTTTTTCTACACATAATTCAACAGTCCCCCAAAATGAAGGAGTTGAGAGCCATCTGTGGTCCCCCATGGTTACCAGAGAAATCAGTTACATTTGAATTTCAGATAAACAATGAATAACTTTTAGTAGAACTATGCCACATGTGGCAGGCAATTTTCTCTTTGTTATGAAGTCATTGAATGGGATATACTTACACTAAACAATTATTGTTTATCTAAATTCATATTTAACTGGATATTCTGTATTTTATTTGCAAAATCTGGCAACCCTACGTCCCACTGGCTGCTCGTTTTCATGTTTGCTGCAAGGTAGTATTTGCAGTTTCCCGAGTGTCCTAGGAGAAAACCATAGTGGCATCTCTTCATGCTGTGGCTTTGGGCACTGGGGTAGGGGCCAGATTAGTAATTAGCTAACCATGACCTCACCCATGAGGAATGTGCTCTTGCTAGGTATTAGCGAGAGGTTTAGGCTCTCGGGAGCCATTGTCAGAAGCCTGTCAGTGACATCATCAGCTGGAAAAGCCAGCTTCCAGGCCTCAGGAAAAAGCTAGAAAGACAGGGCTCCAGTTTTGGTAATAAATGGAAATGGATTTTCATAGGTGGGGTGTGGAGGAATTTGTTACGACAGGAAACCTGATGGAGCCTCCTGCCTGTGTGCAGCCCCCAGCCAAGTTTCAGGGTTCTGATGAACAACCAGAAGCTTCTAACGCGGCATGCGATTATACTCTTGGCCCAGTGCCCTGGAAAAGTTGGCTTGTTCTCGGCGAACACTCCAGGAGCTGTAAAAGGGGGTGTCAGAACTGCTTTGTAGCTCTGAGTGGGCCCCTTACATTGGGGAGGAAGGGAGGCTAATGTGGTAAGTGTTCATTATGCTGCTCAGAGCAACTCTAGAAAATGCATCCTTGGTACCATCTGGTCCCTCCATTTGGGGATGGGGAGCTTTGGGCAAAGGGGTCAAGTTGTCTGGATTCAGACACTCAAAAAAAAATCCTCTTTTTCCTTGTGAATTGGAAGAAACAGCAAGCTTTTACATTTTTTTTTAATTTTTAAAGGCTAATTTACTGTACATGACTGGGCTGTCGGACTAGGAGGGGACCTGACTTAAATCAAGTGCTGAGTGTGGTAAATAAAGCCATTTAATTTTATTTGAAATCTCCCATAAAACATTCTAGAAAAAGATGGGCTCCAGAGGTGGGGTTTCTGATCCCAGGGGCTGGGTTTTGCAGGTTTTGCAGGTTTCAGGTTTCTCTGGCCTTTTGGAAGTTTCACTTAAGTAGTTACCCAGGGCAGTTGTGCCCAGCCAAAGTGCTAATGGCAGGCACACTTTACCAGGTGTGAAGACTTCCGCTAAGCAAGCGGGAGCCTCAGAGCTCAACTTCTGAAGATCTGGCCTGCATCCCATCTGGCTTTCTTGTCTCGTTAGAATTCAGAAGCATTGACCGTGTGTCTCCAGGTTGGCTCACAAAATGGCAAGGCTGGGACAGATCCTCCCAAGCCTCCTTTTCTTCCATATCGTCCGCCTGGGGCTCCACCACTCAGTGCTACAGTGGCCCTGGGCAAAGAGCATAGCCTCTTGAAGCCTCTGTTTTGGCAGCTGTAAGGTGGGATGCTGTCAGTGCCTGTCGCGTGAAGTACCGTAAGCAGGGTGCTCAGCGACAGAGCTGTGACTCCGTAGGTGGCTGATGTTGACGGGGCATTTTAGAGGAAGTCATCAGAAGAGTTGAGCCTGAACTGACTTTTGCTTTTGACTATGCCTGGCCATTCATCATTCGGGACCCTCTCCATCTCTCTGATCCCTCTGTAAAAGTGGTGTGCCTGGAGTTGCCCTAGGAACCAAGGGCAAAGCCTCTCTAGTGAGCAGCTTCTGCAATACCCACTTAGTCCTCTGTGTAAGCTTTCATTATTCATGGATATTCTTTAAAAATGAAAAATTGATGGGAATGCAAGCTGGTGCAGCCACTCTGGAAAACAGTATGGAGGTTCTTCAAAAAACTAAAAATAGAACTACCCTATGACCCAGCAATTGCACTACTAGGCATTTATCCACGGGATACAGGTGTGTTGTTTCGAAGGGACACATGCACCCCCATGTTTATAGCCGCACTTTCAACAATAGCCAAAGTATGGAAAGAGCCCAGATGTCCATCGATGGATGAATGGATAAAGAAGATGTGGTATATATATACAGTGGAATATTACTCGGCAATCAAAAAGAATGAAATCTTGCCATTTGCAACTACGTGGATGGAACTGGAGGGTGTTACGCTAAGTGAAATTAATCAGAGAAAGACAAAAATCATATGACTTCACTCATATGAGGACGTTAACAGACAAAACAGATGAACATAAGGGAAGGGAAACAAAAATAATATAAAAACAGGGTGGGGGACAAAACATAAGAGACTCTTAAATATGGAGAACAAAAGAGGGTTACTGGAGGGGTTGTGGGAGGGGGGATGGGCTAAATGGGTAAGGGGCATTAAGGAATCTACTCCTCAAATCATTGTTGCACTATATGCTAACTAATTTGGATGTAAATTTTAAAAAAATAAAAAATAAAATAAAAAAGGATTATAAAAAAAATGAAACATTGAAACATAGTTCTCAAGAGGACCTTCTGGCCCTGTGTCCCCCACTGCAGCACATTTATTCCAAGCGACTGGCAAAATCATCCTTTTCTTTGTTAGAATGTGGCTTTCTTGCCCCGTGACAAGTGGCTCATCACATCTGTGAGAAAGGAGGCTTGACGCAATAGCTTTGGGCACCAGTTCCTGAGTTCCTGGGTGCACGTGATTTCCTTTCTTGTTCCCCATTCACCTCTCTTTGGGTCTGTCTGCCTCAGGTCCATTCCCAGTCAAGGAAAAGGTCGAGTGGGGCTTTTGGTGTGAGTGGATTCTCATGGTTGTCAACAATGATTCTGAACCCTTAGAACCAACTCGAAAGCTTTAAAAATTGTGGATACCTGTCCCCACCCCAAAGAAATCCTCGTTTTGTTTTCTTTGGGAGAGGGCCACTGCCTTTTTTTTCTTTTTTTCTTTTAAAGCTTTTCAGATAATTCCAGTATGTAGTCAGGGTTGAAGCTCAAGTGATTTCTGTGAGCAATAGAGGTGTTGAGACTTGAGAAGAAAGTTTGGATAAGCAAACCTCAGGTGGGACCAAGGTCATGACCACCATTAACAGCAGAGCAACCCTGTGGCCTGTGAGTGGGGAGAGGCTCAATTTATTTTACTCCCATTTTGCATATAATTTGAATTGATTGTAACGGTGTATTTTATAACTCGGGAAAATAGATAATGATCAGGATAAAACATTCCGTATATATCAGTACCAGCACAAGAGGTGAATGGGATCCCTTCAAATTAAGAACTTCTTCCAATAGGGCTGCTGGAATTCAAAGCCATTTTTGTAACTGGGCTGAAACAATTTTTTTTTTTTTTTGCCTTTATTTATTTTTGAGAGACAGAGCACAAGTGGAGGAGGAGCAGAGAGAGAAGGAGACACAGAATCCAAAGCAGGCTTCAGGCTCTGAGCTGTCAGCACAGAGCCCAACGTGGGGCTCAGACTCACAAACCGCGAGATGGTGACCTGAGCTGAAGGCTGACGCTTAACCGACTGAGCCACCCAGTGCCCCTGTAACTGGGTTTAAAACAGTCCTAGCCCCTCTTTAGAATTTCCTCAGGGGCGCCTGGGTGGCTCAGTCAGTTAAGCGTCCGACATTGGCTCAGGTCATGATCTTGCAGTTCCTGAGTTCGAGCCCCGTGTTGCGCTCTGTGCTGACAGCTCAGAGCCTGGAGCCTGCTTTGGATTCTGTGTCTCCCTCTTTCTCTGCTCCTCCCCTGCTTATACTCTGTCTCTCTCAAAAATAAATAAACATTAAAAAAAATTAAAAAAAAAAAAGAATTTCCTCATAAGTGCTGCTGGCCCTCCTCTCCTCCGAGGGTGGATTTGATTGTTAATGTCCCAATCATTTGGCACCCAGCCTGGTGAGACAGGCAGCCGAGTAAGAGGGGAAACAGGGCCTCGGTCAGAAAACCAGGATAACGAGTGCCCTGGCTGGATACTCTTTTCTGTCGAGAGAAGCCCCAGAAGCTGCAAAAATCAGTTTCCAGACTGTTTTGTGTGCAGTGGCCATGACATTTATGGGGATGGCAGATTGTCCTCTGAGCAGCCAGAGCAGCAGCACACAGCTGTATAGTTCTTGGGCTGGCAGACGCCTGAGTCGTGCACTGACCCATCCCACGGGGTGTCAGGGGTGGTGTGATCTGTGTGCTCTGAGGACATTAGGGAGCACAGCTGTTGTGTAAAGGTCATGCCCTTCCTGCTCTGAGAGAGACCTATACAGAAGGCTGATTCAGGAATCCGGTGTCCTTGCTGAGTCTGGTTTGTGTGCCTCCTCCACTCCCTGTGTTCATGGGGGCATTTGTATCCACTAGGAAGCTGACATGTACGTCTCTCAGCACTGTGCTAAGTGTTTTCCATTCCTGCCAGGTGTAGGCACTGTCGACCCATTTTACAGAAGAGGAAAACTGAGGTTTCGGGAGGGTGAGATCTTGTGGTAGTGGAATGGGATGTTAACTGAGTGGTCGCTTCCCTCTATACTGTAGATTGTAAATCCATCTGGGCCTTTTTACTTTAATCTAGATTCCAGCCCTTAAAAAAATGCGATTAAACAGTTTTAGGTAAATCTATTAATTTCTAAAGGAATTAAAAAAAATTTTTTTTTAATTTATTTTTGAGAGAGAGAGAGAGTGCAAGCTGGGGAGGGGCAGAGAGAGAGGGAGACACAGAATCTGAAGCAGGCTCCAGGCTCTGAGCCGTCAGCACAGAGCCTGAAGTGGGGCTCGAACCCACAAACCATGAGATCATGACCTGAGCTGAAGTCAGACGCTCAACTGACTGAGCCACCCAGGCGCCCCTCCAAAGGAATTTTTTTAAAAGACAGGTTGTATTCAGTACTTAGCTATAATTAAAGTCTATTCGTTTCACAAACTAGTGAATGCTTAGTAGCTTTACAGGTACTGTGCTAGGGACGTGTTTTTGTCTTCACATACCTTAGAGTGAAGGAAAAAAAGCCAGAGAATGAGTGCACAGGTCACTGTGGCATGTTTTGTAGGAGAAAGTCCTTACATTGCCTCTCAGAGGCAATGTGGGCTGTCAGGGAAGGCCTGTGGCAAGGGTGGGGCTGGTGAACAGTGGAGTTTAAAGGGGCAGATTCAGGAGACAGGAGGTTCTGGGCTGCAGAACCGCCAGGGCCCAGGAGTGGGAAGTGAATGCAGGAATGTGAGAGCTCCTGGTATCTATCACCTGCTGGCTGGCCTCAGTGCTTAGTACTTGACTGGCCTCAGTGCTTAGTACTTGCTGAGTCTGGGACCATCAGTTATGATGTTGGCCGGGTTACGAGGAACCTTGAAAGAAATGAAAAAGGGCTTGGGTTTGATGGTGTAGACCTGTCCACCAGCCACATGTAGCTAGTTAAATTTAAATTAATTAAATAATTAAATTTAAATTTAGCATCTTAGTCACACTAACCACATTTCAAGTGCTCAGAAGTGTGGTTTAGTATTATGGACGGCGTACATATAAAACATTTCTATCATCACAGGAACTTATATGAAATGGTGGTGCCAAATCTGAACCTCTGCCTGTTTTTGTAAATAAAGTTTTATTGGGACACAGGCCACAAAGCACTCATTTGCATATTGCCTATAGCCACTTTCTCACTACAATAATAGATTTGAATAGTTACAACATGTGACTTGTAAACCCAAAAATATTTGCTGTGTGGCCCTTTGCGGAAAATGTTTGCTGGCCCCTGCCACAGACCATAGAGAGCAACAGAAAGTGTTCATGCCGGGAGTAACATAAATGATTGTATTTATGGCCTGAGAGGATAATTCAAGGATGGTGGATAGGCTATATTGGTTGGGAGACCTATTCACAGTGACCTCCAAGGGTCCCCATGAGAGATGACCAAGGCCATGCCCTGACAGGTGCAATTTCACTAATCTATGGCCCATTTAGCAAAACGTCCATTACTGAAATCCTTTCCTTTCTTGGTTCTAAAAATTATTAATTGGAGCCTGGAATTTGTTTTAAAGACTTTATTTTTTTAAGTAATGTCTACACCCAACGTGGGGCTCAACCCCATGACCCCAAGATCAAGAGTTGCGTGTTCTACTGACAGGCCCCCTGGAGCCAGGATTCTTCACTTTTGTGTCTTGGACTCCATTGGCTTTCTGAAGACTGTGCTCTTCTCCTTGTGCATAAGATCATATATATGGGGTTACAAAGGAAACAATCATATTGAAATGCACTTATCATAACTAAATTTTTGCCACAACTGTGTGGTCGACTAATCTTCACCAAAACAGGAAAGGATAGCCGATGGAAAAAAGACAGTCTCTTTAACAAAATGTGTTGGGAAAACTGGACGGTGACATGCAGAAGAATGAAACTGGACCACATTCTTACACCACACACAAAAATAAATTCTAAATGGATGAAAGGCCTAAATGTGAGACAGGATGCCATCAAAATCCTAGAGGACAACACAGGCAGCAACCTCTTTGACCTTGGCTGCAGCAACTTCTTAGTAGACACGTTGCGGAAGGCAAGGGAAACAAAACAAACGTGAACTATTGGGACTTCATCAAGATAAGCTTCTGCCCAGCAAAGGAAACAATCAACAAAACTAAAAGGCAGCTTACAGAATGGAAGAAGATATTTGCAAATGGCATATCTGATAAAGGGTTAGTATCCAAAATCTATAAAAAATTTATCAAACTCAACACCCAAAAACCAAATAACCCAGTTCAGAAATGGGCAGAAGACGTGAATAGACACTTTCCAAAGAAGACATCCAGATGACTAACAGACACATGAAAAGACGTTCAACATCACTCATCATCAGGGAAATAAAAATCAAAACCATGATAAGATACCACCTCATACCTATCAGAATGACTGAAATTAACGACACAAGAAACAACAGGTGTTGGCAAGGATGCAGAGAAAGGGGAACCCTCTTGCACTGTTGGTGGGAGTGCAAACTAGTGCAGCCATTTGGGAGAACAGTGGAGGTTCCCCAAGAAACTAAAAATAGAACTACCCTACGATTCCAGCAATTGCACTATTAGGTATTTGGCCAAAAGGATACAAAAATACAAATTTGGAGGTGTACATGCACCCCAATGTTTATACAATAGCCAAACTATGGAGAGAGCCCAGATGTCCATCAACTGATGAATGGATAAGGATGTGGTACACATATACAACAGAATATTACACAGCCATCAAAAAGAATGAAATCTTACCATTTGCAATGATGTGGTTGGAGCTAGAAGGTATTACACTAAGTGAATAAGTCAAATAGAAAAAGAACAAATACCATGTGATTTCACTCATATGTGGAATTTAAAGAACAAAACACATGGGAAGGGGGGGGAGTAGAGAGAGGGAAACAAACCACAAGTTACTCTTAATGATAGAGAACAGGGGCACCTGGGTGGCTCAGTTGGTCAAGCGTCTGACTTTGGCTCAGGTCATGATCTCAAGATTTGTGAATTCAAGCCCCACATCAGGCTCTGTGCTGATGGCTCAGAGCCTGCAGCCTGCTTCGGATTCTCTCTCTCTCTCTCTCTCTCTGCCCCTCCCCTGCTCGTGCTGTTTCTTTCTCTCAAAAATAAATAAACATTAAAAAAATATATACTGGAAGCAGTTAATGAACAACCATAGCAAGTCAATGCAGTTATGTGCACAAAGATTATTTTAAAAAAAAAGAGAGAGAGAACAAACAGGGCTGATGGAGGGAGATGGGTGGGGGATGGGCCACATGGGTGACGGGTATTAGGTAGGGCACTGTTATGATGAGCACCGCATCACAGTGTTGTATGTAAGTGATGATCACTGAATTCTACTCCTGAAACCAATATTGCACTGTATGTTGGCTAACTAAAATTTAAATAAAAAAGAGAAATTTTTGAACACAGTAACAAACACACATGTATTTAGATGTTTAATGAGATCTAGCAGCTAGTCCAGTAACGTTTGCCATGATTTTGATGTAGTGATGAGCATACAGCGTATTTTGAGATATTGTTGGTGACAAAACCACAGGTGCTGCTAATACACCTGTGTTTTATGGTGCCTTTTTTTTTGGTAATTTTTTAAAATGTTTATTTATTAGAGAGAGAGAGAGAGAGAGAGAGAGAGAGAGAGAGAGAGAGAGAGAATGTGTGCGCACAAGAGAGAGAGAGAGTGCAGGGGAGAGGCAGAGAGAGAGGGAGACACAGAATCTGAAGTGGGCTCCAGGCTCTGAGCTGTCAGCACAGAGCCCAACGTGGAGCTTGAACTCACAAGCTGCAAGATCATGACCTGAGCCAAAGTCAGATGCTTAGCCGACTGAGCCACCCAGACACCCCTTATGGTGTCCATTCCATAATGGGACAGTATGCTACATTTTAGTTAGAGGTTACCAAAGACAAAGATTTCACTTTTTTCCTATTCAAGCTCAAAGGCTCCCCCACCCCTACCCCCCTGTCCTGCCTTCCCCTGTAAGAATCCCTGACTTAGACGGTCTCTCGTAGGAAGCTGTGACATAATTGAGGATGGTGGCTTGTCTTGCTAACTGTCCCGGACATTTGGCTTCCTAGTAGATCATGTGGGAAGTTCCATTTCTGACTGCTTTGTGAGATGTTCTTTAGAAATGTAAAGATGAGGCCAAGAAGAAAGGGGATGTATCAGAGGAGGCTGAATCTTGAAGGCTGAATCTAAGAAACCCACAGGGTGAAAGACATGAAAGGGAGGCATTCTGAATAGAAGGGGCAGCGGGAGCACAGGCCAGGGAATAGGGAGGGCCAGCCAGCTGGGGACACTGGCAGAGGCCAGCCATGGGGGCCTTGGGGCACTGAGGAGTTCAGACTTTGCTAGGGTGTTTTGTGGTCTTAGGCATATTCTATCAAATACAATAAAACACACCCATCTCTCACACTTTAAAAAAAAAAAAAGGCGTGTTTTGTGTGTGTGTTGTCATACAAGAATTTGATTAAAAAATACATTTGCTTTTATTTGCTTATATTTGTGTTCTGTTATATTATTTGGCCCTGACTAACTCCTTTATTTTACAATTGACTGATTTCTCAGCAATTACAGAGTATACTTTGGAATTCTTGCGATGTGAGAAAATGAACCTGTAACTGATTCTCAAATGTAATGAAATTTCTGTAGATGTCAACCAGAGATCGCAATTAGTGAGGAAGATATAATGCCAAATGCTGGCATTTAATAAAACATTTATTAGCTTCAATTTCTTTCAATTTTCTTCTGTTTTGGGGCCAATTCCCCCGTCCCCCTGCCCCCACCCTCCCAACTTTCAAATTGTTTTGCATGTCCCTGCTGGGGCTGGTGGAAAGATTTGGGAAGAGTTAAGAGTTCCTGATCTGTGGGCTGAGACAGACTGGCCAGTAAAGGGACCTGCCATTAGCTGAGGGCTGCTGGGCTGGGAATCAGTTTAGAGGTGACCAGCAGGATTGGGGGAAGGGGGAGATTTGGTGGGAGAGCGTGGTCAAGGATGAGTCCGCTCGAGTTTGGTAGTTGGTTGACTAGGTTGGTGGTTGTTTGATAGGTCTTTGGAATAGTGGTTGTCTGGTCAGCTTGTCTGGTTGATTGTTGATTGATTGGTGTATTGATGAGTGGGTGGTTGTTAGTTGGGTAATAGAGGGCAGTGGTTCCCCACCTCCCAACCCCCCCTTTTGCTTTTCTTCTTTTTACTATGTGACCAGCATCATGTTAGGTACTAGAATCACAATGATGCTGAGGACAGAGCCCCGCTCCTTGTCCTTAGGATGCTTGGATTACAGTTGACTAATCTCAGATTCGGATACAGCACCACACAGTTTAGAGAGTGGATTTAATTAGCACTCAAGCTGTGTGGCTCATTGCTATTATTGGTATGCTTATGAGTATTATATCCTTAAGTAGTACTAGGAATGCTACTTGGATATGTTTCAGTTATTATATAAATAATTTTTACTAACTTTTACTAAGTTCTCCCTGCCAACCCCCCCCAGCAGCCCCCCCCCCCCCCCCAGCATAGGAAGTTTAGAGCTAAATGGCCATGGGGTAGAGCTTCTGGAGTCCCCTTCCTCTTCCCATTCACATAATTTGATATTGCAGTTGCTCCCATCAGGATGACCCCCCCCCCCCTTTCTACCGCATTAAGCGGTGGTCCAAATTACCAGGTTTCGTCTCTGACTCTTCCCACTTGGCAACACATTGGCTGCGGATGAAGATTTCGACATTAGTAGCTCCAAAGCAAAGCCAGAAAGGAGGAGGCTGGTTTTGGCCTGGATCCTTCTAAATCATTGCCTGTGTTTAAGAATTACAGTTTGCACTGGAACAATAAGATGTTTCTTAGTGCAGTTTTTTTTTTTTTAATAAGTGTGATATAGTTACACATTTTTCTTTTTAAAAAATTTTTTTAATGTTTTTATTTTTGAGGAAGAGAGAGAGCATGAACAGGGGAGGGGCAGAAAGAGAGGGAGACACAGAATCCAAAGAAGGTTCCAGGCTCTGAGCTGACAGCACAAAGCCCGATGTGGGGCTTGAACTCACAAACTGCGAGATCATGACCTGAGCTGAAGTCAGACGCTTAACCGACTGAGCCACCCAGGCGCCCCTCTTAGTGCAGTTTTAACGTGAGTTGGTTATCACCAGAATTTCGTAAACATCATGGTCAAGGGGTGTACTTCCCTGTAGCCCTCATCATTAGAAACAATGTTTTGAGAACCTACTTTTATTACCCTTTATCTGCAAAATCCAGTGATTCCAAGTAACAAAGTTCTGGATTCATAATCACTGCTACCGAAACAGTTGTAGATTAGAGAAAGCCTTAATGACTTATTTCGTATTGTCCTTCTTTTTTGTCTCTTGTCTGTCTCCCTCACCCCACATCTACCAGTTTTATAAAACGTAATCTCCAAGCCTGTGGGACCATTCAGAAGTGTTTGTAGATCTGCAAGGGCATGGAAGGGCAATTCAAGGTAGAATTACCTGAAATTCTTCTGGAGACTATTAGAGTCCTTTGAGATCATATTTTAGGAAGTTTCCTAGTCCAGGGACACCTGGGTGACTCAGTTGGTTGAGCATCCAACTTTAGCTCAGGTCATGATCTCATGATTTGTGAGTTTGCGCCCCACATTGGGCTCCCTGCTGTCAGCTTGTCAGCACAGAGCCATTTCAGATCCTCTTTCCTGTCTCTCTGCCCTTCCCTCGCTTATTCTCTCTCTCTCCAAATGTAAATTTAAAAAAAGCATCAAAAAACTTTTTTAAAAAGAAGTTCCCTTGTCCAGTAAAGTTGGGAAGTGCTGTGTGGCACCCTAGCACTCTCCTGGAGATTGTCAATGTACATTTGCATATTAAAGGCTCTGAGAAGTCCTACAGCAGTTTAAAATTGTTCGATTCCATATATCCCTGGCTTATTTGACCACAGGAGCCATTTGTCTCGGACAACCAGCTGATGTCTAATTTAGTCTTTTCAAAGATGCAAGATGATAGTAGGTGTTACACAACCTACTTTTAAAAATTATACTGTAATGTATTTTCACATGTAGTTTAAGAATAAAGTAACTAGGGCACAACCCCTGGTAAATTGTCCAAGAGGTGAGAGGATAGGGCAAGGTTTGTGAGTGTGGTCAGAGGGACAAATCTTCCTCAAGGCCAAGTTTAGGCACAGCTTGTGTTTTGCTGAGCCAGGAAGCAGCTTCTGACTCAAGTGCAGGACTCTTTAGATGAAGTACTGGTATTGAAGACACTTGACCGTGGGCCGTGTGTCTTCAGTAACTGGCAGCCATGACTAGGGTGGTGCCTTGGATATTCAGCGTGTGTCACTTGCTTACCTTGCACTTGGACAGTGTGCCTTAGGGATGTTGGAACTTGTTCCCATTTTAGCAGAGAAGCTGGCCTGCTATGTGCTTGGTCTGTTTATTTTACTGCCATGGCCGTTTATCTTGGGACAGAGTTCAGGGGCACAGCAATAAATCTCTTTTAGGAGGATGACGTAACCTTTAGCATTTATTTCCTCTCCAGCTTTTGCCAGTTTAGAAAGCCTTTGTAATATTACCGTGTCTGTGGATGAGCCTTTTCCTTTGCAGCCCCATCCTGGCCTCCAGGTGGAACAGTCAACAACAGATTCTGGAGTTAGAGGGCCTGAATTCAAATCCTACTCTACACTTATGAGCTATGTGGCTTTGGGCTCAGTTTATCTGCTTATCATTTTCTTTAATCTGGAAAATGGGACTAACAGGGGTACCTCCTAAGGCAGCAGTGAGAATTCGGTGGGGTCATTCATCGGGCCAGACCCTCTGTCTTCACATATAACTGAGTGGCTGAGTCTCTGCATCTTGGAAAAGATACTCAGGTGCCAGGGAAGGAGGTAGGAAGGGATCAGGAAGGTGGATGGTTGATTTGCTTTTTAAGGTTTATTTATTTTGAGAGGGGGGGGGGATGGGCAGAGAGAGAGAATCCCAAGCAGGCTCCACGCTGTCAGCATAGAGCCCGATGTGGGGCTCAAACTCATGAACCGTGAGATCATGGCCTGAGCCGAAATCAAGAGTCGCTCAACTGACAGAACCACCTAGGTGCCTCAATTTTTGTTGTTGTTGTTGGGTTGGTAAGCATGCCCAAAGACAACCAGATGACAACATCTTCCCCTCCTCTGGCAATCTATTTGGAAATGGCAGAGGCCATCTCCTGAGGCACGGAGACTGCTTGTCCAGGAGAATGTGTGTGGCTGAGGACTGGTAAAGCATTTGGATGACCCACCATGTGAGAACTGAGCAGAGGAGATCAGGAGAACAGCCGACCAGTCTTGCCAAGCCTTCATGTATCCGTCTGTTTCTTGTTGATAGGTAACATCAAACATGGTGTAAATCATATGCAGTATAAAAAGATAAGACCGGCTCCCTCCCACTCCTCCTCACCCCCTTTCTCTGTTCCTCTACCCAGAAATAAATGCAGTTGGAGAACAGTTTCTCATCTTTTCAGAAGGTATTTTATGCATATATGAACTCAATTACAGAATTCCCTGGCCGCCCCTTTACTCCTGTGCGAACCCATGATACACATTGCTTTCACTGTTTGATAAAACTTGTCAGTTTTCCCACATCAGTGCCTATAGATCCCAACAAGCCGCTGTGTTCAGTGAAGAATTCCTTAACGTATACATTCCTGTATTTCTTTCTTTTGGGAGGTGTGTGTCAGAATTTATTATAAAGGTAACACATGTAATTCAAACTAAGAAAAGAAATTCAAACAACACAGGAGCATGTCCCAACAACAAAAAGAAAGCTTGTCTTTTGCAATCACCCTACGTCTTTCCAGAGAGAGCCAGTGAACAACATGCTTGCTTGCAACAACTCTGCATGCTTCCAGATCTTTCTGTTCATATGCAGAGTCATGCCTTTTCCAAAACAGAATTGCATGTTCTATACTTTTCTGCAAATGGCCCTGTCTGTATTGGAACAAACATCTGTATCTTTCTCATTCTTTTCCTAGCCACCTATTACTTTCTTCCTTGAACGTTCTGAAAGTTTATTTAACTATTTATTCATGGGGAAGCATTTATGTTGTTCTCAGTTTTATTCCCTCATTATATTATGGTAATTAACTGCTTTCATGGTTAAAGATCACTTTAGTATCCAAGCCTCTCCCTCCCCCCATTAGAAAAAGGAATCCCTTAAGGGAACTTTCTTGAATACTTTGTGCTTCACATTGAATTTATTGACCTTGCATTTAATTTTCTGTCAACAGTGGCCCAGGCTGGCCCCTGCAGACTGCTCAGGAATCTGCTGGAGGAGTTGGGGTGGCCTGCAGATTTTAGCAAACTGCCAGTTCATTCAGGCAGCTCACTGAGCAAAGAACATCTTGATTCTATCAGCCTTAATCCTGGGTCCCTGATGGGGGCTGGCTCTTGTGGTCGTTAGCAGATGGAATGCTCGTCTGTGTTAGAAGGCTGAGTTCTGGGGTATTTGGCTCTAGGCAGTCTTGAACCAGAATTGAATGGCATTGAATCTTTCATGATGTTAATGGGACACTGTTAGTTCTTGAACTTGTGTGTGTTTATAATATTGCAGAAATAATAATAGTAGCTATACTGGTCTCTGCTGATATGGTGGATTGGTTCAGGCAGAATGCTACCCAATTTACTACATTATCTCACAATAGCTTGACACTGTGAATTCAGTTCTGACTCTCAGCTTACAGATGAGGAGACTGAAACCCGGGAAGTGACCCACTGAAGTGACATGGTAGCCATGTTTGAGAGGGGAGCCAGGCTTCTCTGAACCCCAACTGCTCCATCACTGACTAACTCAGTGTCCCTGGCACCTGGGTTTCTTGGCTACTAATTCTTATAGCAGGTGGGCTCCCCTTTGCCTGAGTGGATTCAGTCCTGCCCTCTTGTCCACGCTTTTTATCCATGGATGTTGGTGGTGTGGAGTTCTACCCACAAGGAGGAGCCCAGGTCTGGGCTGAGAGAGCTCTGTTGTGGCTAGGTGGCACATGTGTCCAAAGGCCTCCTCGTGTAATTTTGGGTTGAAGATTCAAATTTGGGGGTACAAATTCGACAGTGGGTAACTGTCTGAAAAGTGTCAATACAGGTAAAGCAGGGAATGTGCCCCTCCCTGTGTCTGTCCTTTGAGAATTTCTTTTCTTCCAACTTCATCCTTTTTCTGTTGGTAATGATGGGAGCCAGCTATTATAAACGATTTGGAATTTCCCTCAGCTTGGTTCCTATTCAAGGCTTTAAATTGGGAGTTTTGTTCACTTTATGACTTCACGATCATTGGGCAGGCTGCCATTTCTATAACAGGCTTATAGGAGTTGTAACATGATGTGGGCTGCGGGGGCAGGGGGTGGGAGTGTATGCAAACTGATTCCTCCCCTTTCAAACCAAGGAAACCACCTTGATCTTTTTTCTAACAAGGCTCAACTTCTACAAGTTTGCAGTGGAAGGATGAATACCTGTCCTCTTCATCAGCTTTATTATTTTTTACCTTTTACTCTTAATTACAAAAGGAAAAAAAAGTTTTTTAAGAAACAGCTTAGCATGTGGGACAAAAGGCAAAAAAGAAATTTTTTTGCCTTTGTCCCTTAAAAAGTCTTCAATGTCTTTCCCCGGGGCAGGGTTGCAAGAAGTGGGTTGGTGGATGGTTTTCATTATAATAATGTTGTCATCTCCTTGTGGAGTGTTTTAAAGCCAATTTAACTTATTATCTTACATAAAAGCATAATTTGTGTCCAGCACAGGGCCTGGCATTCTGTAGGCAGAAGTGTTTGCTGGGTATGAGAACAAATGGAGCTTTCAAGTATGTGAGTGACCCTAATTTCTATTTTCTGGGGAAAATACAGACCAATAGGTTGGGGTAAATGGGGACAGAGGTGTGTTTTCTGTCATCTTCTCTGATTTCCCATGCTGAGCGCTAGGTCATGCATGGTGGACCTCCCAGATGTAGAGACATTGGAATCCCCAGTTTCTGGGATGCAGTAAAGGCCAAGTCATGACTGAGACAGAGGGACTAAAGTAATACAAGTCTGACCTCTGCTTGCACCTCCTAGGCCGTAAGCTGTCACTTTCTGCCCACATTTTTCATTTCTAAACCTCGACAGTTTAGGGATTGTGGGAATGATTGGGACAGTGGCAGGTTCAGAGACCCCACCTGGGTTCCTCTCCCAAGTTCGCCACTAACTGGCCGTGGGCCTCATGGGTGTGTCCCTTCCTGTACTCTGTCTCATCTGTGAAATGTGAGTCCTGTTGCACTCACCTTATACAGCTGTCATGGCATAATGTGTATTTAGAGAAGTATGGAGGTTTGGGCTCAGACAGCAGAGAACTGGGTTTAAATCTGGGTTCTTCCTGTATGTTACTTTTGACAATTGCCTCTGCGGGCCTCTGTCTTCCCATCTGTAAAATGAGATTAAGCATAAAAGCGACCCTTCTAGGGTTGCTGTGAGGGTTACATGAGGTGATGCATGTGGCACAGGGCCAGGCCCAGGGGAGAGGTCTGGAAGAAGGATCTGGAAAAGTCTGGAGTTGCTGTTACAGTTTGGTTGCTGTTGATGTAAGGAGGGGGAGGTGCTTAGGAGTCTTTCCGGGCCTGGTTCCTCCTGCCCTCATGCTTTTCCCCAAAGGGTTTCCCTGTGGGCTGCACTTGGTGCACAGGACCGGCCTGGGCCGTGAGCTGTGTTTCAGGTGAGGCTGAGCTGGAGTCCACAGGTGACAAGGACCTCCATTTGCAGCCAGCGTTTATTATTTGATCTGCACATGTTCTCAGAGCAGTTGTGCCTAAAAGCTATGGGCCAGGGATAGACATCACCGCACTGAGAACTTCTGAGCTCACACTGGGGTTTACCAGCGCCTCCCAGTGACTGGACTCCGGGCTCCTCCACTCTCTGCTCATGCTCAGGGGTCCCTGGGACCCTTGTCCTACTACTCACTTAGGAGACCTGTGGCTTTGAGGTCAAAAACCTAGTTTAGAATACATTGCTTTGACCATTTTGGGGCGTGTTTCCTTTTTCCCTTCTTTCTGTAATCTTTATAACAAGACTAGAATCCTTGTTCTAACTTTTTAAGGCTTTCCCACTAATACTAGTTGGAAGAGACTAAGTTCTAGACCCACAAATATACCAGTCTCATTTAAGGTTCAGTATGACTTTGTCGCTGGATATAAAGTAATCCCCAGAAGTGATAAAAACTTTTGAAAAGTGGCATTTGGAAGCCCACCGAGTGATGCAAATGCCTCTTTTAAACAAAGGATGCCTCTTAAACAGAGAATCGGGTGTTTGGGATACATATGAAGCAGGACACCAGCATAGTATCTGTGATCTGAATGTCCACCAAAAACTCTGTATCAAAATAAAAATAAGGTATTTATGAAATAATTTGTTCCAATTATTCCGGGCAAAAATTGTCTAGCAAGTGAGAGAAAACAGAAGGAATAGTTGGCAAAGTAGGAAATTTGAAGTCTGAGGTTATGCATAAGGAATGTGTTATGGGCCTATAGTAGAAGTCTCCAATCAGGGATTTGGCAATGTTTGCTCAATTCTGTTGCAGAGAAGTCCCAGCCACTGCTCCCCATGCCGTGCCCAGAGCAGGCATGACTAATCTATACAGTTCTTCCTCATTGAGCCTCCATTCCCTGTGCCTGGTCGTGGCAGACATTGGTAATCTATTTTCTTGTTGACCCCAGATAGGGCCCGAGAATCTTTCTCAACACCTGAAAGGGTTTTCACCTCACATGCTAATGCCATTTGCCACCCTTGGTCTATTGTGTCATCTCTTGAAATATTACTAACATGAAAGGGCCTTCCAAATGAACTCTTTGTTAACTGAACCCTGAAGTGAAGTGTAAAAATGGTTAACTCAGACACTTCCTTGGTCATCCTTGAGAGTTCCTGAGTAAGAAAAAGGATTGGAAATCCAGCTGACCAGAGTGCTCCAATCCACCCTTGTTTTATCGTGGTCTGTATTTTATCTTACTGATTAGAAATTGGCCCGTGTGACTTCAGGACTTCAGGACCCAGAACATCCTCTTATTATAGGTAAGCTGCTGTAACAGAGAAAAAACCCAAATACAGTGGCTTTTTTCAGTATTCAGGTTGGCAGGGCACCCTATTCTGGGACTCAGGTTCTTTCTATCACCTTGCCTGGCCTCCCTGAGCGCAGGTTGAAGCTAAGTGACTGTAATGTCAGGGGCTCTTGCTGGCGGTAGGAGGGAGCACTCCCCCTGCCCAAGGCCCTAAAGTCATGGCACCCTTCTGTCTGCTCACTGTCTGTTGGTGAAGCAACCACACTGCTGAGCTGCAAGGGAGGCTAGGAAGGACCGTCCAGCTGGAAGCCGCATGCCTGGGAGAGGAGGAGGCAGGGTTTTTGTGGCCTTCACCACAAGTACCCTTCAGCCATCAGCAGTGTGAGTTGTCCAGTCTGGCTGTAAGTCTGTGTGGTCTTTTGATGGTTTGAGGCCCTGTACGAAGCCCTGAGCAGGGGTGAAGGCATCTGGCCCCTTCATCCTGCCCATGGGTGTCTAGGCAGGTGCACAGTCTTGTGTACATAGTCCATCACCTGCTGTACGGATGGAAGGACCGTTGCACCCCCAGAAATGGACCCTGGTTCTGGACGGCGGACTGAGACGGTCATCTTTAATGATGAAGGGAACGGTGACATCTGAGAAACTGAGGACGGTGGTAAACTTAGCCTTCTTTTAGTTGAGGGTACCCTCTTGTTTGGGCAACCGAGGCCAACAATTCAGCCACAGTTTGTGCAGGCTGGAAGAGAAGGCAGGATGGGGAGGAACCATAAAACCAAGCTGGGATGCCAGTGAGCCCCGTCTGCCACCTGCATCCTGGGCCCAGGTGATCCGAGTGCTGCACTGTGGGGTGACCTTGGGGCAGCCCTTCACAGGATGCTCTTTGGGTTGGCTCACCCAAGCAGTCAAGGCTGACAGGAAACCCCGGTGCCTACGCAGAGGTCACCACCTTTAACTGCTAAGCTTTCACTTTTCCCTTCTGCCTTTGTTCTTTTTGTCTCAAGGTTGATAAAAGCATGTTGAAGTCAGTGGTGGTAAGAGTAATAGTACTAATATTAGGATTTAATGACAACTGACTGTATAGGGGTCTGAATGCTGGAAATGTGTTATGGCAGGCAGTCTTCTCAGCAGCTGTATTCTCCTGTTCCAACATTATCCCCAGTTTACAGGTAAAGTGACTGAGGCACGCTGGGGTCAGATCACTTGGCCAGGCCTCTGCAGCCAGTCTGCTGGTGCCGAGCCCACGCCTGCAGAGCCTCAGGGACCTCCCCAGCCATGTTTCTGTGCCACATGCTGTATTGCCTGCTGGGGGCTCAGTGGTGGACACAGTCTGGAGCAGATTAGAGTTCTGTCTGAAAGGCTGTGTGTGTACTTTCGCATCCACTCAGCGGGGAAGCGGCCCTGTCTCTCACAGAGCACCAGAGAGGAGAGAGCAGGGAGCCAAATGTGCCTGCCAACAGCCAAGCGTCCATGATCGGGGGAGCAAAACAGCCTGTTCCTGCCGTTGTGGTGCTGCCGCTTTGAGCACAGGAGGCAGGCACAGCTGTAGCTGCACTGAGAGAGAAGGGCACAAGGCATTGAGGGGGCACTTAGCCGGGGACCTATTCTAGTTTTGCAGAGTTGGGCCTAGAAGAGGCATTATCTAGGTCAAGAGAGGTGGGGGGAGAGTTCCAGGCCAAGCCAGCTGAGGCCAAGGATCAAGGTTAACCCTAGGGAAATGCAAAGTTGGGAAGTCAAGTTGGGGCCAGACCCCTGGCTCTTGTGGGCCTCTTTTCATACCATATTCTCTTTCAATAAGGTCTGATCGATTATCAGCAGTCGGGTTCCTGTGTAGTTCTTGGTTTCTGTCTGCAGGAATCTCAGGCCATAGTGGTCTCCTAAAGTACTTAGCGCCACAATGTCCCCCTTGCACCTACCTCATGTGTCCTGAGTCCACTACAGCATGCAGGTCGGCCTCCTCCTGGGACAGGAGAACAGGAACCTCAGAGGCTCATGACCCTTCTAATGAATTCCATGGCTCAGGGTAGTGACACATTGAACATTTCATCCTCCTTTTAATTCGCAAGGTACTATTGTGAATTACCCTGACTAACCCTGACTTCTGTTTCCTGCTCACTTACAAAACTGGGATTATAGCTTCTGGGCTTCCGGTTCTAGGGAAGTGTGTTGGGTACAGAGCAGGTATTCAGATATGAGGTGAATGAGTAAGGAGAGGAAGGAAGGTATTATGAAGTGCCTACCCTGTCCCCGGCATTATGCTCAACTCATGGTGTTCTATAACCCACCTGCTTCTTAGTAACAGCCCTGTGAAGGTGTTGACTGGGATCATTCCCATTTGGTAAATGAAGAAACAGAAAGCCCAGAGAGGATGGATGGATGGTTCAAAGTGACCTGTCTAGAGGAGCGGCTGGTTCCATAGCCTGTACTTAAACCACTGTGCCACGTTGCCTCCCAGAGGGTAATAGAGATGGGAGGATGGAGGCAGAGACTCTTCTCCAGATGACCAAATCATAGTTGGATTATGGTCTGGGTGCTTTTCCTCAAGCGTACTAGGAGGAGCTTTCCCGAAACTCCTACGTCTCCTTGACCCCTGAAGTCCCTTGTTGGCTGTTTCTGACCCAGCAGTGAGCTGCTGCATTGTGGCTGCTGGATGACCTGCTGTTCTTACTCAGGAGGGCAGAAATGTGGGACGGTGCTTGCTCAGGCCTCTCCTCCCCGCCCCCCCCAACCCCCACCATGCCACCCTGGTGAATCAGTAATAGGAGAGGAGATGGGCACAGTGAATGTGGTGAGCATGCAGTTGGTGGTGTGGATCCTGCCCTCCTGGTATGAGAGACGGAAAGATCACCATCTCCCTTCCTCAGAGGAACTTGTCTACGCAGTAGATGTTTCCAAGATGCTTCCAAAGATTGCCTAAAAATAGCTGGTTTCCTCCCCCATGAATGTGCCCATTCCTGATTGCTACTCAGGGAGGACTGGAGAACCGGTGTACAGAAATGACGTGAAAACATTCCATCCTAGAATTTGCAGTAGCTCAAATTAACTTTCTAGCTATTAAAAAAGAAAAAAAGCCACTGCCCTCACTTAGAAGCAATGCTGGATAATTTTAAGTAGTTCCAGAGGGTGTGTATGCGGTTGGAGGGTCAGTGCTGTCCAGAGCCAGGACCAGTTACATGGGAATTGTGATTGGTTGGATCTGGGGAGGAGAAACCTGTGGCCAGATTCCAGGCCAACTACAACCTAAGCAGATTCTAGGAGGTCCAGCAGGCGTGGCGGGCGCTGGCTTATTTTATTCCAGAAAGAGGCTCTCAATGAGGTGGAATCCTGCCAGAGAGGCTTCCAGCTGACCTGGACCTTCCCTCCTTTTACATTTCTGTTTCATGTTTACACTCGACATAAACATCACAGAGCACGCTCACGTTTGAAAATCCTGTAGTCTGTTGTGATGGTCAGACATTGACACTGTAATGCTGTGGAGCATTTCATTTTCAAGGCATTGGGAGTCTTCTGTTTCATGTGGGTGGGAAAGGGGGAGTCATTTTGGGCAAGTTGCCATCGTTTTATTGTTCCAAGAGTTCGGTAAAGCATTTGAACCTTCACCTGTCAAAATCACTTTTGGAACTAGGACTGTTCTTTCTCCAGCTTCTTAGAATAGCAGAGCAAAAGTATCATTTATCCCAAGGAGATCTTAATGGGGGCTTTCCCGTTTGGACACCCACCTTGAATTCATTGGAAACAGAAGTTCTGGGCATTGTATTTTTCATAAATTTGGCTCAGACTTTTACTGGGTCATATTTCCCCTGAAATCTTTTTCGAAAAAGACTCATGTCTCATTCCTTCAGACCAACATGTGTAAGCCGGGTAAAAATAGAGCAAACTGGTTTCATGTTTTGATTTATGGATAAAATCTGTAAGTTTGCATTTGAAGAGCACTTAACACATAACTCAGGAAAGTTGAACTTTGTAGTCTGATGCGTGTGGCTGCATGAGACTTTCTGGCCTGTTCAGATCCTGCCTGGTGCAAGACCTGACCTTGCCTGGTCCAGCACGGGTACGCTGACTAACGCTAAGCATTCACATACTTTACTTCATCCCCACCTCGTGCTTCCCCCTTCTGAGGACTGCTCTTCTCCCTTTAGTTTAAATAAAGGACTCTGGCATGGAAAATTGTTTGACCTGGAATTTCTTATGATTGGTAGGTAGTAACTCAGTAATCAGTAGCGCTTCAAAGACGACCTTATAACAGGACATCCTATCAAAAAAATTCCGTCATGGTCAAGGGCTGCCAGCTGGAGAAACATATGGTCCGTGGGATGAACTCCTCGGATGTTCAAGTTCTGTGCACGGTCAAGTGTCTTCTGCAGATTATTGCTTTATTGACCACAGGACCTCAGAAGCAGAGGGGGCTTTGTGGTCACATAGTCTGTGCAGCTGTACAGGGCCCTGCTCTCAGGAGGGTTCTGTGCTTGGTTTAATGCTCTGCTGTTGCCATCTTGAAATTCTTAATCCTTTTTGGACGAGAAGTCATGTATTTTCATTTGTCACTGAGCCCTGTGAGTTATGTGGACTGTCCTGTTTAAAAGTTATTATTTATACAATTCATTGTATAGAAAATCTCTGGGCACCTTAACTTTGAGTGAGGATTGCTCAAATATAAATTGTCTTACCAGCCAGTTTATGATACTCTTTACCCTGTACAGTTTAACACGATCGAGTTTTATTATGACTGAATCTACAACCATAAAAGCACCTTTGGTTTCTGTGGGTTTGGGTGCGCCCTTTTAAGAGGATCTTTTCTTGTGAGAGGACTAACAATAACCAGGTGAATTTAAAAACAAAAAAAGTCTCCACCCTTTCAGTTTTGAGTGACATGGGGTTTACTCCTTCTCAGTATGTGTGTATATTTCTCATGTGGTTGTAGTTGGGTTTCATTAAGTGCAATCTGGCATGTGTCTAACTGACATTCAGGTGGTTTGTGGTGGGTGGGTGAATGGGTGGGACAGGGCGAAGGGAGCTGCAAGATGGTGAAGGCTCATTACTCGATGGCAGGTGCTCACAGTCCTGGAATGGGGGCTTGGAGGCTCAGGAGTGAATGGTTTTTGTCTTGAGAGGACCCTGGCACAGTCACACACATGTTGGTGGGAGTGAAGGGCCACCACCTGTTGGATCTGGTCCTTGGATGATGAGCCAGGGCTTGTCCCACAGGAGGATGGGGGTGAAGGGTCTTCCCACCAGAGGGAATACAGAACACATGGAGAGGTCCATGGAGTCCAAAGCAGGATGTAGTCCAGGAATGAGGAGTCTCTGAGTCTGGAGTGTGAACTGTGGTGGGAGGGGTGACAAGGGTGAAAAAGCAGGCTGTGTTTGGGGGTTCTGAGGGTGCTGTATGTCTAAGGAGTTTGACTGTGGGCAGTTGGGACCATTGGTGAATTTGGAAGCACAGAGGTACCTGACTAGAAAGATAGTTGTAGGGTTATGTGAACATGGTTCAGCTTCATGGCTGTCGAGGACTCTGAGAGAGGGGAGGAGGAGCCACACATTTATTGGGAAGGTGGAGAAAAGGATTTGCCAAGAGATGTAGGTAGAGAAGGGAATTGACACATTGTTGAAATGGCAACCTGAGATTTGAAGGAGGAGTCCATGATGGCTCTGACATTTTCAGTTTGGGGTCCTGGTAGAATAGGGGCATGCAACAGGGGTTGTTTGGTGGGGAAAGGGTGGAGGAAATTGAGAGGGGGGAGTGGGTGGGTGGGTAATAGGAGGGGAAGGATGTGGGTGAGGGGGAGAGAGATGGGGGTATAGACAGGAGGGGAAGGGAGAGGGGGAGAGAGATTGGGGATGGATAGGAGGGGAAGTGTGTGCAGGGGGAGACAGGGAGAGAGATAGAGAGATTTTATTGGTAATGTTTGGATTTTGATGGATGTAGGTAGAGGTTGGAAAGAGGACAGAGGACAGAGGGCCATAGAGAAGCCAAGGGAGTAGAAAGTAGAAACCAGCAGCAGGGAGATTTCCTGGAAGATTCCTAGAAGGGCTGGTGTATGGCTTGTTGTGTTAAGCTCAGGGAGCACTAGAGAGGAGCCAGGACCTTGGGCCAGTCACTTTTCCTTCTGGCAACAGAGACTTTGCCCAGCTGGATTAGCTTAACTATTAATGACTTTATCTTATGAATGACTAACTGGAGAGAAGAGCAGAGATGAAAATGATTGATAACACCCAGGGATGGTGAGATCTGAAGGGAAACTTGCCTCTTACACCTCTAGGACATAATGATTAGTGAAAAGAAAAGTATAGTAGAATATAAATTCAGGGCAGCAAACACACACACACACACACACACACACACACACACACGTATATGTATATGTATACAAACACATACACATATAATTTGGTAGATCACATACTATCAAGTTAAACAGATGGTTGTCCCTGGAATTCAGCCACCTCTTTTTATTGTCTGTATTTCTGAAATGAGTCCTTTAAAATTTAAAAGCTCTTTTTATTACAGAACATTTCCAACATATGGAAAAGTAGAGATAAAAGTATAATACATTCTCATGTACCCATGATTTCACGACACTGGTAAACATTTTGGAATCTAGTTTCATCTGTTCCCATCCTCAAGTATTTTGAAGCAAATTTTAACATTACAGTCCTTTCATGCTGAAATAGTTCTGTGTGGTTCTCTGACAAATGAAGATTTCGTTCACAACCGAGAGGAAGGTGCCAACCCACGCCTGTGCCTCTCTCCCCAGATAGCAAAGCCATTGTGGATGGGAACCTGAAGCTCATCCTGGGCCTGGTGTGGACACTGATCCTCCACTACTCCATCTCCATGCCCGTGTGGGAGGACGAAGGGGATGACGATGCCAAGAAGCAGACGCCGAAGCAGAGGCTGCTGGGATGGATTCAGAACAAGATCCCCTACTTGCCCATCACCAACTTTAACCAGAACTGGCAAGATGGCAAGGCTCTGGGAGCCTTGGTAGACAGCTGTGCCCCAGGTAAGTGTCCATGGCTGCCTGAGCCAGCTTTTCAGGATGGAGATTTGTGGGCCCAAAGCCCCTTGGTTGTCTCATGGGAAAGCTGGGTTTGCTGTGATTGGTGTCTTCTCCTAGTTTTAGCCCCCTGTAAGAGCAAAGGGAGCTAAAACTGGCTCTGTTTACCTTCTAGGTGTATCCATTGACTTTTTGAGCATTGAACTCAGTTATTTACCCAAATCCCCAATGAATCCTGTAGTTCTTGGAGCAGGTTTAGCTTCCAGACTCCAAAGTCCTGCCTCTTCCCACAGTTGGTGCCTGGTTTCCCATTGACTTCAGCAGAAACACGTGGCCCTGTTAGTTGACTTGGCATGAAAATCTAAAAACTTCCATTGAGTGGAAAGTACCCATTTTTATCAACCACTGGGTGACTATACATGGCTTTCTCCACCCTTTTTTTTCTGCGTTGCTATGGAATAGTGCTTGGTCAGGATCCAGTTGGAGGCTTTCCCCCCTTTTCTGAGTGGTTGAGTGCACACCAAGGTAGTAATTATCCTCACTGGAGGGTTTAGATTGATGGGTAGAGTTTGCTGGTACACACTCCGTAGAAAAACCAGAGCCTGTGTTTATATGCACCCTCAAGATTGTTTCTAATAAAAAATTTACTTTAATAATCATATTTTCCATTTACGAATACTCTGTATATGCTGGTCACATTAGTTTTTAGTAAGCTAATGGTTCCCGACACTCCCAAGCGGAGCTGGCTAGCCTATGTTGGACAGGGAGGGCAGGCTAACTCCAGGCCTCATTCTGTCTTAAAAGCCTATAAGCTGGTGATGTCCCAAACTAACTCAAAGCTCAGCATTAGTTAATTTCCCAGCACCCTCTTCCTTGCTTCCACCGAAAGACACATTTCAGGATACCTCTTTACCAGTTTAAACCTGTGGATGTTTACTTTAGTCCTATACTTCTCCTGTTTACAGAGGCTTTTAAGATGATTCTAGGTTTGGGCTTTTGGGCAAGTGGATTTTTGAATTATACAGAATACAGTTGCTAGTGCAGTCTTTTTAGATGTATCTAGGAATAGGATTGTGATATTCTGACTTATAAAAGAAACATATATTTTAGTCTTTGTCCCTTTCCTGGCACAGAGCTCCAAAAACCCTTGGAATTTAAGTGATAAGAGCCAGGACAATGGTTCCTTTCAACCACACTTGAGTTTATGTTAATGAGATGACTTTTAGACAGCTGCTAAGGATGGGGGCAGGTGATTAGAGGGTCCCAACTGTTAGCCCTGTCTCCTAACCCCAAGGTTAGAGGAGAGGAGATGGAAGTTGAGTTAATCACTAGTGGCTAGTTATTTAATCAATCATGACAACATGTTGAGGTCTCCACAAAATTCCTTGAACTATACATTTGAGGGAGCTTTCAGGTTGGTAAACACAAGGAGGTGCTGGGAGGGTGGTGCACCTGGAAAGGGCATGGAAGCCCCACACGCCTTCTCCCATACCTTGCCATATGCATCTCTTTCACCTGGTTGTTCTTGAGTTGTAACTTTTTTTTTAATTATAAATTTGTTTTTTAAAACTTTTTGAGTGAGAGTGGGGAAGGGGCAGAAAGAGAGAGGGACAGAGGATGCAAGCCCGATGTGGGGCTCGAACCCACGAACCGCGAGATTATGACCTGATACAAAGTCAGATGCTCAACTGACTGAGTCACCCAGGGATCCCAAGTTATAGCCTTTTATTTAAAAAAATTTTTTTAAGTTTATTTATTTATTTTGAGAGGGAGTGTGTGCACATGTGTGAGCAGGGGAGGGGCAGAGACAGAAGAGAGAGAATCTCAAGCAGGCTTCATGCTGTCAGTGCAGAGCTTGATGCAGGGCTTGATCTCTTGAACCTGTGAGATCATGACCTGAGCTGAAATCAAGGTTCAGACACTTAACCAGCTGAACCACCCAGACACTCTGAGTTGTAGCCTTTTCTAAGAAATCAATAATCTAGCAATTAAATGGTATTCCTGAGTTCTGTGATCCACTCTGGTTAACGATTGAATCTGAGGAGGCGTTGTGAGAACCTGCAATTTATAGAATGGTCTGTTAGAAGTCCAAGTGACAGCCTGGACTTGCATTTGGTGAAGTGGGGGAAGGGGACAGTCTTATGGGACTGAGCCCTTAACCTGTGGGATTTTACACGATTTCTACATAGATTGTATCAATTTTGAGTTAAATTGTAGAACATCCAGCTGGCGTGAACCCTACACGTTTGGTGACTGGACTACAGAAGTGCAAATGTGGTAGGGGGGAAAATCCCCTGTAAAAAGGCACCAGGCTAAAATAGTTTTATAGGCTTTGTTTATTTATTTATACCACACCTTCAAGGAGTGAATAATCTCTGTGTTAATGCAAGAAAATAATGGCCTGAAGGAGAATTCTCAGTTTAGACTCAGAATAGTTTCTACTCTGGAGGAGTGGATACTTTTTGCCCTTAAAATATACAGTTCACTATGATTTTAGGAAGAAATTGTTCTCTGAATTAAGATACCAAAGGGGTTTAATTTAAGCACATGGCTTCCTTTAATCTTTTCAGTGAGTTAATATTAACAGAATCTTTTGTGTCATGTTAACAGGTCTGTGTCCAGACTGGGAATCCTGGGATCCACGCAAGCCTGTGGACAATGCACGGGAAGCTATGCAGCAAGCAGACGACTGGCTGGGTGTCCCACAGGTATATATACAAGCAACACCATGTCCCATGGGGCTATTTCCATCCTCCAGCTTGTTCTGAGACTCTGTGGATGCCTCTTTCGGTGTGGCAGGCAGTCTGACATCCTCAGCCTCAGCCCTCAGAGAGTATTGCCTATAACACTCTCCCCTCTTCCTCAGTTTACCCATAATAACAGGTTCTCATTGATTGAGGTGCTTGCAGATCATTCAAAAATCTTCACAGTGCTCTGTCACATGTGGCAAATTTTCTAGTGTTTCTGCTCCAAAGATCTCAAAGACTGTCTTGAGATACAAGACTGCAAATGTGGACTTTAATGATTAGGTTGAACTGTAAGAAATAGCCAATATTTGACCACTTTTTACATATTTTAGAAGTTTTTTTAAAGATCCAGTATCTTAGGGACAGTCACAGGACTTAGAAGTTTTTTTTTTTTTAATTTAAACCAGGATGACCTACCATTATTGGAAATTGTGGAAGAATTTGTATTGCTCCTAATCCTATCACAGGAATATGACAAGAGAACTTGGAAATTGAATAAATCTTGGATACCATTGACAGTAGCCACATTACATAGTTGAGGTCTTGTCTTCTAAGGTTTTTCAAGGAGGCTAAAAAACTCCCTCTGACATTTAAATACCAAGACTCCCATATTTGAAGCCCTGGTCAAGAGAACTTGTAGGTGGCCAGTGCCGTGGATGGATGACCTCACCACTGGTTACATTATGGACTAAGTAATCAGAGCCGAGTTCAGTGTATTTTGTAATAGGATCCCTTGGGAGATAGAAAATTTTGCCTGTATTTCTTTGGTTTTGACATCATGTCTCTGCTTCATGGCCCATTTCTTGGCTCTCCCATCCTCAGTAAGTGGTATGGTATCTTTTTCATCTCCTCTTAAACCTAGAACCATCTCCTTTTGATGTACGTGTGATGTTGGCACTGTATAGTTGTTGAGGGAGCTGCCTGGAAGAAATGTCAAATCAATGCACATCCTACATTTTATGGAATGAGTGAAGGCAATTGTTCAAACCCAAGTAGCTGTTCTGTTGCTGGAGGATAATGATCAGTATGTTTTCTGGTGTGTGTGTGTGTGTGTGTGTGTGTGTGTGTGTGTGTGTGTGTTACTTTGGGGTGAGGGAAGCTGGGTATATATGTTATTCATCTGCATTTAGTTAACCCAGTTCATGAGACAGAGCCTTCTGTTGGTCTGAGGAGTACTGCCTTACCTTACCTCCTCAGCACCCTTACGGGGGGCAGAGAGATTTTTTGTACTGTTTAGGACTAGGTCAGGTAGTAGGCCTGAGGCTGTGATGCCTTCAAGGAGGCTACCTGCCGAGCATGGGTGTAATCTTGCTCCTAGGCTACATGTCAGGAGAAATTAACTTCCTCCCTATTTTTTTTAATGGCTCTTAATGTATTGAAACCCATTGTCATCAGCTCAGGCCGCTCTAACAAAATACCATAGATTGGATGGTATAAACAACGGAAGTTTATTTCTCATATCTGGAGGCTAGAAGTCCAAGAGCAAGGTGCCAGCAGAGTCAGTTCTTGGTGGGGGCCCTCTTTGTGACTTGCAGACAACTGGCTTCTTGCTGTGCCCTCACATGGGAAAGAAAGAGAGGTCTGGTCTTTCCTTCTCTTAATCAGAGCATTAATCCCATCCTGGGGGCCCTATCCTCATGACCTCATCTAAACCCACTTACTTCCCTTGGGCCCCACCTCCTAATACCATTACCCGGGTGGTTAGGGCTTCAGCATGTAACAAGACCACAGATCTAATATGTTGCTGTGTTCTCTCTTTTTTTTTTTAATTACTATTTTTTATTGGTAGCAGAGTTCATAGAGATGCAGGCAGTGGGTAGATGAGCAAAGGGAAGGACCAGTTTATGTGCTTTTTGGTAATATGTGCAAATCCTGTGTATACTTGTTTCTTCTTCCTCCTCACTTGACATAGCTTACCCCTTCTGGAAAGTTTCCCCAGGGTAGGGGGTGAGCAGGCCTTTTTTGGAGGGTGGGTGTGCACCTCTGGAAATTACATATAGAATTGCCTGGAGGAGGGGCTCCTGGGTGGCTCAGTTGGTTAAGTGTCTGACTCTTTGATTTCAGCTCAGGTCATAATCTCATGAGCCATGGGTTCCATATTGGGCTTTGCACTGACAGCGCAGAGCCTGCTTGGGATTCTCTCTCTCTCCCTGTCTCTCTGCCCCTTCCCTGCTCGTGCACATGTGCACGCACTCTCTCTCTCTTAAAATAAATAAACGTTAAAAAAATTGTCTGGAGGGGGTCCTCAGCTTCCAAAACGAATAATGACACCTCTAAAAGGTTAAAAACACTGACATTGGCATGTAATTTGATAAAAGTTCACTTAATTTAGAGGCTGACTCAATTTCTTAATGTCTATAGTGTTTGACTTGAGACATTTGCAAAAACTTTAGCGGTTATAAGTGATATACTCTGGGTGTTCACCTACCATGCTGTTATTCTAGGTCATCACTCCTGAAGAAATTATTCACCCCGATGTGGATGAGCACTCGGTGATGACTTACCTGTCCCAGTTCCCCAAAGCCAAGCTCAAGCCGGGAGCTCCTCTGAAGCCCAAACTCAACCCGAAGAAAGCCAGGGCCTATGGCCGAGGTAAGCACTGGTCTTGCTGGGTTTAAGACTTGTCCTCTGGTCTTAGACATGATTATGTGGCTTCAGGAAGAAGGTTCTTAGAATCAAGAATGTATAGGCTTGATCCTCGAAGACCTCCCAGGCCTCCTTTGTCAGATGCTTTTTACCTCAAGGTCCATTTGTTCACAAGCAACTTTTCTGCTTTGTGAATCTAGGCTTTAAGAAATGCTGCTGCTGTAATGTGATGGAGAATGAGTTTATTGCATTGTGATTTTAGTGCAGTAACCGTGGGATGAAGACAGGACTATTTTCCCATTTTTCATATGAGAAATCAGAGAGGCCTGATCCGCTGGGGATAGGGGGTGCAGGTGCCTGTGTCATCAGGCTGCTGATTCATTTCTCCTTTGGTCATGCTCATGCTGCTTCAGATTTCCACATGGGGAGGGAGCTCTTGTGACCCCCTGACAGACACTTCCTTGCTGAGACATCCTGTTTATGATCACTGAGGCCACTGCGGGCTGCAGGACAGTGTTCTGCTCAGAATGTTATGGTGGGGTAAAGGCATGTTGAGGCATTTGGTGTTCTGGCTGCCATCTGACTTCAAGCACACCAGCTTTTTAAGAACTGTTGTATTTCAGCCCAGGGTGGTTTCTGGTAAAGATTAGCCCCTTGAGCTACAACTTACTCCCTTTGTTATGGGGAAAGGAAGGAGTGCATTATATTTCTTAATTTTCGTAATTACAGTTGGGATCACATTTAGAGGCACAAGATATCTTGTATATCCTCTCCTAGAATCTGCAGTTCTAACCATTCTAACAATAGTTTTCTTGAGTCCTGTGTGTGTGTGTGTGTGTGTGTGTGTGTGTGTGTGTGGTTGTCGAATGTAGGCATTGTGACAGTTCACTCACAAGCCTCTCCTAAAAATAGGGCATCCTCTTGTATAACCAGTCTTCATTATCACAGTAAGAAAATTAACAATTTCTTATCAACTAATATCCAGTTTATGTGAAAATTTCCCTATTGTCCTAAAATTGTCTATCATAGTTTTTGCTGTTTTATAAACCAAGATCTGATTAAGATTCACTACAGGGGCGCTTTGGTGGTTTAGTCAGTTAGGGTCATGATCTCAGATTTCATGAGATTGAGCCCCACGTTGGGCTTTGTACTGACAGCACAGAGCCTGCTTGAGATTCTCAGTCCCTCTCTCTGTCTGTGCCCTCCCTGCACGTGTGTGCTGTCTCTCCAAAGAAAGTAATAATAAACTTAAAAAAAAAAAAGATTGACTTACTAATTTTGTTGTTTCTTTAGACTCTTTTTAAAGAAATGTTTTTTTTATTTTGAGAGAGAGAGAGAAGGAGAGCATGAGCATGGGAGGGACAGAGGGAAAGAGAGAGAAAAAGGGAGAGAGAGAATTCCAAGCAGGCTCTGCACTGAGTGCAGGGCCTGATCTCACAACCATGAGATCGTGACCTGAGCTGAAATCAGGTGTCGGGCTCTTAACCGACTGAGCCACCCAGGTGCCTGTAGACTTTTTAAATCTAGAATAGCTTCCCTTAAAAAAATTTTTTTTTTTTTATGTATAACACTGACTTCCTGAAGAGTGCAAAGCACTTGTCTTGTAACAAGATGTTCCATACACTCATTCCCTTTGAAAATAGCATTTCCCTACTTGGTGTCAGCTTAGTCTTAAGGTGACCAAGGGCCAGGGCAATGGTGCTGTGTGCAGTTCTCAATCTTAGTGGTCAGGTTCTTATCTGTTTGTTTAGCATGATTTAGAACACCAGAGAGACCCTGATAGTTCTGGAACGAACCAACTTGCCTTTTGAGGTTCCTTTTGACATCGAGGTGGCACTGTGCAATCATTTGTGTGTATCGGGACTGGGCACTTTGTTTGAAGCCCTTCCCGGATGTGCATTCACTTAAAGGTTGGCTTGTCTGTGCTTGTTTTTTTTTTTTTTTTTTTTTTTTACTGTTTATGTATTTTAGAGACAGAGCACAAGTGGGGGAGGGGCAGAGAGAGCCGGAGACAGAATCTGAAGCAGGCTGCAGGCTCTGAGCCATCAGCACAGAGCCTGATGTGGGGTTTGAACCCACGAACCATGAGATCATGACCTGAGCCGAAGTTGGACGCTCAACCAACTGAGCCACCCATAAGCCCCTGTCCATGCTTGTTTTAAAAGTGCTTTCCCTAAAGCATAACGAAGAGTGGTGGCTAGAATAAGGAATCTCTGATTTTCAAGGTTATGCTTCTTTAATAGCAAAAAAGCTTCAAACAGCAAAGGAAATCTCTTGTTGACAAAATTGGTCAAATGGATTGAATTTAACCAAGGCATAAAATGCTTGTTTGAGGTCACCTTATCACTGGCTGTCCAGTTTCCCCATTGTTAATGTGAAACGGTTTCCTTTCACGATGCTGTTTTCTAGAAAATGACTATTTGCTACAGTTCAGGAATGTAGCTAGTCATTGCCATTCCTTCATCTGCTTTTTTTTTTTTAAAGATTTTATTATTTAAAAAAATTTCTTTTTAATGTTTATTTGTTTTTGACAGAGAGACAGAGACAGAGAGAGAGAGAGAGACAGAGAGAGAGAGAGGGAGGGGCAGAGAGAGAGGGAGACACAGAATCCGAAGCAGGCTCCAGGCTCTGAGCTATCAGCACAGAGCCTGACGCGGGGCTCGAACTCACAGACTGTGAGATCATGACCTGAGCCGAAGTCGGGTGCTCAACCGACTGAGCCACCCAAGCACCCCTTAAGATTTTATTTTTAAGTAATCATCCGACAGGGAGCTCCAGTTCACAACCCTGAGATCAAGAGTTGCATGTTCCACCTGCTGACCAGCCAGGTGCCCCTGATCTGCCTTTTTAAAATTTTATTTTATTTTTTATTTATTTATTTTTTAAGGTTTATTTATTTCTCAGAGAGAGAGAGAGAGAGAGAGAGAGAGAGAGAGAGAGAGAGCACACACAAGTAGGGGAGGGGCAGAGAAAGAGGGAGACACAGAATCTGAAGCAGGCTCCAGGCTCTGACCTGTCAGCACAGAGCTTGAACTCGTGAGCTGCGAGATTATGACCTGAGCCAAAGTCAGATGCTTAACCAACTGAGCCATCCAGGCATCCTGATCTGCCTTTTTTAACATTTTCTGTCCTTGTGGAGAAAATGCACCTTAAAAAATATATGTATGTACGCACATACATGTATGTATTCATAGGTATATATTTTTTGCATTTTTCTGTTGTGGTAAAATATACATAAGATAACATTCCCTATGTTAACTGTTTTAAAATGTACCATTTAGTGACATTAAGTACATTCACCGTGTTGTACAACTGTCTCTACCATCCATTTCCAGAATGTTTTCATCTTTCCAGACTGAAACTCTATACCCATTAAACTATAGCTCCCCATTTCCCCCTCCCCCAGCTCCTGGAAACCTCCATTCTCCCTTCTGTCTCTATGAATTTGCCGACTCTGGGTACCTCATGTAAGTGGAATCATAAAATATTTGTACTTTTGTGTCTGGCTTACTTCACCTAGTAAAATGTTTTCAGTGTTCACCCATGTCATGGCATGTGTTAGAATTTCATTCATTTTTAAAGCTGAATGTATATACCCCACATATACACCACACGCTTTATCCATGCTTCCGACAACAGACATGTGAATTGCTTCCACCTTTAGCTACTGTGAATAATGCGGCTGTGAACGTGTGTGTGCAGGTATCTGAATCCCTGCTTTCAGTTTTTGGGTATATACCTAAAAGTGGAATTGGTGGATTGTACAAGAATTCTGTGTCTGTTTTTTCTCTTTTTATCAGTAGGAGGGCCAAGTGTCATTTTGGGCAACAGAGCCACACATCAGGCCACATGGGTAGAGCCTTAAGATTTTATCTTTGTCCTGTGGTGAGACCGAGGGCAGGGGCAGTTTTCTTTCTCTCTTGTGTGGCCACATTGCTTCATTTTTGCCTAGTGAACCAAAGTACAGAGAACACTTCATCTTCTAGTTTCTAAAAGGATTGAGAGTGTTTTTGTTTTGTTTTGTTTTTTAATTTTATCTTTTGGACGTTGGCCAGATTGCAGTTACCAGCCGGTTGGCACTTGCAGATCTTACTCACTGAGACCCATTCACTGAAAGGATAGAGGGCTGGAGTGAGGCAAACTTACAGCCACAAACAGATCTTTGTGGTGGGCTTGCTTGCGGGGTTAGGTATGTTGAAAGCATGCATCCGTGAGCTAAGCAGAAACCTCTCTTAACACCCATGTTCTGAGTAAAGTATTCACTGCAGAGCAAGCCTTAAGCGCCCTTGTGAGGAGTCTGGGGGAATGATTGTGTCCTTACAGTTAGCACAGCTGTGAGAGAGTTCACAGAGGCTGGGTGGGGTTCAGCCTCCTGACCAACCATGGTTATTAGCCAAGGTGGGCCAACCCAAGCCCAGCCTTGGGTAAGTAGCAGAGTAAATGATTTCTCAAGCTGTTGGAATCAGATGGACTAGGTATTTGTGCATATCTTAAGTCCATATTTATGCATTAAGTGACCTGATCATTACATACATTCTAAGCGAAAGAAGAATGTAGAACATAAAAATTGAAAACCCTGCTTCCCAACTGCTAATCCCATTCTTTCCTTCAAAGTCCGAGGTATTTCTTTCCTGCCTTTTTTCTGTGCCGAAATGAATTCCAACTATGTAGCTTCTTCAGTTTGCATTTCTTTTCTTTTTTTAAAATTGTTTTGAAGCTTATTCATTTTTGAGAGACAGAGTGTGAGTCAGGGAGGGGCAGAGAGAGAGAGAGAGAGAGAGGAAGACACAGAATTCAAAGCAGGCTCCAGGCTCTGAGCTGTGAGCACAGAGCCTGACAGGGGGCTCAAACTCATGAATGGTGAGATCATGACCAGAGCCAAAGTTGGACACTTAGCCAACTGAGCCACCAAAGCACCCCTTAATATCATCGGAAGCCCAAAACATAATGAGCAATAGCAGTTGATAGATCTTACAAATATTTTTAAAATATTGAGCAGGCTGCCAGAACCCAAGGCAGAAAATAGCAAAGTGGAATGACTTTGGGGTTAATAAATACAATCTTCTTTTTAAAGGTGTATGACAGAATATTAGCAAATAGTTAGCAATATATGATAATAATTATTCAGCATGATCAAGCAGAGTTTGTTCCAGGGATGCAAGGCTGGCACACTATTAGAAAATCAGTCAAAACAATCTACTACCAGGGCACCTGGGTGGCTCAGATGGTTAAGCATCTGACTCTTGATTTTAGCTCAGGTCATGATCTCACGGTTCGTGAGATCAAGCCCTGAGTTGGGCTCTGCGCTGACATCACAGAGCCTGCTTGGGATTCTGTCTCTCCCTCTCTCTCCATCACTCCCTCTGTTCAAGCAGGTGCATGCACGCGTGCTTTCTCCCTCTCTCTCTCAAAATAAATAAACATCAAATAAAAAATCTACTACCATAACAGGCCATAAAGAAGGAAAATCACAGGGCCACATCAATTGATACAGAAAAAGCATTTGACAACATTCAACAGGCATCCATGATAAGAACTCAGAAAGGAGTGCCTGGGTGTCTCAGTTGAGTGTCTGACTCAGGTCATGATCTCAGCCGGGATCCAGCCCTGTCAGGCGCTGTGCCTTCCCATAAAAGGGAAAATATAATATGTTGGACTTCACCAAAATTAAGAACATAAAAAATGTCATGAAGTGTGGTCTGTGCCTTGAAGTCTTGGCATGGCACATGAAGATTGGACTGTGTTGCTGAAGCTTTCTTACAGTGAAGGCACACTCCTGGATGACTCCACTCTCTTGCAAGACAAGTGCCCTTAGCCTCCACCCTGCAGGCCACCTAAGACACCATCTCAAACAGAACTCAAAATGCTGTGGAGACAATGATTAGACTTTACTTTTAAAAACTATTTATTTATTATTTTGATTATTTTATTTTATAATTTTATTTTATTATTTCCTAGAGAAAGAGAGAGTGAACAAGGGGCAGAGAGAGAGAGAGAGAGAGAGAGAGAGAGAGAGAGAGAGAGAAGCCCATGCAGGCTCTGCACTGTTAGCACAGAGCCTGAAGCGGAGCTTGAGCTCACCCAAAGTGGGGCTTGAGCTCACTTGATGTGGGGCTTGTACTCATGAACTATCAAATTATGACCTGTTCCAAAGTCAGATACTTAACTGAGCCACACAGGTGCCCCACTTTAAAAACTTTTTAGAACAATTTAAAACTTTTTGTAGTTAAGAGAACAAGAAAACAAACTTAAGGCCAGGAGAAAATATTTGGGAGCCACATATCCAACAAAGACCTAGTATCTAGAATAAAGAAGGAACTCTCAAAACTCAGTCATGAAAAGAATCCAATTATGAAATGGACGAAAGATGTGAACAGACATTTCACTGAAGGGTGTGTACAAATGGGAAAGAAGCACATGAAAAGATGGTCAGTATCATTGGCCATAAGAGAAATGCAAACTAAAACCATTACACAGCTATCAAAATGGCTAAAATAGAAAGTAATGATAACTTTCTCTGCTGGCAAAGATGCAGAGAAAGCAGATCTAGAGCACTCATCCATTGCTGGTGGGAATGTAAAATGGTGCAACCACTCTAGAACACAGTGGGGGCAGTTTCTTAAAAAGAACTAAACTTGTAACTACTATACAACCCAGCAATTGCACTCCTTGGCATTTATCCCAGAGGAATGAAAGCCTATGTTCATATACAACCCTGTACACTAATGTTTATAGCAGTTTTATCAGCAACAGACAACTGGAAACAACCCAAATGTCCTTCAGTGGGTAGATGGTTAAACAAATGGTGGTACATTCATATCATGGAATATAACTCAGCAATAAAAGAACAAACTATTGATACAGGCACCAACCTGGATGAATCTACAGAAAATCATGCTTAGTAGAAAAAGCCAACCCCAAAAGGTTACATGATATGTGATTCCATTTATATAACATTCTAGAAATGATAAAATTATAGAGATAGAGAACAGATTAGTGGTTGTTAGGGTGGGAAGAGGGTGGGGTGGGAAGGGAGTGGGTATGGCGATGAGAGGGCAGCAACATGAAGGATCCCTGTGGGGATGGAAATGTTCTCTGTCTTGACTGTGTCAAGCTCAGGACTCTTGTGATACTGTAGTAGAGTTTTGTACGATGTAACATTTGGGGAACTGGATAAAGGTATTATTTCTTTCACCTGCAGGTGCGTATCTCAAATTATTTTGCTCAGTCATCTCAAAATAAATAGTTTGTTTAAAAAAATAATGATTGAATGCAATTTTTAAGCCTTTCAAGCAATACAGAATTGTCTTTAGTGAAAAATGAGCTCTTCTCCCATACCTCATTCCTCCTTCCCCCGTGTCACCTCCCTCAGGGCAAACCCCACTGGTAGTTACTATGTTCATTTTTCATAGTTGTAGAGACTTCTACTGAATTTCTCTCAATATTTCAGAATTGGAGATCACTTAAATAACAAGGACAAAATTAGGGCTTTTGACCTGTTTGATAATCCTTGTCACAGATGTTCTCATATGGTAGCTACAGGCTTGGGTCCCATCTCTCAGTTCCCCCAGAAGGAACAGAACAAGGGAACACTGTGGGTGATGGCCTATGTCAAAGCCCCCACCTAACTTGTAATGTGCTTCTGTAAACCTGACAGGAATCGAGCCTACTGGAAACATGGTAAAGCAGCCAGCCAAGTTCACTGTAGACACCATCAGTGCCGGGCAAGGAGACGTGATGGTGTTTGTTGAGGACCCAGAAGGGAACAAAGAGGAGGTATGTTGGAAGACGCTGCCACTCCATGGAACCTTTGGGGCTGTGACAGGGCCAGGCACCATGCGTTCATTTTCTAAGAGGATCCTGTGGCTTAGAGCAGTCAGAATAATTGTCCCAGGACTATGCCTTGAAACGTAATAGAAATCAATACCCAAGGACACAGTGTTTAATAAAATAAGGGATACTTTGGATTTAGCAAAGGCCTTGTAAATTGAAGTTTCAGATGCTCAAGACCAGAATAACAACAATACTGATGCAGTACAATACAGCCACATACTGTTGCTTTACTCTCTTCTGAGACTGACTATCCTTGGTTCCTACCTCAGGGCCTTTGCCCATACTGTTCCTTCTATTTATCTTCGTAACACTGGATTTTATTCCTGGTGCTTAGCACCATCTGAAATTCTACACTTACTGGTATATTGTCTGTTTCTCCCACTGATGCAGGGACTGCCCCTGATTTTTGGTATCTGACACTAGGCCTGACATTTCATAAACTCTTTTTTTCTTTTTTTAATGTTTATTTATTTTTGAGAGAGAGAGACCAAGAGAAAGACAGACACGGAGTGTGGGGAGGGGAGGGTCAGAGAGAGAGGGAGACAGAATCTAAAGCAGGCTCCAGGCTCCAAGCTGTCAGCACAGAGCCTGATGCGAAGCTTGAGCCCACAAACCAGGAGACCATGCCCTGAGCCAAAGTTGGATGCTTAACCAAATGAGCCACCCAGGCGCCCCCATAAACTCTTAATAATTACTGGACCAATAAAGGTTTAAGTTACTCACTTTATGGTCCCTCTCATCTAGTGAGTTCTAGCCCTGAGACAGTGGAGAGTTAGGACTTGGGTATACATTTGTGCTACATGACCTTGTTTCTGTGACTTTAGGTTGCTTCTTTCCTGGGGCATCCTTTAGAAGTGATGGTGCAGGAAATCGCCAGGACAGGGTCTTCACCTGGCACCTTGTGGCAGGGCCTTGGCTGGCATAGCATACTTTTACTGACACCCATCACCTTCTCTAACTATTGCTCATTTTCTGTCCTAGGCACAAGTGACTCCAGACAGTGACAAGAACAAGACATACTCTGTGGAGTATTTGCCCAAGGTCACCGGGCTGCACAAAGTAAGATGAGGTGTTCTGGCTGTTGCTTTGACTGCTCTTCTGGGCTTGTTTCAATATGTGTCTCTTAGGAAGGTTGAATTCTACTAGGTTCTTTGCAATGTCTTAAGATTTTTTAAACTCCATCTGGGTGACAAGTGGTTGTAGCTGCATGCCTGGAGTATAGGTGCTAAGCTGTGGGCTCTTTATCTTTAATGCTTCCTTAAGTACTCCTCTTTGGGGTGCTCCAGAGCATCTATAAGTATTGGGGCCTAAGTGTGGAGAAGGCCAGTTGAATATAGTCAAAGCCAGTGTCCCAGTCATGCACCTGGAAAAATGCTGGGGGTCTGGTCCTCAGGTTCTTCATCTCAACAACATTTTGAGTTCTATTTGAGTGGGTGTCCAGTTGGCCTATAGGACAGGAGCCAAGGGAGCCTTGCAAGAGAGTAGGGTGACCCAAGAGTGTGCCTTTCCTTGAAAGAAAGCCTTCAACAGCACACATGGGCCTATCCCTGTGTACCATGCTAATATTTTGAGACCTGGACCATACTTACTACCTTGGTTGTTAGTGAATTCACCTGGAATCATGGCTATAGATTTTTCTTACACCTTTAGGATATCACAAATTTAGGAGAAAAAAAATCTTGAAGGGAGCATTTATGATGTAATTAATTCTGTCAATTAATGAATGAAACCCAATGAAACCCAACTCCATGCCCCTTCAAATTTAAAAGATGAGAGCTCCAACTCGAATTTTATTTTATTTTTTATTTTTACTTAAAAAAATTTTTTTTAATGTTTATTTATTTTTTAGAGAAGAGAGAGACACAGAGCATGAGCAGGGAGGGGCAGAGAGAACGGAGACACAGAATCTGAAGCAGGCTTCAGGCTCTGAGCTGTCAGCACAGAGCCTGATTCGGGGCTCGAACCCACGAGCTGTGAGATCATGACCTGAGCTGAAGTCGGACACCCAACTGACTGAACCATCCAGGCGCCCCCAACTCAAATTTTAAATGAAAATCTATACTGTATCTCAAATTTATGTATCTGAGAATGATTTTTGGTCCCATGAAAAATATTTTGACTCTGGGTTTGAAATCCTGGAACTATACCTTGTACCACTAGGGGGGTCAGTGGCCCCTTCTGCAGCTGCCTTCAAGGGCCCCATGTCTACAGATTCAAGTATAAGTATTTGTTCATATCCTATTATATTGGCTAGCCATAACTGATGTAAGCATTTTTAGTTTGCTGAAAGCATGATGTCCTAGGCCCAGCCTTGTGGCCAATGGAGCCAGGTGGGAGTCCCATTCAAGTTGCTTAACCAGGGCCTCTGGTTCCAGCCACCTTTGTATGTATAGTTAGGAGATGGAAGAGAAGATTGTTAATGCATGTGGCTTCATATGGTGGTCTCCCTGGGCAGGGAGAAGTGACTATATCTCATCTATCTGTCACCCGCAGGTTACAGTCCTCTTTGCAGGACAGCACATCTCCAAGAGCCCATTTGAAGTGAATGTTGACAAGGCGCAGGGAGATGCCAGTAAAGTCACTGCCAAAGGCCCAGGCTTGGAAACTGCTGGAAACATCGCCAATAAGCCCACCTACTTTGACATCTACACAGCAGGTATTGTGGACCAGGCTTTCTTCTGGAGCCTGAGATGATTCTCAGGAGCCCCAAAGGTTTGGGATGCCTGACCTTTTGTCTTTTCAAACAACCAACAACAAAAGTGCCTTTTTCCAAGTGTGTTGGTTATGTTTATAGATTTTCCTAAAAAAATTTTTTTACATTTATTTATTTTTGAGAGACAGAGAGAGACAGAGAGTGAGCAGAGGAGGGGCAGAGAGAGAGGGAGACACAGAATCTGAAGCAGGCTCCAGGCTCTGAGCAAGCTGTCCGCACAGGGCCCAATGTGGGGCTCGAATTCATGAACTATGAGATCATGACCTGAGCTGAAGTCGAACACTCAACCGACTGAGCCACCCAGGTGCCCCATGTATTTATAGATTTTACTAAACCAGCTTTTCTTCTTTAAGATCTTACACTCAAGCTTGACTTTAGTTATTAATTATCAGGTAACTTCTGCACACATTTCTGACTGGAATAACCATTGCAAAGAAACTAAGTTTTGAGAATCATCTGCTAGACCAAATTCTATGCAAGGCCAGGGTGGGGGCTGGTGGGGAGGAATAAGGATAAGGTGGGGAGGATAAGACACGATTCTTGGAACATCACTTTCTTTTCAGTGTAGAAAACTTAGAAAATATGGAATGGGAGAAAAGGAAAGTTTATGACCCTCCTCCCCCAACCAGATAACAGTTGTTTGCGTCTTGGCGTGGACTTTGACCTTCAGAGTACCTGTCTCCTTCGGTCTCCATCTTGTACCTGAGCTCATCCACAGTGAGTGTTCTGACAAGGTGACCTGGGCTCACAGAATGCTTGTTCTCTCCTAGGTGCCGGTGTGGGTGACATTGGTGTTGAAGTGGAGGATCCCCAGGGGAAGAACACTGTGGAATTACTGGTGGAAGACAAAGGAAACCAGGTGTATAGATGTGTGTACAAACCAGTACAGCCTGGCCCCCATGTGGTCAAGGTCTCCTTTGCTGGGGACACCATTCCCAAGAGTCCCTTCGTTGTACAGGTTGGGGAAGGTGAGTGCTGGGGTGGCCAAATATATCTGCTTCTGGCATTGAGGCTGACGGTGTGCACAGCTGGGCTCCGAGGCCAGGGGTATAATGGGGGCCACACTGGACTCGCACCTGTCCCCTTTCTGCCAGGTCCCCTTTGGTGGGAAGTGGCTTGCTTTGTCCTCAAGATATTAATATGAACATCTTATTGTGAGCTGTGCGCTGACCTAAGTGCTTCGCTTGTATTAACGCATTCAGTCCTCCCCAAAACACTCGTGTCAGAGGCTCGTCACTGAGAGATGCAGGACTGAGGCCATTTGGGCAGTTGGTGTCTGTGGCTGAGGTTGGCACCTGTGGCACTGCTGGTGCCCTGTGGCCTCCACTGCTTGGCCTTTACTGGCCGTCAGGCACTTAGCATGACTGCATCTAATCATCACACCAACCAGTGTGTTTCAGGTGCTAAAATTATCTCCAGTTTTCAGGTGGAGACACTGAGGTTTGGATAACATAAAGTATCAGTGAGTACGGACTAGGCATCAGTAGAAGTAGAACTCAGGTCTCTTTTGACCCCTTACCCATGCTGCTAAACCCCTTCTGCAGCCAGAGCATGCTTTTTTCTCTAACGTCAGATCCCTTTCCTTCTGACTTTGTTGTTCTTTTGTTTTGTTTTGTTTTCCAACTCTGTTGCCTTTTCTAACCAATACTTGCCTTTCCCTGTTCTGTCCTCTGCATCTGCATCCATAGAACTGGCTTCTTCTCTGAATCCTACCTCTGGGTCAGCCTGGACCCCGAAGCTGTTGGCTTCCTAACTGAGAGCACTGGGCCAGAGGCATCTTGCTGGGTAAGGGCTGGTTGAATGGGACTTCCATGCCAGTTCCCTGTGCTACCTGCACACATTAGCTGGGCCTGTGCTGTTTGTGACCTCAAGACGTGACAGTGTGGGGGTCAATGTTACTTGTCTAGCTGGACCCCAAACCTGCTCTCTAGGTACATTGAAACATGTCTAAGACATCTCAAAATGGTGGAGGACCTGGTGGTTTCTTTCAAACTCTTTAGCTCCATTTAGTGTTTATATGAACTGAGCAGTTACCCTTTTGATGTTGAGACTATTACCCGTGTTCAGAATTTCCATGAGTGTTTGGTTGTTTTTTTTAAGACATATAAAAACCCTCCAAGGGAAGTCCTGTCATCCTGTTGTGACTTATTTCTGGTATGACCGACTTTTCTCCTTTTGACAAAGGAAAAAAAACAAGACCGACATATTCATAAATAAAAGTCTCTTTGACATATGCAGGAAAGAATTTTTAACAGCTTTCCTGTTCTAATATTGTTTTCTGATTCCCTCTCACTTGTGGACTACATTTTTCACCTTGCATATCCATCCATCACTTGTACTATTTAGTATTTAATTGATAGAGTTTTTCTTTTGATGTACTCACCTTTCCACTACTTAACTGATTTCATATAAAAAAAGAATCTTCATGCCATTTTCACAATGGAAAACCAGTGTCACTTGCCATAAAGTGTGGCCATAAAACTTACGTTCATCCGTGAACCAGCTAAAATAATCTCCAACTCCTAGGATATGAGTATATCTTTTCGGGAAGCAGTTGTTTGCCAAATAGCCAGCTGAGAACATTGCAAGGTGGAGGCGCCAGAGGAGGAATTCTCTTCCTTCTATGCAGTAAAGAGTTTCATCCTCTGGAGTCTATGATCTCACTTCTAGCATATAGAGAACTACCGAATGTGCAGTGTCAGATTTGGAAAGGAAAAACTACTTAATAAACAACGTGACATTTTGCCCATTGCTTTCTCTTTTCTGTACATAAAAGAGTTGCCCAAGTTGGCAAAGAATTCCTAGGGTACAAGGATGCATTTTATCAACCATGGGACAGTAGTTTTGTGGGCCTGTCATGTAAGAAGTACCAGAAACTACCTTGGTCCTTAATTTTTAGACTTCTGACTTCAGGTTTTTTAAACCAGATCCAGAAATCAAATGGAGAGTGGCGTTTACTGCTAATTGTTGCATTTATAGCCACCCACATTCTGATTACCTGGTGACAGCACTAAAATATTTGTCTGCCATGGCCAGGGTGGGGTTGAATGGGTCTCTTTTTGAGCTGTCCTCTGGCTCTTCATGCGGAAGACGATCACATTTCGACTTTTAGAAATGGCTGATCTGAAGTTGGGAACGTGGTCAGATGTTTTCAAGTGCTACATTTTTCAAATAGACTTGAAAAAGTTTGGTCTTCCCAATTACTGGGCCCTTGAGTATGGCAATGAGATTTAACTCTCCTTCACTACCAAGAGGATAAATGCCAGGATTCAGCGGGTTCCAGGAGCTCAGCAAATGCATGCTGTGCTTCTCCTTCTTTCTGTGCCAAAGTAACTGCCCCCCCGCCCCCACGCCCCTACTGTCCCTCTGCGGTGTGGCTGGACAAAGTTATGTTGTGTCCTTATTTGCTAGCCTGGTGTGTTCCCTGAACGGGACCCTTGGCCTCAGGCAACTGCTGCAGGCGCTCTGTGCAGAGCAAACATTTTCTTGGCGGGTGGCTCCAAGTTACCTTGGCTTGCTCAACTCTAGCGAATGAAAGGTTGAATTGATGTCAAAACTGTGTCTGCAGCCTGTAGTCCAAACGCCTGCCGGGCCAGTGGCCGAGGCCTGCAGCCCAAAGGCATCCGCATCCGGGAGACTGCAGACTTCAAGGTTGATACCAAAGCTGCTGGAAGCGGAGAACTCGGTGTGACTGTGAAGGGTCCTAGTAAGTGCTGCTTTGTTTCCTCATCTCAGGTGTGACTTTGGCTGGCTTTGCAGCCATAGCATATGGATTTCATCCCACAGCTGGTTTTGATTGATCCCAGAGAGCTATGTCAAAGAGTTGAGGCACTCTGGGCTCCATGGGGATTGGTTGATTAGTTACGTCTACCCTGGATACAGGTGGGAACAGTGGTAGCTTGACCGCCTCACATATTAAGGCTTCTGGGAAAAGAAAAAGCAGTGATGCAATAGAGTTTGAGAAGTGCTCTCCTTGGAATGACAACCTGAAGTGGCTTATTTTTTATTTGAGGAAACCTAGGCTCGAGAGAAAGGGTCTTGCCCAAGGTCACACAGCTCATAAGCATCTGGGCTGGAAGTCAAGCACAGTCTCTAAAGCCAGTAATTTTCCCACTACAGGTTACATTTTATAGATGATGAAATTATGCCAAGTACCTAATTACTATGATCAGTGCTTATAGAAGGAGAATAAAATTCCCCTAAGATTAAGTTTTCTTTGTAGATAACTGCTGTTCATGGAGGGGTGGGTTGCACTCTGCAACTCATTCTTCCTCCCTTTTTGGGGAGGGAGACCGCAGACACAAGGTCAGGTGTCTGCTCTGCTTGTGTTTTCCCCTGCCGCAGATAAGCAGCTCTCCATTGCTGGCTGCAGGTGTAGCAGCCCTCAGTGGGAATGTGAACTTCCTATGCCAAGGTTTCTCCCACCCTCTGTGTTCCCAACAGGCTGGGGCAGGAGTGTTCTGAGCTCCAGGAGGTTAATATTTGATCTCAGAGCACCAAGCTGCGAGGAGGGCTGTGCTCTAAGGGTGGCCAAGGTTCTAGACTGCCCAGACCTGGAGCCAACCTACTCTGGGGCTGCCCTCCTTGCTGGCTTGTTGCTACAGGAGCCAAGGAGGCATTTTCTCTGACCTTGGATTCTCGCTTGACTAAGTGGCTTTCCCAGCCAAACCTCAGGGCTCAACATAAAACAAGTTCCTACCTGATGGCTGAGTCTGGAGTTTGTGGTGCAGCATCTAAAACCTGTCCTCTTGTGGAGAGCATACAGGAACTTTCTCACTTTTGTCGTCCAGCTTTGAAAAAAGATGTGCGAGGGCAGTAATTTATGCCAGAAATTCATGCCAAATACTCCTAAGGGTTCTGTCCCTCCTCAGTTTTGTGAGAGGCTAAGACAGCTAGCTATGATCGTTAAGGAAAATTGAGATAGGACTAGATTTGTCTGAATATAGTCCCAGGAGGTCCAGGACCTTGTGGCCTTCTTTTAGCTCAGCGAGCCTACTAATGCCGTTTAGCTGGGAAGTCTTCCTGTTCCCCACACTTTGAGGCAGAAATGCATCTATTTTTAGGCTTGGATTAATCTCCTAGGTTTTGAGGGTCTCACACTCTGAGGCAGCCCACTTCGTTTCCCTCTGTGGCTTATGTCTTATAGATATTGCTGTCTTTCTGCTCTCGTCTTTTGGATGCTTGTTCTGAGCCTGGAATTGCATTGGAAAGATGTTGTGCTTTCTTCCCACAGAGGGTCTGGAGGAGCTGGTGAAACAGAAAGGCTTTCTGGATGGAGTCTATGCATTTGAGTATTACCCCAGCACCCCGGGGAAATACAGCATTGCCATCACGTGGGGGGGACACCACATTCCAAAGAGGTGAGTCTCCAGCTGGAGTTGCGTCTTCTCTGGAGGCGTGCTCAGTCCAGGGAAAGAGATCTGCTTTGTTGAAAACTTTTTTTTTTTTTCCTCATAGCAGCACACAGACATTTGGCCTGTTCTCAAAAACAGCAGAAAGTCACTGTGGTTTCGGCTGCCTTGCTTTAAATCAAATGCTGGTGGTTTGGGGCTGGTGGAGGGCGGGGGGTGGGGGAAGCAGGGAAGTCAGAAGGAGCAGTAATAGAGAGCAAATGGGCTGTGTGTCTATATACCCTTATATAAACTAAGATTCTCTTTCTTTCAATGTGTGCCTCTGTTCAGGAATGCCATGGGGGTAAAGTCTGCCATGGTTTACATTAAAATTCTCTACGTGAGTGCAGTCACGAGCCAAGGGACGCAGACTCCAGCTTTGTCTTGTGGGCATCACAATTACCCTCCCCTGTTCATGTGTTTTCCAGCTTTCCTGGGGGCAACTTTAAACTCTGAATAAATTCCATTTACCTTGAGAAATATCTGGGCATTACAGGGTTCTGAGAATCTAAGCAAACTTTTTTTTTAAGTTTATTTATTTATGCAATCGCTACCCCCAGCATGGGGCTCAAATGAGCCCCGTGTTCTACTGACTGAGCCAGCCAGGCACCTCTCTAAGCAAACTTTCTTTTTTTTTACTCTCCCATATGAAAGTTAAAGCGTATTCATTCATGTAGGAGATAAAGCCTATTCAACCTAGTTTTCTTCTTTATAAGCAGGATCTAGAGAAGTATGCTGTCTCTTACCATCCAGAGCTCACAGTCTGGTGAGGTCTACATTCAAGGGTGAATGATCAGAAGGATATTGCAAGGCAGTGTGTCTTGAGCGCCCACCCATTGGCCACCTGAGTGCCCCGAGGCAGCCACAGTCCTTTATATTGTTGACATAACAATGACCGTGGGGGCACCTGTGTGGAGGAAGGGGTTGGCTAGATAGACATTGGGACTGTAGGTAAAAGGAGTGGAAAAAATATGTGCAAACAACTTATGGCTGTTTGTAGTCTCTTCTTTGTTCTTCTTTAATGCTTTTTCTGTTCCTTTTCTCTTAGCCCCTTTGAAGTTCAAGTTGGCCCTGAAGCAGGCATGCAGAAAGTTCGTGCATGGGGCCCTGGCCTCCACGGTGGGATTGTCGGGCGGTCGGCAGACTTCGTGGTAGAGTCCGTTGGCTCTGAAGTGGGGTCTTTGGGTAGGTGGAAGCAGCTGGCCAGCGGCTTCTGGAAAGCTGAGATTACATGAGGCCTGGTCCCAATGTCAGGCTGAGAGTTGAGTCCTCCTCCAAGCTTCACTACCCTTAGCCCCCTTGCCTCCTGACCATCCGTGGCCAGCTCTGAATACGGCTGTGGGATTGGGATTTTCATTTTCCTCTTGCCCTTCAAGTTGCCCTCTGCCTCTTCATTAATTCCAAGGACAGAGGTTTTCTACGGATGTTGTGCTTGAAACAGCGCTTGGAACATAATAGGCACTCTGCAAGTAATTGTTGCCTGAATTCTTAGTTTAGATGAATGAATAAATTTTGCTGAAATTTGAAATTTGGAGAATAAATGTTCTTTGGAGCATAACAGAGTATATTTTATTTTACTTATTTTATCATTTTTTTTTTAGTTTACTTATTTATTTTGAGAGAGAGAGAGAGAGGCAGAGATAGGGGGAGAGAGAGGGGGAGAGAGATGATCTGAAGCAGGTTCTACACTGTCAGAGCAGAGTTCGATGTGGGGCTCGAACCTACTAACTGTGATATCATGATCTGAGCCAAAGTCAAGAGTCAGATGCTCAACTGACTGAGCCACCCAGGCACCCCGATTTTAAATACATATCTGATGTAAATAGAATCGCTTTAGATCAGTGGTCAGCAAACCTGCTCTATAAAGAACCAGATAGCAAATGTTTTAGTATTGTAGGCCGTATTCTCCCGGCTGCAACTGTTTAAGTCTGCAGTTGTAGCACAAAAGCAGCCATAGAGGGGCGCCTGGGTGGCGCAGTCGGTTAAGCGTCCGACTTCAGCCAGGTCACGATCTTGCGGTCCGTGAGTTCGAGCCCCGCGTCGGGCTCTGGGCTGATGGCTCAGAGCCTGGAGCCTGTTTCCGATTCTGTGTCTCTCTCTGCCCCTCCCCCGTTCATGCTCTGTCTCTCTCTGTCCCAAAAATAAAAATAAAAAAAACGTTAAAAAAAAAAAAAAAAGACAAAAGCAGCCATAGAAAATATAGAATTGAAGGAATGCGGCTGTGTTCCAGCAAAGCCTTATTTACAAAAACAGGTACTAGGTCAGTTTGGCCCACTGGCCATAGTTTGGTGACTATGTGTTTTAGGTAGTAAACATAAGCAAACCAGAAAAAATAAGAAATCACCTTTAGTGTTGCCTTCTAGAGGGATAATGAGTGTTTTGGTATGATATTAAACCTTTTGGCATATCCTTCCAGACGTTTTTTCTGTACATTCACACCTAAATATTGATATGCCACAAAAAATATCTAGGGGTAATCTTTGTATCTTGTGCCTCAGATAAATATAGGCCATGTCTTGATTTTCCATGGCTTTTTTGGACTTCCATTGCATGGATACGTCTACCATTGGGCTTTCCTGTTATTTCCGTGGTTTTCTTAAAGACACAATGCTGAGTACACATACTTAGTACCTTTGTTTACACATATCCTTGATTATTTCCTTCAGATGAAAACCCGGAAGAGGATTTGGTGGGGCAAGGGTGGGCATTGATTTAAGGTTTTGGTTGACCTTCCTTATTAGATGATGTTTAAAATTTTTTTTTTCAACGTTTATTTTTATTTTTGGGACAGAGAGAGACAGAGCATGAACGGGGGAGGGGCAGAGAGAGAGGGAGACACAGAATCGGAAACAGGCTCCAGGCTCTGAGCCATCAGCCCAGAGCCCGACGCGGGGCTCGAACTCCCGGACCGCGAGATCATGACCTGGCTGAAGTCGGACACTCAACCGACTGCGCCACCCAGGCGCCCCATAGATGATGTTTAAAAGAAAAACAAAAAGCATAGTATAAAATCCAGCCCTTCCACCTCTTGTAAAGGCTCAGTGGGCTTGTTTTTGTAGGAAAGGGGCACAGATTTCAGTCTTCTGGTTGATACTTGGGTTTGAGGGAGTGAGTTGGTAGTAACATAGAATAGGTTCTTTCCACCATGTAACCAGGGGTCCTTCTCACCCCATCCCCCAGGGTTTGCCATCGAAGGCCCCTCCCAGGCAAAGATTGAGTATGATGACCAGAATGATGGCTCATGTGACGTCAAGTACTGGCCCAAGGAGCCGGGCGAATATGCCGTTCACATCATGTGTGATGATGAGGACATCAAGGACAGCCCGTACATGGCCTTCATCCATCCAGCTGCAGGAGACTACAACCCAGATCTGGTGAGTCTGTTTGTTATGTTTCTGTGCTCTCTTCCTGGCTCCTGACCCTCTCTATGGTATCCAGAGACATGTTGAGGGATGGCAGAGAGGAGCCATTGAGAGTTTAGGAAGGACAGTGGTCTGAGCTGGGACCCTGGTAACACCACTTAGTACTTTCTTAATGCCGGGCAAGTCTCTTATGTCTCTCTCTCTCTCTCTCTCTCTCTCTTTTTTTTTAATGTTTTTATTTATTTTTAAGAGAGAGAGAGAAACAGAGCATGAGCAGGGGACTGGCAGAGAGAGAGGGAGACACAGGATCCAAAGCAGGCTCCAGGCTCTGAGCTGTCAGCACAGAGCCTGATGCGGGGCTTGAACTCGCAAACCGTGAGATCATGACCTGAGCCGAAGTTGGACATTTAACCAACTGAGCCATGCAGGCGCCCCCTCTGACTCTTGATCCTTTCTCTATAAAATGGGAATGATAGTAGCGTCTGTTTCCTAGGATTTCTGGGATGATTCAGGGGATCTAACATACATGAGGACAGTCCTTAGCCCAGTGGCTGGCCCATCCAGGGGGCTGCAGAAGCTGTTCTTCATAAATTAAACATGCTTTTTTCTCCCCAGCTCCCTTCTCTTAAATTGGAGCAGTGTTTCTAAGAGCTTCTGTCAAGCTCTTAGGAGGCTGATAAACATCAAGTCTGAGGCAGCCTGGCGGCCAGGTGGAAGCTTCCACACTCCCACACTCCCATGTGTGCTATTGTGGCCCACCCGGGCAGCTGTTTGTAGGCTGATGTCGGTCTGGACTAGTTGCTATCCCTCTTTGGCCAATTGCTGGTCTTTTTTCCTCCTTGGGAGCTGCAAACTTTTGGAATGTCTGTGGTGAAGGTTCTGAGCCTCTGTCAAAGTGAGAACACTGAAACTGGGCATGGCTGGAGGTCCATGTCCTGGTCACTAGAAGTTCTCTATGTCAGCTCAGAATAAGGCAAGGAGCCCCAGGCTAGTTTGGGGCCTGGGTTTTGAGAATTTTCTTCCTCCTGGGAGGTTAAAGATACTATTTATAATTTTTGAGTTACAGCCTGCTAGAGCATTTTCCTTCCATATCCATCCTGTTACGTAGGTACTGTGAAGCCAGACACGGGTTGTTTTGTTCTTGTCTCATTCCCTGGTGGTCACTGGTCATTATGTAGGGGCATAGTTGGGGCATGGCACAGAAGGAGAATTATTATTGGCCCTTTGCCCCAGGTCCAAGCTTACGGACCAGGTTTGGAGAAATCTGGCTGCATTGTCAACAACCTGGCTGAGTTCACTGTGGATCCTAAGGATGCCGGAAAAGCTCCCTTAAAGATATTTGCTCAGGTAAGTTTCCAGGGGCCACCTGTGCAGATAACTGTCAGGTGACAAGATCTGTCACTATAGTGGCAAGTTGCTCAGTTCATCTGACCCTCAGTTCACTCATCCACACTTTGGGAATAACACGAATATTTATCTCATGGGGTTATGTGAGGATTAAATGAGATTCTAATATGTAAAGCAAGGTGATTTTCTCATCTTTGGGTTTTGTATTCCTTGGAAACAAGGCTTGATTTCAGATTTCCTTGTAAATGTCCTTCAGTGTGGCTGAAGCTACCTAGCCCATGACAGGAGGTTTGTAAACAAGAATTTATTAAATATATTTATCTAACTTAATTGAATTTGGCCCAAGGATTTAAATGCTGGAATTAAAATGAAGCCATGGCTTTATTTTTGGGTCATTTGCTTTTATTAAAAACAAATAAAAGCAGGCAGTATTTTATCACTTGTGGTGATTGCATTGTGAGAATGTGGCAGATCATAGTTGCTCCGTGAAGATTTGTTGGATGGGTGGTGACTTGATTGTCTTGGGAAGCCATGGTGACCCTGTTTGATGAAGACAGTGTGAGGGGCCAGTTTCTGTTCTTAGCCTCTGCTCTTTTGCAGGATGGGGAAGGCCAGCCCATTGACATCCAGATGAAGAGCCGAATGGACGGCACGTATGCCTGCTCGTACACCCCAGTTAAGGCCATCAAGCACACCATTGCCGTGGTCTGGGGAGGTGTGAACATCCCTCACAGCCCCTACAGGGTAGGTTGTGAGACAGAATCCTGCCATTGTATGAAAAAGCCAAGTCCTGTGGCAGGTCTGGGCTGTATGCTGGATGGTCAAGGAGATACATCCTTGGTGGACCTTGACAGATGAAGTAGTTTGAAGGGCAGAGTACTCTAGATTGTCCAACAAAACTATTTCTAACAATGTTAACTAACAACGTGTCACTGGATCCAAGTGCAGGAAAACTTGGTTATAACTTTCTCCCATGTCCTCTTTAGGTCAATATCGGGCAGGGTAGTCATCCCCAGAAGGTCAAGGTGTTTGGGCCAGGCGTGGAGCGAAGTGGACTGAAGGCAAATGAGCCTACTCATTTCACAGTGGACTGTACCGAGGCTGGGGAAGGTGAGAGGGGGCTTCCCCCGGTGCAGTCATTGTTGCTTCTTGAGGAAGAACATTCTTTTCATAATGTTTGAAAGGCAGTGAACTTTGAGCCAAGAAATAGTGCACCTGAATAGGTAATTGTTCACCTAATGAGCCTCTGTGTCAGTTTCTTGGTCATATCTTTGCTAATCTTCCATCCCGTCTCCAAATCCCTGACTTAGCACCATCCCTTTGTCAGGTTTGTTACTGGAAGCTTCCCAATTGATTTTCTGGGGCGTTAGGTGAGCTGAGCTGGATGTGATTGCATGGGACATGCTGTTTCTTGTACGCTGGTGTGCTCATAAGCTGGTCTGTTCCAGGTGATGTCAGCGTTGGCATTAAATGTGATGCCCGGGTGTTAAGTGAGGATGAGGAAGACGTGGACTTTGACATTATTCACAACGCCAACGACACGTTTACGGTCAAATATGTGCCTCCTGCTGCCGGGCGATACACTATCAAAGTTCTCTTTGCATCTCAGGTGTGTGTTTGGGCCTGGGTTCTTTCTGGCCACCTGTGTGTGTATTTCCTTTTTTTTTTTTTTTTTTTTTTTTTTAGCAATAGGGCATTGTCTTGAGAATTCTGCTTAATAGTTTTCCTCTCTGGTTCCTTAACACCATGAAGGAAAAAAAAATAACCCCAGAATTAAGTTTTTACTACTTTCTAACCAAAGTGAGGCACAGCATATTCAGTAGTTACAGCAGGGCTCTCTGGAAGGAGACTGGTTTGTTATAAACATTCATCAAGTTTTTGACTGAAATGTAATGACCTTCTAGAAGTGTTCTACTTCATCCTCTTTGAAGCAAAGGTTTTGGCCTTGGCCCTCAAACTTTTATATAGGGAGAGGAGCTTTGAACTTTCAAATAGAGTTCATATTTACATGTGATAGTGAGGATAAGGCAAGTGGTACCTAACATAGGGAATAGTGGACTCCCGATGATTCATATTAACCTCATGTAAAGATTGGAATCTTAAGAGAAAGTGCCTGAAGGTGTTGGTCTTGAAATAACTTCGGCCAGTTAAACTGTTCCGCCTTTATTCTGATAATCTGCAACATTCTTTTTTAGTTTTTTAAAAAATGTTTATTTTTGAGAGAGAGTACAAGAGGGAGAGGGGCAGAGAGAGAAGGGGACAGAGGATCCAAAGCAAGCTCCGCTCTGACAGCACTGAGCCTGATGTGGGACTCGAACTCATGAATCTCGAGATCACAACCTGACCCGAAGTCAGATGCTCAACTGACTGAGCCATGCAGGCACCCCTGCAACTTTCTTTTTGAAGAATTATAGCCATTCTATTTCTGATCAGCTCTTTGCATTCCCCAAACCTTAGCTCTGAGCTGTACCTAGAGGACATTTCCTTCCCCGTGACCCCATCCGTATGTTATTGTTTGGGTTTTATTCTTGGTAGTATTTCTTACATTCTAAGTACTCAACCTTTGTTGTTAAAGGCTCAGAGTTTTCAGATTCATTTGTGGGAAACCTTCCCTTAGCTGTGCAGTAAGCAGGTCAAAGCCTGTGATGTAGGGATCCAGGCATTCGTAAGTGACACCTGTTGGCCGCTACCTGAGGCTAGATTGCAAGGCTTGGCCCATGGTGACAGGAGTTTGCTCACCACCACCCACCAGAGTCACAGAGGTCTCCCCCTTCATGTTGGGCAGAAAGCTAAGCTCTGGCAGATGCTTCAGGGACTTTCCTACTGAGACAGTGTCTCCCCTACAGGAAATCCCCGCCAGCCCTTTCAGAGTGAAAGTTGACCCTTCCCATGATGCCAGCAAAGTGAAGGCAGAAGGCCCAGGGCTCAGCAAAGCAGGTAAGATGACTCCTGGAGGCCTTCTACAGGCCAGTGGCAATGGACATGTTTGGTCCACGGACCTCGAGGGACTCTTCTCCACCAAAGGCAGGTGTCTGTCGGGGCAGTGCTCCTGCCCAAGCTGTTGGCAGTGGCCAAGCACCAGCCCGTGTCGCTGACTGCTTTGGTAGAGCTGGTGCTGAGGAACCCGTCAGACTGGTTGTAAAAGTGAAACCACTCCAACCAGGCCTGTCTCCCCACTTCACAGTATATCCTTCCAGGTGTGGAAAATGGGAAACCAACCCACTTCACTGTCTATACCAAAGGGGCTGGAAAGGCCCCACTGAATGTGCAGTTCAGCAGCCCCCTTCCTGGAGACGCCGTGAAGGATTTGGACATCATCGACAATTACGACTACTCTCACACCGTTAAATACACACCCACCCAGCAGGTAGGGTTCTTCCCATTCCCTTGTCCCCTGGCCCCCCACGCAGGCCCCTCCCCCCTCAGTGCTGTGCTGGGTACTTTGGACACCAAGGGTGTGATCTGTGCTCTGTTGTAGTGCTCCTCTGTGGGCTACGGCTTCTCACGCCTGTCATTCTGAGCCTCTCTGGGAGGTTCTGGCAAAAGGCCTGGTTGGTTCTGTGAGGAGGACCTGAAGGTTTCCCTAAGAACAAGCAGGAAGCTAGCCCGTATCTCCCCATCCCAATCTCCCACGTCCATTTTGGGTTTTAGCAGGGAAACTGTGAGCTCTTGGAATTCAGCACCTAGTATCTCCCTCTTATTTCACACACATCGCTCATCCTTACCAGCTGCCTTTCCTTTAGTCTTTTCTTAATTACTCACAGGGGAAGGAATGGCCATGACTCTGTTTTTCCTTGCTGGCCCTTTTACAAGGTGGTGTAGTGGGTCTCTCTCAAAGAGAATTCAGCCTTTAGTTCCTCGGCCCCGAAATAGTATATTTAGGGCCCCAGATTGTTCCCTTTGACAAAATTCAGGAACACAGACAGGATCTGACCATCCAGGCCACTTGGCTCTGATTATTTTAGGCAGGAAGCACCAAGGAAACACTCTCTCTGTGTATGCATTCATGTTAACTTGCTCAAAATTTCACTCCCTGGCCACACTTCTGGGGTCTGAGGAACAGATAACCCTCAAAAAAAGCCTGGATTTTACTACTTATGCATGGTGTTCTACACGGTCATTCAAACCTCTCAGATTTCTTCTTTCCTGAGGAAAACAGTCCCCCTGTGTGAGGTACCCTTTGTGGGAGAACAGGGATGATGCTTTCTGCAGAAACGCCACCTGAGAAGCATCACTCTTGCTTGGCCCTCTCAGGGAGGAGCTGCCTAGAGTCTCGTGGGAAGGAATGAGAGGTACAGTAAGGATTGGGGGGTGACTTAGGTGTCCCCTTGCGCTGGGGGCTACACATCCTAGGAGATGGAATCTTTACTCTGAGAGCCTCCCTGGCAGTGAGAGGGGTCCTCTGGGTGAGTTCTCATGTGCTGCAATATAGATGTGGCCTCTTATCTCCAGATGTTCTCCCTGTGGTTTTTGTTTTTACCTTAATGAGGGGTTCATTATTAGTGGTGGTAAAATTAATACTTTCGTGGGTAGAATACCCTTTACTCAGTAGGCTGCTAAGCGCTAAATGGGTAATTCTTTTCCTACTGATGCTTCAGAGGGCTGCTGGGAGCCTCACCATCGGGAGCACCAGCTTGACATCATCCTTATTGCCAATTCTCCACATTGCTTAGGAGAAGGTACCAGAACACATGGCCATGCACACTGGAAAGGTCACAAGGTCTTACTTAGACTCTTCTAGAACATTCTGAGACTCTTGCTTTATCCTGTATGTATAAACCTTTCTGGGTTTTGGCTCAGCTGCCACAAAGTAAGTTGCAGACATTAAGACAGAGTCAGGTTTTGACCTGCACCCTCAGAAGAGACTTAAGAACCTGTTGCCCTAGAAGCCCCAGCTGCCAGTTGGGGCAAGGGTGGAGGCTAGAGGGGGAGACTTCTTACTTCAAAGTCACCCCAAGGTCAAAGTCATCCAGTTCTGGATGACAGCAGGTTTGAGGGGTGTTGCAGGCTCAGTGGCCATTTGGAGCTATTTGTTCAGATGCTGCCTGTCATGTGTCTAAGGAGCCTGGCAGAGGCTTGGTGTGTCACTGCCTCCGATGTGAACGGCTCACATGTTCTTCTCTGGTCCCGGTTTGGTGTTTAGAGCAAGGTTTGCCATTCCATTATTTGGGCAACTTGCAGTTTAGCCAATTTCTCTGTGGCAGAGGAAATAGATTGTATTTCTTCTCTTGGGCTGTGAGTTCCCCAAGGATGGGATACCATGTCATATATATACAAGCATATATATCTTTCCATCCCCAGTCTTGAGCATAGGGCCTGGTGCTCTATGTTCTCTGCATGGATTTATGCCTTAAAGCGTGAATACACAAAATAGAGCCTCTCCTCACAAGCAGAGACAACATAAGAACTTTGCACAAGAGTGGGGCCAAGCATCCTCATTTGCCTTTGATCTCTCTTTTCTGAAGAGCAGCGTACAGCTCCAGATTAGGTTAAATAAGCTTGCCTTTTGAGCCATGCCCTTGGATGTGGTTAAGAGGCCTGGATCAGCCCAGAAGGCCGTGCCCAACGTGGAGGCAGGGAGCGCACTTTGAAGACTGATGCCCACAGGTGCACCTTCTTATGGTGGTTTTAGGGAATATCAGGCTGGAACTTTCCAGAAGTGTAGTTGTTTAGTGTGTGTGAAGAGACAGTGGTGGGTTCTAGCCCAGGGTGAGCTGTCGCCCTCAGAATGCAGGCTGTGCTGTATGAGGCGCTGTGGCCCCACCTGATTGCTGGCTCCCTGCTCCCTGCTCCCTGCCACCTGCAGGCTGCTACTGTCCCCTGCAGGGTCTCTGAGAGATGCCTCCCTGCAGCAGACCAGCCATGGTCTCGTCGGAAGGTGGTGATCAGAGCTCCTTTTGCCTTGGTGGAGTGTCCTTGTTGGACTGGGGCTTGAGGATCCTCCAAAGGTCAGACAAAGGCTTGATTTCTTAGGAAGGAGAAGACACAATGCTCTATTCTCCCAGGGAGTTTGCCTTCTGTGCTTTTGGATGGCTGCGTCCCCAAAAGCCTTCAGTTTCTCACCCATACTCCCTCCCATAGAGCAAGTGCTTTGAGAAGCTGGTGGCAACGGCTCCATGACCTTCTAGGTCAGAAGCCACTGGGAATCAAAAACTCCACGTACTTACGGTGGGTGCCTTGAGGAGACCCTGTGAGTTCACTGAGCCCTACCTGTTCTGGAGGTCTCTGAAGGAGGGGGCTGTGGGGAGCTCACTTGGTCCTGTCCTCACCTGAGCTCATAAGTCAGAGTCTTGTGTTCATGTGCTGTGCAGGGTAGGATTAAGGTCTCAGAGGCACATAGGGGAGAGAATAAAACTGACCTGCAGTCAGCAAGGTCTTTGTGAAAGGCACCAGTGGTCACTGCTCACACATTCCTGACATCACTACTCTCTCTGGTTGTTCCTTGGCCAGGCCTCACAGGAAACCTTAAAATGCTACAGGCCCTTGCAGGTGGTAAATCTTTTCAGATCTCTTCCTCCCCCTTGTTAAGTTATTTGAGGTTGAGTTAATTTCCTGGGTTTTTGTTTTGTTTTGTTTTGTTTTGTTTTGTTTTATAACTGGTAATGAGAACACTTTTTTTTTTTTATGTTTATTCATTTTTGAGAGAGAGTGTATAAGCAGGGGAGAGGCAGAGAGTGAGGACAGAGAATCCAAAGCCGGCTCTGCACTGACAGCGGTGAGCCCCATGCGGAGCTTAAACTCATAAGCCGTGAGATTATGACCTGGGCTGAAGTTGGACACTCAACCAACTGAGCCACCCAGGCACCCCTGAACATACTTTCTTTTATGGGATGGGTAGGCTTAATTGAAAGAGGATTTTTCCTCCTCGTGTGGTGCACCAGAGACGCAATGAGAAGACTTATAGGGGCTGGTGGGGAAGGAAGTTTTTCCATGACCTCTGGTTAGCTGTGAGGCCTAGCCCTCAAGGATTTAGGGACTTGTAGGCACATTGAAACTTGGGAAGAGCTGGTGTGATGAAATTGCCATGGTGGCTGAAGTAATGGATCACTCCCTGCCTTCCTCATTACAGAGAGGAGACCTTTCCTGTCCCTGGGCTGGCTCTCAGCTCTGTTGGATCTGACCTGTGTACATTTTACCACGAAATGTTACACCCTTGAGGCAGGGGGCCAGTTAGTGTGTTTGCAGTGCTAATAAATCCTGGAGAATCAATCCTCCCTCCTTCAATGATGGCAATCAATTTCTTTCTTGGCTTCTTCCCCTCTTTTTTATTATTATAAGCAATGTGAGAAAATATATATAGGCCAAAAGCTACACCCTTTTAACACTTGATCAGTGACAGCTTTCAGCAGAGCCTAAATTCTGGTGAGCCCCCAGATTTCCTCCACGTCCTCCTATGTTATGCCTGGATGTTTAAGGTGAGGGAGATCTTAATCTACTGAGACAGCCATGGGCTTTCATGGAGTCTTGGTTGGGTGGGGGGCAGGAGTTGCTTAGCTGACTGGGGAGGGGAAGCTTGACGTGAGCGGGCCAGGACTGGCCGGAGGAGAACATCCGTGGCACATATGGTCGTACTGTGCTCCCGTGACCCCCGGCCTACTAGCAAGGGGCCTGCCAAGCCCACAGATGTGGTCCCCTCTGCACTTGCAACTTTTCTTTCTTTCCTTGACATAGATGGAGTTTCGAGACTGCACGGTGGTCCTAGAATAACTCCAGTCTGCAAATCCCTTTCACCATCTGGTGGCCTGAAATTGATTTCCAGAATGTAGAAAAAACTGATTTTGTTCAGTTAGAGGCCCCCATACCCAGCAGCTTTCCCCATGGCCACAGTCAGGTGTGTGCTGGGTGGAGGTAGTGTGGCAGAGCAGCTGGGACACTGGTCTGGGTGCTGTGGGTGGGAGGTCCGACTCTCACACTTACCAGGTATGTGATTTGGGGCATGTGACTCTACCTCCCTGAGCTATAGTTTCCTTTCCTGAAAAAATGGAGATGACAGTGGGAAACCACCCCTTTGGACTGTTTGGAGATTGAGTCAAGGAAATGCTTAAAAGCAGAGTACAGTCGGCTTATTAAGTCGTCCCTGTTGTTATAAGCTGCTCTGGTTTTATCTTTCTCGCTTGTTCTTGTGGTGCTGGAAGCTTAGAGAAACGTATCTGTGCTGTTTCTTTCTTTTTTTTTTTTAAGTTTATTTATTTTTGAGAGAGAGAGAGGAAGAGAGGGAATGTGAGAGGGGGAGGGGCAGAGAGAGAGAGAGGGGAGAGAGAATCCCAAGCAGACTCCATGCTGTCAGCGCATAGCCTGATGCAGGGCTCGAACTCACAAACCATGAGATCATGACCTGAGCCAAAACCAAGAGTTGGACGCTTAACTGACTAAGTCACCCAGGCTCCCCTATATCTGTGATGTTTCTAAATCTACTGGAGTCAAGTGCCCTGTGTCTCTGGAAGAATGAAGGATCTGGAAGGCAGGTTTAAACAACAAGTTAGATATTGGTGCCCAAAGGTGCACTCTGTTTCCTCTCGTTCCAGGGCAATATGCAGGTTCTGGTTACCTATGGTGGCGACCCCATCCCTAAAAGCCCTTTCGCCGTGGGCGTGGCTGCTCCACTGGATCTGAGCAAGATAAAAATTAATGGGCTGGAAAACAGTAAGTGTGTGGATGAAGGGGGGGCAGGTCACTGAAGACCATCAACTGGGGCTGCCAATTAGATTCCCTTCAAAGGACAGTTTGCAGAGAAACATTCTGCCTTAAGAGACTTTGCAGTGGGACAGACTTGGGTGTGGATTGGGGCCATGCTGTAGGAGAGCTCTGTGACCCTCCCTGACCTCTGTGACTTCACCAAGCCTCGGTCTTCTCATTTTTAGAGTCGGGGAGGGGAGATCAAGAACACTGACATTCACAGGAATATTTTGAAAGTTAAATAAGAGCTCCTGATTCAGGGGCTGGCACATAGCCAGGCCTCTGTAACTGCTGGCCTCGCAGTGGGATGCTTTCATTACATAGAGAAGTTGGGACACATTGATTTCTGGTTAGTTTCTACTGTGCTAGTTGTCCTTGGCCATGGAATCCACACGACGGTAGACAGTCTAGCATAAAAGCCAACTCCCTGGCGCTCAGAAACCACAAGTATGATGCATCCCTCCAGCCCCATCCCAGTATTCCTTTAGCTTGGTAGGTATCTTATCAGTACAAACTCATTTCATTTATTTTAAAATGTTTCGATTTATTTTATTAGGGAAAATTCCAAACATACGAAAGTAAAGACCATAGTATAATGTGAACACTGATGTTGTTATCACTCACCTTCAGAAGTTCAACACGTAATCATAGAATTATTTTTTTATACAAGTAATGCATAAATCCACTTTCATCTAAAAAACATCACAGTTGAGAGTAAACTCCACTCTGCTACGTTTTTTTCTCCCTTAGGTTAACCAGAGTTTTCAGTTCAGTTTTTATCCTTCCAGACCTTCTCTCTGCATCTATATGTGCATATGTGCCAGCAGAAAACATTTGGCAATGTTTATTTTGCATTAAAATTATCCTGCCATACCCGTGTGTCTTCAGCCTGCCTTTTGACATCAGCACTGCATCCTGGAGAACACGCACACCTATGTCCCCTTGTTGGCATGAGCTGCCGTGTGGCTGCAACCCGGCCATGCCTCGGTGGCACACATTCACCTGATTTCAGGGTCACGTGGGGCTCAGCGCATACCCCCCAAGGCAGGCCTCTTTGGTCTCAGTGGACCTTTGATGAGCGCCTTCACTGACCTGTGACCCAAATGCATGAGCCACCTCCCAGCTCTGGGGTCTCTGAAGCAAGAAATGGATGCTGGCTTTGTCCCTGGAGGGCAGCCAGCTCTGAGCATATGAATCGTCACTGTCCAGTCCTTTTCATGTGTCTCCTCGTTGTTGCTTTTTCTCTAAGACACTTAGGGCTTCAGTTGCAGACCAGGCAAAGCACAACAGCGATTAGAAAAGCCTTTGGGCCATGGCGCTCTGAGGCTCCAGAGTCAGGAGTTCCCTGGCTTGTGGCGGAGGCCCTGTGCTCCCGAGTGCTTTCCTTTTGGTTCAAAGTCCTTCCCCTGTTTTTGTCAAATACAGCACATGGGTTTTCTGTGGCCCTGCTTTGCAGAGAACTTTCAGATATCAGCGCAGTACAGAGTCACTTCCTCAGACTCGCCTCAGTGCCCCTGCACCGGCCAGCTCTGTGACTTTTGCCTTGTTGGCTGTAGGATTAAATTTGCTGCCAAGAGTTAGTAAATAAAACATTGGCCTATGGGAATGTTTTGATATAAAGTTAACACCTGAAGTAAGTAGAGGACAGTGTCAGATTATAATTTACCAGTCAGCAGAGCACATTGTGAGATCAGGTAAATTTATGTTTGAGTCCTACCTTTCTGGTCTGCTGGGTGTCACTCTGGACACATTCCTTAACCTCTCTGAGACTCAGTTTTCCCATCTGTTAAATCCATCGCTGACAAATACCCCATGGGGTTGTGGTAAAAATTAAATGAGATGATGTGCCAGGGTGTAGAGGGCATTCAGTACGTGTCAGCTATCATTGTTATCAATATCATCATTAATTAATAATTGTTCTTGTACTGGTTATTATCCAGGTACATGCTGATTATCCCTACTCTGTCTTGCTTCTTGTCCTCGCTATCAGCCACTGCTTGTTGCCTGGGCTGAGATAACACCTCATGTCCAAGGAACTGTCAGTTTTTTGCTCTCGGTTGTTCTTGTTGCTGAAAGGGTCAGCTCATCACTTTGGCATGTTCCCCTTTTCCAGGAGTCGAAGTCGGGAAGGGCCAGGAGTTCGCCATTGACACAAACGGGGCAGGAGGCCAGGGGAAGCTGGATGTGACGATCCTAAGCCCCTCGAGGAAGGTCGTGCCGTGTCTGGTGGCGCCCGTGGTGGGCCGGGAGAGCAGCACAGCCAAGTTCATCCCTCGCGAGGAGGGGCTCTACGCTGTAGACGTCACCTACGATGGACACCCCGTGCCTGGGAGCCCCTACACGGTGGAGGCCTCACTGCCACCAGATCCCACCAAGGTTAGCTTGTGTTTTTGTACCAGGATGTGTCTCCTGTTGTCAAATATAACACTGTGGTCCTTCACCCATCCTGCTTGACAAAGACCTTTAGAAAATCATTTTCTGAGGAAAGTCCATTCTCAACGACTGACGGAAGTTTTCTGTCCTACAGTTCAGCCTTGGCGGTGGGGGGGGGGGGGGGGGGGCGGGGCGGGGGGTCCCTGGGTCCCTGGGTCCCTGGGTCCCTGGGTCCCTGGGTCCCTGGGCAGCTTGCCGTCCTTCCCACTTCTCGTCTTCTCTCTCTCTCTCTGGTGGTGAGGCTTCGGTGAGGGCCTTGTCCCTGGGTTCTAGCCCTTCATTTGCTAGCATAATAACGGGTGAGCCTGAATGGGTGAGGTGAGATTGTGTGGGTGGAGGCCAGCGTCCAGCATGCAGAGTGAGCTCACCCTGCAGAAGCTGTATAATACAATATAAAAATATATGAGTGGGGCACCTGGGTGGCTCGGTCAATTAGGCATCTGACTCTTGACCTCGGCCCAGGTCACAATCTCATGGTTTGTGGGATCAAGCCCTGTGTCGGGCTCTGCACTGACAACACAGAGCTTGCTTGGGGTTCTTTCTCTCCCTCTCTCTCTCTCTCTCTCTGCCCCTCTCCCGTTCAAATTCTCTCTCTCTCTCTGTCTGAAAAAATAAACATTCAAAAAAATTTTTTTAATAAATAAATTAAAAAAAATTTTTATTAGATTTTTGTTTTTAGAGCAGTTTTAGGTTCCTAGTAGAATTGAGAGGAGGGTACAGAGATTTCCCTCATACCTCCTGTGCCTGCATGTGCACAGCCTCCCCATTATTACCATCACCCAGCAGAGTTCTACATTTGTTCTAACTGATGGACCTACGCTGATATCCTGTTCACCCCAAATCCGTAGTTTGCACAAGGGTTCACTCTTGGTGGTCTACGTTCTATGGGTTTGGACAAATGTAGAAGGGCAGGTATCCACCACTGCAGTTTTTTATTATGTGGAGTTTTTTGAGGGAGGTGTAGCCTTCCAAGCAACAGGGAGGCCCATAAAACCATGCTACAAGCGTTCAGCCCCGCGTGTGTTTGTTAGTCTCCACCTCCAGCCCTGTGGTTCAGGAATGCTGGGCATGGCAGAATGGAAGTCACATGCCGGGCTTCAGAGGGCCACGCCTCGGTGCTGTAGCTTTCAGTGTTGACTGAGCTTGCAGCCGTGTCTCCCTTTGGTAGCCATCTGCAGCCTGGATTGCACCGTGGCTCTAACTCGGGTCTGTGTGACATGAGTTAGGCCCCAGGGAGAAGGGCCACTCAGCTGAGAGGCCTGATTGCAGGCTGGGGTGTGAGGTGGTGTTGGCTGAGCAGCCACTCCAGCATCAGGCACAGTTTGACTTTTATTCTCTGTTCAAATAGGTGAAGGCCCATGGTCCTGGCCTTGAAGGTGGTCTCGTGGGCAAGCCCGCGGAGTTCACCATCGACACCAAAGGAGCGGGCACCGGAGGCTTGGGCCTCACCGTGGAAGGCCCATGTGAGGCCAAAATTGAATGCTCTGACAATGGCGATGGCACGTGCTCTGTCTCCTACCTGCCCACAAAGCCCGGGGAGTACTTTGTCAACATTCTCTTTGAAGAAGTCCATATACCTGGTTCTCCCTTCAAAGCCGACATTGAAATGCCTTTCGACCCCTCTAAAGTCGTGGCTTCAGGGCCAGGTCTCCAGCATGGGAAAGTGGGCGAAGCTGGGCTGCTGAGTGTTGACTGTTCGGAAGCAGGGCCCGGGGCCCTGGGCCTGGAAGCCGTGTCAGACTCGGGAGCGAAAGCCGAAGTCTGTATTGAAAACAACAAAGACGGCACCTATGCAGTGACCTATGTGCCCCTGACCGCCGGCATGTACACACTGACGATGAAGTATGGCGGCGAGCTCGTGCCCCACTTCCCCGCCAGGGTCAAGGTGGAGCCCGCTGTGGACACCAGCAGGGTCAAAGTCTTTGGGCCAGGAATAGAAGGAAAAGGTAGGTTTCATAAAGAGAGGGAAGCTGCAAAATAGCTTGGGACTTAGGGGTCCCCAGAAGCTCAGAGTGGAGCTCTGAACTCATATGCTCACTGGGGCCAGGTGGGGTGTAGGAAAACACTCACCTATGCTCCTGCATCCAGAAGAGAAGGACCACGGCAAAGGAGTGGGCACATGGCATTTCTGCTGCCTGACCCTCACGTTGTTTCTCTGTGGAAAACAGGGCCCAGCACTGCCTGCAGATTTTCCTGTTTCTCTGGCAGAGTTAAAAACCTTGATTTTTATGTGGAAATTCAAGATCTTTCATTTTTGACCCTGAATTGAAAAGGTTTCAGATGTGGTGCTAATACCACACTTGCTGCAGAGAAGATCTGTCTTTGTCCTTTAACCTGTCTCCAGACCCCACCTTTGTCCAAAAAGTGTACGAGTGGTTGTGTTCTCACTGGGGCTTCCACGGACTACCCGGGAGGAAGAAGCTTTTGCAGGGTGGTGGTAGGGGGAGGTGGTCATTAATACTGTTGATTTTGAGAGTCAGAGAAAACAGTTGTCTGCTGTCACTGAAACTAGACCTAACGTATCTGAAGTGCAAGAACCTTGGTTCTTGGATTTGGTCCTGGGTCCCAGGTATTGGTGACGTTCTTAGCTGTGTGATTGCTCTGCAGATGTGTTTCGTGAGGCCACCACTGACTTCACGGTCGACTCACGGCCCCTGACACAGGTTGGGGGTGACCACATCAAAGCCCATGTTGCCAACCCCTCAGGGGCCTCTACCGAGTGCTTCGTCACAGACAATGCCGATGGGACCTACCAGGTGGAGTACACGCCCTTTGAGAAAGGTGAGTTGATTTCTCCTTGGACATGACCATTGTTCATAGCTGTGCTGGGCCATTTCGTTTGGTGACTGGTGTTGACTCCTGCCTCATGTGTCTGGCCTGTCTCAGCAGAGGCATGTACAAAGTGACAGGGACATGTGGAAATCTCCCTCCCCTATAATGCCTCCTTATATGTTGACACTTGGGCCAGGTTTAGCCTCAGGCACACCCGAGCAGGTTATGAGTGATGTCATACATATTGCTCATTTGTAGAGTTTGTTTTATGTAATTTATTTCTTGAATATTAAAATTATTTAAAAATTTGAGGGGCACCTGGGTGACTTAGTTAAGCGTCCGACTTTGGCTCAGGTCATGATCTTGCGGTTCATGGGTTTGAGCCCCGCACTGGGCTCTGTGCTGACAGCTCAGAGCCTAGAGCCTGTATCTCCCTCTCTCTCTGCCCCTCACCCACTCACACTCTGCCTCTCAAAAATAAACATTAATAAAAACATTTTTTAATTTGATAAATAACAAAAAGGTAAAAAATTAAAAGTACCATATATCCTTATTACTTGGATATGTGATTCCTATAAATATTTGGTGCAGATACTTCCAATCTCTTTATGTAAATGCATGTATATTCTATTTCATGGATTCCCCCTTTGTCTCTTGACTAATGACTGCATGGAGTGTTTCCAGATCAGGATAATACATTTAAGATGACTAACTTGAATACAGATGTAGTGATATTTGCTTGGAGGAGAGACCTTGTGCATATGTGTGTCAGGGAGGGAGAGTTATGTGTCTGTCAGGTGAACAGAAAGCATAAATAAACAAGTGCATTTAAAAAGAATCAAATCATACCGATGTACTATTTCTTTAACCCACTTGTTGCAAATAACATGGTATAGCAGGTAGGTGTGGGTACTAGGTGAAACTCTGCAGTAGAGTGTTATTTCCCACAAATAGGTGACTCCTGTACAAATACGTTTCTGTTTGTTGTTTTTGAACAGGTCTCCATGTAGTGGAGGTGACCTACGATGATGTACCTGTCCCAAATAGTCCCTTCAAAGTGGCTGTAACCGAAGGCTGCCAGCCATCTCGGGTTCAAGCCCAAGGACCTGGGTTGAAAGAGGCCTTTACCAACAAACCCAATGTCTTCACCGTGGTTACTAGGTAAGCAGGGTCCTGGGTTCTGTGTGTTGACTCTCTAAAAAGAGTAGGTTTAGGTAGTTTAACTGCTCTGAGTTTTACAGGTGTATTCTGCATATGTGTCATGGAGTCTGGTACTCAAAAAGTTACCAGAAAGCCCTTGGTGATAGTCATAAAATTGCTGAGCAAACCAGAACTAGATGGAAGCGCCTTAACTTGATAATGCAGAAATATATATAGCCAATCTCATAGTTAGGGGAGATATTAGAAGTATGCCTCCTGTGGGGCGCCTGGGTGGCTCAGTTGTTTGGGCATCTGACTCTTGATTTTAGCTCAAGTCATGATCTCAGGGTTTGTGAGTTCGAGCCCTGTGTCAGGCTCTGCACTGACAGCGTGGAGCCTGCTTGGGATTCTCACTCTGTCCCTCTCTCTCTGCCCCTCTCCTGCTGTCTCTCTCTCTCCCCCACCCGCCCAATATAAGCATTAAAAAAAAATTTTTTTTTTAATCAAAAGAAGAATAAGCATTGGAAAGGAGAGGTTAAGTCTGTCTTATACTGTTGAGAAATCTTCTGTGTGAGAGGTGTCACAGTAGTTGAGTCAGGTTGGCTACGTGGGATCGTTTATAGAGGGATTTTAAATAGTTTTGGCAATAAGCAGACTAGCATGAACCACTAGTACCACTGTGCTTTCTTCTCCACACTTTCCAGAGGGGCAGGAATTGGTGGGCTTGGCATAACTGTCGAAGGCCCATCAGAGTCGAAGATCAACTGCAGAGACAACAAAGATGGTAGCTGCAGCGCTGAATACGTCCCCTTTGCTCCAGGCGACTATGACGTTAACATCACATATGGAGGAGCCCACATCCCTGGTAAGGCTTCCCTCAGAAAGGTACCCAAAGAACAATTGATTTTGCGTGAAAGCAGGTTTTGTTTTGCTTATCTCTGAGTGGAGAAAGAGTCTGATATTTGCAGTGACTGCAAAGGGAGAATTTTCTTTATGGCTGCATCTCCAAGAATATCCCAACTGCCAGGAGGACCAGTAACATGGCAGAACACATTGACTTGGCATTTTGACTGCAAAATGGTTGCTCACATGTTGGAGGACCTAATTTAAGTGAAAGCTGATTTTTTTTTTTAGAACATTGAAAATCTCCATTTTATTCTATGGTTGGTTCTTGCGCACCTTAGGCGTGTTTTCTTACTTTCTGTTTTTCATTGACAGTCCTGGTAGCCAAAAGAGACACACAGACTCAAATTTTTATTTATTAATTTCTTTTCTATTTAATGACATAGTATATGCACTGGCTATAAAACAGGGTTTGTTGGGTGCCTGGCTGGCTCAGGAGGTGGTGTATGCAGCTCTTGATCTCAGGGTTGTGAGGTTGAGTCCCATGTTGGGTTGATGAGATTACATAAAAAATTGGGGGTGGGATAATTCTTTGTTGTGGGGAGGCTGTACTGTGCATTGTAGGGTATTGAGTAGCATTCCACCCCCCTTCATTTTGTGACAACCAAAAATGTCTCTAGATATTGCCAAGTATCCATTTGGGGACAAAATCATCCCTAGTTGAGAACCACTGCTATACATGATTGAAACAATGAGGAAATATATGACTTAAGTGGCAAAGGGCCCTCCACCTTTCATGCTCCAGGGGAGGGATTTTCATAGGTTCTGCTTCTGCTTACTTCATGAAACAGTTGCCACTCAACACAGATCTAGATGGGTAGGTGACTGTGGTATGGAGTGGACACAGGTAAGGACTCTAGGGGCTGCCTCTGAGTCAGCCTATGCCTTGGCTTAGATATGTTGAGAAAGAGGTCAGAACCCTACCCCCGAGACTCTTGGGGCAGGAAGAGCCTTGGATTGGTCAGTATTATTCTTGCCCTAAAAGTCATAAGCCAGGGTGAGACTGAAGGGGAAGGACCAGGCTGAGGAGCTTACTTTTGGGTTTCTGACTTGACTCCCAGGGAAGTGGAGTGTGCATTGACCAAACAGTTTTCTGAATCTGTATGTTCCCCCCCTTTATTACATGCAAACGTGTGCACACGTTCAAACTCACTCTTCCTCTCACGTTGATCTGAAAGCATTGACATTCAGCTCAAATTAATGCTCCTCAGATGTTCATTTAAGCCTTAATTTTATGAAGGCTTAGATTTTCTTTGAAGGCTTAAGTCTTTTTAAGTTTAAGAAACTTAAATTGGTAAGTTTCTCCTCAAACTTGGCTTTGCAGCTGATCATAGCTTTCTAAATCCCTATAAGTACTAGTCAAGACACATTCAGTCATGGACAAGACGGTCAAAGCTCTTGAGCTCCAGGAACTTCCTGGCTGGTGTTTATGCGACTTCTCCTGATAACTGCTACAAAGAAAGAACAGGGCTCAGTGACGGAATGCAGAGCCTTGGGTATCTTTTGGAGCTCTGCAGCTCTGCAGTTGGGGGGATGGTAGAGGAGAGTACAGAGAACAGATGGAAGGCTGTTCTCAGGAGAGATGATGTGGTAGGTATCCACATCATCACCCAGGCAGGGAGCAGTGGAGAAGACAATCTCCTGGTCATGGAGATGACAACACCGTTCTGACTTTATTGGGAAGGTCTGGTGGATGCCATCAGCTTTGGAGTTCCCCTTGCAGAAGAGGGGTGCAGGCTTGGGCCCCTGTGGCTGATGCATGAGCATGAAGCAGATGGCCATCTTTGAGAATTACAATAAAGAGAGACCCACTTGGAATTTTCTTACCAGAGGTAGATGGTACGTCGTCATGTTTCAGACTCTCTGTTGCCTCTCAGAGCTGAATACCAGCTTTTCCCAGATCCCAGGCCCTTCCCAGGCAGAGTTATTTAGGAAAGTGTTGGTTAGTTGTCTTAGTATTGGGCTGCTTAGCTAAGGTAACTCATGTGGTGTTGAGCTGTGAAACATACCTGCTAGCTTCTGATTTGCTCTCATGGGAATTCTGATTGGTTAAACATAGTCCAGTGTTTCCTAGCCTGGTATAGACCTGTAGTGGAGTTATTAGTTTACCCGCTGTGGCCTATTAGTTTCCTCTGGTGGGCCAGCTGTGGTCGGTTGGTGGTGGTTCTCAGATCAACTGGATCAACTGGAATAAGGGCATCAGGAAGAAGAGCTGCTGTGATTGGGTTTTGATGTCTGCCTGGGGCACAGCATGGGGGGCAGGTAATGCTTGGTATCTGCCACCTCATACCTCGGGTCTAAAGTCATTTTGTTAGTTCTTGGCTACTCTCATGCAGAGTTCAGACACCTTCCAGTGGGGGCTCTGACTTGGAGATCAGCCTCAGGGGTAGTCGATGGCCATCACCTGCTGACACTGAAATTCTCAGCCGTTTCTCTGTAAACTGAAGCTCCCTTTTGTTTCCCTAAACCCAAACATGGAGGGTGATGTTTGTCTTTGCCAGGGTCAGCCATTTATTTCAGCTAGCTGAAAACTTTGATGCCGTCAAAACCCAGCTATTGCTAAAAAGCCAAGGTCTCTGTTCTTTGTGTGATCTTGTAATGTACCACCCCTAATTCTACAACAGATAAATTTGGGGGGGATGCAAAGCAGAGACACCTGAGTTTGTGTGGCAGTTAGAAGTCATTAATTTTGCCAGCCTTCTTGGGGAACACAAGGACTTCTGCACACAGCAAGAGATGCATATCACTGCCCCTCGGTGATGGACTTGGAAGCCAGAGGGGGGTATGATTCCAGAGCCATTGGGGCTCCCGTTTCTGGCTCAGCTCTGAGGAGGTCTTCCTCTGTCCCCCTTGGTGGGGGAATCCCATGAGGGTCCCTGGTCCAGCCCTGGCTTCTCTGTTCAGTGCTCGTCTTGCAAATCCTGATCACACAGCATTTTCTGTTAACTTGGTCTTTAAAACCAATACCTTCAAAGAGTCAGAGGACCACAGCTGACAGGGAGAAAGCAAGGGTTCACCCAATGACCAGGGAACCAAGCAGGCTACGTTGCTGGGGGAGGATTCCAGGAAGCCCTCGGGAGCTGTTTGGGGAGAGAATATTGAATGTGGGCCAAAAGGCCTCCCTGCCTCTATAGCCCTTTCCACTTCTTTCTTCCACCACTCAGCTGTCTTCCTTCATTTCCCTCAATAGCCTGTCTTTCCCCTCACCTAGTCCTCTGCATATGCCCATCACAGCTTAAAACCCCTCTCCATCTGCTTCCCTGGGTGCTATCTGTTCACTCTCATGTCTCAGCTTCAGTGTCACTGGAAAGCTTCCCCTGGCCTCCTGAAGACTGGACTCATTGCCTTCTAAGTGCCCCACCAGGGCTTGTCCGTGCCCTTAACATGTTATGTGATAGTACAGTGTCTTGTGTGCCTCGCCCTTCTACATTGTGGGTTCCTCAAGGGCCATTAGCCACTCTGGGCCCAGCACCTGGCACAGTGTCTAGATGGAGTGGATGCACATGGGTGCACATACAGCAAGGTGGGGGGCACTGACTGAGGTCCAAACCACCAAGGGCCCATGCGGAGCAGCAGTGTGATTCTGGGTGCACACAAGGCAAGGCTCCGTGCTCAGAATCCTGTGACTTGTTTTCCAGGCAGTCCCTTCAGAGTTCCAGTGAAAGATGTCGTGGATCCTAGCAAGGTCAAGATTGCTGGCCCCGGACTGGGCTCCGGTGTCCGAGCTCGCATCTTGCAGTCTTTCACAGTGGACAGCAGCAAAGCCGGCCTGGCCCCACTGGAAGTGAGGGTCCTGGGCCCACGAGGTGAATATGCATCCTGCCCCCCTGCTGACATTCACCTGCCCCAGATGGGGGCAGCTGTGAGCCATAGCAGGCACTTTACTTTTGAGTTTGGTCATGAACTTAAAATTAAATTTCTTAAATTGCTTTATTGCTCCATACTCTAAACAGGAGAAGCTCCTGCTTAATAAGCAGGCAGACCTCTTCTTTCTCTAGTGGTCTTTCCCCTATTTAATAATATGGCTCTGAGTGTCTTTTTAAATTAAAAAAAATTTTTTTTTGATGCTTTTTATTTTTTTTTTTGAGAGAGAGAGAGAGAGACAGACCATGAGCCCCAGGGGAGGGGCAGAGAGAGAGGGAGACACAGAATCAGAAGCAGGCTCCAGGCTCTGAGCTGTCAGCACAGAGCCCAATGTGAGGCTCAAACCCACAAACCGTGAGATCATGACCTGAGCCAAAGTCGGACACTTAACTGACTGAGCCACCCATGAGCCCCTCTAAATGTCTTTTTAAATTTTTATTTTTCTTAAGTAGTGAGATGAAGCAAGTAGTCTTTGGGCTCTCCCATGTAATACTGTTAAAACTGCTTGATTACACATTTCAGCATTTGTGAGGTGACTGGGGTTGGTCTGGAATTTGGGTGGGCAATGGGGTTGGAGGTGATAATTTTCTTCGAGGTGCCTTTGTGCCCATGTGGAACACACTCCAAATTTCTGGAAATGACAGCTACTCCTCCCATGCGACACATGGCTTTGTCATTGTCCCAACTTCCTGGAGGTAGAGGGTCTCTTGGGAAATGGCCTTTGTTGCCAGTTTGGCCTGCCCTATTGGCAGCCTGGAACGCTGGGGTTCAGTAAGGCTAGCAGGCCATTTTGGGACAAAGCCCTGAAGTGCATTGAAGTTTACCTTATTTGGTAGATGATCACATTTCCTCTTCTAGCATTTAAAGTGTGCCATTCTCTGCTTAATTTCTTAAATTATCTGGATTTTTCCCCAGTGATGTGTTCTTGGCTTCACAGAAATGGCAATTGGGGGCTTCCTTCTTTGAAGAGGAACTTTCTCCTTAATGGGGTTCAGCAAGAGGTTATGCCCTTTGAAGCTCAGGGCAGACGTGGTTTGAGGGAAATGAGGTCATGGGGCTGGAATCTGATTCTTAATAGTTACTGAGCTTGTATGACCTGTGTGTGTGTGTGTGTGTGTGTGTGTGTGTGTGTGTGTGTGTGTGTGTGAGAGAGAGAGAGAGAGAGAGAGAGAGAGAGAGAGAGAGAGAGAGAGAGAGGAGGGGGGTGCTTTACTTAGATATCTACCTCTATTATATTATTATGGAGGATTCTGAAGTAACAGCCTTTTAATTTTAGTTGATGAGGTGGATTCCCAGTCATGGCGCAGCCCCTTGAAAGCCATTTCAGAGTTCTTTAAAGGTGACCCGAAGGGTGACTTTACGGAGACAGGTTTGCATTTTCCTATTGCCTGCTGCTCTAATTTATGTGACCTGAATGCCTCTTTCTGGCTTCATCCTTCAAATTGCCTTGCTCCTGCCTCCTCTGCTTTGCTTACTGAGTAGACCATGCTTTGCTTAACCTACTCTGCCGTTAACCCATCCTTGATGCTCACATTCAGAACTGGGATCTGGAATCTACCAACCCAATGCATGCCTTGATTATGTTTTAACATAGTCTCTAACCATCCCCTGTAGGCATCACTTTGAAGGTCCCCTCACCCCATGAGATTGACACCCTCACCTGTCCTGCACCTATGCCCATCCTGCCGGCGCCATACTGGTCTTTGATCAAAGGTGGCCATAAGTCTTGACTGGCCAGCCCATTGGTTAATTTTTTCTGTTCAGAATTGTGGACTCTTTGGCCCTTCCTCAGCTACACAGTAAAATTGCCACATCCCAAGCATGCCTAACCAGCTTGAAAGGGTAGAGCATGTCTGCAACGTGCATCTTTGCACAAGCACGGGCAGTCTCCTTAATTATACTCAAGGGCTGACTGAGTGTACTTTAGCCAACAGAAAGCTAAAGGTGTCTCTTGGGGTCATTTCTGCAACCATGAATTGGGGATCCTGTCTCCTGTGATTTCTCAGGCCTCTGATTATGGCCTGCCTGCCTTAATGTTACTCATCAGTGGAAACCAATGTGATTGGTTTGGGGATGAATGTGATTCTGTTTCAAACTCAGCCCAGGGTGGAGTGAAGGAGAGTCCAAGCAGTTCCTCAGACTTCTCATTTCTGTTCTCAGGCCTGGTGGAGCCGGTGAACATAGTGGACAATGGGGATGGCACACACACAGTGACCTACACCCCATCCCAGGAGGGGCCTTACATGATCTCGGTTAAATACGCTGATGAAGAGATCCCTCGTAGGTAAGCTCCTGACACTTACAGAAGGGGGTCCAAACCAGCCTGAAGCCTACTCCTCTGCAGGATTGACCAGCACTGCCTTGGTGATCCACTCATCCATTCATTTATCCATCTGTCCATCCACCTATCCACCCACCCACTGGTCTATCTACCCATCTACCCATCCATCCACCCAACCATCCATCCATCCACTCAACCGTCCATCCACCCACCCACCCATCCATCCATCCATCCATCCATCCATCCATCCATCCATCCACGCACCCACTCACCCACCCAGCCATCTATCCACCCATCCATCCACCCATCAGATCAGCAGGTATCACCAAGAACCTGCATGCTCTGCACAAGTATATCAATACACTAGCCTTGATATTTGTGTCTGCTCCTTTCTTAGCATCCTGTTTCCTCCTACTTTGTTCTTTTCAGCCATCTTTAATTTAAAGACAAGCTAAAATTAAGGAGTTGGGAATCTTTGAAGAAACAAGGAATGAATTAATTCATCAAAGTCTTCTTTCTGGTGGCCTTGCAAGTAGTTTTCTGATTAGGACAAAGATTTTTACTTTTTGACTTCTTTACTTTTTTTTTTACTTTTTTACTTCTTTTGAGGATTTGGTTGGCAATAGCATTCCCAGAGGGTGTTGGATAGAAACCTATTCCTCAGTCATATTAATATGAAATGTTTCCTACATTCTTCCACTCTCCAAACAGCCTCTGAAGGTTTCTTTTTCTACTCCTTAAGATGAAAAAATTTTAGAGGCTCCTGGGTGGCTCAGTCGGTTAAGCGTCCAACTTCGGCTCAGGTCACGATCTCACGGTCCGTGAGTTCGAGCCCCGCGTCGGGCTCTGGGCTGATGGCTCAGAGCCTGGAGCCTGTTTCCGATTCTGTGTCTCCCTCTCTCTCTGCCCCTCCCCCGTTCATGCTCTGTCTCTCTCTGTCTCAAAAATAAATAAATGTTAAAAAAAAATTAAAAAAAAAAAGATGAAAAAATTTTGCCCATACCCCTAATATACATATAGCTCTAGGTATATAGAAATATATAATTTATATATTATATTTATGTATTACTTTGTTAATAGGTAATTCACCATCTAAAGCATTCTAAAAATAGAAAAGAAGATGATAGAATATTAATTTTATTATTCTAATTATTTGTTCCAGTATTGTCTCTCAATTCCAATATTCCCTTCCCATTTTGGTAACCATTTTCTTAGCATAACAACAGTGAGTTAACCTTGTCTCCCAAATCAACTTGGGGATTAGTGTGTATCGCATGGAATGCACTCAGGGAAAGCCAGTCTGTCATATGATGGTTACATGGTTGTAAATTTCTGCTGGGTTTAAGGTACTTAAGTCACCCGCTATCTTATCTGCTATAGAAATCCCTCATTTCAAGCCCAGTCTCTGTGTAAGGGAGATAAAGATGTAGCAGGGGTTGATGGTATCCACACTGACTGGGGATACGTGTGTGTGTGTCTTTCAAGTCCCTTTAAGGTCAAGGTCCTTCCCACATATGATGCCAGCAAAGTGACTGCCAGTGGCCCTGGCCTCAGTTCCTATGGTGTGCCTGCCAGTCTGCCTGTGGAGTTTGCAATCGATGCCAGAGATGCCGGGGAAGGCCTGCTTGCTGTTCAGATAACGGTAACTTTGAGTTATCTTCTAGGGTCCAGCTTTATTAATAAAGACCTGATTTCCCGGCCAGGGATAAGAATAAGGTTTTAATAACCAATTTCTGGCCTGATGCAAGTGTTTGACAGTTTTGTTTTTTTTTTCCGACCAGAGAGTCAGTAATTGTGCCAGAGAACAAACATGCTTTCCTGAGTGAGAGGTCTGAAGGGGTAGCTCCAAATACCACGTGTGGACGAATCTCATGTATTTTGATCTCTATTATATCTGTTCCTCTGTTTTTCTTTTAAAATGTTTTCAATTACTCATCAGATTAGTTAGGACTAAGCTTTGCTGCGTATCACAATATACCCGGCAAACAAGAGTGGCAGCTTAAACACATGGGATTATTCCCTCTGTTTAAACAAGCCGGGAGGCAAGCCACCTGGGTGCTATATGGCTCCACAGAGAAGCAGGCTCCATCTCTCTGCTCCTGTGTCCTGACTGTGGCTTCTGCTGGAGGCCTCCTCGTGGACCATGGGCCCTCTGATGCACATGGCAGGCTGGAAGGAGGAAGAGGAGCAGCAGGGGAAAAGGGGACTTTCGAGTCAATGAGCCACTTCAAGCAGCCCTGTGTACTTCCAGTTCTCTCGAATTTATTGGAACTTTGTCACAAGTCACATGGCCATACCTGGTAGCAGAGGATGCTAGGAGGTGGGAGCAGTGCACCCAGCCAAGAATTGGGCACCTTTTACTAAAGAGAAAAGGGAGAGAGTGGATGTGGTGGTGCAAGTGCAGGAGCCCTCTTGTCTCCCTATATTTCAGTGGATCCGGAGCTCAATCACTACTTGTTCACTTGACCGAAAAATTCCTAAACGTTGACCATGTCCATATGGTGTTAAAGAGATCTGTGACTCTTTCTTCTCCCTAGCCCCACCCCCCAAAAAGATTGTATTAAGCCAGTAATTCTGTCTCTTCCTGAAGAGGGGTGCAAATCAATGAGCAGAATGTGTTTCAGTTTCCCATGAATGGTTTCTACATCTTGATGACAACATCTTAAATAGCATTTCTCTGTGATTCCCAGGACCAAGAGGGAAAGCCCAAAAGAGCCACTGTCCACGACAATAAAGATGGCACGTATGCCGTCACCTACATCCCTGACAAGACCGGACGCTATATGATTGGGGTCACCTATGGGGGGGATGACATCCCATTGTCTCCCTACCGCATCCGGGCCACACAGACAGGAGATGCCAGCAAGTGTCTGGCCACAGGTGAGTGCAGGTCAAGGTCAGGAGTGTGGGCTTTGGAGTCAGAAAGCCAAGGGCTAGCCCGTCTCTACCACTTAATAGCTATGTGATGAGGGCAGGTTGCTCAACCACCCTGAGCTTCAGTCAGACTCAGATAGAAGATCTTTCTGAGAACATTTGAATTCAAGAAACTCTTCTCAGGATCAGAGATAGTTTTGCAGGGTTATTGCAAAGATCAGATGAGGTCAGGCATGAACAATGCTTAGCACGGTGCCAGGCGCATGGAAGCTATTATTATGTTACTTTTGAAGTGGGCGCTTTGGTTGAGAGATAGTGGCTCCCATGAAAAGCTGCACATGTGTGCCTCCCTTTCATGAGTCGATGGTTTAATTATTCAAGATTTATTCAAGAGCATTTCGGGTCAGCGTTAGAGAAACGCATTTAAGGATCTAGGTTTTTTCCTTAGCACTGGAGACTGTGCTTGTATCTCTCAGAATGTCTCCAGGAATACATTTGAGCATCATACTTCCTTCAGTTTCTAAGACATGAAGACCGTCATGGGCCCTTCTGTTTCTAGGAACAGCTCTTGCTACTTTGATGCTACTGCACCAGATTCCTCAACATGAATCCCCATCTCTGAGATGAAACAGATTTGCTTCTCTTTACATCACACATAGGTCCACTGTGGATGTGTTCCATTTCTCTCCTATCTTCTCTTGTTCTGAATGGGGAAAAACTTTTGGCTTTTAGAGCAAGTTGTAAACTCCTCAACTTGGCAATTTTGGGCTCAAAAATTGAGAAATTTTGAAACACTGGCCAGTCCAATTTGCCACCTCTTAGGTCTGTGCTGTGCCAGGTACGACTAGATTGCCTTTGCTAACCTGTGGGAGTGATGATACTGGGTGTGGACTTACTCCCTGCTTTCCAGGCCCTATTCCCTCCTTTGCTGGAGCGGAATCCTGAGCAGAATATTCTCAGCCTGGGGGCTCTCGGAGGCCACAGTTCTCTGTCTGTCATTCAAGGCCTTCCACAAACTGGCCCCAGGCTTCCTTCTACTACTCACTGTCTGAGCAACATGTTCTTAGCACTCCCTATTGCTTCTACACACTTGGAGGGTTTTTTAAATTGTTTTGCCAGTGTGCTTTTAGTTCACTTTTCTACACTTCCTGATATGTGGATCCTGTATGAAGGGGTGCCACAAGTCAGACAGATAGAGACTAGTCATGGTTTGGGGACAGAGGTTCTATGTCTCCCCTAGCCAAGAGTACCTGTCCTTCAGAATTCAGCCATTCCCCTTATCTCAAAAAGCCCTTTGTCAATGTGGCAACCCTGGGATATACATTCTTAGGACTTTTTTATAGAGATGTATGTACTACAGGACTCTTCTCTGAAGAACAATTGATAATTTTTTCTGTACTTAGCTCCTCCTCCGCGTTTCCACAATACATTGAGCTGTCATTCCTGGTGCCTGGCCTACATCTGCCTGCCTGTTAGGTTAGGAACATCTTGAGAGCAGGGACCGTGTTTGGATCACTTTGGTGTGTACCTTGCCCTTAAGAAAATGCCCAGTATATATTTGTTTAGGGAAGTTGACCGTCATCCCCATACCCTTGAATGCTTGAACCTTGAATCACCCACATGAATGTGAGATTTGTTCTTGGGCCTCCAGGGCCCTTGTCTACAGCTAGAGCTTCCATTTTCTTCCCCTGAACTTTTCTACAGGTCCTGGAATCGCCTCCACTGTGAAAACCGGCGAGGAAGTGGGCTTTGTGGTTGATGCCAAGACCGCTGGGAAGGGGAAAGTGACCTGCACCGTTCTGACCCCAGACGGCACCGAGGCTGAGGCCGATGTCATCGAGAATGAGGATGGCACCTACGACATCTTCTACACGGCCGCCAAGCCAGGCACCTATGTGATCTATGTGCGCTTTGGCGGCGTTGATATTCCCAACAGCCCATTCACTGTCATGGTAAGGAAAATTCCTTCCCTAGAGCACTCTGCTAGGATAGAAATAGTAACAGCTGCCATTTGTTAAATCCTGGCTAGAACATCCCCTTCCAGTTTTTTTTCTTCAAAAAATTTTTCTTAAGCAGTCATGACCTTATAGAGTCCTAGAATAATCTCTAGAAATCCAGAGACCCTTGGCTCTAAGAGTTTTTAAGGAACCTTATTGGCCACCAAAGTATCTGTCATGCTAAGGGTCTTAAGCAATATCCTGGCCTAAGCCCAGCTCAGAAAGATACACTTTGACAAAAATGTTTGTAAGTAAAACATCACATTTTTTATTCTGCTTATTCTCCTCCTTCCTCCTCCCTCATCTCCATGGCCTTGAGGAGAGAGGTTCCTGATGCCGTTATGTCTGCAGACTTGACTTGTATCCCAGGACACAAAGTACCTCCAGTTTTGTTTTGGAAAGATTCAGATTTTGCATAGGTGCGGGAAATAGCATGTCTTTTGAATAGTAACACCTGGTGCAAAGGGAAACCATTATGTGGGCCTCTGGGCCAGAGAATGGTGAGGTTCTTTAATTTTCAGCGAGTGACTTTTGGACCTTCCTCTGATTATGAAGGTTCTTCAGCCAAGAAAAGATTAGAAATCTCATTTGACCTTCAGAAAACGAAGCATTGTTGGCCCTTTTGCAGGTGAGGTATAGGAACAAGGCTCAGGCTCAAGTTCACTGAGCCCAGAGTGCCTGCTGTGGACAGCCACCAGGTGCTATGGGTCTCCCCTTACACAGTGTCCTTTGATGCCACGGGCAACAGCGGTGCTCAACCACAAAGTTCTTATAAGGCCTCTGTGACTTGGCCCCACACAGCCTGCGAAGCCCCTTCTCACGATTCACTTTATGTAGTGATAGAGAAGAGACTACATTCCAAAGAGAAGGCCACGCCTCCCATCCAAACAGTCTGTAATCTATTGTAGCCCTTTTTCCCCCTTTCCATAGATATTTGTTTATCTGTAAACATTCTGCCAAGAATCTGGAGGCTCCTTTTTGTCTCAAGGATGTAAGCCCTTGTCAACTTTGAGCCTGTTCATTTGGGAGTGTTTTTCTCCTTCAATAGAAAAGGGTGAAAAGAAATGCAGCTAGAGAGTTTATATCCTTATTTCCAGAGAAGGGCCCCAGTTACAGTTTTAAGAATCCGTTTTAGCCTGTAGCGGGATTTATGTGGTGAATTAGAATATATAGGCATCATGGAAGAGTGGTCCCCGGGCCTCGCTGGTGCAATGAGCTAGGCAGAAAAGGGCAGTCACCCACAGTACCTGGTTTGGGTCTTTAGTCTCCTGTTCCAAGCTTTCTCCAGCCTTACCTAGATAGACTTTCTTTGTATGTGGATTCCCTGCCTCTCTCTACAGACTTGTGGCCAAAAGGACATGAACACACAGTACTGCCTTCACAGCTCATGTATCAGGGAGGCCCAGCAGGCTGGTTCAGTTAAATACATCATAAAGCCAGCTTATCTGCTCATCACTGTTGAGAATGGATTGAAGGCCATAGCGTGGCCATTGAAAGATGGTCCTCCTGGCCAATTTGCCCCTGCATGGCCCCACGGTATAAGAGAGCCCTAGAAGATGGGGAGAGGGCTGTTTCAAAAATTGAAGCCTTTTTAAATGAAGTCCCCTTTCCGCAGATGCCAAAATACAAAGGAGTAAATGCAGGCATGTAGGCCTTCCTCCAGGGGGTGGCCTTCCAGTTCGTTGTTGACTGTGGTAAAAGATGATCCCTCCCTTATCAGGTCGATTGGAACATGAAGTCTGTGGTTTGAAGCAAAAATGAGCTTATAAAGACTTTTAACACATTAAGACCATGGACCCTTACCAAATAACAGGAGACCACTTTTCCAGTTTCATGCCACAGAAGTGACTAGTGTTCATTTTTCCCATTTGCACAACACACACATCAACTTCATGCGTGGGGTCACATCATACACATTGCTTTGTAACTTGCTTCCATCCCTCAGGGTGTCATACGTACCCTTCCACATTAATTCATCGGACTTGGTAGCTTCTTCAGGTGTACAGGTTTACATAATTTACTTACCTGACTCCCTGCCAGTTGGACGTTTTAGGTTAGGTCATGTTCTCATGACCATCAACAGCTGTGGTAAAACGCCTTGCGTACATCACTTACCTGTGGACTTGCCTGCTAGCATGTCAATAGGCCTGCTTCATAGAGGTGGGATCGTGGGTTCAAAGGGCATGTGGATTTGACCTTTGAAGAAAGGATCCCACTCGCTCTCCACAAGGGGAGAAAGAATGTAGGCTCCCACTGGAGGGAGTGGCTCCCTGCTGTGCAAGACGGAGCAGATGGGGAGGAAGCCAGCCTCAGGTTGTAGCATCTAAGTAGCAATGTCCCTTCAATGTGATTCCCAACTAATCTCCATTTGCCACTGACCAGGCCACAGATGGGGAAGTCGAGGCCGTGGAGGAGGCACCGGTAAATGCATGTTCCCCCGGATTCAGGCCCTGGGTACACTTTTTTTTTTTTCTCCTTTTTGCGTTTCTGTGTTTACTCAGCCTTCATTTCAGAAAAGCTGCAGCCTGCTTCTGGGGATTGCTTCAGCCCTCTGGGTGTCCTGGTCATTGGTTTGTCCCCCACTGATCAGTCCGTCACAATGATCCCCGCTTCCTCTGTAATGAGACCCACCCGTGTCATCGTATGCGCTCCACGAATCTCCAGCCGTCATGTCTGTGATCACGCTCGGTGTAGCCTGTCTCCGCGGTTCAGAGAAAGATGGGCCATCCTCAAGCCCTCCTGCTGACTCTCAGCCGCCACTAGCACATTTGGTTTCTGTTCAGGGGGAAAGCCACCCGCTGCTACTTTCTGCCACTTAAAACGCACCTTCTTTTCCAGGCCACAAGCAACTAAACCTTTCCAGGTGGAGCCTCTTGGGACTCAGACATTGCTGTCTCTTACTTTTCCACTGTCCCGTGAGCACTGCTGGGAATTTTACAAGCAGACTGCCTAGTGATTTTTAGCAATTGGTCAGCATGACTTCTCCAGTCCTTCAGGTCCTGCTCTGGCCCTGGGGGCAGCTAGACTAAGCCCGTCCTGTACGGGCAACCACGTCCCCACACCCCGGCTGCACTAGCTTGCAAAATTCCCAGTTGCTCTCTGCCCTCTGCTGTTTCATTGGCCCACACGGTTGTCCACTTTACCCAGTGACCACTGCTTCCTGTTTTTAGGTAACCGAAGAGGCCTATGTCCCAGTGAGTGACATGAACGGCCTGGGCTTTAAGCCTTTCGACTTGGTCATTCCATTTGCAGTCAGAAAAGGAGAAATCACCGGTAAGCACTGTCATGAAAGCCGCTTTGTTCTCACTGGCTTGCACTAGCTTTCCAGAAGGGTGCCTGGGAGGTGGTTCCACCTGTCCCCGATACCTGGGGTCCTGAACCTAGCACCCCTGTTTCTTGCTGTGGGGGATCAGTCCGTGAGCCCCTGAGATTGTGACTGTCGGGTTCCTGTCCCTCCTTTTTTCCTGCCTTCTCTTATTCTTGCACCTTTCCAGATATGACATTGACACTGAAGCCTATTGTACAAGAGTTTCTTTCTCTTCTAGCCTCCTTTTAATGCCTCATTCTCTTTGAGTTGATACTCTGCTAATTCTCCTGGCCTTGTGGTCTTGTCTAGTCTTGTGTGAGCTTCTCATTTGTCAGAACAAAAGTAAAAAACTCTTTACTTGAGTTGCCTGCTGCATTTGTAGAAGAAAAAGGGAACAAAATAAAGGCAAACGTGTCTGTTTTCCCATTGTGGATCTTGGATGCTTCAGGCAGCAGTGAGTGCTCTTGCCTCTGAAGGCCACCTGGGCCTTTGTGCTCAGCTTCTCCGGGGGAAGCCCCTGGTGGGCTCATGGCTCTCTCTTCCTGTGCTCTAACAGGAGAGGTCCACATGCCTTCTGGGAAGACGGCCACGCCTGAGATTGTGGACAACAAGGACGGCACAGTCACCGTCAGATATGCCCCCACTGAAGTCGGGCTGCATGAGATGCACATCAAATACATGGGCAGCCACATCCCTGGTGAGTCAGGCTCGGCACCTTGGCCAGCACTCCCTGCAGGACAACAAGACTTGGGCCTGAATGTCTGGGAGGTTTGCAGAGACGTTCAGTTGGCTGCTGTGTGGGAAACAGTTCTCGGTGGCAGAATTGGGAAGGCAGTGTCGGTGTCCCTGTGAAACCAAACAGCCCGTGACCCCAGCAGATCCAGCCACTCTCCAGAAGGGACAATGCAGCTAAGCATCCTGGGTCACAGTTCAGGCCCTTAGCTTCATGATTGTCTTTGTCACTATGCCGAGTGTGGCCACAGGGTGAGCTGGGAGAAAAATGTGAGGCGCACGAAGGGACTTTCCAGCCTGGCCTGCAGAGCCCTATGGAGTGTGGGGTTTGGGGGCGGGAGAGAGAACAAGCTGCTTTATGTTCACAGTGCCCTTGACGAGGAAATTCAGCTCAGATTTTGTGTCCATCAACCAGCACAGTGTTATTCTTGTTTTTTTTTTTTTAAATTGTTCAAATGGTTCTCTATTTTTAAATTTAATATTTTGAGTAGGCAACATCTCCACATAGTTTTAAAAATGATGTGGGGAAAAGTTTCCTTCCCACCTGTATCGCCACCTGACCTCTCCTTGAACCTGACTGCTGTTAATTTTTTATGTTGGATATCAGAACATTTTTAAGACTCTATAAACAAATGGGAAATACAGATTCTTTTCAAAAAAAATTTTTTTAACATCTATTTATTTTTGAGAGACAGAGAGTATAAGTGGGGGAGGGGCAGAGAGGGAAGGAGACACAGAATCCAAAGCAGGCTCCAGGCTCTGAGCAAGCTGTCAGCACAGAGCCCGACACGGGGCTCGAACCCCCGAACCACGAGATCATGACAGCTAAAGTTGGATGCTCAACCAACTAAGCCACCCAGGTGCCCCTAAATTTTTGTTAGTGTTATTTATTTATCTTGAGAGAGAGAGAGAGCACAAGTGGGGGAGGGAAAGAGATTGAATCCCAAGCAGGCTCTGCACACTCAGCACAGAGCCTGGTGCGGGTCCTGAACTCAGGACCCATGAGATCATGACCTGAGCCGAAATCAAGAGTCGGACGTTTAACTGACTGAGCCACCCAGATGCCCCAGGAAATATAGATTCTTAAGCCCTTTCCCACTTATGCATAAATAGTAGCATACACTACACATGGCTCTGACCTTGCCCTTTCCAGTCTAACTGTATATCCAGGAGAGTTTTGCGTGTCCTAATGATAGAGCATGTCTCACCGTTTGGATAAACCGTGATAGATTTCACCCTTCCCCCCATTGGAGAACATTCAGGTTCTTCTCTCCCTTTTGCTGTCGCTAGTCAGGCTGCAATGAATGGCCTTTATTCCATCATTTCACTCTCATGAAGGTATATCTGTGAGAATTAGTTCCCAGGGTAGGAATTGCTGGGCACAGGTATAGACATCTATCATTTTGATCGATCTTGCCAAATTGCCCTTCAGTGGGGCTCCCCCAGTTCAGACACCCACCAGCAATGTAGACCAGCACCTGCTTTTCCACCAGTTTGCCAATGGAATAATAGGCTGTCAGATTTTTGGATCTTGGCCACACTGACAGTTCAAAAACCAGTATCTTTGTGTTGCTTTATTTGTATTTCCCTTGTGAATGAGAGTGAGCAACTTTCTGTATGTTTAAGGACTATTTATATTTTTCTGTGAACTGAGCACTTATTTCCTTGGCCAGGTTTTTCCATTTGGCCATTGGCCAATATTCTGTATTGGCTTTGTCATAACAGTTTCTGAGAGCAAATTAAATATTGGAGAGATTAGCCCTTTGTGATAGAAGTTAACAAATATTTTTCCCAGCTTGATATGTTTGTTGTGGTTCATGCATACATGTGTGCATAATGTTCATTTAAAGTGAAAACATATTATCTACTTTTATCTAAATATTCCAAAGATGCAGATGTAGAGAAAGTAAAAAAATGTCTTCTCCCATTCCCTTCTACTTCCACTGCTGGGGTGTGTATCTTTCCAGATGTTTCTCTCTGTACCTACCTACATGCATACATAAATTTGTTCTTCCAAGGAAATGAGATAATGGCATTAATATTATATAGCAACTTGCCTTTTTCTCTTTTTTATTTTTATTTTTAGAGAGTATGAGAGAGCATGAGCAGGGGATAGAGGCAGAGGCGGGGTTGGGGGAGAAAGAGAGAGAGAGAGAGAGAGAGAGAGAGAGAGAGAGAGAGAGAGAAAATCTGAAGCAGGGACTCAGCACAAGCCCTACACAAGATTTGATCCCATGACCCTGGGTTCATGACCTAAGCTGAAATCAAGAGTCGGATACTTAATCAACTGAACCACCCAGGCGCCCTTCCTTTTCCTCTTTATAATGAGACACATTATAGATAATCTCTCAAGTATAATATACACAGATCTCCCTCATTGTTTGTTTTTTTTAATGTTTATTTTTGTGAGAGAGAGAGAGCCCGCTCATGCACACACATCCATGGGGGAGGGGCAGAGAGAAGGAGAGAGAGAATCCTAAGCAGGCTCTGTGTTGTCAGCACAGAGCCCAACATGGGACTCAATCCCATGACCCTGGGATCATGACCTGATCTGAAATCAAGAGTTGGACACTTAACTGACTAAGCCACCCAGGCGCCCCATTCCTCATTGTTTTTAATGAACTGCACAAGTAGACCAATGTTTATTTAACTGACCCCCTATTGTTGGACACTGCAGCCTTTTCCTAATTTGGATCTGGGCACTGTGGAAATGAAGTCCTTGTACAGGACTGGGAGCAGGGTAGGGAGAAAGATTTCTAGGGATACATTCCTAGGGGCCTCACGGGGCCTTATATTTTGAAAGCATGGTAAATGGCCTTCCCAAAAGACCTTTCCAGTTGTGTTCCCTCTAGTAGTGGGTCATTTTTCCACATGGCCAGATGTTTCCTCCTTATTGGTTAAGTTGAGCTGCACTGCCCTGCTTGGGCCCCCCTCTAGACTGGAGCAACCTTGGGATTGTTTTTCTTGTGCAGTGATTGAAAAAACGGCAGCAAGTAGACCTGTTGGGTGTCCTAGCATGGTGAACTCTACTGGAGTCTCCTTTTTTTTTTTTTTTAATGTTTATTTATCTTTGAGAGACAGAGCGAGAGTGAGGGAGGGGCAGAGAAAGAGAGGGAGACAGAATTTGAAGCAGGCTCCAGGCTCCGAGCTGTCAGCACAGAGCACGACACAGGACTCAAACTCACGAACTATGAGATCATGACCTGAGCCAAAGTCGGACGCTTAACCAACTGAGCCACCCAGGTGCCCCTGGAGTTTCCTTTCAATTTCTGCCTCTGTGTAGGAGATACCAGCCTTGCTTGCTATTAGGTGAATGTTAAGACACTGGTTGTCCAAGGTATGCATTTGTCCCTCCATGAGTCCCCCTCAATTTTGTGTTTTTTGCAAACCCAGAGAGCCCGCTCCAGTTCTACGTGAACTACCCGAACAGTGGGAGTGTTTCTGCATACGGTCCAGGCCTGGTGTATGGAGTGGCCAACAAAACTGCCACCTTCACCATCGTCACCGAGGATGCAGGAGAAGGTACTGTGTGGTTATGTGGTTTTATGCTTCTGGCCATCCATTTGGAGAGTTAGGTGGACACATTTCCAGGGTAGCTTTTGTTTGTTTGTTTGTTTGTTTGTTTGTTTTTAGGAGGAGAGAGAGAGAGAGCATTAAGGAGCAGGGGAGGGGCAGAGAGGAGGTGGAGAGAGAATCCCAAGCAGGCTCCTTGCTGTTAGTGTGGAGCCCACCACGGGGCTCAACCTCACGAACTGTGAAATCATGACCTGAGCCAAAATCAAGAGTCGGACGCTTAACCAACTGAGCCACCCAGGCGTCCCGTTTTTCATAAATGTCTTATGTACAGCTGCTCTGTCTTACCCAAAACAGAACTTCTGAAGTCCTCTGTGTTCTGATCGAAATCAGATTGATTATATGAACTGTTTTATGTGACTTGCCTGAAATTTAAGCATGTTTTGGGAAAATGATGGTTTTGCATTTGTTCTATCTTGCACATGTACAAATATCAAGCGGACTGACTACATGTGTTACCGCCCATTCCAGATAAAGCTCTATGCCTATGACCATTGTCATCGTGGAGACTTCTAAATTTGTGATTCTTTTTTTTTTTTTTTTTTAAGATTTTATATTTAAGTAATCTCAACACCTGATGCAGGGCTCAAACTCACACCCCTTAGATCAAGAGTCACACACTGCACCTACTGAGCCAGCCAGGCGCCCACCCAGGGATTTTCAGGATGGCATCCAGTGCCCAACCAACAGGGCTGTGTGTGTGTGACTCTCCCATATGCATGATTGGTGTGTAGGATGCTATTCCTTTCACGTCCCACGTATCCTTAAGAATAGAGAGAACTTCGGGGTCATTTGTAGTGAAGAAATCAGACGGTAGAGTGTCTTTCCAGTGGACAATTTTACCACGTGAACTGCTTTGTTCTGACGTGCCCCTGGCCTGTGGCTCCTGTGGCGTGTGTCAGTCTGTTGTTCCTCACATGGGGACTGCCCTGGATGAGGTGTGATCCCTGTTGAAACAAGGAATCTGTGTCTCCCTAAAGGTTCTCCTTCCTTCCTCCCATCCACAGGGGGCCTAGACTTGGCTATCGAGGGACCTTCAAAGGCCGAAATCAGCTGCATTGACAACAAAGATGGGACATGCACAGTGACCTACCTGCCCACCCTGCCAGGTGACTATAGCATCCTGGTCAAGTACAATGACAAGCACATCCCTGGCAGCCCCTTCACGGCCAAGATCACAGGTAAGGTCACCTGGCTTGCCGGGGGGCTTCCTGGAGGTATGGGGAAGTATAGCTGCCCTAACAGTCTCTCTCCCCATCAGACCAGCAACAGGAGGCTAGGCCTCTACATGGAGGTTTCACACAGACTCCTTAGGAAGGAATTGGGGTGTAAAGTCACCGTTGGGTTGGCCTAATTCCTCCCTTACCTGGTAATCCAAGGAAAACCAAGCAGTGCCATTCGGAGGGCACTTTTTTTGTGCCAGTCTGACTGCAGCCTGCAAATAGCAGGCCCTCAGATAGAGGCATTCAGATACCTATTACATGGCTACATGGACCTAAAGATGCCCTTCAGCATCACTACTAGATAGATTTTCTCTCCATTTTACAGATGGAAAAACTGACGCTTGGAGAGACAGTGGCTTAGCCAAATTCGGACATGGGTATTCTGGGATTCAGATACACGTTATCTGATTCAAAGCCCACACTCCTAATGTCTGTTGTGCTGGCTGTGTTCATATCACGCTATCAGTGGGTTAAAAAGGAGATATGAGGGGGCACCTGGGTGGCTCAGTCAGTTAAGCTTCCAACTTCGGCTCAGGTCATGATCTCACGGTTTGTGGGTTTGAGCCATGTGTTGGGCTCTGGGCTGACAGCTCGGAGCCTGGAGCCTGCTTCAGATTCTGTGTCTCCCTCTCTCTCTGCCCTTCCCCTGCTCTCTCTCTCTCTCTCTCTGTCTCTCTCTCAAGAATAAATATAACAAACATAAAAAAAAATATTTTAAAAAACATTTAAAAAGGAGATAGGAAAAATGAGGTTCTTATCCCTAAGTTGTTTAGACCTGTCTATTAAGCAGTCAGCAGTCTTGTGTAGAAGATGATGAGTACTCACCTGAAGAATGCCCGAGACAATGGCAGACAGGTGACAGGTGCCTCCCACTGGCAAAGACTCCTTTAAAAAGTGGTCTGAGAAGACTCAAATTTCCAGTGCCTGCCAGTTCCCTTTAACCAGACATGATTAGCAATCATTCATTGTTGGTTAGGTCTGCTTATTGTTCAAGACAGGTCTTTTCAATTAACTTTGGGTAATTAATTCTCACCTGATCATCTGTAAATGGCATGTGGAATGAGGGCTCCAGAGAGCTGGGGAGACCCACATGTAACAAGAGCCGCATTTGCGGGGGGCTGTTTCCCAGATGACAGCAGACGGTGCTCTCAGGTAAAGCTGGGCTCTGCCGCCGACTTCCTGCTTGACATCAGCGAGACCGACCTCAGCACCCTGACGGCCAGCATTAAGGCCCCATCTGGCCGTGACGAGCCCTGTCTCCTGAAGAGGCTGCCCAACAACCACATCGGTGAGCCCAGGCCACCTTCCTGGCTGGAGCTGGGTGGGAGATGGGCATTCCCCCAGTCCGGTCCTGGGCAACTGGTAGCACATTAGAGTATGAGGTGATAAACCTTCTGGGTCACACGTGATAACAGTCTGAGTGCGATTCTGCATGGCGATGTCGACCACGCTCTTGGATGCTGGCGAGTCAGGAGGGAAGTCCTGCTTCCCTTCTTGTGAGTGTGTCTCCCTCCCCCCTCCTCTCCTTCATCCTGTTCTGCCACCTTACAAACCCAAAGCTTTGCTCTGGTACAGGCATCTCCTTCATCCCCCGGGAGGTGGGTGAACACCTGGTCAGCATCAAGAAGAACGGCAGCCACGTGGCCAACAGCCCCGTGTCCATCATGGTGGTCCAGTCTGAGATCGGTGATGCACGCAGAGCCAAAGTCTATGGCCGTGGCCTGTCAGAGGGCCGGACTTTCGAAATGTCTGAATTCATCGTGGACACAAGGGATGCGGGTATGTGGGGATGCTCCCAGGAAAAGGCCCAGAGCTCACGGGAATGATCTTTTTGCTTCTTTTCGTTTTTCCATCCTACCATCTTCCTTTTCTTTCTTAGCATCTCTCTAACTGTATGTAGGTCCTTATATGTGCGTTATCATTTAAGTCCCATGAGCCTCAGTGAAGTGGGAATTATATGCATTTTCTAGATGAAGAAACAGGCTTCTAAGAGTTAACAGCCCATCTGCTTCTGGCATTTGAATCCAGAGTCAAAACAGTTCACAGATCTCTGTCATTATGTGTGCTCCCGCCATTCTCTGCAGCTTTTCCAGGGTCTCCTCGACTCAGCCCAAGCAAAGGAGGTTGGTCCAGCTGGCCAAGATTGTGTCAGCTGAGGGATGCTTTCGTGGAAATATGGAATCTCTTCCTGTTCCCTCTTTAAAATGGTTTGAATTTGGTTGGCCCTCTCCAAACTGTGCCACATGACAGTATCTTCATTTTCTGCCTTCTTGAGTGATGGTCACATTGGTGACTTCTAGACAAAGTCACAGTCCCACGGAAGAGGCTAGAGACTTTCTGGTCCTGGTGAGTTGATGCTCCTTGTTGATTCTTCAGGTTGTTAACCTTCAGATCTGCTGTCTTAATGGTTCCCTGGCTGGACGTCTGAGGCACCTTGGGAGCAGTTTAAAAATTCAAATGGTCAGGCCTACAGCCGGCGATTAATACATGCCGTTCTTGGAGGCGTGTGGCCAGAGTGGCTTTCCCAGTGGCTTCTGTGGGACAGGTGCTCTGTGGGATATTAATAGATACCCTTGAGAGGCTGCAGGTGGCTGAGCCAGTTGAGCGTCAGACGCTTAGTTTCAGCTCAGGTCATGATCCCAGGGTCATGGGCTGGAGCCCCCATGTCAGTCTCTGAACATGGAGCCTGTTTAAGTTCTCTCTCTCTCTCTCTCTCTCTCTCTCTCTCTCTCTCTCTCTCCCTCTCCCTCTCCCTCTCCCTCTCTCTCTTGCTTCCTCTCTCCTCGCTACCCACCCCTCTCCCTTGCTTGCTCACTCTCTCTCTCTAAAAAAAATTTAAAAATTAAATGGATATCATTGAGAAAAGAGTTCTATGGTCAAAGCCACGCTCAGCAGGGTTTTTCACTACAGGATTTCTCAGAGGTTTTAACCTGCTCCTCTGTCTGGGGCTGCCTACGTTACTGTCTTTCTGACATCTGGAAATAGCGGTTTGCATTTCCAGAGCCTGATGTCCTTGCTGCATGCATGGAGCCCCCCTACCCCCAGTGAGTTGCAGTCCCATCAGCTCTGGGCCACGGTGTTGCAGGTTATGGTGGCATATCCTTGGCTGTGGAAGGCCCCAGCAAAGTGGACATCCAGACAGAGGACCTGGAAGATGGCACCTGCAAGGTCTCCTACTTCCCCACTGTGCCTGGGGTTTACATCGTCTCCACCAAGTTTGCTGATGAGCACGTGCCTGGTGAGTCTGGTCCCCTCTGCCCTCCCCGTCCGACACCTAGGTTTTCTGTAAATGCTGTGCCTCAGCCTATCTGGGCTGCTCACAAGGGTCTTCTTGGTTCTTGCAGGGAGCCCGTTTACCGTGAAGATCAGCGGAGAGGGAAGAGTCAAGGAGAGCATCACCCGTACCAGTCGGGCCCCGTCTGTCGCCACTGTCGGAAGCATCTGTGACCTGAACCTGAAAATCCCAGGTGAGTATGAGTTGTTTAGGGGTCAGGGCGGTAGGCGCCACTAGAAACCACGTCCGGGTGTGACCTAGAACATACTAAGTCCTCTATGGGTGACTGCTTTTAAGTAAGTAAGTATTGTATTTATTTATATTTTTAATACTGTTTTCACAGAGCCCCACCTGAGAAAAAAAATCTGCTTACCTGCCACCTTTTTGCTCTTCTGAATGAAAATAGCTTTACTGTGTCACATGGGGGGAAGATAAATAAGCTTTTAGATTTGAATTTACTCTCTGTCGAATAGAGTCAGGTCAGTGAGAGAATTGACCCTGCTGATGCCAATATTTGGAAGTATTTCAGAAGTGTCAGCCTTATGGCATCCTCCCAAAGTTAGTTCTTCCCTTCCATCCCTAAAATGAGAGTGGAGACTGGGTCGGTGGGCCACATTCAGCCCTTTGGCCGTGAACTGTGTAAACAGACACTTCAGTCTGTCTGAATGTGGCCTGGGGTTCCTTCTATAAAGAGACGTCACTGTGAGTGCAGATTCTGAGGGTCCTCTGCCCAGAGGCTGGCACACACTATGTTGTTGGACAGATCCTGTGGCACGGAATATCTGTAGAGTCTTCATGAAGACTCATGAAGCTCATGGTGTGATCTGGAGAGGGGGGCCATTTCTCCTACACTGCATTTCCCCTTTTTCCGAACTTGTCCCATGTCTACTTACCTTGCCTTCTGAGCAGTCATTGGCGGGTGGCAGGTTCTTCCTGGGCAGAGGCACAGTCGTCACATGAGAATATGGGGAAAGCCTCATTGCTGCAGTGTCCACACAGAATCACTTATTAGAAAGAGCTAATGCCTTGTGATAGCGAAAAGTTCACATGTTCAAAAACGAGGAAAGTAAGTGTCACCTCATCCCCCAACGACCGGGGGGATGGGGAGGTTGAGGTTCACATCTGAGGCCCGGAGCTGAACCCTGATTGCCTCCAGCCTCATGAACACATGGGGTCAGTTTCAGATCACACTTGTGTCCTTGTTACACACCATAGTCCACGTCAAAAAAGATACTTCCATATTTTTAGTGAGTACATGAGATTCCATTCCATGTCCAGATGCACCATCCTTCATCGTATAGTCCTATTCCAAGTACACTCTTTCCCATCCCTGGGTTCCAACAATCGGCGCTCTGGAACGAACGTTCTCCACCATGTGCTCAGGCTACCTTCATGTCGGATGGATGTCCCAGCGTGGGACTACTGGTCTGATGTGTTTCAAAAACTGCTACACCTTGGCAGACTGCCCTCCAGAAAAAGGATCAGTACCCGTTTATCCATTCCCCCACCAGCACTGGGCACAGTGTTTGGTTCCCACTTTGGTCATTCTGATGGAAAATAAGGGGTCCGGTTTCCAGCTTCATTTCTTGGGTCACTAGGGACATGGACTGTGTTTTCATTTGCTTTACATTTCTCGTTGTGCAAATCAGCTGCTTGTTCCCTTTGTTTCCTGAGGAACTAGTGTGGTCGATTACTCTATCTAAAGACTCTCTGGCTCAGTTCCTATTTGCTGTGATCAGCTACTTGGTACCAGATGACTCTGGATGAGACTCACTCTTCCTCTCATTACCTAAATGGTCCCCTGTTGTCAGAGGACAGCTCACCAACTTCCAGATGTCTTCCAGACCCAGGCCATGTGGGGTGACCCTCTCCTCAACCCCCCTTCCTTTCTCTGTCCTCAGGGCTCAAAGTCATGGCTGCTCAGCCCAGATCGTGTAGGGCTGGCGAGCGCGCTTCATGTGGCTCTAGGTGATGGCATTACTTGGTCACCCAGCATGCGGTGTACCTGTCTCCACCACGTCAGTGCAGGCACAGTCACTGGCATGGCATGAGCACGTGTCAGGTGCAGCAGACGTGGTCTGCTTCCCAGTGTTGGTGACCTGAGACGTCACTTTCTGAAAGCACGGCCTCTGGTATTTGATTTGCTCAAAGCTTTGCTCACGCATGGTTTCCCTTTGCCGTTGTGACCAACAGGTGTTCACCTTTTTTCTCTAAATGCATTTTTGTCTTGTTGCCTAAAAGAAATGCCAAAGCTTCTTGAAAGTACGGGGTGATGCGTCTGGAGTTTTCTACCCTTACCCACCTATGGAGAAGAGCCTCTATAAGCATGCTAGATGGCCACATACCACATTTGGCTTAGAAACATCTGAGCTATTGTAGTTTTTATTTACATGCTGTAACTGTCAGCCCCAGACTCTGGTTTGAAACTGCCATGTGGAATTAGCTCCAGCCAGGAAGACTGTAAAAGTACTTGGTGGGGCAGAAAGTGTCACTGTCCCTAGAATGTTCTCTGCACTGGGTGGCCAGAGGGGCCCTACTGCCTCCATGCTGACCACAGCCTCCCAGGATTTGAGGGAGACTGGAGGGTAGGTATCCCGGCTGAATGGGAAAAAGCCTGAGCATCCCACACCCCTGGGCTGCACCCGCCTTGCCAACCTCTGCTGCCTGTCCTGCATGTCCTGCTCTGTGTTGGTCCCTCACCCTAACCCTGCTCTCTCTACTTCCCCAAACTCCTGCCCCCTTTCAGAAATTGACAGCAGTGACATGTCGGCCCATGTCACCAGCCCCTCTGGCCGCGTGACCGAGGCAGAGATTGTGTCCATGGGGAAGAACTCGCACTGCGTCCGGTTTGTGCCCCAGGAGATGGGTGTTCACACAGTCAGCGTCAAGTACCGCGGCCAGCATGTGACCGGCAGCCCTTTCCAGTTCACGGTGGGGCCACTCGGCGAGGGGGGCGCCCACAAGGTCCGTGCGGGAGGCCCCGGCCTGGAGAGAGGAGAAGCAGGTGTCCCAGGTGAGCATTCGGGCAGGCTTTTTACTTGGGTAGAAGACAAGGGGCCTGATGGTGTCAGCACCCTGCACCCTTCACCCTATTCCAGAGAAAGACTCAGTGTATGTGATTCCGATGGTGGTTGTTAAGGGGCATTCTTTAAAACAAGGCTTCTGTAGGGGCGCCTGGGTGGCTCAGTTGGTTAAGCATCCGACTTCGGCTCAGGTCATGATCTCACAGTTCGTGGGTTCGAGCCCCACGTCAGGCTCTGTGCTGACAGCTCAGAGCCTGGACCCTGCTTTGGACTCTGTGTGTGTGTCTCTCTCTCTCTGCTCCTCCCCCACTCAAGCTCTATCTGTCTCTCTCTCTCTCAAAAATAAATAAACATTAAAAAAAAATTTTTTTAAACAAGGCTTCTGTGGCTAAACATGTTTGGGAATGGCTCGTTGACCCAAAGCTAAACAAGTTTCTCACGGGGGCACTCCTCGGAGCCTATATCATGACTGAGTGTGTGGGCGTCGGAGTGAGGAGCAGACTGACGAAGCTCTTTGTAGAGCATCCTTCAACACTAACATTCCGTGGAACACACTAGAATTCTACAAAACCTATTGTAGTGGTGGTTGCTGGCGGGAAGATCTACAGGGACAAAAACGGAACATTCTCATCTTTTTCTGCCTTAGTTGGTGTGTTCAAAGATGTCTCATTTCTTATGAACTTAATGTTTTCATGGATGGTGATTGGGAAACATCAGTGATTCCTTCCCTTAGGGCCCTGCTTGGGGTTAAAGAAAAAGGCAGCAAATGTAACCCAGCATTGTTTGAGCAAGAGGGCCTATCTGGGGCTCAGTCACTAACCAGGTGTTTCTTTATCTCAGCTGAGTTCAGCATCTGGACCCGGGAAGCAGGCGCTGGGGGCTTGTCCATTGCTGTTGAGGGCCCCAGTAAGGCCGAGATTACGTTCGATGACCATAAAAATGGATCGTGCGGTGTGTCTTACATTGCCCAGGAGCCTGGTATGTAACCAAGGACCAGCTGAGGACGTTTTCCTTGTAGGGGGATGGTTAGATTGTAAGGAGCAGAAGCCTGTCAAGCTAGCTCAATGAAAAGAGGAATTTGTCTGTATGGGCGCATGGGAGCATCTCCTAGAAATCATGTCAGACCTCCAAGGGGCAGGAATTCTTGTTCTCTTGTCCTTCTCTGTTGACCTCTCTGCCTCCGGCTTTCATTCAACCATGTCATTCTTTCCACGGACCAGCCTTCTCCACCCATCCTTGGCCACTAGCTGTTGTGGCGTCTCTGAAAGAGTGGCCTCAGCATCTGAGCTCCCTTGAGCGGCAGCTCTTGGCCTTTTGTGTGCCATGGATCCCTCTGGGCATAAAACCTATGGGGACTGTTCTCAGGATAATGTTTTAAAACGTAGAATAAAATACATTGGATTATAAAGGAAATCAATTATACTAAAATGTAGTTATCAAAATCTTCAAGAAATGTGTCACACAGCAACAGATGGTTCTCTTCATTAATACATTAAATCGTAGGATTTGGTAATGGTCTATTAGCTACTGCAATTTCAAAATAGTGGTAAGTATAAATGACATGTCAAGTTGTATATAAAACTGTAAAGTGATGAAAAATGTCTGTGATCTTTGTTGGTGACAAAGTCACAAGTGCTTCTAATGTGCCGTGGTTTCTTGTTGACATTTCTAAAGAAAGGAAATGCTACATTTTAGCTTGAAGTTAGTGAAAATAAAGATAAAATTTTTGTTTCCCCATTCAAGTTTCATGGGTCTCCTGAGCTGTATACACAGGCCATTGGAGAGGGCCTGTGGACCCAGGTTAAGAATCTCTGCCCTTGCCCAACTAAGAGAATCCTATTGGCTCGGCTTCAGCCAGGTGACCTGCCCTCAACCCACCAGCCATGGCCAGGGAGGGGGGGTAGGATCTCTTGGAAGACATTTCAGTCCTAGCAAAGAAGCAAGAGACTGCTCTGGAACCACCTTCGCAGAATCTCTGAAATGATGGGACTGTCCTGTCCCCACAGGTAACTACGAGGTATCCATCAAGTTCAACGATGAGCACATCCCTGAAAGTCCCTACCTGGTGCCAGTCATCGCGCCGTCCGACGACGCCCGCCGCCTCACTGTTCTGAGCCTTCAGGTGAGACGCAAGGAAGCATCCATCTCATTGGCCACAGGCCGACCAGTGAAGCCCTGGACTCCGGAGGCCGCTTCAATCCCCTCAGTCAAGGGCCCATCCCGGTTTGACCACACATGCTGCCAACTTACAGGGGAGATTTCCCATGGCAGAGTCAGCCCCCGCCCCCACACTGAGGACAGGAGACAGTTGGGGCAAGTGAACACAGAGCCACAGTCAACGAACACCTCAGCGTTTGAGAACAAGTTTGTTTTTTAAATAGTTATTCAAGAGAAACAAAGGAGGCCTGTTAATAATTGGTTAAGCGATAAGGAGGGCTTTCAAACAGAACAAACACAAGACTAACAGTCCATTGATGTTTTGCCTACTATTTTTGGCTTCCTTTTTGTCAAGTAAGTCAATTGTGATTGATTTTACTACGGTGATTTATTTATAAGTGTGCAAGGCACTGTGTAAGAACTTCATCAGTATTACCTTGTTAAATCCTTGCAACAGCCTGGTCAGTAGGTTTCTCTTGACCCCATTTTAAAGATGGAAAAACCAAGGTATAGATTGGTTATGGCTACCAGGAGCCAGCTAATATGAGGCGGAGTGAGGTCTCTGTGGCTCCAGAACCTGTGGTTTTAACGGTGGCCTCCTTAATCCCCACCCTGGCACGGTGGCCTGTGATTACTGTCTTAAACAGGCTCTTGAATTCAAGGTTGCATTAGAGCCGGCAACCAAACTAAGAACCACTAGAGATGCCTTTGGGTCTTTGAAAAATAACTAGGTGTCTGCATCAGGAGTAAGCAATTCGGTTGAGGAATAACACCACAATCCCAAAATCTGATTTTTGGTTAAGGGGCTTTCCAACTAGCTTTCAGCTACCCCCGGTTCTTAAAAATACTGAATGAAAACCCAGTCCTGTATCTCAGGTTGGTGATGTCATCGGATCTAGTTCCGTGCATTTGGTTTACATTTCACATTCTGACCTTACCCTGAGGAGAATTGGAATTGCTAGTTGTTTGAAATATCAGGGAACCCAGACTGACCCCCAAACAAAAATCACGGTCCACAGATTGAAGAGGCCTCATCTGGAGCATACCAAGGGTGCTAGCTGGTCACTGTGGTGTAGATGTTTTTCTTGTGTTTCATTTAAAGGCTTCTTAACAGAAGTTCCTTTTGTGGCCGACTTAACTAAAACCTATGGAGGGAGATAAACCCAGCATTTGTTGAGGGCAAAGAACCGCCCTCATGCATCTCGAAGATTTCTTTCAGATCTTCTGAGGTGTTTATCTCTCTCTTGAGGATTTAGCGGCAAATGGATTCAGGTAATGTATATGGTTCTGTTTCCAAAAACCTGGTTTGGAGAAATCTTCTCCAGAAAACTTTTCTGTAGAGTCCTCTCAACACAATTAGGTCATAAATATTTGAGTAAGTGTGCAGCAGGCTGTGTATCCGTCAGGCGTTTATAACCAGCTGCTACGGTAGAAGGGACGAGTGTCAGCTTGTCCTGTTTTTCCTGGGTCACTTGGTGCTGAGTGATACGTAAATTATTTATCGGAGATTTGCTCGAGGCCTGCAGGCCCACATCTGGTGCTGGTTAGGAAAAGAGAGGCATGTATTGTTTTGTCCTGCTTTTAAGACTTTTTAGAAAATTGGAGTCGGCTGACATTTTGTGGAGGAAGGGTTGATGGGCTGGGGGCAATCTGGTGATCAAAGATTCCTTAATTTTGGGTGCAGTCCTCGCTCCCCAGTCTGTAAGCTCTGGCACAGCACAGTGTAATAGGATGTTCTACAACAATGGAAATGTCTCACATCTCCCCTGTGCAATGTGGTAGCCACTGGCCACATGTGGCTATTGAGCACTTGAAGTGTTGCTAGTGTAACTGAGGAACCAAATCTTTATTTAATTTAACTGATTTAAATGTAAAAATATATAGTCACATGTGGCTAGTGACTACCAAATTAGGCAGTGCAATTTCAGTGCCTCGTTACAGAGATGTGGTCCCGGGTCAGCAGCCTCGGTATTGCCTGGGAATTTATTTATTTATTTATTTGTTGGTTTATTTTTAATTTTTTTTTTTAATATTTACTTACTTTTGAGAGGGAGAGAGAGAGACACAGAGAGACAGCGAGAGCAAGGGAGGGGCAGAGAGAGAAGGAGACACAGAATCCGAAGCAGACTCCAGGCTCTGAGCTGTCAGCACAAAGCCCGATGCGGGGCTCAAACCCACAAACCGTGAGATCATGACCTGAGCCAAAGTCGGACGCTCAACCGACTGAGCCGCCCAGACGCCCCTCGCTTGGGAGATTTATTAAAATCCTAGAATCTCAAGGCGCCTGGGTGGCTCAGTCCATCAAGTGTCTGACTTGATTTCAGCTCAGGTCATGATCTCAGTTTGTGAGTTCAAGCCCTGCATTGGGCTCTGTGCTAATAGCAAGGAACCTGCTTGGGATCCTCTCTCTTCCTCTCTCGCTCTCTCAAAATAAATAAACTTAAAAAAAAAAGACATTTATAAAAAAAGGAAAGACAAATGGTACCATTCAGCAGTCTAAGTTTTGAAAACTGCCCTGGGGGCACCTGGGTAACTCAGTCAGTTAAGTGTCCAACTCTTGATTTCTGCTCAGGTCACGATCTCATGGTTCATGAGCTCAAGTCCCAAGTTGGGCTCTGTGCTAAAAGCGAGAAGCCTGCATGGGATTCTCTCTCTCCCTCTCTCTTTGCTCCTCCCTGCCTCTTGTTTTCTTTCTCTCTCTCTCTCTCTCTCTCTCTCAAAAAAAAAAAAAGAATCCTAGACTCTCAGGCTGTCCTCAGACCCCCAGACCTACTGGATCAGAATCTGTATTTTAACAAGACCCCCCCCAAGTTCTTCAATCACACAGTGAGGAGTGGCTGTCCAATCAAGTTTATATCAAAACTGCTAACTTGTAAAATTTTGCAGTTCAGGACTGGCTAATCTTAAAATACCTTAAGCATATGGGACACCTGGGTGGCTCAGTCGGTTGAGCATCCGACTCTTGATCTCAGCTCAGGTCTTGATCTCAGGGTAGTGAGTTCAAGCCCCACACGGGGCTCTGCACTGGGCGTGGAGCCTACTTTAAAAATATGTATCTGTATCTTAATCATCTAGATCTCCAATCCCTTCCTCCCAGAGCGTGGAGGGTGAAACTTACCCAGTGAAGAGTGAAAGCTATCCTTTTCCCTATTGTGTTTTCAGCGGGGTACAGACAACTTCTAAATGCTTATTAATATTTAACGATTTTTTAGTCTTTCTGTGTACAGGTCGGGCCCTGTGCTGAGTGCTTCAAATGCATAACTTTATTTCATCCTCACAGTAGCTCTCTGGTATATATTTGGTTATTGTGCCCATTTTACAGATGAGGAAACCAAGACTCAAAGGTTAAACAACTTACATAGCCAGGAAGTGGTAGTCACCTAGGTCCTGCTGATTCTTAACCATATATAGTCCTTTACAAGTTTGTTAAACGTTGTCTCCATTCCTACCCTTGAGATAAAAAAGAGCAATGATATAAAACTTTGTTCATGTTGGTGACTACATGGTTTTGTCAGCTGCCAGGCTCCTCTTAAAAGGGGGCCCTTGGGGCATCACTTAAGTGTCTATTTTGGCTCAGGTCATGATCTCACCTTTCATGAGTTGAGGCTCTGCGTGGGTAGTGTGGGGCCTGCTTGGGATTCTTTCTCTCTCCCTCTTTCTCTGCCCCTCCCCCACTTGTGTGCGCATGTTCACAAGCTCGCTCGTGAGCTCTCTCTCTCTCTGTGAAAATAAATAAACTTTAAAAAGGTAGGGCGGGGGGGATGGGACTTCCTTTTTGACCTGGAAGACCCTGGGTTTTCTGGTTGTCCAGGTCTTGTTTGGGATGCAGAAACTATATAGTTTTGTTAACCGATGACTGAGTCTCCGAATCAAGTAACTGTTGATTCAAGTAACTGTTGAATCAAGTAACTATTTCTTCCAGCACGAATCAAGGCGCTAGACCACCCCACTGAGTGTCTCTACTGTCTTCTATTTAAAACCAGAAGCGTGCAACAAGCCACCTGCTCTTCTGTCGTCACATGTTATAAGGATAAACCTTCTGGGCCTATTTGCATGAGAACTGTCCCCTGGAGTCCCGGGTCGGGTCAGTGTATGCCACCAAAGGCCAAACACCAAAGGCCGTAACCTGTTTAATGTATTAAATTCTCAGGAATCGGGATTAAAAGTTAACCAGCCAGCCTCCTTTGCTATAAGGTTGAATGGGGCAAAAGGCAAGATTGATGCAAAGGTGCACAGCCCGTCAGGAGCCGTGGAGGAGTGTCATGTGTCTGAGCTCGAGCCAGGTAAGCCAGAGGCAGGGCGTGCAGGTCCCGGCATCTGCACCTCCCCGAGGCACATTTCTACAAACATGCTCCCCAGCAGAGGACTAATGAGCCTCACGAAGGCCAGCCAGCCTTCAGATTCCCTTCTGTTGTTGTTGCCAGGCGTTGTTTACAAATCAGGGTATAAACATTTGCCAGGGACAGGGAGATGCTTTGGGATCTAGCCTTCCATTTCTTTTTTCTAAACAAATACTGCTTTATTTTCGGTTGTTTTTCAGATTCCTTTCACATTACATTCAATTGTGGTTTTTTCCTCATATTTTAACAAAATCTTACAGATTTTTTTACGTTATTGACCTTATGACATGAGTAAGTACCATTTGATCTCACTTTACTCCGAGGGAAAAGTGCATTGAGGTTCATCCCTAAATTTAAATTTCAAAGAATCTGCGTCTCTAGTATGCTTAATAGCATAAGATTTTCCTGCCTGCTCCCTTGATGTATGGAATTCTCTGACATAATCAATGTTAACTAGCCGTTTTGCCAGGGAACATGTATTAAGTGTGAGAGACTTGGCAAGACAGTAAGGCATGATGCCTGCCCTCGAAGAGGGGCTCAGAGTGGACTGGGGACCTGGCCAGAAGCCTGCAGTGCCCTGGAGAGGACCCCAGGTGGTCACCAGTGCCACAGGAGAACCAAGAACCAAATGGCAAAAATGATCAGGGCAGGAGAGAAAAATAGTTTCTGTTGGTGAGGCCCAGAGGGCTTCTCAGAGGAAGTGACAGTGAATGTGGGCCCCGAAGCTTGAGGAGGAACCCTGTGATCACTGCCTTTATTGGGCATTTGCTGTGTGCCCTGCCACATGTACAGTGAAGGTAGACATCTGGAGAGTTGGGGGGAGAACAGGTCTGCCTCCCAGGTGGGAGGGCTTCATGGAGGAAGGGGTGTTCAGGCGGTGCACGGCGGATGGATATTCTCCGTGTCCATTTCAGTTGACAGATTATTTTGCCACATGCCGTGACCCAAACACACAGTGGAAAACCTGGCTGTTGCCCTGGCGGGGGGCACTTGCTAGCTTAGAGCTTAATTCAGAAGCATTAATGCCGGTTGGAACCAACTTTTTTCCCCTTCAAACGGCCAAGTAGAGCAACTCTGTGAGAAGTGAGCTTTTCATAAAGCAATCTCCTGAGACAGACACCAGAGAGGATGAAACCTAGAATTGGAGATTTGGATGCATTTCCCAAAGGGTTGACAAGGGACGCAGAAATAAGCCCCCATCTGGTTTTGAAATGCAACATACTGGGTGCCAGGCTTCCAGTAGAGCTGTTGTCTTATGGTTTAAAATTCACCATCTCAGGCTGGCCTTCCCTCCATCGTCCTCACCTCGCGTGGTAGTGTCTGTGTCCTCGGCTTTACCCTGTGCTTTGCTCGCTCTCCTAGATAAGTATGCCGTTCGCTTCATCCCCCACGAGAATGGCATCCACACGATCGATGTCAAGTTCAACGGGAGCCACGTGGTTGGAAGCCCCTTCAAAGTGCGCGTCGGGGATCCTGGACAGGCGGGGAACCCTGCCCTGGTGTCCGCCTATGGCGCGGGGCTCGAGGGGGGCACCACAGGTAACACACTACCTCTGCCTCTCGTCTCTGACTGAGCCAGCGGGTGCTTATCAAGCTTCGGGAAGCCTTCTCCACACTCTCCTCAGGGAAGCTGCAGTAATGTGCACTTGGGGCCCTTGCTCTCCAGGGTTGTTTTGGGACGTGTGGTTTGGCCCACAATAAGTCCAGAGCAAGGCCTTGATGACCGTGTTATCAACCTCGTTACTGTTTGCTATGCTTTGCCTGTCTTCCTTGGCCTCGTGCCTTGACTTCAGGGCTGGGACACTGATCATGATGGATTGCAGCACCCCATCTTTTCCTTTTGAGGGTTTCTTTGCCTGCACCAAACTCAGTGCGTGTAATGGGCCTCCTGGGAGGTCTCCTACCATTGGTTCCATCACACAGTCCCTGGGCTCCCAGAAACAACCTTGAATCGACAGTAGGACCTGTCATAGCCTCCTCCTTTGAATTTCCGGGGTCCTAACAGAGAAGGAGAAAAGGTGGTGGCAGAGCTCTAGAGCTCTTTGGGCTTGTTACGATTTGTTTTTAGTCTTTGCCATGGACGGAACACGTTTGACTGTGGAAGAGACAGGCAGCTAAGACATATAGAAACGAGACTGGCTCCGTCTCCTTGCTTCTCCCTCCCTCCATATAGAACAAAAGGAAACACCACTGGCAGTTCCGGGAAGGACCTTCTGACGTCCTCATGCTTGGTCGCTTGGTTGCTTAGCTGGTTCATTTGTTAAGAAGGTAGCATATCGTTTTGCTTCTGTTTTACAGAAACAATCTTGTTGCACATATTGTACAACTTTTTTCACCTGACATCTTTTGTTTTTTAATGTTTATTTATCTTTGAGAGAGACAGTGCGAGTGGGGGAGGGGCAGAGAGAGAGGGAGACACAGAATCCAAAGCAGGCTCCAGGCTCCGAGCTGTCAGCACAGGGCCTGATGTGGGGCTCGAACTCACATACAGTGAGATCATGACCTGAGCTGAAATCGGATGCTTAACTGACTGAGCCACCCGAGTGTCCCTCGCTTGACATCTTAAAGAACTTTCTGTGTCAAAACACAGATCTACCTGCCTTGTAATGGTTGCAGTTATTGTTCATACCATGAACCTACAGGTGGGCATTGGGTGGGTCACTGGTATGGAGTGCCAGCATGGGGAGCTTATCCAGTCACACTTCTCTGCAGGACATGTCCGTAGACACAGACTCACTGGGACACAGTTTGCACCGGGTGTTACTTTTTTTTTTTTTTTCATGTTTTTATTTTTGAGAGAGAGTGCGTGAACAGGGGAGGGGCAGACAGAGGTGGGGACAGAGGATTTGGAACGGGCTCTGTGCTGACAGCAGAGAGCCTGATGCAGCGTTTGAATTAAAAAACCATGAGATCATGACCTGAGCCGAAGTTGGACGCTTAACCGACTAGAGCCACCCAGGCACCCCTGCACTGGGTATTACTTTGGGCCTTTGGAAGGCAGCCCAGTCCCAGGCTCGAGTCCCTCATGTGTATGCATTTTGATCAAGTCTCCCCCGATGCCATGAGGGGGTTAGAGCAGACCTGCCTCCCACTGGGCGATGGGATGAGTGGCTGTAGTTACCTGGCATCCAGCCCTAGGGAGCCAGTGTCTTAAGTGGCCGAGGGGCCCTGCCCAGGTGCAGGAGTAACTGACAGGCTGGCATGCCACCCCAGAACTCTGGTCAAAGCAGTAGCCTCGACAGAACCACCCACAGGGGTGGTGTAAGTGCTTCTGGACTCCCCTGGCCCATCCAGTCTGCCTCTGCACTGAACTCTGGGCCAGCAGCTTGCCCCTTATAGGAGGCATGGTAACACTTCACCCTAGGCCATTCCATTTTACAGATGAGGAAAGTGAGGCTCAGAAACGTTGAGTCACTCCGTGAGCTTACTTAGCTGAAAGAGCACAGGACCAGGAATCAGTCCAGGTCCATGACTCAAAGCCTATGCCCTTAACCCCGGTGCTTTGCTGCCTCTTTCAGTGGCTGGCTCGCTCAGAGGCAGTGACTGCACCTGTGGCCCAATTTGTGGGGTATCCTAAACCAGGACCCCTGTTCTCCCAGCTGCCCTGGAACGGTTCCCGGGCAGTAGTGCAGGCGTTTGGTCCCCGGCAAACCACACACCATTAAAGACCATGTGGGGTCCTCCTGGCCTTTGGAACCATGCATGCCTTGGTCCAGGTCCCACAGCAGCCACTGAGGTCTCCTGCAGCTGCCAGCAGCCACCTCACCCTCCTGCTGGGTCACGCCTGCTGCGCTCGGGCCTCTCCTGCTTCCTCTTGGCTGTTCGCATGCCTTCTCGGGAGCTTGGGTTTCAGGCTGTGCTTTGCAAGCTCTGGATGCCACTGGGAGAAGGGGCCCGTCTTGCAGGGAAACTCCCAGCCAGGAGGGAGAGGTACAGAGCAGGCCTGTTTTGAACCCTGTGTAAATATTGCTCTTGTCAAGGGGAGGGCATCTTGTTTTTCTAGCCCTCCTGCTCCCAAGCCTTTTCCCAAATATCCATCCCAAGATTACACAGCTGTAGTGTGCATGGAATGAAAAGGTATCTATGCTTGGCTGCTAGAGGGCCTGGCATCCTGACCTTCAGAAAAAAGCAAACTCTCTGTGTTTTTATGGGTAGGCTTGCTGTATCTCTTGGCGTGAGCTTGAAATGGCCCATTCTGCAGGTTTTGGAGCAGGGGAGTGTGATGAATTTGGGGTGGGACTTTCTATTGCAGAGGAGTTGAGAGGTCAAGAGTTAGACCAGGGAGTTCTAGACACTCGGATTGGGAGAGCAGCCTGAAAGGCTCCAGCATCCCCAGGGTGCGCAAGGGGGATCGGAAGAGCCCCCTTCCCTCCCCGGACCCCTCGCCCACCTTCACGATGGAGTAGCGCTGCAGTAAACATGCACTGAACTCACAAGAACTCAGCCGTGCATCTGCGGGGTTGGGGGGGAGGATTGCTATGCCCGAGACATTTGGGGTACGTATTGGTTCCAGCTGGAGGCAGTGGACAGAGGGACTCCTGCATGTGGATTTTCTTTCTCCTGACTTCTCTCAGGCCAGTGCCTTAGGTCCGGGCTGGGCAGATCTTGTGTTTACATCCCAGCCCTGCAATTCCCCAGCCGTGTGACTTGGCGCAAGAGATTTGACCTCCCCGAATCTCCACTTCCTTCCTGTAAAATGGGATTAATGAAGGAGCCTGCCCGATAGGTTGTTCCAGGTAGCTCTTGCCCTGCGATTCCTTAGTTGCCTTTTCCCACTTCAGCTCCCCTGTCTTTCCGAGCCCTCACAGCCAGGATTCACGGATCTTTCTCAGGAACCGAGCAACTTGTTAAAATCGGTGGGGCTTCGCTGCAGCCAGGTCTTTTCATCTTTACTTCAAAAATATCTTTCCTTATCATTGCCTTGCAGCTACTTCCTGGAAATGCCGTCCCCTTGTTGATCAACACCCCTTCCTTCCCCGCACAGCCTCGCTCTGCAGCTGCTGCATGAGAGGCTTCTTGGCTCTACAGTTCAGAAATAAGTTTCAGATAGTTGGGGGCGGGGGGGTTGCGCCTGGGACAGGAGCCTCAGGAGCTTCCAGAAGCAGCTGGGTTTGTGTGTTTGGGGGTTGCATGATAGCAGCGCCTTTGTTTTATTGATAGCCAGAACAATAATTCTTTCTCTGGCTTAGGAGCTATAATTAAACCAAAATAGTTCCCAGCTGGGGTGGCATCTAGGGCTCTGGAAAAAGCACTGCCCGGCACAAGGATGCTATACCAGGGATGGCCCATAGAGGGCGCTGTAGCAGGCAGCCCTCACCCACCGCCTCCTCCCCTTTCTGGACTGCAAAGGGCCTGCTGGAGTGGGGACTTTTGCAGGGCATTGGGCTCAGGCAGGAATGCCAGCATGGTCACTGGTCGGCTCAGCTCTTCTTTCTTCACAAGGCAGGATGTCTGTGCAGGAGGTCCCCCAGCCAGTCAAGAGGCTCCAGAGCCACACAGGCTGGTTTGTAGCACTGACTGGCAAGTGCCTGAACCTCCCTGAGTCCCTGTCATTTGTCAAACAGGAATCACTGGGCACCTAACATGATGCTTAGTATGAGATCTGGAGCCTGAGCGGTGCAAGTGTAGCTCAGTTAGCGGGAGCTGCTGGTTTTGGCCCTGTTCTTGTTGCTGGTGTTCGTGGCAAAGTGGGGGGGCCGGCAGATCCTAGCAGCTGCCCCGGTCTTCAGCATGGAGCCTGGGGCAAGGATTCTGCCGGGGAAGAAGGAGATGCTGGGCCTGCTCAGCTTCTCCAGTCCACGCAGAGGAGAGAGGAAAGGTCAGAGGGGCCCACGCATCCCCCACCCACTGGAGGCAGGGCTGGGCCCTGGCAGCTGAAACAGTGCTTCAGACCCACAAGGATGGCTCGGGCTTCTTGCTCTCAGCCACTGCTCATGCCCAGAGGAGAGAACAGGGTGTCCTGGCTGTTGGTGCTGGTGGGCGAAATGTCAGCCACACTCTTGCCTCCGCCTTGCAAAGGGAGTTACCGCCCCCAGGGCCTGAGGCCCTCCGTGTCAGGAGCTCAGAGCTAGTACCAGGGGTTTCCCTGCCACTCGCCCCCCCTCCCCCCCTGCCCCCGTGAGGGAACCTATGTGTGTCCCCACCACTGCTTCTCTGCCCCTGGGAAAGCTCTGCACACCACACCCCCTCATCCCTCCAAACCATCAGTAAGACATTCCCTTTTCCTTTCTCCCAGGTATCCAGTCTGAATTTTTCATCAACACCACCCGAGCAGGGCCAGGGACATTATCTGTCACCATTGAAGGACCCTCCAAGGTTAAAATGGATTGCCAGGAAACCCCAGAAGGGTACAAAGTCATGTACACCCCCATGGCTCCTGGAAACTACCTGATTGGTGTCAAATATGGCGGGCCCAACCACATTGTGGGCAGTCCTTTCAAGGCCAAGGTGACAGGTAACAAGCAAACAGCTTTGAAGTTATTCTTTTTCTCTGTGGAGCTTGTCTTGTCAGATTGTCAACAGAGTTACTTGATACTAGAAACTTTGGGTAATTTTAGATACGTTGAATCTAACTTTCACTCTTGAATATAAAGAAATGGTAGGACACGTTCAGGGGGGTAAACACCTTTAGAAGCCCGTGGGGTAGGTACTGGCGTCAGCCTGCTACAAAATAAGTTGGCAGAGTAGGAGTGTAGAAGTTGAAAAATCATATTTTCTGTTTTTGACAGAAAAGAAATATTTACATATTTGAAATCTTCGAGACCTGAAAAATTCCTTTATTTCTTTTACTTTTATTTATTTAAAAAAAATTTTTTTTAATGTTAGTTTATTTTTGAGAGAGAGAGGGCGTGAACGTGGGAGGGGCAGAGAGAGGGAGACGCAGAATTTGAAGCAGGCTCCAGGCTCTGAGCCGTCAGCACAGAGCCCGACATGGGGTTTGAACTCACGAGCCATGAGATCATGACCTGAGCCGAAGTTGGATGCTTAACCGACCGACTGAGCCACCTAGGCGCCTCATCTAACCTTTATCTTTAAAATAATCAAAGGTTTTATTAAGTTTATAAAAATGTGGTCCTTCAGAACACTAGAAAAAATATGAGTCAAAACCACCCTACAGCCCAGGGCCCAAGGTAATCACCGTAAATATTGTGGTAAATCCCTTCTGCGTGTCTCTACTTGGTTCACTGTTATAGGAGTAGTATAGATTCATTGCAGAAAAATTAGAAGATTCGGATAGAAAAATCATCCTCTCACATGCAGAGAGAACCATTTTTGGTATTTTGTTATATGTTGTCCCCAGCGGGTAACGTTGCCTTCACATTGCTTATACATAGAGTGTTTTATATAAATGGAAAGAAGTGAATCCTGCCGGGTGGCAGGAGGCTACGTGGGAGGAATTTCTGGGGTTTGGAAGACATTGCGGGTGTGAGATGGGGAAATGGTGATGTTTAGATTCAGGTGTTGGGGTGAGATGAGGACGTGGTGGCTTTTGGGGTGCGTGGACTTTCCTGGGGCTTCTGCCTGGGGTGCTCACCTCTTCCAGCTGAGAGGACCCACTTGCTCTGGCCATTCACTTCTCCCTCCCTCCCTTCCACGTCCTAGGCCAGCGTCTGGTCAGCCCTGGCTCAGCCAACGAGACCTCATCTATTCTGGTGGAGTCGGTGACCAGGTCATCCACAGAGACCTGCTATAGCGCCATCCCCAAGGCCTCCTCGGACGCCAGCAAGGTGACCTCCAAGGGGGCAGGGCTCTCGAAGGCCTTTGTGGGCCAGAAGAGCTCCTTCTTGGTGGACTGCAGCAAAGCCGGTAGGTAGCCCGGTCCCGCTCAAGGGTCGGGGTGGAGGCAGGCCGGGCACCCTGTGCTGACTTGGGTCTTCCCCGCAGTGCCCACCTACCCCTGCCACCCAGCCACTTGGAAGTAACCTTGTTCATCACCCCATTGTCCTGCACTTAGTGTTTTTAAGTGATTTTCCTCTCTGTTGCCTCTTGATTCTTTCAGATGCTCTCAAGATAGACAGGAAGGGTGGCATTACCCCCATTACAGATGGGCAAACTGAATCAATAATCTGGCTCCTTCTGTGCCAATAATTGCTTTGACTGCAGTTTGAACTTGGGTATTTATTTGGGTGTCAGTGATTAGTTGCCTGGGTTCTGGCTTCTAGCACATCTGGGCTGGAAACTTGGCTCTACTACTCCCTCCTCCCTCCTCCCTCCTCCCTTCCTCTTCCCTCTCTCCTTCCTTCCCTCCCTTCTTCCTTCCTTCTTCCCTCCCTTCCTCCCTCTCTCCCTCCCTCCCTTCTTCCTTCCTCCCTCTCTCCCACCCTCCCTTCCTCCCTCTCTCCCACCCTCCCTTCCTCCCTCTCTCTCACCCTCCCTTCCTTCCTCCCTCCCTCCCTCCCTCCCTCCCTCCCTTCTTCCTTCATCCCTCCCTCCCTCCTTCCCTCCCTTCCTTCCTCCCTCTCCCTCCCTCCCTTCCTTCCTCCCTCCCTTCTTCCTTCATACCTCCCTCCCTCCTTCCCTTCCTTCCTTCCTTCCTTCCTCCCTCCCTCCCTCCCTTCCTTCCCCCCTCTCCCTCTCTCCCTCCTTCCCTTCCTTGTTCCCTCTCTCCCTCCCTCCCTTCCTTCCTTGCTCCCTCCCTCCTTCCTTCCCTTCCTTCCTCTCTCTCTCCTTCTTTCCTTCCTTCCTTCCTTCCTTCCTTCCTTCCTTCCTTCCTTCCTTCCTTCCTTCCCCAAATTTAGCCATGTGATCCCGGAAAAGCTTAGAAGTCTTTTTCTAAAAGTCGGTTTCTTATTATTTAAAATGGGAGTAATAAAGGCACCTTCCTTAAGTTTTTTATGAGAATAAATGAGATCAGAGTAGCCATCACTTCTGTAGCCCTTGCTACAAGCTAAGGGCTTCACATCTAACTACTGTAAAGCTCACAACAAGCCCATGGGGTAGGTGCTAGCATCTGTTTACAGATGGGCAAGCTAAGGCAGAGAGAGGTAAAGTTCCACATCCAAGGTCACCCAGCTAGGAAGTCACCCAGCTGGGCAGGATTTGAACCCGGGCCATTGTGCTGTATGAGTTTATGCTCATAATTGCTACTGGTAACTTTCCTTTGGCTCCCATATCCCCTCCCCTTCCTCTGCCTTCTGTGATGCATCCTGACAGAGTAACCACCTTTTGCTGCCTCCCAGGTTCCAACATGCTGCTGATTGGTGTCCATGGACCAACCACCCCCTGCGAAGAGGTCTCCATGAAGCATGTGGGCAACCAACAATACAATGTCACATACGTTGTCAAGGAGAAGGGGGATTATGTTCTGGCCGTGAAGTGGGGAGAGGAACACATCCCCGGCAGCCCCTTCCACGTCACAGTGCCTTAAAACAGTTCTCATCAAATCCTGGGAGGAGTTCTGGTGGTTGCTTTTGTTGCTTGTTTGTAACTTGTTTTATACAAAGTTTCCTCCAGCCTGTTTGTGGGTCTGAACCCCCATCCTGAAAAAAGTGCCTTCAGAAATAAGTCCTAGACCTGACTCCTTAGGGACGTGTTGGGGACTCTTAAGAAATGCAAACTCATTCAATGGGCTGAGAAGATTTCCATGTACACTCGGTTCAAATCAGACCTCTTGGGGGCGCAGATCACCCGCAAGACTGACGTTTCTGGAAAATGAAATTGGCTTGCCAGTTTGTGACACAAAATGAAACGAGACTGGCGGGGAGGGACGAGGGGAAAGAGGCGACCTAGCGTAGGCTGTCATTTAGAAAAGAAGACTTAAAACCAGCTTCATCTCTCCCAGTGCCCGTGTCACATACAAGGCTCTTAGGCAGATGCCATCGTTTCAGCACTCTTCACCTCCACCCCCACGCCCATCCGTGGCCTTTCCACACTTGGCCAAGGGCAGCGAGTGCGCTGGCCTCAATGCTTCCTCGTGCCTCTCCTCCCGTTCTGCTGAGTGTTTATTTTCCTGCAAAGTTGTAACACGTGCCCATCTTGGCAGCCACGTTTTTGCTTTTGTCTTTAAAGGCCACTAAAGTCGCTGGGTCCAAGGAAACTCTGCAGTGGCTTAACCACACACTCCAGCTATTTGTCAGTCTGATGAGTCTTGCCAACACGTTGGAAGTGACCACAGGTGGGTCACTGTGTCAGCGCCCTCAGACACAGAGGCCTGTCACAGGACACGACACTCCCCACCCACCTCCAGTCAACCCTGGGATCACTTCTGGAAAATAATTATAGAAGGAAAGAATGAAACTCCTGCTGACCTTTGCGGGGGAGGCGGGCAGGGCGGTGGTGGCTCCTCGGTGGTCTTTCACCATTGGGCAGAAATAGGACAGCTACGCGGCTCTCGGTGGCTTTGTATTCATTTGGCCCTGATCACATCCGAGGCTGTTTAGACAGCATTGTGCAGGTGCAAAGCTCCAAAAATGGGGTGTAAGGCATTTTGCACCCCTTCCTGCAGATCTGAGCTGGTTTTGGAATAAACTTAAAGCGCTTGGGGAACACTGCCTGACTTCAGGGCCCGGATGGGTGGTGTGGTCTGGGCAGGCAGACTTTGTTGATTTGGTCCTAAGGAAGTGGCCGCTGTTGTCACGAGTGCCTCCGTGGGGGGGACAGGGAGCGAGGTGGGGGACAGTCACCAGGATGTAGCAGCTGGGGGCAATTGTTGGCAATAGCCCCCCTGTTAGAAACCGGAGGAGCCTGAAGCCTAATGTGAAAGGGCCACAGGTTTTGGAAACTGGGACGTGGAAGCAAAACTGGAATCAAAAGCCAACTGTAAATTGTATCTTATAACTTATTAAATGTTTGCTCTGTCAGGCTTCCTTAGTGTTCTTGGAGGGTGGTGTTTCTGAATAAAAGGTTTGAGTCTCTGACCAGCTCTTGCCAACCCCTGGTGGAAAGGACACAGATTAACAACTTGTTTCAACGTGCCTTTTTGTAAACCTGTATCTATTTATTTTGAGAGAGCCGGGCGCATGGAAGTGGGGGAGGGGTAGAGAGAGCAAGAGAGAGAATCCCAAGCAGGCTCCATGCTGTCGGCGCGGAGCCCGATGGGCGGCTTGAACTCACGAGCAGGGAGACCTGGGAGATCGTGACCTGAGCCGAGATCAAGAGTCGGACACTTAACCAGCTGAGCCACCCAGGCGCCCCAAGCCTTGCCTCTTTTTGCAGGGGGATGGCTTGCTTCTCTGTGAGCCCTGCTGGGAATATCTCATCAGGAGAGGCCAGACAGACAGGCTGGGCCTGGCAGTGAGGGCACTGGGGAAGGGGCACACTGGGTCTCGACACCAACGCAGCCTCTAGGAAGGAAAGCCTTTTTCCTGATGACACGAGAAAACCGTCATCTCAGGGATTTCACTCAAACAAGAAGCTCTGTCATCTGTTGTCCCGACTGCCCTTGGACAACAGGGTTTGTGTTTGGTGTTAGTGTCTTCCTCTCCCTGCTGCTTCTGCTAGGAGGAGTTTGTGCCTGACTTTATGCCTGGGATACCTAGCCCCTGACCTCCTGCTCACCCTCACGGCACTCCTGTGACACCACTTTACAGTGTGGATACCAGCTCTGGTGCTGTATGGACATGTTCGTAGTGTCAAGGCTCATGTGGGGCTCACCCTAGGCCCTGGCCTTTCTCTCCCCAGTGTGGGAGCCCCACCTCCCTGGTTATACCTCTGGGAGCAGGAACACAGAAGGAATGGCACCAGGAGCCCCCAGATAAGCCCCTGGAAGACCCTGCTCGGCCCCCCAGCCTTCCATTGAGGGTGAGGAGTGAAGGGAAAAGCAAGGAGGGAACACTGGATCCTTTGGTGTGTTTCTTCCTGCTGATGAAGTTTTGCGGTGATGGGCTCGTGGGATCCGGAGCCCACGGCCAAGAGAGAATTCTTGAAGACGTCTTTGGTGCAAAAAGGTGACTTTATTAAAGCGTGGAGACAGGACCCATGGGTAGAAAGAGCTGCACTGGGGTTGTGATGGGTAACTCATTATATGCCCTCAGGTTGGGAGGGGGTCAGGGATAGAGTATGTCTCTAAGGAATTCTGGAAGGAAGGTTTCCAGGACCTTGAGGGGCTAGCAGTTGCTAGGGAAACACCATTTATTGCCATTTAATAAAACCTCAGTCATGAGACTCTTCAGATGTATACTGGGGGCCATAAGCTTGGAGTATGATTGCCAGCATATATCTTGGGGCAGTTGAGATAAAGGAACTAGTCTTACAGGATCCTCGGGGTTGGGATAATGTTAAGCTAAGATTCTCTTTCGCTCCTGGCATAGTGTCATCATCCAGCTGAGCTCCTAGAGGAAGGTCACTCTACCATCTCAAGGAATGTCAGTGGGCTGCAGGCAGTAAGGGAATTTAGTTTTTCATTTGCCTTAGTTTCCCACATCACCATGGCAAGCACTTAAACCCCTTTCCTTTGTTCTTGGGTAGCCAGGAGTGTCCGAGGAATATCACACATATTCCACCGGGGGCAGCAGGGTGGGGGGGGGGGCAGACTGTATTTTGCCCTCAGCTTGCCCCCAAGCTCCCTCATCACTGGCACCTCTTTTTTGACCAGGATGGAGGACTGTTTCCCTCGGAGAGGTGGGAGGAAGGTTGGAGGAAAGGTCTTCTTTTGCCTCTCCTTTTGGAGGGGGCGCCCTTATCTGTGGGCCTGTGTTGGGAATAACTGCTCCCGAACTCCCACGGGGGTGGTGGGCTTTGGGGGTTGTCCAGACTCTGCCTAGTGATGCCGACCTTGCCCGCAGAGGAGCACAGGGGGACAGAGGGTGAAGTCCGGCCGGTTTCTGCTGGGGAGGCAGCATTTATATGTTAACTGCTGAACTTTGGCATCAGGTGGAGTTTGAACCCTGGCTCAGCCATTCAGTGGCTGTGTGGCCTTGGGGAGGTTGCCTCCCCTTTCATTGTGAGGATCACGTGAAATCTCACTGGGGGCTGTAAGTCTTGGCTACTGCTCTCTGTGACCAACTCCTCATACAAGGCCGCACCTGGTGCTGCCCCGGCGGGTCCCACCCATTACGTCCCACACAACTCAGGTGCTGTGCACCTCTCTGTTGGTCAATGGCCAGAGCCACAGGGCACTCTTATGCACCTGGACTTGCTGCCGTGGAAACGGGCTGTTGTTTGTGCAAACGCCTCGATGACTTTGAAACTCGACCTCGAACAGGTACCGGGCCCTTTCTGACTTTCACCTGTTGATTCCGCCCCTTTCCTGTCAGGAGTTGACTGGGCCATCAGTCTTTAGTGGTTAGAGCAGACGGCACTGACAGTTGACCTGCAGAAACCTCAACCCAGTGAAGGCCTTGTCCCCTTCTCAGCCCCGATGCCTGCCTCTTCCTCATCCACTTTCCCCTGGCAACCCTTGGAAGCCCTCCTCAAGCCTCCTCTCCCTGCTGCCAAAAAGGAAACATTTTATTAACATGTCTGTTTCCAATACATTTATAGGCACGTGGGCCCTTAACCGTATGTCTGGTCTTAAGACTTCAAAGGGGCCTTGAAAGCCACCTCTCGATGAGTTTGGTGTAAAATGAGTCAGGATTTAATTTCCCTGAAAAATTGCACAGCCTTAAAAATTAGCAGAATAAACGTAAATGGCAAAATGAGGGCTTGATCCTTGTCACCCCCTCACACACACACCCAAGTTTGTACTTTAAAATGGGGAACAAACTCATTAATTCAAGTGCTCTTTGGGCTTAATCTCAGCATGATGGAAGCAAGGTCTGGGAGAGGAATGGAATCTTTTCAAATCCCCATTAACTTGGAGGGGGAAGGGGCTTTGTAATCAGGGCATTTCACTCATGAAAACTCTCTCCCAGAAGCACATCTTGTTTGGCTAAATTTTTTCCTCCTCACAATAGCAAATCATAACTTGAAGAGGGAGTAAAAATGTCCTATCGCTCAAGGCAAGCCCGAATTGGATGTTTTCGCTCCAGCTTTGTCCTAAGGATGCTGACCAAACACGGTGGGAGGAATCTCTTAAACAAAGGGATCCTTTTTGCTTTGTGATAAGTCTTTTGTCTGGGTCCCTGAGCCCACAGGGGACCAACTCACATGCAAGGAATTTAGGGTGGCCCACCCCACGCCCCTTCTCTCTCCCTCAAGAGCTCTCCAAAGCAGGCAGGCAGGAGATAGGGGATTTACGAGCCCGGCCTGTGGCTCACACCCAAGGGTGTTACGTGTTTCAGACTTGCTTATCTCCCCAAGGACAAAGCTCAAAGATGAAAGAGTCTTGGAGCCTTGTACTGACCACATGACTCCCTCTGCCATAACCACCGCCTTCCCAAGACGTCAGGATGCCTCTCCCAGTCGCCACTGACGTTCTTAGCGCAAAGCTGATGCTGAACGCTGGTGGCGTGGTCCCTGAGAAAGAGGAAATCTTGGAGGCAGCGCCATGCCCCGGAAATGCCAGCCTCCGGCATTGGGCGTTGTGGCAACAGAGTATCCTGGTGTGTGAGAAACACTCAGAAAGCAGTGGGTCAGGTGCTGCAGGTTCAAGTCCAGACCCCAATCCCAGGTCTGCGGCTCACTGGCTCAGACACCAGCTGGCTCTTAATCTCCCCATATATCCCAAACTTCTTTATAGTCCTCATTTTGCAGCTGGGAAAACCGAGGCACAGAGAGCAGTCTAGATAGCCTTACCATTTCTTGCCCTGCAGACTGGGAGACCCAATCTGGAACATTCTTCCTCTACTCTATGCCTGGCCAATTCACGTTCATAGTTCAGATCTCAAAGGGCACCTCCTCCAAGAAGCCTCTGTGTCTCAGTGCCCTCATCCGTACAATGGGAAAGTAGAAAACTTCCTTTCTAAGATTAACCTCCAGAAAGATCTCCCAGTACAACCATCCTCCAACTGACTGGCCAAATCCTTCCCCACCCAGAGCTGCTGGAAGAGGAGCTGCCTGAGTGTGTTGGGGAGACTCGGCTCCCCCAGGCAAGGTGAAAGGGGTACCTCAATGAGGGGAAAGGGGCTCATAGGGAATTTGTTAAGCATGGTGGTTCAAAGCTTGGCCAGCAGGTTCAAATCCCACCCTGCCCTGACCTCTAGCAGATCACTTACTCTCAAAGAACTCACAGCCTCTGTTTTCTCTCCAGTGAAATGGGGTAATAGAACCTACCCCATACAGTGTTCTGAGGCAGGCAGGGTGGCTCGCACCCTGAGGGTTAACTGACAAAATGAATGTAAAGAACATATTAGTGTCTAGTACATGATAAGAATTCATAAAATTACTACTGGTGAAAGGTGTTCAAGAGGGTTCTTCTGCGCAGAGAGCTTAAATCCAGGAGGGGCTACTTTAAGGACACAAGTAAGTACAAATAGGAGAGGCACTTGGCCTGGGGACAGAGCCCAGCACTGGGAAGTGGGTTGGGAGTCATCAGTGGGAGTGGATGGCATGGCCAATGGCAGCACTAGGAGCAGAGGGGGTCTTTGGTGGCCTGGGATAGTGGTCAGAAAGGTGAGAGGAGAACTATGTGAGTCAGGTGCACCCGGGAGGGCCCCAGCTCACCTCCCAGCCTCCCCTGGTTTCCAGGCTTCAGTGACCCTTCTCCCTTAGCAGAGTCCTAGGCCAGAGGCCGGTCTGGGGCTGCCCCCACACCTTCCCAGGGGTTACTGGATGGGTTTGAATGAGTAAATCTAGAGAAAATAAAGTGTAGTAAGTAACACTAATCCTAGGCACCAAGTCTTATGATTATCCCCCTTTTTTACAGGGGCATTTCCCAGGGCTCAGAGAGGTTATGTGACCTGTGCAACACCACACAGCTAGTAATGGTCAAGGCTGTGATAAAACCCAGAAAGCCTGAATCTAGGAAGGAGGCCATGAAGCCGTGCTGTGCATGCAAGGGCCTGGCTAGCAGGTGGGCACTGTCTTTGTGGGCGAACGGCTGTCCTTGAATCCGTTGGAAGGAAGTACTTTAGAGTCTCCTTTATACCCTTCCACCGCCCACTACCCTCTAGGGTGTGACTGTCCACCCGCTGCACAGCCCCTGTCTTGCCATCCGCCAGAGCCTGTTGTCAAGAATAGCCGCTCCGACTGTCGTCACTGCGGTGACCGCCAGGGGTCGCCTCGGACGCGTGAACTGCGGCTGGGGAGACAACGCTGTGGTCTGGAAGGCACCGGGTCTAGGAAGCCAGGAGGGGGCACACCCACTCTGCCCCGCCCCCCCACCCCCCACCCCACCCCACCCCGCAATTCCTCTGACTTTCCTCCCTCTGTCCTTCCCGCACACGCCGCAGGGCAACAGAACCAATGTGAAGTCTGCCTATTCCTCCTTTCCTTGAACACTTTTTCTGAGCACCAACTGTATACCAGACAGTACCCCTAGAGGTGCTCTGGAGGTAACGGATGCAGGGTTGAGCAGGACAGGACACAGAAAGCACAAGCTCCGTGAGGGAGGGACATTTTGTCAGCTTTGTTCACTTGCAGCTTCTGGCACACGGAAACGCCTTCAGTACTGAGAGCACGGTCGGTGTTTGCGGCCTGTTCAGACACCTTTGATTAAAAAGGTGATTGCACAATTAACTGATGACTGTTGTGAGCGCTCCAGAGGAGATATGCCAGGCCCAGACTGTCCTACTTAACCAGCTGGCTCTTAATCTTCCCAAATGCCACAAACTTCATTGCCCTCAATTTACCCCTGGGAAGACTGAGGGACAGAGGACAGTCTAGACAGCCGTACCCTTTCTTACTTTGGGTGGGTCCCAGCCTGCAACATTCTGCCCCTACTCTTTGGTTACCTCGTGTTCACGGTTCAGGTCTCCAGCAAAGGGCACCTCCTCCAGGAAGCCTTCCCTGATCGTCTTCCCAACTCCCTGCTCCCCTGGTTATGAGTCTGTCTCCCCTGCTGACTGCGAAACCCTGAGGATGGGAAGCATGTGGACTCCGTTCCTCCTCATCTACCTTTAGTACCTGGCTCTGCCTGGCAACAGGGTCAAGAGCAAATGAATGTTGGTTGAATGAATAAATGAGAGCATACTGAGCAGAGTGGAAAGGTGAGTGGCCCTGGGGCATTATGGGTAACATCCTTCTCACCGGTGCTCATGTCTGCAGCACGCGGGCAGGAGAGGCAGAGCGTGTGAGGATCCTGGAGGCTGACTTTATGGTGCTGCGGGGCGACTGGCGGGTCCTCCCCTGCCCGTGCCCCGCTCTCTGTGCCTCTCACATGATGCTGTCACATTCTATGGCAGAATTTTGTGTCTGTCTCAAATGGGTGTGGGTTTTGGAGTCAATTCACTTGGAGTGCAACCAGATGAACGTTGCTGAGCCTGTTTCCTCATCTGCAAGAGTGATGGAAGAGAGCCTGCCAGGAAGTCACTGTGAGGATTCCAGTGAGTGGGATCACTGGGTAACGCCTCCAGCCCACGGCCCGGCACAGAGTAGGCGCCGGCACACCCCAGCGGTGCACCCTAGGGCTGGCACGTTGTTTCCGCAGGCCTCCACCCCCCATCTGGAAAGGAGGTTAACGAGAGCCCCGGCAACTGAGGAACATGGTTTAAGGCAGACAGAACTCAGCCCAGCAGCTGGCACCTAGCAGGTACTTGTGAAACAAGAACCTTGTTAAACAGCGGGTGACATTCATGGAGCGTTTCCTCCAGGCAGGCACCGTCCCAAGTTCTTACACCCCGGTCTACTGTTATTCTCTTAATACTAAAAGTAATTCCCGCTATCATTCCGATGTTCAAATGATGCCAGGAAGCTATCAAGTGTCAGAGCTGTGCGTGAGGAGCTGGGGTCCAGAGTTTCCATGGCAACCCCCCGGCCAAATGTCCAGAGCTTCCCGAGGGTGGACACTGGGCCTTCTTTGGACCTCCTTGGGTGCCTGTGCATAGTAGGTGTGCTGAATAGAATAGAGGCTATGGTACCCCGTGCAGCTCCCGGGGACCCTCTGGGTATGAGGGGGAAAGAGTCCCTCTGGGGTAGAATACAGCCTCCTGCCAGGCACCCTGGGTAGGTTGTGGCCAGCCTCTGCTCCCTTTCCCAGCCTGGTCTGTTCTATTGCCGGTGAGTGGCCCTAGTCCCCCTCCCCTGACGTGGCCCAGCCCCTCCTCTCCAGCCTTGGCAACCCAGCCCTCATTGGCTGCACGTATCCTTGGAGATGGACACCAGCAGAGCAAACACAGGCCCAAGAAGGGCTACGGGGCAGAATGGTTCCTCCCTCTCCTCTCCTTCCCCCTCACTGCCATGAGAGATCTGTGCACCACCCAGAACCAAGCCTGCTGGCAAGAGTGCATCCGGAAGGAGGCCGCAGCCCGGGTCGCCTGGAAGATCCACTATGGCCACAAGTACCTAAAGGGGGGGCCCACGCCCAGGAAGCGGGTCCAGCGGGCCCCCTTCGGCTCAGCCTTGGCTGCCACCAGCTCCACTGAGAGCAAGGAGGTACAGGTCGGGTGGCCAGAGTCCAAGGGGGTCAGGGATCAGCTGTCTGGGGGAGGGGGTGTCCAGGGCCCGTCGCCCAAGGGAAACAAAGTCTGGGAGGCCCAAAGAGCAACTCAAGGGCCGTCAGTCCAGCCCAAGCCAGAGGGCTTAGAAATGAGGCAGGTTCCCCCCAGCACCCTGCAGTTGTTCTTCCAAGGCCTCTCTCACGATGGCCAAGGCCGGGCCTTGTACCTCCGGGAGCGGCATCGCCAGAAGCCTGAGGAGAAGTTTCTGTACCCGATCCTGTCATCCTGGGAGTACGGCTGGCACGTGGGTAAGGGCCACCACCATCTTGCCACTCCAGGCCTTTGTAGGCAGGCCCGGTCTTCCTCCCCAGCCCTGTCCTTCCTCACCCCTCACACGCACAAGCACGTCCCTCTGGCTCCCCCTTCTCCCAGAAGGCCACATGCCTTCACACCTCCTGACCTTTGCACATTTTCATCTCTCCGCCTGGAATGTGCCTCCTGCCTCTTCCTCTGCTGGCTAACTTTCACATGTCACCTCCTCCGGGAAGTCCTCTGAAACCCTCCAGGCAGATTTGAGTGCGCCCTTGTGCTTCTACAGCTTTTTGAGCCTATAAAAGCACCGGGCCCACTGAGTCACCATTCCTTGAGTATCCAGCTGGCCTAATGAGCCCTGTGGGTTCCAGGACTTCTTAGTTAATTTTATTAATGCCCTGCCAGCTCCCATCTTGGGGGAGCTGTGATGGTGGAACGAATAAACAAATGAATAAATGTGGACTAGGGGATGAGGCCTTGGTTTGGAATCAGGAAGTACAAGTCCAAATCCTGGTCCTTCACCTGAGAGTTGTGTGAGCTCAAGCAAGAACTTTAACTTCTCTGGGCCTTAGTTTCCAAATCTGAAAAATGGGAATACACCAGTACCTCCTTCCTCTGTCACAGAGTTTTGGGGAAATCAAACGGGAAAGCACCTTGAACAGAAATTTTCCTCACAAAAGCCCCATGAGGTGGGTATAGGGCAGACATTCATTCATTCAATATGTGATCCTTTCTTTCGGGACAGCCCAGGTAGAGAGATCTGGAGTCACTGAATCCCAGCTCTGCCCCAAAATGAGCTAGGGAATGAACAAGCACGAAAGAGTGACTCAGTTTGAAATTAGGGGGCCCAGGTTTGGATTCTGGTTTGTTCATTCATTCATTTATTCATTCAGTCGTTCAGCAAAGGTTCAGTGAGCAGCTGAATATGTGAGGCACTTTTTGTCCCTGAGGATATGTCAGAGAACGTGAGTGTTGAGGCTGTACAAAGAGTGGGGACTGAGGGGGCTCCTGTGGTAGACAGGTGGTCAGGGAAGTCCTGCTGGGAGGGGTTTGAACAGAGTTCTAAGGCATTTTATTCCATCAGATTCTTCTGAGTAGGGGCCTGACCCTCTGGGCCCACAGAGTGAGTCTCAGCTTAGACACCACATGGGTCCTCTCTGCTCCTCTCTCTTCCTCCAGCCCACAGATTTATGCCCTCTGCCTGTGAAGCCACTGCCAGGCATAGGGCCACCAGATGGAGCAAATTATAAACTACAGGATGCCCGGTTATTTGAGTTTCAGGCAAACAGTAATGTTTTAGCAGAAGCATGTCCTAGATACGGCATGGAACATACCTCTACTGAAAAATTATTCATCATTTATCTGAACCTCAAATGTAACTGGCCATCCTGTACTTTATCCAGCAACCTGAACATCAGAGCCAGGGGAAGCTGGTTCTGGATGCCCCCTGTGTACTAGGGCAGTGCTAGGTTCAGGGCAAAGACAGGAAGACTGTTTGCCTCCATAGTGGTTGTGCTTAAGGTCCCAGATAGTTGCTCCTAGAATCTCTGGAACATTCTGTAAGCTTCTGGCCTCATGCCCCTAACCCAACCAGTTGGGGGACGGATGAGGAATAATGACCGAACTTCTGCTGAGCATCTCTCCCCACTCCCCAGCCCAGTTATAGACAGGAGCTGCGTCATCCTGGGGGTGGAAACAGCTTGGGGAAGAGGAGTTGAAGGCATTGTCTGGACCCCAGTGGGTCAGCCCCGAATACCCTTTTACACACAGAAAGTATCCTTCTAGCGCCTGGCACATAGGAAATGTTCAATAAATGGTAACTGGTATTCTCCTTGTCCTTGTCCTTCTCCTTGTCCTTGTCCTTGTCCTTCTCCTTCTCCTTCTTCTTAATTCAGCAGATAGGACCTGTGGGCATTTGGGGAGCTAGTGCAGCCTTGGCCAGGACCCTGGGGGTTCTTACTCTGAAGTGCTGGGATGGATGGGCTATCACTAGACTAAAGGGAGAAATGTGATGAGGGGTAAGTAAGCTGGGGGTAGGGATGGGGTCAAACGAGTTAGCAATCACAACGACCTGAGAGCCACCCATCAGGGAAGATCCTGGGCAGGATCTTGAGGCTTCCACGCTATGCCAGGTGTGGCATATAGGTACCAGACCCTGAGAAGGAGTGGGAGAGCTGAGGTAGGGATCCGGGAGCACAAGGGGGAGCCACTATTCCTAACTGTACACAAGTATTTCGCTATTTTAACCCAAGCAGTCGTGGGGCGCCTGGGTGGCGCAGTTGGTTAAGCGTCCGACTTCAGCCAGGTCACGATCTCGCGGTCCGTGAGTTCGAGCCCCGCGTCAGGCTCTGGGCTGATGGCTCAGAGCCTGGAGCCTGTTTCCGATTCTGTGTCTCCCTCTCTCTCTGCCCCTCCCCCGTTCATGCTCTGTCTCTCTCTGTCCCAAAAATAAATAAAAACGTTGGAAAAAAAAAATTTAACCCAAGCAGTCGTGGCAGGGG